>NC_060123.1:248121098-248746098 GCF_021461395.2 Schistocerca americana | reverse complement strand
CAGCAAAATCAAATATGAAAATAAACTGAAGAAAATTTTTTCTTTGAGAAACCCCTAGGAACTGTTGCATTTCCCATCAATAAAAGTAATTAGTCAGAGAATCTTTATATAAACCAAGAGGTTTTAACCTAGTCTGTGTGGTATTGAGTGAAGTCACACAGTGTTAAAGGTGTAGAGCTAATATTGAGCAGAACTCAGGTTCAAACCCCATCCATCAGTTAATATTGTACATGTGCCAGCATGTTTCCTTAGAAGCAGTCAACGCCAATATTCTCCACCATTCTCATTCAACTGAGATAATTCTTTGCCTCTAATGATAAAAAAATTCAATATAATGTTATACCCTATCTCTTGTTTACACTGTAATTTTCAAATTTTCACAAAGACACTATTGGATATGTAATATTTTGTGAATAAATGAACTGGTTGCTGAATGAATGGTTGTAATACACACAGAAGTGATATTATGAGGAAAAAATTGCTAATGATTACAAGTTTTTAAAACATGCTATACATAAACCTGTCAAATAATGAAGGAACAATTATTCAATAACTACTGAATTTCCAGATCTATTTCAAAATTATTGATGTTTATAGCTTTTATCTACGAGGGCAGTTCAATAAGTAATGCAACACATTTTTTTTCTGAAACAGGGGTTGTTTTATTCAGCATTGAAATACACCAGGTTATTCCCCAATCTTTTAGCTACACAACACTATTTTTCAACGTAATCTCCATTCAATGCTACGGCCTTACGCCACCTTGAAATGAGGGCCTGTATGCCTGCACGGTACCATTCCACTGGTCGATGTCGGAGCCAACGTCGTACTGCATCAATAACTTCTTCATCATCCGCGTAGTGCCTCCCACGGATTGCGTCCTTCATTGGGCCAAACATATGGAAATCCGACGGTGCGAGATTGGGGCTGTAGGGTACATGAGGAAGAACAGTCCACTGAAGTTTTGTGAGCTGCTCTCGGGTGCGAAGACTTGTGTGAGGTCTTGCGTTGTCATGAAGAAGGAGAAGTTCGTTCAGATTTTTGTGCCTACGAACACGCTGAAGTCGTTTCTTCAGTTTCTGAAGAGTAGCACAATACACTTCAGAGTTGATCGTTTGACCATGGGGAAGGACATCGAACAGAATAACCCCTTCAGCGTTCCAGAAGACTGTAACCATGACTTTACCGGCTGAGGGTATGGCTTTAAACTTTTTCTTGGTAGGGGAGTGGGTGTGGCGCCACTCCATTGATTGCCATTTTGTTTCAGGTTCGAAGTGATGAACCCATGTTTCATCGCCTGTAACAATCTTTGACAAGAAATTGTCACCCTCAGCCACATGACGAGCAAGCAATTCCGCACAGATGGTTCTCCTTTGCTCTTTATGGTGTTCGGTTAGACAACAAGGGACCCAGCGGGAACAAACCTTTGAATATCCCAACTGGTGAACAATTGTGACAGCACTACCAACAGAGATGTCAAGTTGAGCACTGAGTTGTTTGATGGTGATCCATCGATCATCTCGAACGAGTGTGTTCGCACGCTCCGCCATTGCAGGAGTCACAGCTGTGCACGGCCGGCCCGCACGCGGGAGATCAGACAGTCTTGCTTGAGCTTGCGGCGATGATGACACACGCTTTGCCCAACGACTCACTGTGCTTTTGTCCACTGCCAGATCACCGTAGACATTCTGCAAGCGCCTATGAATATCTGAGATGCCCTGGTTTTCCGCCAAAAGAAACTCAATCACTGCCCGTTGTTTGCAATGCACATCCGTTACAGACGCCATTTTAACAGCTCCGTACAGCGCTGCCACCTGTCGGAAGTCAATGAAACTATACAAGACGAAGCGGGAATGTTTGAAAATATTCCACAAGAAATTTCTGGTTTTTTCAACCAAAATTGGCCGAGAAAAAAAAAGTGTTGCATTACTTATTGAACTGCCCTCGTATATTTTAGTTCAGGTGCAGTTGAAACCCCCAAGTGAGGTGGCACAGTGTTTAAGAGAACTTCATTTATGGTCAGGAGGCATGGGCTTCAAATCCCGTTCCATTTTTCCAGGTTTAGGTTTTCTGTGTTTTTCATGAAATAGAGTTCCCTGCTGTGATGAATGCTTTAAAAGAACTTGGCTGATTTCATTCTCCACATATGTTTTCTTCGAACTTGTGCTCCATTTCTAATGCCCTTATTATCCCAGAGATTTTAAATCCCAAGCCTCTTTTTTTCTTCGTGTCCTTTTTAAACCTTTCTCCTAAAGTCAGTCTCTCTCATTTAAAAAGTACAAGCTGCACAAATAAATAGAATTTCCAAGAGAGATGTATAAAGGCTTTTTTAACTAGCAGCAACAGTGGGCACTGATGATGTATCACATTCATTTGGACCATTGATAGTCAAAATTATTGTGTTTGTTGTCATTCCCCAAATTTTGAGAAAAATATGATGTGGCACTAACACCCAAAAAAGAAAAAAAAAAATAAATTGTTGTATTGTTTCAGTCTTTACTTGCGTAACTACAAAGTTTAATTTATGTGGGACATCTATCTCTTGATCCCTGTTTGCCTATTAATAATGAGTAATTTTTATGTAATTGGGTACTGTTATTATTAGGATGTGGATACGCAAACAATACCTCCACCACGTGCAAAGTTTTCTGAACAAGTAACACAGTGGGTTATATATGATGCATATCATGAAGATTTCTTAACACAACAGCGTGAAAAAGATAAGGACAAGAAAGAGAAACCTGCAACATCTGGAGCTATGAAGAAAGAAGAAACAAAAAAGAAGGAGGTTCAAGTGCTGGATGTAAACAGCCGAATGCTAATGGCTGTGAAGATACTGGAAAGAATGGTCAATCAGAACACATTTGATGAAATAGCACAAGGTAAAAATATTTTCTGGCATTCATTCATTTTATTAATCCAGTTGTAAATTATATGTACAAAATCTTTTCATAAATTGTGTTTGAGCAGATGTTAGTCCTTATTTTTCAGCAGTCTCTACTATACAATGTTAGTCCTTATTCTTCAGCAGTTTCTACTACACAATGTAAGCAACACTTATAATTGTAGATTAGATGTGTCTCAACCATCTCATCTATGCTAATTCCTTCCCTACGTTATTTTACCTTCTTCTTCCACCTTTAAGGTTTTTCCTTCTTTTAATGAATAAATTATTGAGAACAAAGCACCTTTTCTCAGAAGTTAACTATTATGCTTAATCTTGAATTACAAAAACTCACCTAAGATGCAGGCTTAGAAATATTTCCTGTTTTCTCCTGAATTTTGTACATTTAAAGCAACATGCCAATCTTTGCACAACTTTGAAATCTTATTAGGAGCTGATTGGATATTTATGGCAGTTTTTCTTTTCTCCAGACAGTAACCCATTATAAATCTGTCTACATCATATGGCACATGTTGGAGGGTGCCTTGTACCACTACTAGTCATTCCATATCTTGTTTCATTTGCGAATTAAGGAAAGAAATATTGACTTTATTTTTTTATTTGAGATACATATTCCATGGATCCAGTATGGCATGATTACGCATGGATGTGGAACGAGTCAAAGCAGATACAATATAGGTATCATACAATACAATACATACTGGTATATGGTAGATGAATGATTCAAAACTGGTACAATACAATAATATAATAGAGATAATAAACAATACAATACAAAAATACAGTAGTGATAAGAAAACCAATACAGATACAATGACAAAGGAAATAATCTGAATTACTACTCAAATTTTTCAAGTAGGAATTCCTTTACTTTTTTTTGATAGTGTTTTATTTTCTTTTAGACACTTTATATTACTCGGGAATGCGTTAAAGATTTTTGTACTTGCATACTTTACCCCGTTTTGTACCAGAGACAGATTTTTCCATTCACAGTGCATATCACCTTTCCGTCTTGTCTCATAATGATGGTAAGCCTCATTTGTGTCATATTCAGAGGAATTGAGAAGTGTGAAAGCCGTGAGTGAGAGAGGATATTGTGAGGTAGTGGTTAATGTACCTAACTGTTTAAAAAGATTGCGGCATGAGGTTCTTGGAGGACCACTACATATAATTCGGACTACTTTTTTCTGGCTTACAAAATTTTTTTTGGAAGTGGTGAGTTGCCCCAAAAGATTATTCCATAGCACATCACTGAATGAAAGTAGCCAAAATATTCAGACTTTGATACATTGATGTCTCCAATTTTGGAGATTATTCGTATGGCAAATGTTGCTGAGCTAAGCTTTTTTTAGAGTTTTCGGTATGTGGAATTGCCAGTTGAGCCAGTTATCTATGTGAATGCCTAGGAACTTTGTGCACTGAACGCTCTCTAACTGTTGGCTCTCATGTGCAACGTTAATCTCTTCGGGGCTTGTGTAACTGGATTGGAACTGCATGTAATTTGTTTTACTGACGTTTATTGGTAGAGAATTTGCTGTGAATCAATTCAGAGCATTTGCAAGTGCTTGGTTGGCATTTAACTCTATGCCAGTGGAAGTTTTGCTGGCTGTCACTATACTTGTGTCATCTGCAAACATTGTGATATTGTTTGAGGACAGTGGTAGGTCATTAACATATATGATAAATAGGAGAGTACCAAGGACTGTCCCTTGTGGAACTCCATGATGTACTGTTCCCCAGTCAGACTCTACCTCTCCTACTTGTAGATTGTTAACATCTAATACTATTTTTTGTTGTCTGTCTTCTAAATATGATCTGGGCCAGTTACCCATTTGTCCACGGATTCCATATTGGGCTGCTTTTCCTAAAAGTATTCTGTGATCAACACAGTTGAAAGCCTTAGTCAGGTCACAGAATATGTCAACAGGTAACGGGGCGTGAGTTGTGCTTGGGTAGCTCAGTCGGTAGAGCACTTGCCCACGAAAGGCAAAGGCCCCCAGTTCGAGTCTCGGTCCGGCACACAGTTTTAATCTGCCAGGAAGTTTCATATCAGTGCACACTCCGCTGTAGAGTGAAAATTTCATTCTAGAAACATCCCCCAGGCTGTGGCTAAGCCATGTCTCCGCAATATCTTTTCTTTCAGGAGTGCTAGTTCTGCAAGGTTCGCAGGAGAGCTTCTGTAAAGTTTGGAAGGTAGGAGACGAGGTACTGGCAGAAGTAGAGCTGTGAAGACGGGGCGTGAGTCGTGCTTGGGTAGCTCAGTCGGTAGAGCACTTGCCCGCTAAAGGCAAAGGTCCCAAGTTCGAGTCTCGGTCCAGCACACAGTTTTAATCTGTCAGGAAGTTTCATATCAGTGCACACTCCGCTGTAGAGTGAAAATTTCATTCTAGAAACATCCCCCAGGCTGTGGCTAAGCCATGTCTCAGCAATATCCTTTCTTTCAGGAGTGCTAGTTCTGGAAGGTTCGCTTCTGTAAAGTTTGGAAGGTAGGGGACGAGGTACTGGCAGAAGTAGAGCTGTGAAGACATGGCGTGAGTCATGCTTGGGTAGCTCAGTTGGTAGAGCACTTGCCCGCGAAAGGCAAAGGTCCCGAGTTCGAGTGTCGGTCCGGCACACAGTTTTAATCTGCCAGGAAGTTTCATATCAGCGCGCACTCTGCTGTAGAGTGAAAATTTCATTCTAGAAACATCCCCCAGGCTGTGGCTAAGCCATGTCTCTGCAATATCCTTTCTTTCAGGAGTGCTAGTTCTGCAAGGTTCGCAGGAGAGCTTCTGTAAAGTTTGGAAGGTAGGAGACGAGGTACTGGCAGAAGTAGAGCTGTGAAGACGGGGCGTGAGCCGTGCTTGGGTAGCTCAGTCGGTAGAGCACTTGCCCGCGAAAGGCAAAGGTCCCGAGTTCGAGTCTCGGTCCGGCACACAGTTTTAATCTGCCAGGAAGTTTCAGGTAATTTTTTCTTGTCAAGGCATTTTAAAATGTCATTTGTAAGTGCGAAATATGCTTCGGTTGTTGATATACCTGATCTGAAACCAAATTGTTGTTTACTAATTAGTGCAATTTTTTTAAGGTGATTGACAACAAACTTTAGAAAATACTGTTACAAGAGAGTTAGGACGATAGTTGGAAAAATCTGTGGGATTACCTTTTTTGTAGAGGGGCTTGTGGCAACTACCGCACATGTCGATTGCACCCGACGCGTAAAATTCGCGCCAACCACAGATATCATTCTCCACAGTTCGCACGGGAGTCACAGAGAAGAGAGCTGTCGACTGTGATTCTCATACCTACCTTTTTACTCTTTGTTGTTGATTCTCTTTTATGTATTCTCTTACTTGACAACCTGTTATATGTGAGAGAAATAAAAAAGAAACTTGAGTTCAGACTCCGTTAGTTTCTGCTTTCTAACTGTGTTTGGGTGGGTACACACCTACTTTCGCAACATTGGTGACCCCGACTGCAAAACAAACAGCAGATACAGATATGGACACACCAGCAGTATCAAGACTAGTGTTTCACTTACCACCCTTTTGGCCACACAACCCAATGCTGTGGTTCGCACAGGTGGAAGCGAGTTTCACGTACACGGGAATAACTGCAGAAACAATTAAGTTTTCCCTTGTAGTAAGCCAACTCGATCATCGTTATGCAACTGAAGTTCAGGATATCATAACAGCTCCTCCGACAGAGAATGCATATGAAGGGTTAATGACTGAACTGATATGACACCTAGCTGTTTCTCAAAAAGATGGAATCCGGCAAGTATTGATGCAAGAAGAAATCGTTGACCGGAAACCTTCGCAGTTCCCGCCTGCCACCACAGATAAAAGCAGTCATCGCCACGCAGAACAAGACGTCACTGGACACGGTAGCAGAACACACCGACCGCATACTGGAAGCGACCATGCCGAACACACAGGTCAGTGTCGTAGACATACCTGTCAGCGTAGCAGCTGCATCTACTATGGTGTCTTGGGCAGATTACAATGCACTAACCACCAAGGTCGATCTCCTATGCACACAGCTTTCGAAACTAATGTCAAATGGCATCATTGTCAATCAGAGAAGCCATAGTCGATGACGTTATGGAAGTCGTTCTGCATCACAATCTACAACTGAGAACAGACAGACCATTTGTTGGTATCGTAGTCGGTATGGAGAGCAAGCACGTAAATGCATTAGCCCATGCTCTTTCTCCAAATCAGAGCGGAAAGTGGCAGTAGACGCTACCTCCTACCTTCCTGCATCTCGACGCCTTTTTATAACAGATCGTGCGTCAGGCAGGAAATTTTTAATCGATACCGGTTCAGACCTCAGTATACTACCAAGACAGTCCTTGCATTGTTGCTGGCCGTGCACTGCATTTAACTTATGTGCCGCCAACAATTCGCAGATTTCAACATACGGATTACAACAAGAGAATCTGAACTTGGGACTCCGTAGAGATTTTAAATGGAATTTCACAGTAGCAGACGTCACAGAAGCAATACTAGGAGCTGAATTCTCATCAAACTTCAGACTTTTGTCAGACTTGGCCAATGCTCGCCTGATAGACAGTCTCACCAACCTATCAATGGCTTGTTGTTTTCGTGACACAGATTGTACCAGTATTAAGTTAACTCAAATGGCAGACAAGCAGAGTACCGCACAATACTAGCAGATTTTCCTGAATTAACGAAACTGCCAAGAGCACAACAGAAAGTGTTGCATGATACAGTATACTACATAAAAACCACGCATGGCCCACCTGTGTCATGTTGACCTAGGAGACTAGCACCAGAACGCCTCGCTATAGCTAAAGTGGAATTTGAGCTAACGCTTAAAGAGGGAATTATACGCCCGTCATCCAGTCCATGGACATCGGCCTTAACCTCGTACCAAAAAAAAGTGGATCCTGGTGTCCATGTGGCAACTACAGAGCACTGAACACCAGAACTATTCCGGATCGTTATCCTGTACCTTTGTTAAGGGACTACAATCACGCGCTGCATGGCGCCACAGTCTTTAGTGTGCTAGATTGCGCAAAGGCCTATACACAAATTCCTGTGACATACCAAAGACCGCCATAATAACACACTTTGGATTGTTTGAAAGTAATTTCATGACATTTGGTCTGCGAAATGCTGCACAGATATGGCAACGTTTTCTGGATTCTGTATTACAAAGATTCCCCTTCTGTTTTGCCTACCTGGATGACGTTCTCATATATTCCGCAAACAATGAACAACACAAGCAGCATTTAAAAGAAGTACTCCAACGCTTAGAGAAGTTTGGAATAGTGTTAAATACAGCGAACTGCCTGTTTGGCCAACCTGAAGTGGAATTTCTAGGTCATCGCATATCCGCTACAGTTTCAGCACCCTTACCCAGAGAAGTTGAGGCTATTCTACACATGCCCAAGCCTACTATGGTCAAAGAATTAAGAAGATACCTAGGCATGTTAAATTTTTACAGAAGGCATCTACCACGGACACCTGAACAGCAGGCACCGTTAAACGCGTTATTAGCCGGCTCAAAGGTTCGCAGCAATGCAACCATACAGTGGAATGAGGAATCTGATGCAGCATTCGAAGTGACACGTCAGAGCCTGGCTCAGGCCGCACTACTGGCACACCCTAAACTAGAAGCACCTTTGGCACTGGTGGTGGACACTAGCCAGTTTGGTGTTGGTGCAGCCCTGCAACAATTGGTAGATGGTGCATGGCAACCTGTGGCATAGTATTCACACAAGTTGTCACCAGCACAACAACACTGGAGTGCTTACGATAGAGAACTTTTGGCTATATATTTAGCGATCAAACACTTCAGACCACAAGTCGAAGCTGGTGATTTCTCAATTTTTACCGATCATAAGCCCTTGACTTACGCATTCAACAAGAACAGTGACAAATGCTCTCCAAGGCAGTATTCTCAATTGGAGTTCATAAGCCAATTCACCACAGACTTTTGCCACATCTCAGGTTTAACTAACGTGGTAGCTGATTGTTTGTACTGAGTATCCAGTATAACACAGCCTGTAACTATGGCAGAACTAGCGCAAGCCCATCAGGAAGATGATGAGCTAAATGCCCTGTTGAGTGACGACAACACGGTGTTGGAGTTGCAGCTAGTTGACGTGCCCGGGGAAGACGTACGACTACATTGTGATGTGCAACAAGGTCGATCACGCCCTTACGTTCCAATCGCACATCGCAGAAGAGTGTTTGATTGTCTCCACAGCATATGTCACCCCGGTGTTCAAGCAGCTACCAGACTGGTGTCCAAAAGATTTGTATGGCCAGGAATAGACCGTGATTGCCGTAACTGGACTAGATCTTGCCCACGCTGTCAGCTATGCAAAGTGAGCAGACATGTGCGCCCTCCAATCGGACAATTCCCAGATGTCAAGGCACACTTCTCCCACATTCATTTGGACGTCATAGGACCTCTTCCACCATCAGATGGTAATCGCTACCTGCTAACAATCATTGATAGGTATACACACTGGCCGGAAGCAATACCTACCGATAACATCTCGGCGGAAACTCTGGCAACGGTATTCATGTCAACTTGGATATCGAGGTTCGGCTGCCCACGCCATATAACAATTGATAGAGGATGACAGTTCGAATCAGAACTATTCGCTCAGTTAGCAAGATTCTGCGGATACTGCTATCACCGCGCCACCGCCTACCATCCGACAAGCAACGGGATGGTAGAAAGATGGCACTGTACCTTAAAAGCAGCCCTCATGTGCCATGGTACTAAATGGGTGGAAGCATTACCCATTGTACTGTTAGGTCTTAGGACAATCTTGAAACCTGATATGGACGCCTTCCCGGCAGAGTTGGTCTATGGAGAAACAATACGTCTGCCCGGAGAGTTCGCTGACGACTAAGGGGACCGAATGCAGATGACCAGTCAGAATATTTACAAGGATTGAGAGCAACGATCAAGAAAATCAAACCTGCAAAAGCGTCCAGACATGGAGCCCCGGTAACATTCATGCACAACGATTTAAAAACTTGCACACATGTATTGTTACGCACAGATGCCGTCAAACCACCACTACAACCGCCATACACTGGACCTCATCGTGTGATACGCAGAGATGCACACACCCTAGACATAGTACTGAATGGGAAACAAGCCACCATATTGCTAAGTAGAGTGAAACCTGCTTATATACTTCAAGACACTCCGGCGGTGTCAGTGTCGCGCAGCGATCAGCACAAGACAACGATGCAGAACCCCACTCCGCTACCTCCGCAGTCAATAAAGCAGCAGCCTCGATGCACCTCACGTTCTTGCAGACAAGTGCACTTCCCTGCCTGCTACAGAGAGGAACATCCAAGCTCCGCTCTCACAAAGGGGGCTCATGTGGCGACTACTGCACACGTCGATCGCAGTCGACGCGTAAAATTCGCGCCAACCACAGAGATCAGTCTCCACATTTCGCATGGGAGTCACAGAGAAGAGAGCCGTCGACTGTGATTCTCATACCTACCTTTTTACTCTTTGTTGTTGATTCTCTTTTATGTATTCTCTTACTTGACAACCTGTTATATGTGAGAGAAATAAACAAGAAACTTGAGTTCAGACTCCATTAGTTTCCGATTTCTAACTGTGTTTGCGTGGGTACACACCTACTTACGAAACCAGCTTCACAGTAACATACTTCATTCTGTCAGGGAAGATACCTTGATTTAGAGAGGCATTGAATATATGAGCTAGAACTTTATAGAGTTGGTTACAGCTGGCTTTTAGCAGTTTGCTGGAAGTATTGTCTACACCCAATGAATTTTTACTTTTTAGAGAAACTATGTTTTTTTTTTTTTTTTACTTCTTGCACAGTTATGTGGCCATACCTATCATGTCTATAGAGTTAGGGAAAAGTTCTTTCAGAGTTTTTATTGCCTTTTCTGAAGAGCCTTTGCATGCTGTTTTCTCAGCAACAGTTAAAAAGTGCTCATTAAAGATTTTAGCTACAATATCTTGATTTTGAACTAGCTTACCTTCATTGTTAAAAGAGCAATATTTTGGGTCTTGTTGGGATAATTTGCACCAGTCTCATTTCATATCACTTCCCATATAGTTTTGATTTTATTAGTGGAGTTATTAATTTTTGAGCCCAGATACATACTTTTTTTATTTCTGAATGACATTATTCAGTATCTTACAGTATTTTTTATAGTTATTTAAAAGGTTAGGGACATCTGATTTTTTTGAGGCAATGTACAACTCTCTCTTTCTTCTGCATGAAATCCTAATTCCAGTGGTAATCCAAGGCTTGTTGGTGGATTTTTTAGTATGGGTTTTATATATTCTTTATGGGAAAGTACTTTCAAACATTAGCGCCACTTAATTGCTGAAAAGGTTGTATTTGGAATTGGCATTTTCTACATTACATACTGGACCCCAGTCTACGTTTTGGAGATGTGATTTAAAGATCTCAATAGTTTCATCAGTAGATTTCCAAGTAATTTTCCAGTTGGGACCACTATTAATCTCACAAATATTTGAATTGTTAATGGTGAATCTTTGTCCGTCAGGGTCAGAGAGACCATGCAGGACTTGCCTGACAGCTATATCATCAATCTTGGTTATGTCATAAATACATTGTCAGTTAATGATTTTGTTCGTGAAGTTATTCTGGTGTGAAAATTTACGACAGAAGCGAAATTATATGAGGACATCAAGTTCTCAATGTCTATTCTGTCTCTGCAGTTCGTTAGGAATTTGCATTGAAGTCTCCAACAACTGTGACATCTCTACTGAGTTTAAATATGTATGTTAAGAGTGCATCAAACTGTTTCAAAAATATACTTAAGTTACCTGAAGGTGCCCTGTATAAAGCTACTACTGCTATATAAGAATTATTTAAAGCCAGCTTTGTGGCACACCCTTCAAACTGTTGATCTATACAAAAATTCTGCTCATTAATTACACTGAATGTGTTTCTGTTTTTGACATAGATTGCTACTCGACCTTTTTCTATGAATTTTCTAGATGTTGCTAAGCAGTAATTATCTATAGCAAGTTTTTCAATATCTGACATAACATGGTACTCACTAAATAACAGAACATGGGCGCAATCTATACCTTGTGGCTCCTGGATATTAATTAAGAGTTCATTAATCTTGTTGGTCAGGCTACATATGTTTTGATGGTAAATAGTCAGATTTTGATTTCCAGAACCACTTACATATTTATCCCTAAAAACGAAATATCAGTTGACAGAGTGGGTTTGGTATTTTTCACTATGCATTTACTTGTCATTTAGGAGATGTTCTTTTCTAGGCACTGGGCCGTAACAATCTGACCTTTGTCAAAGTCATTGATGTCAGTGAAATTCACCATTTGCAGCCTGTGTCATCACTTAAGTGATTCCCCATTTATCTCTGCTCCACTTACTGTACCATGTGCCCTCAACACCAGTAGGTGGCATTCGTCTATTGTGGGAGAGGGTCATAATGTTTTGGCTCACTTGTGTAGTGCAACAGCTGTTGGCCATTTGTTTCTATCCCCAGACAACTTCTGTGGTACAGATTTAAAAGCAATAGGTAACTTTTTGTCTAACCATGCCAGTCAAATATTGTCAATAAAATATACTGACTAGTTTGGTTTAGACTATAGAAGGGAAGAATTATAACACAGAGTCACAAACAATGATTCAATTACAGTCTTTAGAGAGAAGTTACGGAAATAATATTGGGAATAGATGTATGAAGGAGATAGTACAGATGGAAAATTACACTTTTTTTTAAACTCACTTCCACAGAAATTAGAGTTTTTCGTACTAAGGACAGAGAATTCTGCTAAATAGGTCAAGAGCTCACTACATTGAGGAAGTAGCTACATGGATAACAGGAGCTATGTGGAGGGGAATGGGTGGTTTTTTAGGTTAGAGAGTCTTGGGAAAGTGCAGAAAGGGCTTCAGTTGCAAAGGATACACTACACTTACAGGAGATGGGTAGACTTAGGAACAATCAATATTGCAGTTGTAAACTGTTGTAGCTGTGTTGGAAAAGAACCAGAGCTCTAAGCGATAACAGAGAGTACTGAATCTCAAATTGTTATAGGTAGGGAAAGCTGACTAAAGTCGGAGATCAGTTCAGGCACAATTTTTGCAAAGGGCGTAACTGTGTTTAGATGGTGGAGTATGTATTGTTGTTAGAAATAGTTTAAACCTGTAGTGAAACTGAAATGGGTAGTTGCTATGAAATAGTATGGGTGGAGGCTATACTTGACAACTGGAATAAATTAGTTATTGATTCCTTTTATTGACCTCCTGACTCAGATGATACAGCTGTTGACTAGTTCAAAGAAAACTTGGGTGTCATTACAAATAGGTACAGCTGTAGTTGATGAAGTCTTCTACCAACCCATGATATGTTGGCAAAAATACATGTTAAAAGTCGGTAGTAGTCATAAAACATAATCCAAAACTGTTCTGAATGTTTTCTCAGAAAATTATTTTGGCCAACTAGTTCAGGGGCCCACTTGAAATTTAAATGGTTGCGAAAACGTACTTGACCTCTTAGCAACAAATAATCCTGATCAAATAATGAGCATCATGACAGATACAGTGATTAGTGTCCACAAGGTTGTTGTAGCTAGATTGAATACCATAACATCCAAACTCAACAAAAAAATGCAAAATACATCCATTTAAAAAAGCAGATAAAAATTTGCTTGACACCTTCCTCAGTCTCCACTCCTTCCAATGTGACTGTGGAAGTCTGGATCAGATGTGCTTTAAATTCAAAGAAGTAGTATCACTGGCAATGAAATATATATACCAAACAAATTATTAAAAGATGGTACTGATCCACCATGGTGCACAAAACAGGTCAGAATGCTGTTGCAGAAGCAATGAAAAAGCATGCCAATTTAAAAGAATGCAAAATTCCCAAGACTTGCAAAGTTTTTCAGAAGCTCGAAATTTAGTGCGTACTTCAATGCAAGATGCTTTTAATAGTTTCCACAATGAAACTCTGTTTCAAAATCTAGCAGAAAACCCAAGGAGATTCTGATTATAAATAAAGTACACCAGTGGCAAGAGGCAATCAATACCTTCACTGCACTAAAGCAGAGTTATTAAATACAGCTTTCTGAAACGCCTTCACAAAAGGAGACAAGTAAATAATCCAGAATTTGAATCAAGAACAACTACCAACATGAGTAACATAGAAATAGATATCCTTGGTATAGTGAAGCAACTTAAGACAAGCAAGGCTTCCGGTCCAGAATATATACGTCAGGTTCCTTTCAGAGTATTCTGATAAAATAGTTCCATACTTAAAAATCATATACCACTGTTCCCTCATAGAAAGATCTGCACACAAAGACTGGAAAGTTGCACAAGTCGCACACACCACTAATCAAAAAAGGGGATAGGATTAATCCAATGAATTACAGATCCATATCAGTAATTCAAATTTACAGTAGGATTTTGGAACATATACTGTCCTCTAACAGTATGAATCACCTCGAAGAAAACGATTTATTGACAGATACCTAATATGGATACAGGAAATGCAGTTCTTGTGAAACACAATTAGCTCTTTATTCTCAAGAAGTAATGACTGTTATCAACAGGAATGTCAAATTGATTCCATATTTTTACATTCCCAGCAGGTTCTTGAAACTGTTCCTCACAAGTGACTTTTAATTAAACTGTGTACCCGGCCATGAAGTATTGCCAAGTTGGGTGACTGGATTCATGTGACTGGATTCACTATTTCCTGCCAGAAAGGTTGCAGTTCATAATAATTGAGAAAAAGTCACCAAGTTAAACAAAAGTAATATCTGGCATTCCTCAAGGAAGTCTTGTAGGCTCTCAGTTGTTCCTGATCTTCAAAACGAACTAGGTGACAATCTGAGCAGTCCTCTTAGATTGTTTGAAGGTGATGCTGTCATTTACTATCATGTAAAGTCATCACATGATCAAAATGAATTGCAAAATGATTTGCACAAGATATATGTATGGTGCAAAAAGCAAGAAAAGTGTGAAATCATCCACACGAGCACCAAAAAGAATCCACTACATTTCAGTTGTATGAAAAATCAGACAAACCTACAGGCTGTAAACTCAACTAAATACAAAGGGATTACAGTTACAAATAATCTAAATTGTAACTGTCACATAGTAACATTGTGGGGAAAGCAAACCAAAGCCTGAGACATATTTGCAGAACACGTAGAAAATGTAACCAGTCTACTAAAGAGACTGCTTACATTACACTTGTCTGGTCTCTTCTGGAGTGTTGCTAGGTGGTGTGTGATCTGCTTTAGATAGGTTTGATGGAGGACATTTAAAAAGTTCTCTTCAGAATGTGATAATACTTTGTTGGTGCCCATGTACATAGCGAGAAATGATGTCATAATAAAGTAAGAGAAATCGAAGCTCAAATGGAAAAATTGTAAGTGTTCCTTTTTCTCACTCACAGTGGAATGATAGAGAAGTAGCTTAAAAGTGATTCAATGAACCCTCTGCCAGGCACTTAATTGTGAATAGCAGAGTAATCATGTAGATGTAGATGTAATTCAAAGGACAGGCAGTAGTCAAGAGATGAAAATCCATTACCACCAGAAGTGTAAAATCCTCCAGTATGCAATTCAAAAAGGGAAATGTGCATTGTGTACAAAAATAAAACATTCCAAGGATAAGGGGAAAAACTGGACCAATATTAGATAAGAATCAAACAAAAATAATGATACGAGTTGCCAGTAAATATCTGTCAGAAATGAGCTCTCAATGGAATCATTGTCCACCAAATTCAATGAATACTTCCTCATAGTGGCACTGGACCCACTCATTAACAACAAAGGACAGATGCACTATATTTATGTCTATAGACATTGATGCCACCAACAGACATTCTTCCGTAAGGTGACCACAGAGTTATTTACTTCTCTAAAAGTTTGTAATTCTTCTGGCTGTGAGGGTGTTTCAAGCAGTGCTCAAGCTGACAAAAATTCCATTCGTAAATATGAAGTTAAAAGTGATAATGTACCACACTTTGTAACAAAAAAGTTAGAATTGAATTCAGTAAAAGCTGCAGGCATTGTTATCATGAAAAATGCTGATAGTGTCCAGAGGAGACAATATTTAGTGATCAAACGTGTTGGCGTTGTCAGTGCTGACAAACAGTCCATCGACACACTTAAAGGCATGACATGTCTGATCGCCAAGCTTTTGTGCCTGCTAGACACTGAATTGGCAGTAAAATGGTGGACTGTTAAATCAACTAATATGTGCGTAGAAACTGAAGAATCACATGAAAAAATATGGAAGATAAACTTCAGATTTGTTGCTGACAGTTATACACAAACGTGAGGAATACATAACCAAAATATGTGAAAGGGGGTTTATAAACAGTATCAAGAAGAGCGACAACATAGGTAGAATGCTATAAAATGTTATCAAAGACTTAAAAATTTGATATACTACTTTCCAAGGTAAATATACAGCGTGTCTTATGAAAGACACCCAGGAGGGGTCCACGAGTCAAGCAGTGCACTTGCCAGCTGTTGCTGCTGCATCTGCTGGTTGTCACTCTATATAGTTCTCAGACACAAATACTTTGCACGTATCCCCTACGCTGTGCAACAGAGTGTATTGGTGTTTTCTTTTGAGTTTTTTGTGTAGTCTAATCGCTTCAAATATTGTTGCAAGTCCGGGGCTTTCCCTGCCCGTACGTCGCTGGGTCCAGTCCTCAGACAGAAACACTATGCATGTCTTCTATACTTTGTGACTGAGTGTTTGAGTGATTTGTTTTGAGTTTCCTATTGAGTTTCCGTTTGGTATGGTATACACGAAGGATCAATGAGTTTTTCTTGTGTTTAACTACACAAAAACATAATCATATGTGGAATGTCGGCTTGTATTTGTACAAAAATTTCCCAATGTGCGTGTTCCCAGTGTTCAAACAATACACAGATTAGTGAAGTAATTTCAAGAAACTGGATCTGCGTTAGACAAATGTAAGCCTAGAGAACCTAGTGTTTTGCCCAAAAATAAATTAGACAAGATGGGGAGGCCATGGAAAGAGGACCAAGAAAATCACTACGCCATTTGGCACTTCAGACTGGTGTGTCAAGAGCATCTGCTCACAGAGCTGTTCACAAACTGAAATTGAGACCATACAAACTGCTGGTAGTGCATCAACTGAGGAACCCAGATACTGTTGACCGAGCGAGGTGGCGCAGTGGCTAGCACACTGGACTCGCATTCAGGAGGACAACGGTTCAATCCCGCGTCTGGCCATCCTGATTTAGGTTTTCTGTGATTTTCCTAAATCGCTCCAGGCAAATGCCGGGATAGTTCCTTTGAAAGGGCACGGCAGACTTCCTTCCCCGTCGTTCCCTATTCCAATGAGACCGATGACCTCGCTGTCTGGTCTCCTCCCCCCAAATAACCCAACCCAACCCAGATACTGTTGCTTGATATTGTTATTGCAACTAGCTGTTACAGTTTGTGCATGATGGGGAATCTAATCCTGAGATGCTTTTTTTTCTGGGAAATATGGCTACATTTATCAGGGTACATAAATTCTCAGAACAATCAATGTTGGAGCTCCGAAAATCCTCATGAATTACATCAACAACCTGTGCATGATGTGAAAACAGGACTGTGGTGACCAATCTTTTTCCACAAAACAATATATTCAGAGAGGTATGTGAACAATATACTTCATGTAATTCTTGAGCCTTTCCTGGTAATCTGTTGACATGTTGAACAATCAGGGTCTGTGCTGAATGTTCGTGTCATTCTCGCATGACATTTTGATGGCATAACTCACTCTCTTCTTCAGGTGCTACCGAGAGTGGGTGGATTGAGTCCAGTATTTATGTCTGGATCGTGCTGGGTGCTCCATAATTGGTCCGTGCCATGCTGAGTGTTCTATCCATGGTCCGTGCCCACCATGCGTGTCTCCAATGGTCCTCTTCTGGTTGCCGGTGTTTTGACTGCCATCCACACCCAGCTTGGCCATCCTCTGGGTTCGTGTTCATTATCTGAGATGTGTCAAAGCCATTGTGTAATGTCTAGTGCTCTGTTGCGTGGCTGTTTCCTTGCTCTCCACATCTATTTCTTGCTGGGCATTCTGTAACCAGTCCAGTTACCAGCAAACAGAAGTTACGGCGATGGGCAGTCCTCTATCGCCAGTGGTGGCCATCCTGTTTATGGAAAGGTTTGAAAAGAAGGCACTTACATCGGCCACATATCAACCCAAGCGCTTTTTCAGGTATATGGCTGATACCTTTGTCATCTGGCCCCATGGCGGGGAGAAGCTAGATGATTTTCTGGAACATCTGAATTCATGCCACCCAAATATAAAATTCACAGTGGAACTGGAGAAGGATGGACAATCCCATTCCTGGATGTGCTAGTCAAGAGGAAGGCAGATGGCACATTTTGGCACAGTGTGTACCGCAAACCTACACACACTGACTTATACCTGCAAGCTGATAGCAGCTACCATCCAGCACAGAAGAACAGAGTGCTCAAAACTCTGGTCCACAGGGCACATAATTCTGTCAGATGCTGACAGTTTGGCATCGGAAATAGAACACATACAATCAGTGTTCAGCAAAAATAGGTTTTCCTCTAGAGACATCCAGAAGGCACTTTGACCTGCCAGTCAGTCACAGGATCCACAAGAAGAACCAGAAGAGGGGAAAAAGATGCCATACCTGCCATATGCTGGACTGATCTCTGCCAAGATCAGCAGAATTCTCATGAAACATGACATCAGGAGCGTATTTTGCCCACCCACAAAAACTGGGACAACACTGGGAAATGTAAAGGATGATGTGGGGCTATACAAGCCAGGTATTTACAACATCTCATGCTAGTGTGGGATGCCATAAATTGGAAAGACCACTAGCACTGTGGACATCAGGTGTAAAGAACACCAGAGGCACACCAGACTCAGACAGGCAACAATATCAGCCACAGTGAAACACTGTCTAGATATTGGTCACTCAGTGAACCACAATGACACTAAAATTGTCACACAGACCCCAAGATACTGGGATAATGTCATAATAGAATCCATCGAGATGAAGGTCACGGTGAATCTCATCAACCATGACACTCTATACCAACTCAGCACTGCCTTGGCTCTTGAGATCCTGAAAACTCAATGGAAGACACTTTGAGATTTTGCAAGAAACAAAAGTGCAGACCCAGGAAACAGCCCTGAGACAGAGCTACAGATATTACAGGTCGGATTTGACACACCTCAGATGACGACCACAAACCCAGAGGATAGCCGAGCTGGGTGCAGACGGCAGTCATGACACTAGCTGCCAGAGAGGGCCATTGGAGCTGCTCTTGGTGGGCGCGGATCATGGATGCTACACCCAACGCAGCATGAACTTTGAAATTCCCAGCGAAAAAGAGAAGTGGAGACCGAGGGAACAGCCATGTGACAGACCCCCAGACATTACACATTGGCTTTGACATACCTCAGATAATGACCACAACCCCAGAGGATGGCCAAGCTGGACGTGGATGGCAGTCGGAACAATGGCGACCAGAGAGGACCATTGGAGTCATACCTCAGTGGGCATGGACCGTGGACAGAACACTCGATGCAGCACACACTGATTATGGAGTGCTGAGCACCATCCAAGCATAAATATTGGACTTGATCCACCCAAGGACCATTCTCAGGTAGCACCTGAAGAAGACAGTGAGTTATGCCATTGATATGTCATGCGAGAATGATGCGAACATCTGGCAGAGATCCCAATTATTCGACATGTCAATATATTTCATCCTTTTTTGTTTGAGAACTAACACCTAACAAAAAGATGTACAATTATTTCATGCAGGACAATGCAAAATCATACATCGCCAACACTTCTGTGACAGCTATATGAAGCATTTTTAATGATAGGATAGTTGACTGGCCTGCTCATTTTCCAGATCTAAATCCATGTGGTTTTTATCTTTGGGGAATGTTAAAAAACAATGTGTATGCAAGCAGTCCCCACATGCTCGAAGGGTTGGAAGATGGGGTTGGCTAGTCATTTCCCAGATTTCGGCAGCCAAAATTCTGAGCTGAGTGGTCAGCATGACAGACTGTCAATCCTAAGGGCCTGGGTTCGATTTCCGGCTGGGCCGGAGATTTTCTCCACTCAGGGAGTGGGTGTTGTGTTGTCCTAATCATCATCATTTCATCCCCATTGACGCGCAAGTCACCGAAGTGGGGTCAAATCGAAAGACTTGCACCAGGCGAACGGTCTACCCAACAGGAGGCCCTCGTCTCACGACATTATTATTATTTATTTAAAGTTACTTTTCAAACCACAACTATTAAGTTCATAAACATAATACTCTTGAGCCTGCCTGTGAGGTACAACTTAGTTGACTTATCTTATGTAAATACAGAGATCTGTAGTACCAGCCAAATACTGACAAACTTATGTACAAAATTAAAAAATGTCACACTTCTGGACACTAGTACTTTACAAAATAAACTGTTTCACAAATCATGGGCAGCATCTAAAGCAGAAGGGTAAGAAGAGAACCACAGCCTATCATGAACAGAGCAGCCCGAGTATAAAACTAAGACAATAATGAAGTGAGGGAATAGGAACTGATTAAACACAGCCAAACTCACCTAGAATGAAGCAAAATCCACTAGACAGTGGGATTATGAACGGAGAAGCCTCAACAGAAGAAAGGCAGATAGTGATACAGAACACATGATCCATACAGTGTGTGTTGTCTATGGTTCCAATACACATTACATTTGAACTGAAGGTGAGTGGGCTGTAGACATCTCTGTAACAGTCAAGAGAATGATAACAGTGTACTAAAAATCTATCTTCATAACTTTCAGTCCATACACAACCAAAAAAATGTATTAAATGTGTTAATGATAAGTGAATTGTAGGAGGTTTCCATATTATGTCGTTTGAACACTGACTGTCTTGAGACTCAGTTCACCCAATCTCTCTGCAAAACTTTACTCTGGCTGAGTCCTAGTGCAGATCTGACAACTGTTGTGGATGAGTTTCTATACTCTATGTAAATAATACAGAATTCAATAGTGTAACTAACATATTCTCATTGAGGCCTGCTGCACACTGCACACAACAAAGACACAGCAGAGCTCCAGAGTGTCCCCATTTCAGTGCATAGCTCTCATGCTGCACAGCACTCTGAATTTGAAAGGAAATGGCAATTTTACAGTTGTCTTAGAGTTGTTAATGGGAACCTGTTACAGTGAGAAAACCTCTATTATCAGCTTCTTCTTATTTCATTTATAAACAACATTACTCGTAGTCATAATGGCAACATTGACTTCTATAGAAATTGATTGAGTGGGTAGATTTCATGACACAAAAACTTATCAAACTTCATATTAGGTAAAAAGCTCATTGTGGGACTTTTCATAACCAGTAAGGTAAACAACTTTCTGGACATTAGAATGGAACTTCTTACATTTTGAAGATAATGAGGCACTTCCATTATTAAAAACTTAGCACAATTCTACCCTAAATGTAAAATCACTGATAATGAGAAAAAGTTTTTAACTACTGGCTTTCTAATGCTCATCAAACAGTGGAATGTGCATTTGGTATATTGAGCTCCAGGTTTTGAGTGTTCAAATGATCTTTTGATTGTGAGCTGGGGACATAAGATAGAATAGTGACAGCTACATGCATACTGCTTAATTGTTTGTGGACTCAGAACATTACGTCAAATGACCTCGTTGGGGAGGACATGGGACCTCGACAAGGGTAAGGTCTCAGACACGGCCACCTGATTTGGCTCATATTTGGCACATTGCTTGTGCACAACCTAAAATTGAGATGTTTTTGAGAAAACTGCCTTAAAGTACATGACATGCAGTTGACTCAGAATTGATAGTATCGATAGATAATTGAAAGTAGGACATTTTTCATCAACTTGTATCAGATATTTTCCTAGTATCAAGGAGGAACTTTTTTGACCACCGCTTATGCACCCATAAGGTATGTGCTGTTAAACGAAAGCACCACTGTTGTAGCAACCAAGGAGTCTGGCTGCAGAGCAGAGAACTTGTGTTTTAATTCCCAGCTGCAGTCTGCAAATTTTTATTTCCAGTTTTTTCTCTTTCAAAGCTGGTAAACATAAGAGGCTTAATAAGGTAAATAAATCAATGGGGAATAATAAAAAGGCAGGCAAATAAATTTCTCAAATGACTTCAATTAGTAAAAAATAAAAAATTTAATCCTGGCCAATTTACAGTGTTTCTTTCACTCGCCCTATTACATGTGTGTTTGTGAACCCCATGTATGATGTTGATGAAAAATGCTCAGTTTTGATCCTGTCAGCGTTTTGTGTTCTGCTTCTGTCAGCTGCTGGGGGAGTGCATCTGTTTGTTGTTGCAACATGCAGACTTGCTCCACAAGTGGAAGTTGTTGCTCTCTTGTAAGGGCAGAAGAAGTCACCATTGTGACATCACTACAGGATTTTGCCATTTTGAAAAACTCTGTATACTGTATCAGCAATGTCCAGCTGTGAAAGCATGTCACTCTTATTCTTAGAAATCACAGGAAATGGCAGTTTCTTATCTGTAATAAAATGTTTGTCAGTTACAGCACAACTTTTAGCTGGCCAGCTTTTGCATAGCCCTATTATTGTGTAAAGTAAACAGACATCACACTGGAGAAAAAAAATTTATTAGTCTCGGAGTTATCACCGCTTTGAAATTGTATGATGATACAGCTCTGCTTTCTCACTACAGCAAATAATTCAGAACAGCAAAAACATGAATAACCTTAGACAGTAATCGGGTTAAAAGTATAGCTAGCGAAAAGTAATTACATGGGGTGCACATATCAAAGAAAGGAATTTTTAAACAGAGAGTAACAAAGATTGCATGGGGAAATAAACACAGTGCCTCTGGCAGTTGGACACGGAACTGTTTGAGAGCTACGATGCACCTGTTACAATACTGAACATTGAAACATAACATTGTATGGTCGCGCCTTGAAACCGATGTGCGCAATGACTACAGATGACGTCAAGGCATATGCTATAAGCTGATGTTTGGTGCCTAGGCTCACAAAGCAGTATTCTTTGCTGATGACTTGGTGTTACAATAGATTTTGGTAGACAGATATAATAGATTTTGGCAGCAGTAAAACAGTAGCACTAAATATTTACAGTTAGCAATTTAGAAATGTTCAGTATTCAAGTGCCATCATTAGTAATCAACATATAGTAAATAATTTGTGTTTACAGCACAATATAGGTACACAGGTGTGTGTGTGTGTGTGTGTGTGTGTGTGTGTGTGTGTGTGTGTGTGTCTTTGTGTGTACTTTAGCTCATCAAAGAACTTCTTCCTTGTCAAGAAATTCTTCCAAAAGCTGTTGAAGTTTTCGTTCTCTTTTGTGTGTGCCTGTTATGGCCCAACACTTCTGCTACTCAGTGAGTAGTCTCCTTTGCTTCAGATTAATAGCATTCTGCCAGAACTATCCAAACTGTATTTGAAGTAAATAATAAAGTGACTAAATTCTTGGACCTGTGGGTTCAAAAATAACATGAAATGGGACATAAATGTGGTACACATTACTTTAAATCTGAAAAAAAGTTGTTAAACCCTAAAAATTATGAAACCCTGTATAAGTGTGCAGGTGTAGTGTACATTTTCTTTCACATCAAAAATATGGACTCATATTCTGGGGTAACTCTCCTGCTGCACACAGTATTTTCAGAATATGAAAGGGAGCTATCAGAATCGTTACTGGGAAGACCCTAAGAGATGCAAGCCTTTCTTTAACAGTACAAGGAAAAGATAGAGTGTTACTTGCAGTAAAGATGACTCAGTGAATTGCAGTGTCTTTTTCTTGTGCCTGTATGCAACTCAACATGCCATGTGTGCAGTGAGTAGCAATGTATCTTTTCTTTATATTGTTCATATTCCAATCTGGAGTTTCCATTGTTTGATTAGGCCTTTCTTTAAAATATTAAAGATCCCACCAGAGCCCAGTATGTACATTGTAGAAACAATTACTGTTCATTAAGAAACATGAAATTAGTAAGGAAACTATTGTAAAAATTCGGATATAAGCAATAATTGCATAAGACAACATAATCTTCTTGTTAAGCCAACAAACACTTACAGATATCAAAAAGGAATCTATCACATGTATATAAAACATTCCAACAACTTGCTAATACAATAAAATCTGTCATTTATGTAAAAAATCATTTAGGATGCAACTAAGGACATACCTACACCACATTATCTAATCAGTAAGAGTATATTTTGTCAACATATAATGGTAGTATAGGCTTCATTTCTCAATTTATAAATTAAATGCTAACTTCAAGGCTTGTAATTGTATGCATGAATTTCTTTAAACCTATAATTCTTTGAAACAGAATGTGCAAATGTAAAAAATGCTGATAGCCTTAGGTTTAAGATGTCCAGTATCATGAAAAATGCCATGTTCTATGTGATATTACATAATATCAGTAACAGTAATAATAATAATAATAATCATAATCATAATAATCATGTGCTGAACTGATAGGATAAACTTTAAGGTAACTTTTGTAATCAGTAACTCATGGCATATTTCCTTACGGACCCAAGTATTCTGTAGTAATAGCTGTCTGTCAAACAAGAGAGAAGCAAATCACCTCTAATAAGAAAACTATTTCATTCCTTCCAGTCTTTTTGAATTGATTTGAGAAAGCAGCCTTTAATTGAATACTGACTCATTTTACTGAGCAGAACTTGATAAATGTCTCTCATTTTGACTTCATTAAAAATTATAGGAGAAAAATATGTTTTGATATATTTTGATAATTTGACTCAATATTAATTTGTTATCCAGTTAAATTCCAAGTAAGAAACTTCCAGGTGGGTTAAGACTGTGTGCCAGACCAAGAGTTGACTCCAGGAACTTTGCCATTTGCAGGCAAGTGTTCTGCCAACTGAACTATCCAAGCATGTTTCACAATCTGTCCTCACAACTTTACTTACACCATTACCTCATCACATTCCTTCCAAACTTCACAGAAGTTCTCCTGCATAACGTGCAGTACTATCACTCCAGGAAGAAAGGGTTTTCCAGAGACATGCCTTAGCCACAGCCTGGGGGACTGTTTCCAGAATAAATGTTCACTCTGCAGTAGAGTGTGTGCTGATATGATTCTTCCTGATAGATTAAAACAAGTCTGGAAGATAGGAGATGAGGTGCTGCTGGAAGAAACTGTGGGAACGGGTTGTGAACCATGCTTGGGAGCTCAGTCAGTAGAGCACTTGCCCACAAAAGGCCAAGGTCCTAGGTTCAAGTCCTGGTCCCACACACAGTTTTAATCTGCCAGGAAGTTTCTTACTTGGAACTGAAATGAATAACAAGTTAAAATTGAGTCAAAAAATCAAAAATTGATTATGAAGCTCAATTCAGGATATTTTGCTCCTCTAAATATCTCTCCATTGCATTGACCTAAAGGCAATGGTTTTATTTTGCAAATTTTAACTTTTTTTTTGTCGGATTATGCTGTAGAGAAATGCATCTGAAGAAAATAAAGTATTCATTCAGCAGAGTATAATATTGAGTGAAATTTTTTAGTGAACATTTAACAGAAGCTACTTTAAATATCATGCAATTCCTATATCCATTCACCAGTATGTTTAATTCTTAGTAGCCTTTGTATCTGATGATAAAAATCATTTGTAGGTGCAGTGTGACTAAGATTCAGAATTAAGAATTCTGTGCGGAATACATCCAACAAGCTCCTGATAAACATAGAGGCAAAAGATTGCCATCATAAGTGCACTGATGAACTGACTGCTTGGGAACAGGTGTAGTATTATTATTATTATTCGTTACAGTCAACTTTGGACTACGCTAAGCATCAGTCATTTCTTGTGCTTTTTCTTGCGTTCTTCCCAGTACTTCTTCATTTTTTCTGAGTGGGCTTCTTTACGTTCTTGCGACCAGGTTGTTCCCGTCTTCTTTGATTGCGTTCGGTCTTTGAATCCCTGTATTTTGTTGATGGCATTCCTATATTCCATTCTGTTGTAAACTGTCTCTGGTATAATGTTCATTTCTGCAATGTCTTCTTTTACTTCTTTCAGCCAGTTAATTTGCGTCTTTCTGCTTTCCATGTATTCCAGGATTTTCTTTGCCGTTCTTTCTGGTGCCATTCTTTTGACATGCCCATAGAAACTCAGTCTTCTCTTTTTAAAGGATGTTGTCAGTTTTTCAATTTTCTCGTATAACTCTTTATTGGATCGCAATTTATAATCCTGTCCATCCTTTTTAGGTCCTAAGATCTTTCTCAGTATTTTTCTCTCTTTTATTTCCAATTTCTCCAACAGACGTTTTCTGTTCAGTGGGATGCATTCAATCGCATACAAACTTTCTGGTTTTATTACCGCATTGTAGTGCCTGAGCTTGGCATTGATGGAGATCGACTTTTTATTGTATACATTTCGGCATAGCTGGTATGCCGTTTCCATCTTTATTGCTCTTTCCTGTAGTGAAACATTTGGTAACCCTGTCGGTGTAATCCATTCCCCTAGATACTTAAATTTATGAACTCTCTTAATTATTCCATATTTAGTTTGCAATGTCTGTGTTGGGTCTGTTTTGTCCTGTATCATCAGTTCTGTCTTTTCATACGATATTTGTAGACCTGTCTTCTCAGCGATCTCATGCAGCATTTCTATCTGAATCTTTGCTGTTTCGATGTCATCTGCCAATATTGCCATGTCATCAGCAAATGCCAGACATTCAATTTTTGTTTTATTTCTTCCTAACGTTATCCCATTTTTCACTCCAGCTTCTGCCATCTTCTTTCTCCATTCCCTGACCACTTTTTCAAGGACAATGTTAAACAACAGCGGGGAGAGCCCATCCCCTTGTCTAACACCTGTTCCAATTACAAACGGTTGTGACAATCTACCCAAAAACTTCACTTGCGATTTTGTTCCCGTAAGGGTTTCCTGGATTAGACTTTTGCTTTTATCATCAATCCCAAATTCTTCTAATGTGTTAATCAGAGTTGGTCTATCAATAGAATCATATGCTTTTTTGAAGTCTATGAATGTAATTACTAGATTTTTCGATGTGCGTGCGCGAAGTTGTATTATGGAGAGTAGACTGAATATCTGTTCACTGCATGATCTTCCTTTTCTAAACCCAGCCTGATATTCACCCAGTTCTTTCTCTACCTGATTTTCAATCCTGTTTTGTAGTGCCTTGGATAGGATCTTATAGGCCACTGATAACAATGAGATACCTCTGTAGTTATTTGCATTTGTCTTGGCACCCTTCTTATGTAACGGATGAATCAATGCTGTCTTCCATTCCTCCGGAATCTTCTCTGTATTCCAAATCTCTTCAAACAGCGCCTCGAAATTATTTATTAAGTTTTCTCCTGCGTATTTCAGTAGTTCCGCGACTAACGAATCTTTACCAGATGCTTTATTGTTTTTCAATCCTTTCAAGATCTCTTTAATTTCTTCTTTATTAGGTGGTTCAGAGTCTGGTAGCTTATTCTTAGGCTTCTCAAATGTCAAGGTTTCATCAGGTCTTTTGCAGCGTTTCAAAGTAGTTCGCTAGGTGTTGGCAATTTTGTTCCACGCTGGTGATCAGATTTCCTTTTTCATCTTTGAAGCAGAGTGTCGGTGGTTTATATCTTGTTATTGTAGTTCTGAATGTTTGAAAGAAATTGCGTGTATTATTCTTAGAAAATTCATCTTGTATTTTCTGTATTTGTTGTGTGTCATATTTCCTTCGTTCACTTTTAATGATTTTCGTCGTTTCACGTCTTTGCGTTTTGAACTGCTCCCAGTCAGTTGGCCTTTTGGTTGAGTTGTATTTCTCCCAAGTTCTGGCTCTTTTCTGTAGTGCTTTCTCACAGACCTCATTCCACCAGGGATGCTTTTTCTTTTTGGTTAGTAAAATTGTTTGTTCTGCTGCGTCTCGTATTGAGGTTGCAATTTCTTCCCATTTGTGACTTTTGATTTTATCTGTCTTTTCCTTGTAGTCGTCTAAGACTTGCTGATTGAGCATTAAGTCCTGTACTCTGTATTTGGCTATTTTTGTTTCGTCACTCTTGTGACTTCTTTCTGGTGTTAATTTCATCTTAATTTTGGTCAGATAATGGTCAGAATCAAAGTTGGCCCCTTTCACCACCTGTACATCTTGAATGTCCCTTGAATTATCATAACTTATTGCCACATGATCAATCTGGAACTCGCCAAGTAATTTGTTCGGTGATTTCCATGTTGTTTGTTTTTTGGGATTCTTCTGGAATTTAGTTGTCATAATGTTCAATTTGAATTTCTCACAAAACTCTACTAATCTCTGGCCATTCATGTTAGTTTTAGTGTGTGCTGTAAACCTCCCTGTGCTTTTTGATAATTCGTTTCTTCCAATTTGTGCATTAAAGTCTCCTAACAGAATTGTTGTGTGTTGCTCAGGGATCTTCCCTATTGTTTCTTCCAGTTCCTCCCAAAATGTCTGCACTTTCTCTGGATTTTGTTGGTTGTCTTTATTTATTGGTGCATGGGCATTTATAAGTGTGTACTTTTTATTTTTATTTCTGAATGTTATCAATGATATTCTTGGTGATTTAGATTTAAATTCTAGTACCTTAGTAGAAAATGAGTTATGTATCACAAATGCTGTGCCATATACCCGAAGACCTTTTGTATTCTTTACTATCTGTGCTGGTTTCCCTTTATAAATCCTGTACTGGTCTGCCTGTACTGTATCCTCATCTGGGTATCTTGTTTCTTGTATAGCCAGAACTTTTAGTTTGTGTTCATCCATTAGTTTTGTCAGTTCTTTTTGTTTACCTGTTCTCAGCATTGAGTTCACGTTCAGTGTTTCTATGAACGTTTGATGTCTGTTCCTATGTTTAGCGTTAGGGATCCTAGGACCCTCCGACTGGTCTGTTGCGCAATGATGCTGGGCCCCCGGATCCGAATGCCCAGCTTCGGCGGTATTACCACCACGGGGAGGAAACTTTCTCATTGCACCTTCCATTTCTGATACTTGGTTAAAGCTGTTGTTTCCAGAGGTATACACCTCCTTCCACTAAGACTTAGTTCGCTACACTAAGAAGTTAATTCAGGCCGCTCCTCTGGAGTACAGACGCCTTTCGCAGCCGCTTCTCTGAAGTACAGACGCTGCTGATTGAAGATAACTCTTCCGCTCCAAAAGCCGTTGGGACATATAGTGTCTTCTTCCGCCTTCTGGACCGTTGGTTAATCTTCACCTCTACCGCCAGTTCCGCCGTTCCGATGATCTTCATCTCCGCCTTCACTGCCGTTGAGGTCTTCACCGTTACCCTGGCAAGGGACCCTTACGAGGTACTATCACCCGGGCCAGGTGAACCAAGGTTTTTTAACAAGGTTGTTACTCCTCCCCGTCCTCCTTTTTCAACCGGGCTTGGGACCGGCTTTGGCGGAGTTGGAACAGGTGTAGTGTTTTTATCTCTTTTCCCCTTCCCTTCGATGTGCCATTCAGTCTGCCATCTGTGTCCAGCATCTTCCCAAATAAGTAAACCGTTGATCAGTTGTGACAGTGGCTACATCTTTATTAAGCCCTGGGAACTGGCAGTTAGTCTGATTAAGTAGAGAAAGGAGATACCCTACAAGAAACTGACTTCAGCGGCAGATGGAGGAACAGCACGCATACGTGGGTGCGAAATGAGGGTGGAGCAGAGTGTCAGTAGGAGGAGAGAGGGAGGAGATGCTGGTTGTGGATGGCAGATAGATTATCGGATAGGAGGATGGGACAGGGAGAGAGAGAGAGAGAGAGAGAGAGAGAGAGAGAGAGAGAGAGAGAGAGGGAGAGAGAGAGAGAGAGAGAGAGAGAAGAGAGGAGAGGAGAGAGAGAAAAGTGTCACACTGGCCCCCAAGTGGTCAGTTCATCAGCATACGTAGTGATGGCAATGTGATGGGTTGCCAAATATTTTTCCTGACATATTCACAGATCTAACCATTCACCTGTGCCCTATTTTCTCATGAAGTATGCTGGGTGAAGCTGAAGTTTCACGTAAAAGGAAAATTGATAATCCTTACAAATTCAAAAGCAGAATGAAAAACATACCTCACTAGCCACTCCCACGAATTATCAGATAATCTATATTCAGAGATTTAAAATTCCTGCAAGCTACATGGCAAGCAGCAAAATCCGTCACAGAGTTCCATTACAACTAGCAGTGTCTTCAAAATGGCCTTTATCATCACAGGTGTAGGTAACGATTTTCTTTGAAAAATACCAATGTGTTCTTGTACATGTTACATTATCTAATATACCTGAGGAAGCAGCAGGTTTTCTGATGTAACAGCTTTCTTGCCTGTGTATCAGGTTAGATTTAACTAATGTAAGCATAGTTAGTATCAAGTCATATAATGCCAGTTTATTGTTAATACAGGGTGCAGCCTAAGTTTCTGAAAATTCCTTCACTTTTGTATGTATACATTCACTCATTTCATATCCTTGAAGTTTCTTGATGGAGTCTACAGAACATGATGAATGAATTAAAAGTAATTATAAAACTTTTTACATTTGCTTAGTGACCTGATGTGAATAAATTGTTGGGCTTAATGTTTGCTAAACTTTCATTTCTACACGTTAGCATGCATGGATCTTGTTCCATGGCTATGGATTGAGCTGTGAGTGTCAAAATTATCTTTTTTTATGTGCATAACATATTGGTATCTGTACTCGCATGGTATAATTGAAATGGTAGGGAGTGAGGACTGAGGAGTGGTAAGGATCTGAGCATAAAGAAAATAATCATTTTAACATATAATTTTAGCAGAGAGACCAAATTTAACCTCAACAAATGAGCCATAATTACTCGCCAGAGAGAACCAACTCTATAATAAACTAGTGGAAACACCCTAAATTTGAAAAAAATAATAAAAAATAAAAAATTGGAAAATCCAAAAAACTGAATTATAGTTTCTATCATAGTACAGAGAATTCCTTTTTTTTATAATAAAACCCAAACTATGTAAACTTCATAAGTATTGGAAAATTGCCTCGGAGGCATTTCCTGGGTCTAACAATAGTTTTGGCTACCTGGAAACTGATACTACAAAGACCACAATGTGCAAAAAAATGCTGGGGGGAGGATCTGAAACACATGGATTAATCAATACATGGTAACCAACTTGAGCTCGGCCCATGCCCCAAACAATTGCTCATTTCAGTACCGATTCCAGAACATATTCACATATAATGCATTAAATTTACATATGATATAAGTGGTGGCAAATAGTACACGTGCCTCTAATCGAAACAGGGAAAATGAGGGCAGGTAACTGAGTCCATTTGACCTGCAAGTACTTTGGGTTAACAGAGTAGAATTTGCATGACAAAATAAATTACAACACACATGGGTCTTTTGATCTTAAGTGACAATGAAAAATGAAAGATACCTAAGCCTGGAGGGGACGAAAACCAGTAATGCAGGTAAAGAAATATCTTTCTAGATCAGAGTTAAACAATAGAGAAGAAATTTTTAAGATTCCTAAACCTAGAAAATAAAACAAATAATGGAAAGTTCAAGTTGGAACATTAACATTATCATGAAAAAGATAGATTGCTAGTTGTCCAAAAGCTTATTTGTAACAGTCTTTTTGTTGTGCCTTTCTGCAACTTAGCATGTCATCTTTATGGTGAGTAGCAATCTCTACTGTTAATAATATTGTTGACATTAAACAAAATACATGCACCAGTAGTGCAGGTGAAGACAAATCTTTCTAGATAAAGGTTAACTGACAATAAAAAAATTTAAGGATACCTACACATAGAAAATACATGTGCCAGCAGTAGATCAAGGTTTAGAACAGTGCAGAAGACCAAGTGATACAGTGGGCTGCAATCTGAAAAGGATATATAACCACAAATCAATAGCAAAATCTCTTTCACACAGTGATCAGTGAAAGATGTAATCATCTAGGCACATTAAAGCCTGTGGACCATGTTCTAATTGAGTGTCTTGTGAACTGTGGTGATTTTTAGGGGAAATGGCTTTGAGCCTCATAGCATCTTTCAAATTATGGTAGCAAGCAGTGGGTATACTTCAATCTAAAAGGAATATGTACATTACAGGCTATTTTTCAAACAGTTTAAGATACTTCCACTAATTTTGTTATATATAGTTAAATTGATTTGTGACACAATTCAGCATTTATAGTCTGTACACAAATGCCTGGATTTCCATTTCCCTAACACAAGAACAAAAGTCATTAATAGATCTTACCACATAACACAAAATTAAATGGATAAAAGATGGCAGTCAAAGTATACAGTCACATAGTGAAAAACTGCTGCTCAACAACAGAAATGAAAGCCAAACTGAAACAATTTTTATTAGACCATCACTTCTACTCTATGTATTTCTAGAGACAAGTTCAGATTTGTATGTTTTGTATGCCTATATATAATTTGTGTATAAATATTAAATTTATGTGTACTGCAATATTCCTGACTACATACTTTAAGTTTTCAGTTATTACAACTTATGACTTTGTCATGTTTGTTCATTTTATAAGTAGCTGCTCCATCTCTTAATTTTTGTTCATGTTGTTGTAATTCAACTAACCCATTCCACGTCAAATGTACAATTATGAACTGTTCTACAGAATGAATAGGGAATCAATTAATTCTTGGACGGTTTATTGATTTATTTTTGGTGTCAGGAAATGATCAAGCTGAAATAGTGGGAGAATTGTCCTGATCCAAGGTTCCAACTCTGCAATAAGAACAAAATTTTAACAAGTTTGCTCTACAAATGATACACAGCAAATAGTTCACCCAGAGATATTTCAAAAGCAAATCGTTCAGACAATGTTGTGAAAATTGCTGCCCACCATGTAGCAGAGTTGTTGAGTCACAGACAGGCACAATGAAAAGACTACTGAACATGTAAGCATTCAGCCAGAGTCTGTCCCAAGCAGCCAGAGACAGTGGTCAGGTGTGTGTATCAGCTGCATTTGTGTGAATGTGTGAGTGTATGTTGTCTATTTTGGAAGAAGACCTTCTGGCCAAAAACTTACATGTTCAGTAGTCTTTTTGTTGTGCCCATCTGTGACTCAACATCTCTGTTTGTAGCACTCTATCCTTTTCGCGATGATATCATTATTCAATCCTGAATTTTCCGTTGTTTAATTTTGCCAAATCATTCAGAGTTCCATATGGTACTTAAAAAGTACTTCTGAAACAGGCCTTAACAAGACATAAAAAAAGTCACACTTCAAGTATAAAAATACTGGAAACAGAAATGAACCTTTTGTTAGTATCAAACTGGCATATTATTTAGCTTCCCCCCCCCCTCCCCCCCCCCCCCCCGCAAAAAAAAAAAAAAAAAAAAAATCTAAAAAAAATCAGGATGTTTTGAAATCAATTAACTTGATAGCAAAATAAATTTGTCATCATAATTTACATGTTTCCTTTTTCGGTACTGCTGTGGAGAAATTCTGTAGAACCATTAATATCACACTTAGTGCAGCAGTATGTTTGTACAATATTTCTTATAAAATAAACATGTCTTTACAGTATGTACAACTCCTATACTTAGGCCTACTTTTCTAATCATGTCAAGTTAAATTTGTTATACAGTAGAATGTTCATGAACATTAATCTATAGTTATTTTAAATATTCATCTGCAGTGTGATATCTATTTTCTAGTATATATTTTCTATTTTAGCCTTTGACTAAAGGTGTTGGGATCATGTACATCTTTTATTTCTTGTGGTAATCTGTTGTACAATTTAATACCATGATATAATACACTATTTTGAGTTTTTGACTTATTTCTTCTGTTTAGATGCAAACAGTGTCTGGATTTGGTTCCAAGGTCGTGAATTGTGTTGTTTGTGGTATACAGATTAATGTTTTTCCTCATATTATATGTTTTGATAAATATATTCACACAGAACTGTCAGAATTTCTAACTTTTTGAACAACTCTTTACAGTGTGCACTGTTACAGTGTGCCCAAGTCACTTGGGATAGTTAAATATGTACTAAATGATGGTGTTCCCAGCAAACAACAGAAATACTGGGATAGTTAAATATGTACTAAATGATGGTGTTCCCAGCAAACAACAGAAATACTTTTTAAACAACGTGCATTAAAAGAAAGTGAAAACATATCTTGTTGAGCATATTTACTATAAGCTAATTTGATTCCTGAAGTTGTAAGTTACACTTAAATGTTTATTACTGTGAGCAAGGGGGGGGGAGGGGCATGTAATTGAGCCTATGTCTGATTGGATAGGAAATACATGTGGAAGGAATGCCTCAAGGGATTACAGCTCAGTGTACTAAACAGGTTGTGTATCTAGATTATCTACAGAGAATTAACTTGCAAGTTGTAAGCAACAGAATTGGTAGCAGGAGTGTCATAGAGATGGATTAGGATATTGCATAGATTGAATGGGTAATAAGACACCATTTTTTCAGGATGATACGTGTTTGCCAATACAGGTGATTGAAAATTATGCTGAGTTATTTAGTATCTCTAGAACTAAATTTCAAATGATGCTGTGGTTGTTAGATTTCAGGTACTGGGAGGATCCATCTGATGAGTATAGAGATGAAGAAGGAACTCTGTTGCCACTGTGGAAGTTTGCTTATGAGAAGACAAAGAAGAATCATGTAACAGGTCTTTCCTGGAATCCTCACTACTATGATCTGTTTGCAGTATCTTTTGGCTGCTGTAAGTCCAGAATAGTATTATCAGTGAATGAAAGCACATCCATCATCATCAACAGCAGCAGCACCAGCACTACATATGGCAATGAAATGCAGAAAAATAATTAATTCACAACACAATGTCATTGGCAAACCTCAAAGTTCTCATTTCTTGCCCCTGGACTTTTAATTCCCTTTCAAAATTTCTTCTTGGTTTCCTTTTCTGCATGCTCAGTGTACATAACCCTATTTCACTCCCTTTTCAACTACTGCTTCCCTTTCATGCCATTCAACTCCCATAGCTGCAGATTGGTTGTGTACAAGTTGTAGATAAGATTTTGCTACCCATATTTTACACCTGTTATCTTCAATTATTTCAAAGACTGTGGTCCAGTCAACATTATTAAGTTCTTTCTTTAAATCTAAAAATGCAATAAATATAAGTTTATTCATCTTCAGTCTGCTAAGATAAGTTAAAGGCAGTAAATGCCAAAGCTGAGGAGGCGGAAAGATTAGTGTTGTTTAATAAGCCAGAGTATATCGTAAAAGGGATTTACATTCCTCACTCTGCAGAATTCCTTCAGTTACCTAACCACACATGATGAAATATTCTGTGGAAGAGAAGGACTTATTAAAACCTGCGAATCCATAGTTACTGATAGTGATTCCAATTGTCTCACAAATATGAATTTTATAGGCTATCTAAGCTTCACAAGATAGTTATTCCAATAAAACTTGTAGATTCTTCACTTTCAGCTTAAATCAGCAAGAGTTAGATTCTTTAATTGATACAAGAATAAAATGTAAACCAAAATTTCCAGAAAAATTAAAAGATGAAACCATTCCCCCTAATGCTAAGCTTATATCATTTGATGTAAGCAGCTTATTTTCCAATATTTCTGTTGGAGAGGCTATGGAAATATTAACAGAATTGTTATGTAAAACCAGAACTTTTCCAGTGGAGACATAATGTGTAAGACTGGCAATTGAGACAGGCTTAAATCAAAATTGTTTCCAATACCAACAGGTTCTGTTGTCAGTCAGACGGTTTAGCAGTGGGGTCCCTCCAAGTCCCTTAGTAGCTGAAACGTTGATGGGTAATTTTGAATAAAATATTTTTAGATGAAGAGCCACTAAGTTCTAAAATACAATACTGAACTGTGGTTGTGGACAGGTACCATTGGACAATTAAACAAATATTTCCAACATTTAAATTCACACCACAGTACAACTGATTCTACAGTGGAGTTGGGAGGAGACTCCACTGTTGTTAGAATTTGTTAGAACTTACCACTGACATTAGCAATAAAAACGTTTATTTAAGATACACAGGAAAATAACTTCTACATACACAGGAATTGATAACATATTTAGTAGAAAGAAGAGAGAGAGTATAACAGCATTTCTGTATCCTCCTCAGAAGGCACTAAGTCACACTAACAACAAATGGGTCCCCAAGCTATATGTAGGTAGGATTTTACAGATACTTGGCAGCAAACTAAAATCCAGGAAATATACAGTAGCTTTCTATACTAAGAATATGGTTGCCCATATTCTGTTCAGTGTAGAGGCTAGGTTCCACCTTTAGAACAGAGTGGAGTTTTTATGATTTGCTGCAATTTGTATGGCAAATTATTGTAGGTCAATCAGGTAGAGCTATAACTACTAGATTTACTGAACATGAAAGGAACTGGACACTGAAAAAGAAAAATTGCATGTTTTCTGAACATGCTCTAAATGAATATCAGTCTTATTAAATGTGTTCTCCATAGAGCAAAGAAGGGCCAAAAACTAGCATTACTTGAAATTCTGGCCATCAATGAACACTAATCACAGAACAGCAGGTCATTCTAAGCAGGAAGAACTCCTCAGACATAAAAGTAACTTTGAGAATACCTGAGGGGAATGTTAAATGAACATTACTTGCCACCATAATTATAAATGAACTGGTTGATAACATCAGAAGGTCCATGAGGCTTTTCTTAGCTGCTATGTATAGAGAATTTACAACATTATGAAGCAGTAACCAAAAGCAGAAAGATCTGTAGGCAGTGGGCGCGACCACTTCTGACACCAAATCTGTAGGCAGTCCGGTGGTTCCGGTCGCCTACGGTGGACAGGATGACCGAGCGGTGACCCCTCCAGTTGTCAGGTAGGAAATGACTATGGACACGTCAGAAAGGCCAAAGAAACATTATTCATTCATAACACCTTTATTCCTGCCGAGTACAATGTGGCCCTTGTAACACAGGCTGGCTGAGCCTGGTGATATCAACGACCTTCCCCAAGTCCTCGCTGACTCGTAGTGATGACACCAGCTCTGGGCCGCACATCTTGCTAGGCAGCGCCGCATGCTGTGACATAGTGGAGGACTGTCCTTACTTCGTACTTCGGCCGCACGTGGCTGGCGGCGCTCAGCTAGCCGGCCGGCTCGGCGGTGGACAGCAGGCCGTTGTGTGTAGAGGTCCCGGGTTGGAGTCCTGGTGCTGTTGGCACGAGAAGTGTTCTCATAGTGCGGAGTGTACTCTATCCCACACCGTCTTCTTCCCTGCTCTTCCTGGTGGCTCGCCCATGGTGGAATGGTGCAACGAGCTGCAGTCCTCCAGTGTCGTCAGCTCACCTGGTTGTGACGGCAGATGCACAGGGCCTAGGCCCCACACGATCTCGACGATGGCTCACTGATGTGGTCAGCATTGGCAGCGAGCAAGTCTGCCACAATGTCTGATAATCCTGGGTTGATGATTGACAGCGGCAGCAGAGAGGACCAGAGCTGGTACTGTCCCGTCACGTCTGCTGCTGGATGGGCCGCCCTTACTGCAACATCTCCTTAATAAAGATTAACATGTCGATCACCGAGCTGAGTGCTACATAATGACCCAGTACACATCTATCTGCAAGTCTAACTGTGAGTGCCTTGTTGCTATCAAAACTGGCTTATTTAAGGAAGCATGAGCGACATCCTGACGTCATGCTCATTTGTAATTAACGCATTCGTTCCACTTATACTGCTGATTCATCTGTCGTACTCGCGCCTTAGGTGTTCTTGCAACAGAGTTATGTGTTGTTACGGCAGACTTACGCGAAGTTGTGAAATGCAGTACAGCTGACGCTATACCTCCTGTCTTGCACTCTACGAAAGTCTCCGTCTAACACAAACCCGCGTGCTAAGCAATTCTCTCTCACCTGTTGTGTGTAACCAGGCCATTGCCCCTGCGTGATGACACATTCTGATATATGTGCAATCCTCCTACCTTTTGGCTAATGTACTGCCTCTGGCTCTCGGCATAGGCAACGAAACTTTGACAATATTCCATGTTTCCAACTCTTTACTATTCCGCGACACTACAGATCTACAACATTTGGCAGTTGACCCTTGACATAAACGAATGTCATATATTGTGAATAAATAGGCAGAAATTCCAATTATTGAACAATAAGACCATTAACGTGGAACAACCACATAAAACTATTCATAGGTAAGGCAGATGTCAGACTGAGATTCGTAGGAGCAATCTTCAGGAAATGTAGGCCACCCATGAAGGCATTAGCATACAAAACCCTTGTTTGACCAATACTTGAATATCACTCATCAGTCTGTTATAGATAGGATTGATATAGGAAATAGAGAAAGTCTAAAAAAAAAGAAGTGCATTTAATCTGTGGTTCAAGTTCTAAATGCAAAAGCATAAAGGAGATGCTCATCCAGCTCTTGTGGCAGGCTCCAAAAGGGAGTCATAGTGCATCATGGTGTGGTTTACTGTTAAAATTTGTAGAACATTCTTTCCTAGAAGAATCAACAAATAATTTGCTTGCTCCCATACATATCTCATGAAAAGGCCATGAAGGTAAATTGAAAGAGATTCGAGGTCTCACGAAAGCTTACCAGCAGTCATTCTTCCCTTGGAGTGTTTGCAACTGGAACAGGAAAAGGGGGGTAACTGACAGTAGGTAGATAAACAGCAGCTCTATAGTGCAACTGAGGAGCGAGCAGTTTTCTCTACCCCCCTCCCGGTTAGTATTCATTTCATAAATTGAAACACCTTCTTTCTGTAACCTATATTTGTGTCCCAGTAGTGTTTCACCTTTTACAGTAAATGTTTCACATTTTACATTGTATCAGTGTATTTAATCTGGAACAACATAGTTCTAATTTTTTGTGCTATACTTATAGATTATAAAATATTTCATGTCATGATTTTTACATTAATAAATAATTTGTTACTGTAAAAATTATAGTGTGAACTGCCTTTTAATGTGTAAGTACCAAATATAAAAACAAAAACTATATTTTTCCAGATTAAATCCACTGAGGATTGCTTAGTGTAAAAGCCAAAATGCATCTGAAATATAAATATAGATTGCAGCCAAAAAGGTGTTTCAGTTTATAAAATGAATTTTTATGCACTTTATAAAGTAAATAGCCATGCTAAGAAACTAGTTATGTGTGTAAGGTTAAACGGCATAAGCATATCATTGAGGAGTGTGCTAATAGGTTATCGTTAAAACAGTTTACAGATTAAATTTCTGTGATTTCTTTGTCTTTTTGACTCATTCCACATCAGTCAATGTTCTCCTTGTCATTGGAACACAGTGAATGAATGAATGAATGACAGGAATTGCTATGCATGCAGCTAAGTATTACTGAGTGGGATGGTAGAAGAGAGGTATTCAACACAAACACACACCTACATTTGCTACTTCAGAGTAGCAATAATTGAAGGGTGTATCACAAGCAGGCATGTATGCTAATGAGTGACAAATGAGTGATGTGAAGGGAAGACTGAGCGGTAAATTAAGTATTTTTCATAGTTATTTTTAAATTTTTATTTTAATTCATAATAGATTCAAAATGTGAGATTTTATTGTAGTGTCCTTTTTTCAGTTGATTTCATGAAACCACAACCTGAAGGTGCTGTGTGTCTGTTCACATTGAAAAATCCATCATTCCCTGAATATGTTTGTACTACAGATACTGGAGTAGTGTGTGTGGATATTCATCCTAAATTTGCTTGCCTCATCGTTGTTGGACTGTTTGATGGAAATGTTGCTGTTTATAATGTTATTTCCCCATCAAAGGAACCAGTAAGCAAGAGCAATTCAATATCAAGCAAGCATGGAGGAATAGTGTGGCAGGTAAACATTCCTTACATTAACATAAAAACACATAAATCTGTTCATTAAATGAATCCAAAGCAGTAGGCCAGTTGCAACAAAAGGTGGTGTTATGCAACCTTTGACATGGCATGGTTATGACAGATGTGAAGCAGTCTTCTTCAGAAATACATGTAACTAATATTTCAGATTGGAAAAACACCAAATAATGAAGCAGTCTGACATTTGTCTGGTGAAAACATGCTGTCAGTGCACATCATTATATACATTATTCAATATACTGACCCCTTTCATCAGAATAGTTATAGTGGAGAATTAAAACCAATCAAGTAAAATGTCAGTGCCTAGCATCACCTGACATTTTATTTGATTGATTTTATTTCTTCATTTTAACTATTATTACTTAACAAGCACTGATCATAGAGGTCAGTATATTTAATAATGTATACAGTGATGTGTTCTGACAGCATATTTTCATTGGACAAATGTCATAGCACTTAATTATTTGGTGTTTTTCCAATGTGAAACTTTAGTTACATGTATTTCTAAAGAAGATGGTTTTACATCCATCAAAACCATGGTCAAAGGTTGAATAAAACCACCTTTTGTTGCAACTGGTTGGCTGCTTCTGATTCATTTACTGATCTCTAACCATTTCTGAAGTGCAGCCATGTTCAAAATATATCTGTTGTTAAACATTTCCTTGCCAATTTCTTAGAATTCTTTTTATTGAAATGGGGATAATGTGACATGAAATTATTTTTATAATAGTGGTAGGAGTTGCTCTAAATGTAAAAAGCTTTTGAGAGGAAACCACAGTAAGTTAGGAAAAGAGGAATAAGGCAGAATGTTGCATAGATCAGGGGAGAAGGGTAAGCAAAGGAAGGAAGAAAGATAAGGGCTTTATGACCAGTAGGTAAAGTCATTAGAGATGGAGCACAAGCATGGATTGTTTTCTTAAGGGTGGGAAAGGATACTGACTGTGCTGGTTCAAAGGAACCATCCTGGCTTTTGCCTAGAACACCTTAGGAGAATCACAAAAAATCAAAATCCAGATGGATTGCAACTGTCCTCCATCCAAATGAGAGTCCAGTGTGCTAATGACTGAGCCACCTCGCTCAGTGACGGGGAGCAGGTTGAGATTTCAGAAAAGGAAGAACCAATCAAAAGTAAATAAAATGGAGAGTAGAAATGAAAGACGGGCCACAGGAAGAGCCCTAAGGAGGCTACAATAAATGTGAAAGATGTAATAATTAATCATGCAAGAACAACAGAAAGTTGATTAGTCTGTGGTAACAAGAGGGAGGTGTGAAATAGGAATCCAAAATGATGAAAAGGACGGAGAAATAAATAGGAGTGCAGAAAGTAAACAAAGGCAAGAGGTAGAAAGTGACCAGCAAATTTCAGGAGAGGGAGGTTTTGGATGGGGATTTTCCACAACTCACTTCCTAACATCATTTTTTGATTGAATTTATTAACACAGAGAACACACGAGCACAACACATAGTGATTCTCATGTTGTATTCTGGCCTGTATCTGATGTGTTGAGGGAGACTACATTTGACTTATAACCAAGGAAACAGGTCTTGGGATGTTCAGTCAATCAGCTGCTCAGCTGTGGTGAGTTTTTAGCTCGATCTTGACATCTCACCTGTGTTACTGCTTTCCCATTAATGTTACTTCTGCTTTAGTTATGGGCAACACAAATCTGCAATAGAATAGTTGCTGATGTTTTACAGAATGTGTCATTTAAAGACATTTATTAATAAGACACTGTTTAATAAAGATTTATAACAATGTCTTATACTGTTGGCCCACACTGGTGCCCACCTACTGCCACTACAGAACAATAACTGTCAACTGGCCCTATCTTACCACTGGTGCACCCTTGCACATGACACCACACCCTGCAAGCAAAACACAGAAAGTGCTCTACTCTGCATAAATTGAAGATTGTGGTTACATCAGTTATCCTCTATGTACTTCCAAGTCTATTCTGTATCCCCTTTCACCAAAAATTACTTTGGATGACATTAATATTAGTAACAGCAATTTATACTAGGTTTAACACAATATACTGATGCATACTGTAACATCATCTTTGCAGTTTGAGCTTGAAAGTTTACATCAGAGTGTGTGTATGTGGCATGAGAAGGAGACACCTTTTCAGTTTGTTTGTCAGTTGTTAACTTTTTGTAACAGCTGACAGCTCTACAATATGCTGCTTGACACTGCCGACAGCTGCCTGTATGAGAAATTTTTACTACATAGCTGTTCAAGTAGACAAGGCTGAAAGTGTATCTGTGTTTTGCAGTCTAATAATAATGTAAATTTCTGGATGGAAAATACATGAAGTAAGGAAAAGTTGACTGGTCACGTATAGCAGGCCTGTGAGTGACACACAGAAACATTTAATGGAAAACAGTGTTCACCCGAGCTTTCAAGCACTTGCTCTTTCTCTAGTAAAAGTACGCACATTCACATGCACAACCACTTAGTCAACCAGATGACCCAAGGAATGCGTAACAGAATGAAAGGTGTTCAGAAGGTTGAGCATGTAAGAGATAGAGAAGTGTGAGGGAGGGGATGAAAGGAGAGGAAGCGACAATTGAAGAGGGAGACTGGGAGGGGAAAGAGAAAGGACATGGAATGAGTGACAGTTATTATAGTGGAGGTGGTGGCTGATGTGAATGATATTAAATATGTATGGAGCCACCTGAGAGGCGGAAATTGATATGTGGGAAGGTGGCTCATTTCTCTCCCCCCTCCCAGCATCTCTCTTCATCTCCATATTCCTCTCCTATCCACCTCTCTCTCTCTATCTCTTACATACTCTGCCCTCTGAACTCATTTTGTCTTGCTGGGTAGTTTCGGATTCATCTGTCAAAAGATGTGCCTCACACTATACTGATATCCTCTCCTTGCCTCCTGTGCTCTCTCCTACCAACAACCCTCCACCACCTGCCTAAGCAGCAACTCTCAATAATCAGTCCCACTAGGACTGCGGCAGTGTACGTTTAGGTATCTTTGTGGTTATGTGAATGAATGTGTGTATTTTTACTAGAGAAACAGCAATAGTTGGAAAGCTAGTGTGAATGCTGTTTTCTGTTACACGTTTTTGTGTTCCACACATTGGTTCTCTGTATGTGAGTGGTCACCTTTCCCTTATTTTACATATATTTTATAGTCTGCTAAAGGAAGTATTGTATTTGCTAGAAAATATTTCTCTTACATATCATGAAGGGGAAAAAAGATTATAATTTTTATGCTACTGAATACTGGAGCCACCTTTCCATATCATGGATCGTATGTTAATAATCCTCCACTGGAATAACCCAGACTAACTCTTATTTTTTTTTTTTTTTTTTTTTTTTTTGGTCATCAGTCTACTGACTGACCACGAATTCCTTTCCTGTGCTAACCTCTTCATCTCAGAGTAGCACTTGCAACCTACGTCCTCAATTATTTGCTTGACATATTCCAATCTCTGTCTTCCTCTACAGTTTTTGCCCTCTACAGCTCCCTCTAGTACTATGGAAGTCATTCCCTCATGTCTTAGCAGATGTCCTATCATCCTGTCCCTTCTCCTTATCAGTGTTTTCCATATATTCCTTTCCTCTCCGATTCTGCGTAGAACTTCCTCATTCCTTATTTATAAGGACAAGCATATTAATTGCCACAAAAAAGGCTAAAACCAATTCTCCTACTTGTACATAACCATAAATGATGTATACATGGCTGTCAATAATATATCTTTATGTTCTTTGAAATCTGCTAGATCCATTACAAACTTCCTTTATCAGATATATAAATTACTTGAAAAGCAGTGTCTTGAATGCAAAACAGAAACTGACTTTAAAATCTCTAAAATAAATACATTTATGAGTGCTTCTTGTATTTTAAAATATGAACCCAAACCCATAAAAAAACAAAAACATTCACTTTGTTAAGGGTTCATGTGATAGTATGTCTAAAGGAGATCAAAACTGTCACATATTCACTCATTGTTATTCTTTTAAATACAGCTGTGGGAATATTTTTGCAACTTCATATGGAGTGATGTAATCTCCCTCAGATACAATACACTTGTGTCAATGCTTCTTCCAATCCCTCAAGCACTTCTCATAAGCACTTTCTGGTACAGCCTTGAGTACTTCCAACGATGCTATTTTTATTTCCTTAATCATTGAAAATCTTTGTCCTTTCATAGGTCTCTTCAGTTTTGTGAACAGGAAAAAGTTTCAGGGGGCCAAATCTGGTGAATATGGTGGCCGAGGCAGGATTGTCATGTTGTTTTATGCCAAAAAATCTCTCACAAGCAATGATGAATGAGGTGCATTGTCAGGATGCAAAAACCATGAATGTATTGCTTCTCACAAACAGTGCATAACATCAAGGTGATACTCCTTATTGACTGTACAACCTTGAGGAAAAAACTCATGATGCACTACTCCACTGTAATTGAAAAAAAAAACAGTGAGCAAAACTTCGACATTTGATTGAATGTGGCGTGCTTTTTTCAGTCTTGGCTCTCCGGGATGCTTCCGTTGGGATGATTGGGCTTTGGTTTCGATGTCACAACCATAAACCCATATTTTGTCACCAGTTATGACCCTTTTGAGCAAAATGGAATAATCATTAATGTCATTCAAGAACTACTGAGCAATGCTTATGCAACGGTTATTCTGATCAAAATTGATAACTTCTCGAACAGACTTTGCTGACACACATCTCATGCCCAAAACATCCAAAAAAATTACGTGACATGAGCTGACCGATATGCCAATGTCCTGAGCAACTTTTCTTACAGTAATTCGATGATTTTCCAAAACAGAGCAGACTCACTACATGCCACAGTCAACATTTCAAGTGTTTTAGAGCACTTGATTCCATTTTTCACACAAAATTTGATGCAAATTCTTTGCTTCATTTTTTATAATAAATGAAAATCGCTGAGCACACTAAAACCCATCTAACCTTCCTATCTGTCAAAAATAAACAAGGTATGCTATATGTTTGATACTGTGAACATATGTTTGGGACATGTGTACCAACATAACAAAAAAGATCAATAATCAAATCTACGTTGCCCACACAATTTGAAAAGTCACCTTACTTTTTGAACAGCCCTCATATATCGAAATGGCAGTATACAGTGTCAATATTTTTATTTTTTATTACATTTCTTCGCAATTTTCGATAAATATTCCCTGTGTGAAGGAGCATTGCCACTTTTTGAGCTTTCGTCACGTCCAATCTTTCTCTTTGACTGTACGAAGCAAGTACAGATGACGCGAAGAAGAAGTCCAATTGCCAATTGCCCTGGGGGGGAGGGGTGGATGGAATAACAAGATATCTATGTCTGATGTGAATAAATAGCACACCAGTTGCATTAAAAACAATTTTTAATATGACTAGTGTGCTATTTCTTCACATTGGCATTCTTCAAAAACAGATGCTGAAACTGATGAACAAAAATCTAAATGATAAGACTGGTCTTTGCGGGGGGCAGAGACATGCAAGGAGAAATGCTGATATATTCGGCACTTGGCGCTACTAACATTTAACTTCACCACACAGTTGTGACACTACAAGTGCTGGAGTGTCAGGAAATAGCTCTCAGTGGGAACTGTAGCTACACACCTAACCAACGACTGTCGTGGAGACTGCACTGGGCAAATGGATGGCCCTGATAGAATAAAGCTACTGACTAAGCTGAGACCATATCTACTTTCCCTTCCTGGGTTTATTGTGATGGGGTCAGTTCCTGCCTCATAGCTGGCTATGAAACATTGCTTCATGTTACAGCATGTGCTAGGCTGATGAGTTGTAGAGTGCTATGCAACATTGTTGCAGTACTGAAAATTATGCAGGTTGGTGACCACATACCCCTTGGCTGGCTGCTGAGGCCAGTCTGAGAATGATAAGATGATACAGGTAACAATAACGTAAATGTTAATGTGAGACAGAGTTGCATTCTACCTCTAATAAATGGCTAAGACATCTCTGTCTGGTGAGACCACAGTATCTGTTTTTCAAAATTGAAGAGCAACTTAGATGGTTGGGGATTGAGGGGCAGCCAGTTTTTCAGTACAGCTGTATGTAGTATAGTCATTTAAAGCAGTATGCATGATGGATACTATGCTCAGATTCACATTATCTTTATGGCACCTTGTAACCTTGATGTTAATGAATTTGAGCCACCCAAACCCATCATACTAGGGTACAGCTAAACTCATCATATTTATTATTGCACATGCCTACATGCTTATAGTGTTTCATCACAATCAAAATGTAAGTAATCCTCTGTTATTTTAATGAGCATGCAAATAGGTTCATTTTGTGCAATACTTTACTTGATACTTGATTCTAATCTTCATAATATGTTTCATTGGCATGATAATTTGATATGGGTAAAACAAATTCTATCAGTAATCCAGATAAATTTAATGACTCTCAATAAAGTCAAATAGTGCTGCAAGATTGTCTTTTATTGTATAACTGTTGTGTGTTAATTCAAAATTGACATTTAAATAAACTTGCCAATAAATAGGAGGGACTGAAAAAGAATACAGTTCACTATTTGATGTTAATAATATTATATGCTATCTGTTATATTTTTACTGTTAGGAAAATGTTATAAGGGAGCTGTGAAGGCTGCAGTTTGACCTGGATGTGATTTTATTTACTATTTTAGGACTCCTGGCATACATAACTCTACAAAAAATATCAAAATGGTCTTTCAATCTCTCAAGTATGCATTTACACTTTCTTTTGTTAAGTGACTTTTTAGTTTTTATTAAACTTTAGATTGGTCAAGAGAATTGAGCCCCTGAACCTTTCACTTTAATCAAAGATTTATTAATTGTTATTCTGAAGGTATGATAAAGATAAATGAAATCTTTTCTGAACAGTTGTGCATTGACTCAAGAAATGTAGGGAGGTCAATTACACTTACTGAACTGCTATTAGAGCCAACAAAGCAAAAAATTACACTAAAATATAAGAAGAGAGACAGGCTACAATCACAGAAGCAGCTATCTTAATGGCTGATCTAAACAGAATGTTTACAATGGAATTGACTTTCACCAATAATGTAAACTTTCCTGTACATGGTCATCTGGTCCCTAGAACTAAATAATAAAAACAATAATCTACTTTTTGCCATCATTCCGAAGACCAAACCAAAGTTCACTAAGTCTCTTCAGGCATCATCTACTGATCTATAACTTTAATCCTACTAACAAGTATAGAAAGTCTACCCCTTCTCCTAAACCTCATGAGTCCTTCTCCTTCATCCCCAGTCTTCCTCTTCAACCCTTCTACCAGAAGAAGGAGAAACAAGCTCCAAAAGCTAGGAAACTGTAATACCTTTTACTTGTGTGTTCTCCTCCCACTGCTTGGTGAGTAGAATTTTTTTTTATCTGTACAGTTGCTTTTATTGTTTGCTACGACTGGTGACTCCTCTGTATTTTGGATACAGGATCAGGGACTTTCGCCTATAAATTGCAAAATGCAGATGTGCCAACAACTTGCAGCTAAGAGAGCTCACTGCTCTGGGGAAGTAAGGTTAACTCATAAAAAAGTGCAAATATGGTAAGACATTTTGATTCAAATGTCTTCAAAGCTGCCAGATATGCTGAAAAGCTATTTCCCTTCTTTTACATCCCTAACTCTGCCAAATTTTCGCCTTTTATGTCTTCTTACTCTTCTCTCTCCCCGAACCGGTTCGCACAAGTTTTGTAGAGTATTGTACCATAGGAAGCAAGGGAGAGTATGTTGTTATGGGTGGCTGGTATCCTCCTTCTACAACACAAATGCACACATGGATTAATACAGTTCTTTATTTACAAGGACTCTCACATTTACTTATCTTGAATAGAGTCCACGTGTTGTGATACAAGCTTCTCAGCAATATTACTATGTACTGTCGTAGTGTGCGATGAACTATACCCGCTCCATGATTTAACTGACAGACACCAAAGTGAAACTTCCTGGCCGATTAAAACTGTGTGCCCGACCGAGACTCAAACTCGGGACCTTTGCCTTTGCGGGCAAGTGCTCTACCATCTGAGCTACCGAAGCATGACTCATGCCCGGTACTCACAGCTTTACTTCTGCCAGTATCTCGTCTCCGCAGAAGTAAAGCTGTGAGTACCGGGCGTGAGTCGTGCTTCGGTAGCTCAGATGGTAGAGCACTTGCCCGCGAAAGGCAAAGGTCCCGAGTTCGAGTCTCAGTCGGGCACACAGTTTTAATCTGCCAGGAAGTTTCATATCAGCGCACACTCTGCTGCAGAGTGAAAATCTCATTCTGGAGATACCAAAGTGTAAGTCAAGTCAGTGAAGCCCTCTGGTCAGCATCAGTGGCCTAAATACCTGCTGTTGAGAAGGCGTTGGCAGTGCGTTGCTTGTCAGTGTGTCTCTGGGGTCTCTCATGATAAGGCACACTTTATCCAACAGCTACTATCGATCTTCACGCTTCATCTTTGCTGACCTGTGTACTGGTGACAGCTTATGCCAGCATATTCCTCTCTCCTCCCCCTACCTCTTTCCCTCCCGAAAAGCTGCACCATGGTTGTGTAGGGAAGATGCAAACGACAACAGGGAGAGAGGCAGGACACTGCCTAACTCAGAGTTACATAAAGAGCTCTACAAGCAGTACAAATATAAGTACCACAAAGAAGTCAGGAGATTAAAATCGGAAAGAATCATCCAGCAGATACAAGGTTCAGATAATGTTTCAAAAACTTGATGGACAATTGTAAATAAAATCAGAAACAATGAAACAGAAAGTAAAATTAATAATGTACAATTAACTCTGAATAATGAAGATATCTCTGATCCCCTTCTAGGCAGCAATATTTTTCGTAATTACTTCATTGATACTGTCAAAAATTATGTCTCTATGAAACAGGATATACAGCACACACTTGAGTCCAATAACAAACAGAACTGCAGTACACTACCTGCAGTAAGCACATATGACACTCTGCAGCTTATTGATAGCCTCAGAAATGAAAAATCAACAGGATTAGATGAAATTTCTCCACATCTATTGAAGAAATGCAAACGTGAACTAATGAAATGACTAATTCATCTAATGAACTGTGTTCTCGAAGATGGCGTGTTCCCTAACAAGTTGAAACTGGCTCTGTAGTTAAACCAGTAAACAAAAAGGGGGAAATGAATCATGCGCAGAACTACAGACCCATTGCCCTAATCTTAACTTTCAGCAAACTGATAGAGAAAATAATATTTTAAAAAATCCTGAAACATTTCAACAATGCAAACATCTTAAATGATTTCCAGTATGGTTTCAGAAGAGGTCAAAGTACCATGTCAGCAGCAGTACAATTTGTCCATCATGCACTTAAAAAAATAAATGAAGATCCCAAGCAGCAGGAGTATTCCTTAACCTCTCTAGGGCTTGTGATAGTGTACATCATGACATGCTCTTATCAAAAGTTGCAAAGAGTGGTGTCACTGGAAAACTCATACAATTGCTAGAAACATATTTAAAGGTTAGACAGCAGTGCATGGAGATAATATACTGTACTGGAGAAATACTGGAGAGGAGAAGGTCAAGTATAAGAAATATACATTTTGGTGTTCCTCAGGGCTTCATCAGGGCTCTATTTTAGGTTCAGTCCTATTCATATGCTATGTAAATAATTTCCCCAAGTTCTCTTGACAATAAGCTATTAATCACAATGTATGCAGATGATACATGTGGTATCTGTCATGCAGACAATGAGGCCAGCCTAGTTGAAGAGATACATAAGTTTATCAAAAAGGCAGGTGCTCACTTTGAAAGAGACAATCCTAAGGGTAAACATAGAAAAAACTATTATTCATTTTAAACCAAGTGGTCCAAAGAGACAAAATACTATGATTGATGAAATCCACCAAAAACCTGTACATATTGTACATTCTTGAACATATTGTACATTCTTGAGTTTATGCATAGATGATTGACTTTCATGGAAGCAGCAAGCTGATTATGTCTGTAAAAATATAATACCCAGCCTACATGTATTAAGAAGATTATCACCATATCTTAATTCTGAAACCCTAAAGACTGTATATTATGGGCTAGTGTACCCGTTCTTGTCTTGTGGAATAGTACTGTAGGGTGGGACATGCCAAACAAATATGAAAAGGGTTTTCATACTGCAGAACCAGACCTTGAGTATCATAGCAAAAGTAAAACCAGGAACTTCTTGCAAACCTCTGCTGATTACACACAAAATTTTCACAGTTTGTGCCGTGTATATAATATAAACTATAATGCTAGTGAAAGAAGACACTAAGACCACAAAAAGGAACATAGATATTCACAACTATGAAACAAGGCATAGAAAAGACTTTCACATGATTAACAGAAGATTAACTTTCACAGCAAAAAGCCCCTATGTCAAAGTATCTGTTTTTAATAACTTGTTACCAAATGAAGTTAAGGTATTGACAGGGGATTCTTTTAAAAAGCGAGTCAAGCAGTGGCTTATCCAAAAATGCCCTTATAACTTGAATTTATCATGAATTAGAATGTAATAATAAATAATGTAAACTAAGAAAAATTGTAATTATGAAAACTTCATACTTAGTTGAAAATGCATGTGCATGTAAAATTATGTGTTATGAGCAATAAATTGAACCTGAAATTTGTCATTGTTATGAGAACTGCATGGCACCATGTTGTGGATCTGCACCTCTTTTCTGATGGAGAGCTTGATGCAAACAAACATAATATTTAATAAGAATCTGCTTACTACTGATAAACATTGGTAGGCTGGGTGGTGTGGGGGGGGGGGGGGGGGGGGGGGGGAGCACCACACATTGCTCTATGGAATAGTGACAGCACATTCTTTCATTAATATTCTCACTACTCATTCTTTTACTCTGATCAAAATGTAGGAACCTGCATTCACTATTAACTGTAAAGGGAAAACTTCAAGCTCAATAACAATAAAATTGATGATATTCAAAATAAACTATTGAAACACATCCAAGAAGAAAATAAATGAATCTTTTATGGTGAAACATTGAAGTGAATGACCTCCTGTGATTATGATTTGGTGATGTGTAGTGCTAAGGATCTCATTTAGAATGAACAATATTATGAAAAGGAAAGTTTTCATAATATCGTTATATTCCATCCTGAACTTTCTATTGTTTGATTTCATTTAGAACAAGCAAGTTTATTGTGCATTGGAGCCACCTATAGTTACAGTTTTATAAAGACTTGTTCTGTATTCAGAATAACTCATTTCTGCAACAACATTCTGACTTCAGTCCATTATTCTCATTTCACATTATGTTAGTTCATGGAAAGTCATAAGGTTTCTTTTCAGTTTTTTAAGCAATTAGATCTATTATGGGACAGAAACACTGATTCTTCCTCAGTCTTCATTTCATAGAGTATACAATACCTGTATTAGTCCAGAGAAACTAGGTGTAGCAACATGATACACTAGTGAAAGCTTTATTTGGGTTCTGCAGCAGAATGATCAACCCTGGATGAACAAAGTCATCAGACGAGTTAACCAGGAATTGACGAAATTGCTGCAGATTTTGGATGGTGCTCACATTAGTGCTGTGCCAGTTGCTGCTAGTGAGATATGAAGATACACAAGACATGTCCTACACCATAATGGGAAGGTGAAAGGTAGATTAGTTGAACTGACAGCTGAAAATATAGGTGGATGTTGGGGAGGGAGTTCATATTGTCACAAATGGCACAGTTCCTGTGGCTATCGGTGTGAGAGGTAAGCCGTTTTTAGGTTAAATACCTCATTCAGAACACTTTAAAATAGGTCCTTGTAAATGAACTGAATCACACAAAGTAAGCTTTTATGAATGTTACTGTTAGCAGTTGGTATGTTGGAAGCCTAAAAACCAAACTTAACTACTTTATTATCTGTTGACATGATCAAGAGTGTAAAAAAGTAGTTCACATATTATGTCTCTCTGAGTACAATGTAATGTGGGAATCCATATGTAGTACTTTGGATACCTAGGGATCCATATGTTAAACATAGAAAACTATAAATTAGCGGCCCATTTTTGTAGAGAAATATGCAGAAAGAGGGTATTGTCAATATATAATTAATGAAGTCAATTTCAAATTTATTGATAGTTGTAGCTGCTTAGATCAACAAATGGAAGCCTGTGCTTGTGAATTGCTGTTACTATAAAAGAAGTCATTTATAATTGTTATGACATACAGATCCCCACTCGGAAACCTTCAAATACAAGAGCATGCTGAAAAGTAACACCTCTGAATTTTTCATGTGAAAACTCTTAAAACTTTTTAAATAAAACAAATGTTATTAACATTCCATATCTTTATTCTTCATGTTTATGTATTTGCTCAAGGGCTCAGAATTGCAGTGTGTAATTGGCAGTATGGACATAACTATTTTGGTGCATGAGAAACAGTATGCTGCAATCGAGTTTCAAATTTGAAAAGTTTGTCGACATATGGAGCACACTGTCTTTCAGCGTGATGGTGCCAGGCCACACACATGAGCAGTGCAGCACCTGCAACAATCCGATGCCTTGGGTTTTCTGTTATGATCATTATTCATAGAGTCTTTACTTGGCTCCATCCAATTTTCAAGTGTTTTCAGAAGTTACAAAACACCTTTGAGACTTCACTTTGACAGTGATGAATTGGTGCAAGCAGAGGTGTGGCTGTGGCTCTGTCCACAAAGTCAAATGTTCTACAGAGACAGTATCTACAAACTGGTTGCTCAGTGGGAGAAGTGTTCTCATCACCAGGGTGATTACATTGAGAAATAAATATGTAGGAGAATATAGATGTAGAATGTTAATAAGTTTTCAGAATCTTAGACATGGCTGGAAACAGCAACTGTATAAATCTGAAGACGTTGAAAAATCAGCCAACCAGTTGGAAATAAAGGTTTATTAAGGTTAATAAACCTTTCACATAAAATATTTGGAGACATTACTTTTCAGGACACCCTCATATTCTTTGAAAAATTTGAAGCATTATTATGCCACCTATCAGACAAAAGGAAGAAAGTCAATAAAGATTTAATATTACTTTTATGAAAGATTCAGATAAAATTAATAATTTGGAAATGTTACTTTACACTTACAATGTTTATTTTGTTGCTAAGTTTATCACAATATTTACAGAGGAAGGGTAGTACACAGATAGGAAACATTTTTGTAGGATACTTAACTGGGGCTATAAATGTCACCCATTTGGCTCTCTGGGTGGGGAATACTAAGATGGTTGTTGCCATCAGGAAAAACAAAACTGGTATTCTATGGATCAGAGCATGGAGTTTTAGATCCCTTAATTGTATAGATACGTTACAAAATTTAAAAAGGGAAATGGGTAGGTTGAATTTAGATACAGCATGATTTAGTGAAGTGCAGTGGTGGGAAGAACAAAACATTTGGCCAGGTCATTGCAGGGCTACCAACACAAAATCAGATAAGAGTAATGCAGGAGTAGGTATAATAATGAATAAGAAAATGGGAATGCAGGTAAACTACTACAGACAATCTAGTGAACACATTGCCATAGCCAAGATAGGTGTAAAGCCAGTGCCCACCACACAAGTACAAGTTCAAATGCCATCTTGCTCTGCAGATGATGAAGAGATTGAAAGAATGTATTACAATATAAAGGAAATTATTCAGGTAGTTAAAGGAGATGAAAATTTAATTGTGATGGGCGACTGTAATTCAGCGGTAGGAAAGGGAAGAGAAGGAAATATAGTGGGAGAACATGGACTTCAGGAAAGGAATGAAATAAGAAGTCATATGGTATAATTTTGCAGGCATAATTCAGTCATCACTAACATCTGATTTAAGAGTCATGAAAAAAGACTGTGCATGTGGAAGAGATCTGGGGAAATGGAATGGTTTCTGATTGATTATATAATGATAAGACAGAGATTTCAAAAACAGGTTTTAAACTGTATGGCATTTCCAGAGGCAGACATGGGCTCTGATCATAATTTATGGGCCATGAAGTGCAGACGTTTCTACAAAGAAAGCAGTTCCCAGGACAGACAGACTCATAAACTATATTACACCAGGCATTAACATCTCTTGTAAAATGAAGTGGGAACTCATTTTGAGAATTGTGGTTTATTTGTCTCATAACATACATAATCTAAATCATTTGATTCAGGTACAGGAGGAATGCTGAAGATTAGATGGGTAGATCACGTAACTAATGAGGAGGTATTGAATAGAATTTGGGAGAAGAGGAGTTTGTGGCACAACTTTACAAGAAGAAGGGACCGGTTTGTAGGACATGTTCTGAGGCATCAACGAATCACAAATTTAGCATTGGAGGGCAGCGTGGATGGTAAAAATCGTAGAGGGAGACCAAGAGATGAATACACTAAGCAGATTCAGAAGGATGTAGGTTGCAGTAAGTACTAGGAGATGAAGAAGCTTGCACAGAATAGAGTAGCATGGAGAGCTGCATCAAACCAGTCTCAGGACTGAAGACAACAACAACAACAACAGGAGACATGTCAAATTGTGGTAAAATTTCCCCATTAACAAAGAACAGCTGATGTTAACAGACTGTATTATAATAAAAATAAAATTTTGTTATACATACATATGATAAAATCTAACATTTAATTACCCCTTGCTCAAATGATCATTTCATCTGCTATGAATTCTTCTATTGAACAGTAGCATTTCTGCCACAGAATCTGCTGTAGCCTTGTTTTTAAAATTGCTGGATTTGTATGAAATATGTTTTTGCCCATTAACTTGTTATATATTGTCATCCCCATATACTGTGGAGTCTGTACATATAATTTCAACTGGTGTATAGGTAGCATTAAATTATGTTTATTTCTTGTGTTATATGTATGGTTAAAATGATTCTCCTCAAATAATTTTTGTCTGCTGAGTAGGAATATTCTAATTTCATAAATGTATGTGGATGAAACAGTTAGGATAAGACTGTATTTGCTGTGCAGTGCACATGTATCAGAATATTTTCTTTAGCAGTTTCAGTATTCGAGATACACTACTTGAATGCCCCAGAAAATTATCCCATATCTAATGACAGATTCAAAATAACTATGATATGCAATTTTTTGTGTACTCATGCCAATGGAATTTGCTAGATTTGCATTGCAAATGCAAAACTGCCAAGTTTATTTGGTAGGAAATAAATATGTGTATTCCAGGTTAAGTTCTTATCCACATTTAGTCCGAGGAATTTGACTGTGTCACCTTATTTCATAGGATGACTGTTACATTGTATTTTAAGTTCCACACATTTCTAATGTTTGGTTTTGAAATGTACTATATTGGTTTGTGCAATGCTCAGTTTCAACCCATTTGACTGGAACCATTTTCTATGGTATCCAGTGTGCTTATGATGGAGCTCGGAATTTTTTCTGCATTGTCATCTTCAATTAAAACCGAAGAATTGTCTTCAAACAGAACTGATGGGGAATTTACATTAAAATGGAGCCTTGAGGCACCGCTTCTGATACTGTACTCCACTTAGAACAATAGTTCACTGCATCTGAGGTGATATTACCTTTTGTTTTCTGTTGTGTAAGTATGTTGTTAGTCAACTAAGAGCATTGTTCTTAATCCCATGTTTGTATAATTTATAGATAAGCAAGTCATGGTTCACAGAGTCAGATGCTTTTGTGAGATCACAAAAGAACCTGCAACTTTACTCCTCTGATCCAATGATTTGCCTATCTTTTCAATAAAGTTATTCACTGCATCCAGATTGTTTTTTTGCTGGTTGAAATAAAAATTGGTTACTTAAAATATCATTTTTTACAATAACATTTTTTATCTTTTTTGCAGCTGCTTTCTCTACCATTTTTGACAGGACTGGAAGAATAGAAATAAGCCAACAGTTTCCCATGTCTTCCCGTGACCCTTTCTTGAACAGAGGTCTGACTTTGGCATACTTCAAAACATCGGGAAAGTATCCCTGTTCAAACAACTGGTTCAATATTTTAGTTAGTGGTTGTGCTATTATGCCACATACCATTTTAACCATTTTAGTGGGTGTCCCATCCCACCTGGCAGAGTTTTTATTTATTTATATATTTTTAATGATAATATAAAATTTTCCTCATCCTTTATTGTGACTTTTTAAAAATCTATAAGATACTCATTTTCATGGTGGATTCCAAAGGCTGCTACATCAACTTCTTACTTTGCCAAATTTATGCAGAATTCATTTAAACACTCTGATATTTGTGCTGGGTCTACAATAAAGCTAACATCTACTTTAATCCTAGATATTTCATTACTACTAATTCTAACACCTAATTCTGGTTTGACAACAGATCACACTGCTTTTGCTTCACTTTCATGTTGTACAATGAACATCTTATTTGCCATTTTTTCGGCCACCTTCATAACTTTTTTAAATATAGCTTTGTAATGGTGAACATACTCAGAAAAACATCTGTTTTTATTATATTTCAGTTCATTGTGGAATTTCCTCTTCATGCACTAGAAATTTTTATACCCTGTGTTATCCATTTTGTTGCATTTAGTTCTAGAGTTCCACACTCAAAAACTAACAGCAGCACAGAACTTTAAGTCATTTTAAAAAATATGAGTTTGTTTTGAGATGTGTTGTAAAAGAGGCATTATGAAGTAAAATGACAAATATATTATGGAGTCAGCCAATAAAACTAAGTCCAAGTGTGTGCAGAAAAAAAGACATGACACAAAAAGTATTGTGTTATCACAGGATGGAAAAATTGTCACTGATTCTTGCACAGTTACAATCAGTTTCAATTCTCATTGTGTAACCATTGCTGAAAATTAGAGAAGGAAAAATTTGGAAATCCATCCAATGCAACATTGAAAGAACTTTCATGTATTTAAGTTAATAATCTGTACATGTTACTCAGTCCATTAGGTCCAGGTAAGCTCCTAAATACCATTAATTCACTGAAGAGTAAATATTCAGCTAACATTGATGATATCCCAAATTATATTATTAAAATACCAGCAAGACATATGCTCCCTCCTTCGTTAGATATCTGCAATTCACCTTTATCAAGTGGTGTCTTCGCAAAGTAGGTGAGACAGAAAAAGTAGTAATATACATAAAAGTGATCATCACTGTGTGGATAACTATTGGCCTGTGCTACTACTGTCAGGATTTTCTAAAATTATGGAAGAAGTGTTCCTTCTGCAACTGACTATATTCTTCAACAAAAGTTATATTATTCAGCTTGACTCCATGCCACAGCACACAAATGAAACAGCTACTGTCATCCTGTTAAACCGTATCGTAAATGAATGAACCATCAAACAAAAATCTCAGGATTATTGTTAGACCAAACAAAAGCATATGTCTACATCTACATCTACAACTATACTCCGCGAGCCACCTTACGGTGTGTGGCGGAGGGTACTTATTGTACCACTATCTGATCCCCCCTTCCCTGTTCCATTCACGAATTGTGCGTGGGAAGAACGACTGCTTGTAAGTCTCTGTATTTGCTCTAATTTCTCGGATCTTTTCGTTGTGATCATTACGCGAGATATATGTGGGCGGTAGTAATATGTTGCCCATCTCTTCCCGGAATGTGCTCTCTCGTAATTTCGATAATAAACCTCTCCGTATTGCGTAACGCCTTTCTTGAAGTGTCCGCCACTGGAGCTTGTTCAGCATCTCCGTAACGCTCTCGCGCTGACTAAATGTCCCCATGACGAATCGCGCTGCTTTTCGCTGGATCATGTCTATCTCTTCTATTAATCCAACCTGGTAAGGGTCCCATACTGATGAGCAATACTCAAGAATCGGACGAACAAGCGTTTTGTAAGCTACTTCTTTCGTCGATGAGTCACATTTTCTTAGAATTCTTCCTATGAATCTCAACCTGGCGCCTGCTTTTCCCACTATTTGTTTTATGTGATCATTCCACTTCAGATCGCTCCGGATAGTAACTCCTAAGTATTTTACGGTCGTTACCGCTTCCAATGATTTACCACCTATGGCATAATCGTACTGGAATGGATTTCTGCCCCTATGTATGCGCATTATATTACATTTATCTACGTTTAGGGAAAGCTGCCAGCTGTCGCACCATGCATTAATCCTCTGCAGGTCCTCCTGGAGTACGTACGAGTCTTCTGATGTTGCTACTTTCTTGTAGACAACCGTGTCATCTGCAAATAGCCTCACGGAGCTACCGATGTTGTCAACTAAGTCATTTATGTATATTGTAAACAATAAAGGTCCTATCACGCTTCCCTGCGGTACTCCCGAAATTACCTCTACATATGATGTCATTGATCTTCTGTGCTCTTGAGAAAGCTTGAATGTATGAGGTAAGAGACATGCCAAATGAGTATTTTAAATTGTATGTGTAATAGCAAAAATAAAGAGCATGGAAGGAAATGAACTCAAGATATATTTTTCCAAACCATGTGAACTAAGTCACGGTGCTCCACAAGTCTCAGTTTTAGGTTCATTTCCTTTTCTGTATACATAAATAATGTCCTATTACATGTTATGAATTAACTGCCATTACTGTTATAAGGTGACCCCAGTCTATTAGTTAAAGGGAATGTCAAAGAAGATCATGTTGCATTCGAAAAAGGTATTATGAAACAAGTGACTGAGTATTTTACTTGAAGTACGCTAATAGTTAAGTCCCCAAAAAATGGTATTCATGAATTCACATAAGACCAAAATAAAACTGACATTCATTGGTGAGGTACAGTATATTTTCTGGGGAAATGTACACCAAACCAAAACAGTTTTTGGGAAATAAAAGGTAATTATGAAAATAATGTAAGAAGCAATCAGGAAAAAAAAAATCCAAACCTTTCTTTAAAGATCTAAAAATCTTACCCCTTTCCTGCATTTCTATAGTGGAAGTAGTTATACAAGTCATAAAAAGTATAGTGAAGAAAGAAAAAAAATTTACTCAAAACAAAATTGCGCATGATCACAGTACCGCGTCACACAATGACATACATAGACTATGTGATCAAAAGTATCCGGACACTCCCCAAAACATACGTTTTTCATATTAGGTGCATTGTGCTGCCAACTACTGCCAGGTGCTCCATATCAGTGACCTCAGTAGTCATTAGACATCGTGAAAGAGCAGAATGGGGTGCTCTGTGAAACTCACGGACTTCGAACGTGTGTAGTGATTTGAGAATTTCTGTGTCAATTCTAGAACCACTCAGCCTTCTACCATCTCAGACAAACGATATTCTAGATATGAGTGTGGAATGCTAAAATCCTACCTACTGGGCATCACATGTTTGTGTGTGCAGGTTTAAAATCAGTTGCTGGAAGAAAGTTGATGTGGTGGTCGAACGGCACTGACAAATACCTGTCAAGCAATACATAAAGGTTTTAGTGTGTGTGTAAGGAAGAATCATGGAGTTTTTATGCTGCTGTGTGCTTATTGTGTCATTGACTATTGCTATGTGAAACAAGAACAGTTGAAAAAGTACTATTGTGGACTCTTGACTCAGCCTTGGTAGAGGCAATATGTATTTTCTGATTCATTTTAAGAAACTCGTGGTAGTGAGGCCAACATTCTTTTAACTGGAGCTCATTTTGTTTCTAATGTTCAACGGTACGAGGTACTTACAGAAAGATACATATGTATGTTGAAAGTGTAAATTATATTGGGCATGAAAGTCAGATACACTGTTAACTGACGAAAAGGAAAGTTTGTATGCCTACTCATTTTATAAGCAGAAAGAGGCTTAAAAGTTCCTGTACCTCGTGCTGTGTGACAGAGAAGAAGTCCAGAGAGTTTCCAGCAGCTGGTTATCCAGTAAAGAAGAGTGGCTGCAAATCTGAAGTAAGTCATCTTGTAAAGAAGTGGAATGTGGTTGGGGGAATAAATCAGTATAACCCAGACTCACACTCACACTTTAAGTCATCAGAACATTAGACATGGTCAGGTGATTGAGTGTCACTTGTGTCATATGTCTGTATACAAGATTTCCACACTCCTAAACGTCCCTAGCTCCACTGTTTCTGATGTGATAGTGAAGTGGAAATGCGAAGGGACATGTACAGCACAAAAGCATCCAGGTTGACCTTTTCTGTTTAGTAGCAGAGATCGCCGACAGTTGAAGAGGGTCGTAATGTGTAATAGGCAGACATCTATCGACACCATCACACAGGTATTCCAAACTGCATCAGGATCCACTGCAAGTACTATGACAGTTAGGTGGGTGGTGAGAAAACTTGGATTTCATAGTCGGGCAGCTGCTCATTAGCCACACATCACGCCGGTAAATGCCAAACGACACCTCACTCGGTGTAAGGAGCATAAACATTGGATGATTGAACAGTGGGAAAACATTGTGTGGAGTGACAAATCCTGGTACATAGTGTGGCAATCCAATGGCAGGGTGTGGGTGTGGCAAATGCCCAGTGAATGTCACCTCTCAGTGTGTGTAGTGCCAACAGTGAAATTTGGAGGCAGTGATTTTATAGTGTGGTCATGCTTCCCATGGAGGGGGCTTGCACCCCTTGTTGTCTTGCATGGCACTATCACAGCACAGACCTACATTGATGCATTGATGTTTTAAGCACCTTCTTGCTTCCCACTGCTGAAGAGCAATTTGGGGATGGTGATTGCATCTTTCAACACGATCTTGCACATGTTTGTAATGCATGGCCTGTGGCCGAGTGGTTACATGACAATAACATCCCTGTAATGGACTGGTCTGCACAGAGTCCTGACCTGAATCCTTTGGGTTGTTTTGGAATGCTGACTTCATGCCAGGCCTCACCGATCGACATTGATACCTCTCCTCAGTGCAACACTTCGTGAAGAACGGGCTGCCATTCCCCAAGAAACCTCCCAACACCTGACTGAACATATGCCAGCAAGAGTGGAAACTGTCACCAAGGCTGAGGGTGGGTCAACACCATATTGAATTCCAGAATTACCAATGGAGGGCACCACGAACTTGTAAGTCAGTTTCAGCCAGGTGTCAGATACTTTTGATCACATGGTGTGTTAGTCATTGCAACACCACATTGTGCCAAAAATGTGTATACAATGCAGGAACAAAACTATAAACAGATTACCCAGACATATAAAATCTCTCTCAGAATTACATACCTTTAAAAAAATCTGTGGTTTCCTACCTACTGTAAAACTATATCTATTCAATCTCTCATTATCTCATTCATATTTTTTATTGCAGAAATAAGTTGTAAATGGAGAACATCGACTCAAATTTTTCTTTTTTCATTATACTGATGTAATTTTTTATAAAAATTTAAATGATATGTATTTGCAAGTTTAAAACCAACAGGTAAAAAGATTTTCCATCCAATATCTTCTGCACAATATATGTTCTGAAAAAGAGATTCACGTGGACAAATAAAAGGCTAAAACTGAAGAAACTGTAAAAATTTAGGAAATTAGGAAGAAAGGACCTGGATAAATTGAAGAAACTAGAGTTTTTTGAAAGTGTCAAAGGGAGTGATTGAAAGAGGAGGAAAAAAATAAAATATCAAATGAATGAGGTAGCTTTGATGGATGAAATAGTGAAGGTGGCAGGGGTTTACATAGAGGAAAAGATGAGGCATAGTAGAAATCTTTGGATAGCTCGGGCAGTATTGAATTTAATTGACAGAAGGAGAAATTATAAAAATTCAGCAAATGAAACATGTGGAAGGGAATACGGGCGTCTGAAATATTAGATTGACAGAAAGTGCAAAATAGCTCAGCAGGAATGGCTAGAGGACAATTGCAAAGCTGTAGAAATATGTATAATTAGAAGAAAGATCTACATTGCCTTCAGGAAAATTATAGAGATCTTTTGAGAAAAGAGGAGCAATAGTATGAATATCAAGAGCTCAGGTGGCAAGCCAGAACTAAGCAAAGAAGGGAAAGCTGATAGTTGGAAGGAATATGCAGAGCATATATATATATAAGGGGAAAAAACTTGAGACCAATGTTATAAAAAGAGGAGACAAAGTACATGAAGATGAGATGGGAGATATGATACTACAAGAAGAATTTGACAGAGCACTAAAAGACCTAAGTCAAACCAAGGCACCTGGAGTTGGTGACATTCCTACAGAATTATTGAGATCATTGAGAGAGCCAGTGATGACAAAATTATTCCACCTGCCCTGCAAGATATATGACTTAGATGAAATACTCTCAGACTTAAAGAAAAATGTGATGATTTCAATTCCAAAGAAAGCAGATGCTAACAGATGTGAATAATACTGGACCATTAGTTTAAAATAAGTCACAATTGCATAATATTTACACAAATTATTTACTCAAGAATGGAAACACTGGTAAAGGCAGACCACAGAGAGGATAATTTCAGGTCATAGAGAAGTGTAGGAACACGTGACACAATACTGACACTATCGCTTATCTTGGAACATAGGCTGAAGAAATGCAGCTTACATTTATAGCATTTGTAGACTTAGAAGAGGGAGCTTCTGACGACATGGACTGGACTACACACTATGACATTTTGAAAGTTGTTGTTGTTGTGGTCTTCAGTCCTGAGACTGGTTTGATGCAGCTCCCCATGCTACTCTATCCTGTGCAAGCTTCTTCATCTCCCAGTACCTACTGCAACCTACATCCTTCTGAATCTGCTTAGTGTATTCATCTCTTGGTCTCCCTCTATGATTTTTTCCCTCCACGCTGCCCTCCAATGCTAAATTTGTGATCCCTTGATGCCTCAAAACATGTCCTACCAACCGATGCCTTCTTCTAGTCAAGTTGTGCCACAAACTTCTCTTCTCCCCAATCCTATTCAACACCTCCTCATTAGTTATGTGATCTACCCATCTAATCTTCAGCATTCTTCTGTAGCACCACAATTCGAAAGCTTCTATTCTCTTCTTGTCCAAACTAGTTATCGTTCATGTTTCACTTCCATACATGGCTACACTCCATACAAATACTTTCAGAAACGGCTTCCTGTCACTTAAGTCTACACTCGACGTTAACAAATTTCTCTTCTTCACAAACGATTTCCTTGCCATTGCCAGTCTACATTTTATATCCTCTCTACTTCGACCGTCATCAGTTATTTTACTCCCTAAATAGCAAAACTCCTTTACTACTTTAAGTGTCTCATTTCCTAATCTAATCCCCTCGGCATCACCCGATTTCATTTGACTACATTCCATTATCCTCGTTTTGCTTTTGTTGATGTTCATCTTATATCCTCCTTTCAAGACACTGTCCATTCCGTTCAACTGCTCTTCCAAGTCCTTTGCTGTCTTTGACAGAATTACAATGTCATTGGCGAACCTCAAAGTTTTTACTTCTTCTCCATGAATTTTAATACCTACTCCGAATTTTTCTTTTGCTCCCTTTCCTGCTTGCTCAATATACAGATTGAATAGCATCAGGGAGAGGCTACAACCCTGTCTCACTCCCTTCCCAACCACTGCTTCCCTTTCATGCCCCTCGACTCTTATAACTGCCATCTGGTTTCTGTACAAATTGTAAATAGCCTTTCGCTCCCTGTATTTTACCCCTACCACCTTCAGAATTTGAAAGAGAGTATTCCAGTTAACATTCTCAAAAGCTTTCTCTAAGTCTACAAATGCTAGAAACGTAGGTTTGCCTTTTCTTAATCTTTCTTCTAAGATAAGTCGTAAGGTTAGTATTGCCTCACGTGTTCCAACATTTCTATGGAATCCAAACTGATCTTCCCCGAAGTCCGCTTCTACCAGTTTTTCCATTCGTCTGTAAAGAATTCGCATTAGTATTTTGCAGCTGTGACTTATTAAACTGATAGTTCAGTAATTTTCACATCTGTCAACACCTGCTTTCTTTGGGATTGGAACTATTATATTCTTCTTGAAGTCTGAGGGTATTTCGCCTGTCTTATACATCGTGCTCGCCAGATGGTAGAGTTTTGTCATGACTGGCTCTCCCAAGGCCGTCAGTAGTTCTAATGGAATGTTGTCTACTCCCGGGGCCTTGTTTCGACTCAGGTCTTTCAGTGCTCTGTCAAACTCTTCACGCAGTATCTTATCTCCCATTTCATCTTCATCTACATTCTCTTCCATTTCCATAATATTGCCCTCAAGCACATCGCCCTTGTATAAACCCTCTATATACTCCTTCCACCTTTCTGCCTTCCCTTCTTTGCTTAGAACTGGGTTTCCATCTGAGTTCTTGATATTCACACAAGTGGTTCTCTTCTCTCCAAAGGTCTCTTTAATTTTCCTGTAGGCAGTATCTATCTTACCCCTAGTGAGACAAGCCTCTACATCCTTACATTTGTCCTCTAGCCATCCCTGCTTAGCCATTTTGCACTTCTTGTCACTACATTTTGAAAGTAGCAGGGATAAAATACACAAAGCAAAAGATTAATTACAACTTGTACAGAAACCAGACTGTAGTTAAGAGTAGAAGGAAAGGGAATACATAGTTGAGAATGGAGTGAGGCAGCTTTGTAGCATATCGCCGATGTTATTTAGTCTGTACATTGAACAGTCTGTGAAGGAAAGAAAAGAGGGACATGGGAAAGGAATTAAAGTTCAGGAAGAGAAAATAAAATTCTGCAGTTTGCATGTGGCATTGTAATTCTGTCAGAAACAGCTAAGGACTTGGTAGAGCAGTTGAATGGGAATGGATAGTATTTTGAAAACAGATTGAATTGAGCATCAGTGAAGTAAAACAAGTGTAAGAGAACATGGTCAAAGTAACCCAGGTGATCCTGAGGGAGTTCAATTAGGACACTAAAAGTTGTAGGCATGTTTTGTTATTTGGGCAGCAAAATAATGGATGATGGCTGAAGTACGGAAGATATAAAATGCAGGCAGGCAAAAGCTAGAATAGCACTTCTGGAAAAGAAGAATTTGTTAATGTTTAACACAATCTTGCAAAGCAACATTAAATGAAATGAGCACGTTAGGTTTGGAACAGGGAATGTGAATGGTTAACTTTGGTTTATTGAGAGAATTCTAGAAAAAGGATGTAGCTCATCTATAAAGATGACTGCTTACAGAGAACTGAGATACCTATTCAGAGGTATGCTGTTAGATTTGCTTCCAGTAGACTTGATCAAATGCAAGTAGTAATGGAATACTCCATGAACTAAGAAAGGAATCCCTGGAGAGAAGAAGATGCCCCTTTTATAAACACTCTTGAGAAAGTTCACTGTGCGCCTTACTGTAGTTTTCAGAGTATGTATGTCGATGTACAAGTTGAAGTCTTGCCCAATTTATTAAGACAGTACTTCCATGTATTCTTGTAACAAGTTAAAAGTTACAATAAGAGACATAAAGTAGAAGACTCTCATAATTATTTGTTCATAAGAGATTCAACAAAACAGTTTCATATGACTTGGATGTGTACTTTTTTTTAATGATGTAATTGAAAAAAATTACTACTCTCAGTAAAATAAAGAATGCCTATTGTAAGAGGCACCAAGGTGGTTCAACAAAGCTGCACCTTTGGAGTAATTGAAGACAAAACAACAAAGGAAGACAAAGGTATTTGTAAAGACTTATGGTGAAGGACAGTCTGTGCAATCATACAACAGGAAGAAAAAGTGGTGTTCTTATTAGTATTGCATATAAAGAAAACCTATGCTAAACCATTTCAGGGAGTGGGATCGGAGGAAAATATAAACAGAGTGAGATGGGTGAAATGATAGACATTTTTAATTAATTTTATAGTTGCAGATTGAGTGAAAAAGTATTAATTCAACTCATAGAACTTATAATTGGAAAAACTGTGCATAGCAATGGTAGTAACAGAGTTTTGAAATCATGCTTTGGTCAGTTATTTATGAACATCCAGCTGGATGCTAGTTAGAAATTAGATGAGAAGAATAGTAACATGATACATTGGAAACTCCATGGAGTAATAGCAACAATGTAGGAAAAGATAGATTGATACTTATGATAAAGATGACAGATTAAGTTGCAGACAGGCAGTACTGAAAGATGCTTACACAAAGCTTTCAGCCACAGCTTTTGTCTGCAAAAGAGAAACGCACGACACTCATAGGCACAAGCAAGCACATCTCATGCACAATGACCATCAAATCAAGCCGCTCAGGGCAGAATGCATTGCTGAAAGATGGAGGAGGGGGCATTGTGGCAGGAGTGGTGTAAAGGAAACAGGTATGACATGGAAATGGGGAAAAATTGGAGTTGACAATTGAGAGAGGAGCTGGACAAGAGAAAAAAAACACATAATAAATACATAAAGACATACAGAAACAAGCACAGATATGCAAAAATGTGTGAAACCATGTAAAAATACAGACAAATATTTTAATGTTGTTGTTGTGGTCTTCAGTCCTGAAACTGGTTTGATGCAACTCTCCATGCTACCCTATCCTGTGCAAGTTTCTTCATCTCCCAGTACCTACTGAAATCTACATCCTTCTGAATCTGCTAAGTGTATTCATCTCTTGGTCTCCCTCTACGATTTTTACCCTCCACGCTGCCCTCCAATACTAAATTGGTGATCCCTTGATGCCTCAGAACATGTCCTACCAACCGGTCCATTCTTCTCGTCAAGTTGTGCCACAAACTCCTCTTCTCCCCAATCCTATTCAATACCTCCTCATTAGTTATGTGATTTACCCATCTAATCCTCAGCATTCTTCTGTAGCACCATATTTTGAAAGCTTCTATTCTCTTCCTGTCCAAACTGGTTATCGTCCATGTTTCACTTCCATACATGGATGGCTACCCTCCATACGAATACTTTCAGAAACGACTTCCTGACGCTTACATCTATACTCGATGTCAACAAATTTCTCTTCTTCAGAAACGCTTTCCTTGCCATTGCCAGTCTGCATTTTATATCTTCTCTACTTCGACCATCATCAGTTATTTTGCTCCCCAAATAGCAAAACTCCTTTACTACTTTAAGTGTCTCATTTCCTAATCTAATTCCCTCAGCATCGCCCGACTTAATTTGACTACATTCCATTATCCTCATTTTGCTTTTGTTGATGTTCATCTTATATCCTCGTTTCAAGACACTGTCCATTCCGTACAACTGCTCTTCCTAGTCCTTTGCTGTCTCTGACAGAATTACAATGTCATCGGTGAACCTCAAAGTTTTTATTTCTTCTCCATGTATTTTAATACCTACTCCGAATTTTTCTTTTGTTTTCTTTACTGCTTGCTCAATATACAGATTGAATAACATTGGGGAGAGGCTACAACCCTGTCTCACTCCCTTCCCAACCACTGCTTCCCTTTCATGCCCCTCGGCTCTTATAACTGCCATCTGGTTTCTGTACAAATTGTAAATAGCCTTTTGCTCCCTGTATTTTACCCTTGCCACCTTTAGAATTTGAAAGAGAATATTCCAGTCAACATTGTCAAAAGCTTTCTCTAAGTCTACAAATGCTAGAAATGTAGGTTTGCCTTTCCTTAATCTTTCTTCTAAGATAAGTCGTAAGGTCAGTATTGCCTCATGTGTTCCAATATTTCTACGGAATCCAAACTGATCTTCCCCGAGGTCGGCTTCAACCAGTTTTTCCACTCATCTGTAAAGAATTCGTGTTAGTATTTTGCAGCTGTGACTTATTAAACTGATAGTTCGGTAATTTTCACATCTGTCAACACCTGCTTTCTTTGGGATTGGAATTATTATATTCTTCTTGAAGTCTGAGGGTATTTCGCCTGTCTCATACATCTTGCTCACCAGATGGTAGAGTTTTGTCAGGACTGGCTCTCCCAAAGCCGTCAGTAGTTCTAATGAAATGTTGTCTACTACCGAGGCCTTGTTTCGACTTAGGTCTTTTAGTGCTCTGTCAATCTCTTCACGCAGTATCGTGTCTCCCATTTCATCTTCATCTACATTCTCTTCCATTTCCATAATATTGTCCTCAAGTACATCGCCCTTGTATAGACCCTCTATATACTCCTTCCACCTTTCTGCTTCCCTTCTTTGGTTAGAACTGGGTTTCCATCTGAGCTCTTGATATTCATACAAGTGATTCTCTTTTCTCCAAAGGTCTCTTTAATTTTCCTGTAGGCAGTATCTATCTTACCCCTAGTGAGATAAGCCTCTACGCCCTTACATTTGTCCTCTAGCCATCCCTGCTTAGCCATTTTGCACTTCCTGTCAATCTCATTTTTGAGATGTTTGTATTCCTTTTTGCCTGCTTCATTTACTGCATTTTTATATTTTCTCCTTTCATCAATTAAATTCAATATTTCTTCTGTTACCCAAGGAGTTCTACTAGCCCTTCTTTTTACCTACTTGATCCTCTGCTACCTTCACTATTTCATCCCTCAGAGCTACCCATTCTTCTTCTACTGTACTTCTTTCCCTCACTGCTGTCAATCATTCTTTTATGCTCTCCCTGAAACTCTGTACAACCTCTGGTTTAGTCAGTTTATCCAGGTCCCATCTCCTTAAATTCCCACCGTTTTGCAGTTTCTTCAGTTTTAATGTACAGATCATAACCAATAGATTGTGGTCAGAATCCACATCTGACCCTGGAAATGTCTTACAATTTAAAACCTGGTTCCTAAATCTCTGTCTTACCATTATATAATCTATCTGATACCTTTTAGTATTTCCGGGATTCTTCCATGTATACAACCTTCTTTTATGATTCTTGAACCAAGTGTTAGCTATGATTAAGTTATGCTCTGTGCAAAATTCTACCAGACGGCTTCCTCTTTCATTTCTTACCCCCAATCCATATTCACCTACTATGTTTCTTTCTCTCCCTTTTCCTACTTTTGAATTCCAGTCACCCATGACTATTAAATTTTCGTCCCCCTTCACTACCTGAATAATTTCTCTTATCTCATAATACATTTCATCAATTTCTTCATCATCTGCAGAGCTAGTTGGCGTATAAACTTGTACTACTGTAGTAGGCGTGGGCTTCGTGTCTATCTTGGCCACAATAATATGTTCACTGTGCTGTTTGTAGTAGCTTACCCGCACTCCTATTTTTTATTCATTATTAAACCTACTCCTGCATTACCCCTATTTGATTTTGTATTTATAACCCTGTATTCACCTGACCAAAAGTCTTGTTCCTCCTGCCACTGAACTTCACTAATTCCCACTATATCTAACTTTAACCTATCCATTTCCCTTTTTAAATTTCCTAACCTACGTGCTCGATTAAGGGATCTGACATTCCACGCTCCGATCCATAGAATGCCAGTTTTCTTTCTCCTGATAATGACGTCCTCTTGAGTAGTCCCCGCCCAGAGATCCGAATGGGGGACTATTTTACCTCCGGAATATTTTAACCAAGAGGACGCCATCGTCATTTAACCATACAGTAAAGCTGCATGCCCTCGGGAAAAATTTTAAAGCATACATATAAATACATAAAGCATACATAAATGTGGGAGAAAAGGAGTGGATGAGGTGTGGTAGTGTTTGTGTATTGCAATAAGGGAAGAGAGGTGGAGAGGGGATGGGTTAGGTCAATAATCACAAGTTCATGCAGAAAATAAGATGCTAAAGTACGTCAGGATCATGTTATGAAGCAGAATCAACAGGAACAAATACAATAATAATGATCGGAGGAAAGAATTTGAGGTGTCAGATGCTGCATCAACAATCTGCACAGTCATGAAGATTGTGTTGTGCACTTATGATCATTTATACAGTGTGGCTCAGAAGCAGATGTCATTTGGAATTCAGCGAATAAACATAGTAAAGAAGAGAAAGAATGAACGCTGAGAGGATTATGTTATAGAATAAAAGGTAACAAAGGAAAAAATTTCAGGGTTGTAGGATGGAAGAAAAGCTATTCGGCAAAATTAAATGGTAAGAATTTCAGCTATGAATATCAGCAATGTAGGAAAAGACAGATTGCTACTTACTGTGAAGATGACACATTAAGTTATGGATAGGTGCAATTAAAAGACATTTTCACAAAACTTTCAGCCACAGCCTTCATCAGAAAAAGAGAAACGCACACAATTGATGCACACAAGCAAGCACACCTCACACACACATGACTGCCAACTCCGGCAGCTCATGCCAGAATGCATTCTGGCCTGAGCTACTTGAGTTGGTGGTCATGTGTGCATGAGACGTGCTAGCCAATGTGTATGAATGGTGAAGGCTGTGGCTGAAAGCTTTATGTAAGTGTCTTTTAATTGTGCATGTCTGCAGTTTAATGTGTCATCTTTACAGTAAGTAGCGATCTTATCTTTACCTACTCCAATGTTACCAACGGCTAGTGATAACTACTGCTGCTTGCAATCCAGCAGAGAGTGAGTGCACAACCTACTACATGGCTCATCTGCACAGGGGTTTTGCCACACACTGTTGCTTTATGCTCTTACATAAAAGATTATTAAGGTGGCCAGTGAGGTCAGTCAGCGAAGTACACATATGTAAGAGTAGATTGAGCAATGAAATCTAGAATTAAGGATATTAATGTATGTTTAGCACACATTAGATTTATATCATTGCTTTATTTGTAGAAACTTGCTTAGATATGAATGATGGTCCTGCACACAATGGTCCAGCCAAATCTGTAAATACTTTTAGCACAGCAGTGGCAGGCACTATATCACAGTCACCATAATTCCACTATGTTCATAGCTCAAATAATTATAAACTGAAGACTAGCTTCTGAACAGTCCTATATACCTGATATGGCCCCACAATCGAAACATGTGTGGCCTCAGGCTGTTCTAGCCCACCTTACATGTACCGGATCCCAGCACACCAAAGACCACGATCTCCACCTTGCATTCTGCCCTGCATTTTGTCGTGTGACACTCTGCTCAAATAAATTTAACACCCATATATCTGACCATCATTCATTTCCAAACAAACACTTTTCACACTATACAAATGCTAAAAACAAATACATTACACAGTTCTGTATGCTTATTCTATTACATTCTATTATATTTTCCGATTACAATTATTTTTATTTTAATATATTGCCTCAAATGTAACAGCAATTGCTCATCAAAACAACTACTTAATTCTTTCTTGTCCATTTTGTATTATGTTATCCAAATCCTTCTACAAGTATAAATATTTAAAATTATTATTAAATGAACATAGAAAATGATATATTGGTACAAATTATGTATGCAAAGGCTAATAGTTTTGTTTATTTGTAGATGACTCCATTTTAGGTGCACAGTTGCACCTGCCATGTTATGTATTGTTGAATAATAAAATGAAGAACATTAATTTATTTGATTTGGAAGAAAACAAATTTATAGTGAAGATAAGGAATATCAAAAGCTAAATCATGCCAAAATTTATTTATTGTATGGTATGTAATGCATCCCACAAGAAGAGAAAATGAGAAACTATTTTCAAGTAACTTATAGAGTGTACTTTTGTCTTGCTAGTCCATATGGGCTCTTTTTTAGCGTGTACTAGACATCGGGACTGCCATGCTGAGAGCTTCTACTGACTCGAGTATTACTGTCAGATTAAGTGGCTAAACAGAAAGGTGTTGATCTGTTGAATGGGTTTACAGTCAGCAGTTTTCAAGGGTGATTTAGGGACTGCATTTCTGTCATGAACGTCAATCTGGGTTCATAAATAGGGGTAGTTGTTCACATTCTATATTGTATAATGCTTCTTGTGTCAGTTGGACATTGGCTCTGCCACTCTCGGGGAGGGGGGCGGGGTAAGGGGGTAAGCGGCCACTACACCATTCTTGTCAGTAATGTGATATGTTAATTTCTGGAAAGTATGATTGATTTGGGGTACAGGCATAAAAAATATTGTGTAGAGCCATCAATGATGTGACAAGAGAGAGCAAGGAAATTTGTGGGTCAGTTCGAATGGAAGAAAAAGGGTGTTGCAGAAAGAATGTCTTGATTTCAAAACTCCATATTTATTGATAAAAACATACTAAAATGAATTGCAAAATACTCAAAAAATCTTAAAGTTTTAGCTATGCTATCACAAATGCTCTATGTGTCCACCAGGAGTAGCATGAACAATCACTAGATGATAGCTAATTTTGTCATAAACTTTACACAGTGCACCTGCTTTTATAGAAGTTATGGTGGCTGTTTTCTGTTTTTCACTTCTTCTATGTCATGAAGTGAAGGGGAGATGAACACACTTTCCTTCACATATCCCCATGAGAAAAAATCACATGAGGTCACCTCTGGTGATCTTGGAGGCAAAGAATGCAGGTCAGTGTCTTGGAGTCCCATATGGCCTATCCAGTGATGAGGCAGAGTATCATTGAGAAACTGACTGATGTTGTTGTGCCAGTATGAAGGAGCTCCATCCTGTTGGTAAACGAAGTCATCAGAGTCCTTCAGAAGTTGTGTAAGAAGCCAATTCTGCAGCACTTGAAGATTCTCATTCCATTCATCAGAAGTCTGAGGCTGACCTGGACTCTTACTTTTCCACAGGCATCCTGTCCCCTCAAATTGGTGATAGTAATGATGAATGGTTTTGGGTGCCAGTGGATTAATGCCAAAATGCTGATGGAAAGCACCCTGAACAGAAATTACTGACTCACTCTTTGCAAACTGCAGCACACAAATGCCTTCTATTGAGCACAGCCATATTACTTCTGACTGACTGCAAACTGAGAAGATGCATTGACTGCTATCTAATGGCAATTTTCTGACATTCTAGCCCATGTTTATTCAAACAACACATATTTCCTTGCTGGCACATCCCATGTTTTGTAATTATTACTGTCCAAAATCAGGTCATTTTTTTTTTAAACACACTGTAGTTTCTACACTGTAATTATCTTACTTTTGCTTAAAAATGAGAGATATTTTGTCACATTTAACTTTTAATATATGAAGATTTTTCAAGCATTAACCAGGCAATGGCTGTAGAGTGTGTGGTTTTGGTTTTAATTATGAAATCAATGAAGCAGCTGAATCAGAAGGTAAATAAAATGGGTGCCCCAGTAAGTAATGCAGATATCCAAATGAATAATATAAATATCCAAATAAGTAATACAGGTTCCCCCTAGAGGTGTGATCAATATTCAGGGATATGACAGGAACAATCATTTGAAGTAAAAAAAGTATATTAAACATAGACTCTAAAATGTATACATTAAGAGCTATGAGCACATCTTCATCATCGATACTGTAAAACGAATCTCTTCTACTGCAAGCTCTTTGCTTTCCATCTTTTGAGAAGTGGTAGTATGGACCAAAACAAGAAATAAACTCCAGTAAACAAGTGCTATAAAGTGCACACCTTAAGAACTATGATCACTTGTTCATCTACGCTACTGTGAAATATCTCTCTCCCACTGAACAGTGCACACAGCTCTTAAGGTATGTGTTTTACAGACCATGTCTACTAGACAATCTTTTCTTGTTTTGGTCCATACTACCTGCTCTCAAAAGATGGAAAGCAAAGAGCTTCCAGTAGAAAAAAATTTGTTTCACATTATCGAAGTTAAAGAGCTAATAGCTCTTAATTTGGGCATTTTAGAGCCCATGTCAGTAGATTTTTTTGCTTTGAATGGTTGTTCCTGTCATATCCATGTACACTGACCATTCCTCCTGGGACACCATGTATAATTATCCTAATTAATAATACACAAAGTGTTAAAAAAGTGACTAATATTTTGCTAGATATTAGTAACCAACAAAACAAGAAAAAAAGTCCAGTGAACACAAGTCCAGAAACATATACCTTCTGAGATCTGTACACTTGTCCACAGTGGCTGAAGATGTTTGGTTGTGAATATGTCCACTTCACAACAGACAAGGAAACAAGTACTGTATGAGCACAATTGTTGCCAAGGTGATCCATTGACAGTGTTCACTATTGTGCATGTCTCTATGCATCAGTGTATTCTAGTGCACATATCTGTATTGGCACTGGATTGTCTACAGGCAGCTGTGTTTGGAGGCGCTATTGTTTGTCTTGTTAGAGTGTATTATTGTGTAGTAAATTACTTGCAATGCTGAGTGTGTACTGCAGTCTCACTTTTGCTTACAAAAATGCCTAAATTGTTATGTTTAATGTTATTGAGTTCTTTTTATTGTCCTGTACACAAATAGTTCAGTTCATTTTCTTTTCTCCTCCACATGTTAGCAACGGGAGCATACTACTTCACAAGTGATATGGCGGATACAATTTTCTGCTACGGGTTAGCAAACGGAAGCAGCCTACAAACCCATGCCCTCTATGTGGAAAAATAGCCACATCACAGAGTACCAGTCAACAAGCTGTTTGGCCAACTTTTTCAGTGTTTCAGGGACACAGATTTTCTGACACCCTACAAGGTGAACAGTGGACAGCCTCGGTCAGGCCACACACATAAGATGGGAGAGCTTGTGTTACATTGACTGGATGAAAGTACTGGAATCAGTTTGTGGTAATTGGCAGCAGCAGGAGGCATGAGTCATCCTCATGTCTGGACAGTCCTGCATGAACAATTGCTGTATGCATACCATCTTCAATGTGTCCAGGCACTAAGGCCAGAAGACCGCTGTAGTTAGACTGCAGTTCTGTCAGTGGCTATTGCAGAAGTGTGCTGCAGGTTAGACTGTTTTTGTTGAAGGTTTTATTTCCCAATGACATGGAATTCACAAGAGATGGTGTTGTGAACTTTCATAACCAGCATGTCTGAGCTGATGAAAATCGCTATGCAGTTGCAGAAAAAGTCCATCAACATAGTTTATCCACCAACATATGGGCAGGCATTCCTGATTATAAAGTACTACAGCCATAAATATTGATACAAAGATTAAATGGGCCTCATTATCATCAGTTTCTTGTTAACATATTACCTTATTGGAGAATGTACAAAGATGACAGATGTGGTTTATGCATGACAGTGCTCCAGTACAATTCCTCAGCACTGACACTGACATTTCAGGATCACTGGACTGGTCAAGGAGGCCCGACACCTAGGCTTCCCTGTTCCCTAGACCTCAATCCTGTAGATTTTTGGTTGATTTGGGGACATCTGATGGCATTAATGTATGCCCCCCCAGTCAATAATATCCAGACAGTACAGAATCACAACTTCAATGCATGACAGCACTTACAACAACAATCAGATGTATTTCAAAGAATGCAGGATTCCTTATGCCTAAAGACAAAGGGATGCATTGCCATGGGCAGATGTCATGTTGAGTACCTACTATAACAAGCATCATGAATGGATATCAGGTTGAACTTCTTTTATGAAGATGTGTATGAGTATGCATTTCTGGACCCATGTATAATGGTCTCTCTCCCCCCCCCCCCCCCCCCCCCCCCCACCGCCCCCCCAGTCCCACACACACACACACACACACACACACACACCAAATGTTGTGATGTGTATTACCACCTCTCACAATATTTTACAATTTTTAGCTGTTACAAACAAATGTACAGATCTCAGAAAGTAAGTGTTTCGGAACTCATGTTTACTGGATATTTTCTGTTGTTTTGGTGGGTACTACCAACTCTAAAACTATTTGACACTTTTGTTTAACATCCTGTATAGTGGTATAAGAAGTCCTTAATTGGACAGCTCTGTGATGGTTGTTTAAGGATCTCTCTCTCTCTCTCTCTCTCTCTCTCTCTCTCTCTCTCTCTGTGTGTGTGTGTGTGTGTGTGTGTGTGTGTGTGTGTGTGTTTTATTTGAGAGCATCTGCCTTCTCCAAACTGATTCAAGGCTTTATGGGATAACAAGTATGTTAGAAACAAACTTAAGAACCAGTCAATAATAATTCTACAACAATAAATTTATACAGAGAAGGACTATGTAGTGGATAATATTCTGCTCCTTACAGAAGAGCTTGAGAGCTAAATCTCTGTAGTACCACGTGCTCTAAAAATGTTACTAACACTAATTTTTTGTTAGGCTATTGACTTACACTTAACTAAAGTACTAAGGTTCCTATTACTGAACAGTGTTTGATTTACTTAGTATGCAGACGGTTCAAAAGTTATTTGAATTTAAATATCTCACTGTTAATAAGATGATGTGATTTTCAGTGTGAGAAGTTGTTTATGCAGCTCTTCATGTTGGTCTATCCTGTGCAAGTCTTTTTATCTCAACCTAAATCCATTTGAGCCTGGTTACTGAATTCAAGCCTTGGTCCCCCTCTGCAAGTTTTGTAGTCTTTGCTTCCTTCCATTACCAAATTGACAGTTCCCTGATGCCTCAGGATGTGTTCCATCAACCAAGCCTTTCTTTTAGTCAGATTGTGCCATAAATTTCTTTCTACTGCAATTTGATTGAGTACCAACTCATTAGTTATTTGATTAACCCATCTAATCCTCAACAGTATTCTGTGCCATTGTATTATAGAAGCTTCTGTTCTCTTCTTGTCTGAATTGCTTATTGTTAATTTTTTACTTGTGTACAGGGCTACCCACTGACAAATACTTCCAAAAAAGACTTCCTAACAGTTATCTGAACTTTTTTTTGTCCATGTTTCAGATTCTCAGAAGACTAAATTCCTGACAAATAGTTTATCAACAATGCATTTCATGCTATTAACACTCTGCATTTTATATCCTCTCTATTTTGGCCATTGTCAGTTATTCTCTTGCCTGAATAGCAAAACTCATTGACTACTTCTAGTGTCTTTTTTTCTAATCTAAATCCCTCAGCATCACCTGATTTAATTCAACTACATTCCATTACACTTATTTAACTTTAGTTGATGTTTATTTTATAACCTCTTTTCGAGACATTATATATCTCATTCAACTGATCTTCCAAGTCCTTCAGTGCCTCTGACGGAATTACAATGTTATCGGCAGGCTTCAAACTTTTTATTTCTTCTCCCTGAAGTTTATACCCTCAGCTGATTTTCTTGTGGTGTCCTTTACAGCTAGTTTAGTGCACATATTGAATAACATGAGTTGTAGACTACAAACCTGTCTCACTCCTTCTCGTTTACTGCTTCCCTTTCATGTCCTTCTACTCTTATAACTGCAATGTGGTTCTGTACAAGTTTCAGATAGCCTTCTGCTTCTTCTGTTTTTTCTTCAGTGTATCTAGTCCGAGGGTCTGTATTGTCTCAAATGCCCCTATATTTTTCTGGAACCCAAACTGATTTTCCCCAAGGTTAACTTTTATCAGGTTTCACATTCTTCTGTAAATTTTTCACAATCATTACTTATTTAACTGTTGTTTGTTCACTAATATTCACACCTTTCACTGACTGTCTTCTTTGGTATAGGAATTATTAAATTCTTCTTGAAGTTTGAAGGTATTTCACTTGTCACATGCATCTTGCATACCACATGGGATAGTTTTATTATGGCTGGTTCCCCCAAATATTTCAGTAATTCTGAGGGAATGTTTTCCACTCTTGGGGTCTTGTTTCGACTTAAGTCTTTCAGTACTCTGTCAGAGTCTTCTTGCAGTACGAGTCTTACATCTCATCTTCAATTACTTCATCTCACCCTTACAAACTAATGCCATCAAGTTCATTTCCTTTGTATAATTCTCATATATATTCCTTACACAGTTCAGCCTTCCTTTCTCTGCTTAGCATGGGCTTGCCATTTAAACTCATAAAATTTGAGGGCAATTCTCGCTGTATCCATGGTAGTTTTGACAAAGCCACACTTGCCCTCAGGGTTCATTGTAAATGGTGAGCCCCTCAGGAAGCTCAGCATTCATTTGCTGGGTACAGGTTTGACAAACCTGAGCTGGGGATTGGTGAGCACTGCCAGTCCTCTGTAACTGTAAGCTTTGGGCATGTTTCTGTGACCACCTTGCAATGTAGGGGTGGAACATTGTGTGTCATAGTGTGCACACATAAACACCCAGATCATGAGGATGATAAAAACCTGTATAGAAAAAGCCTCATTCTCAAGGTATGCTGCACATTGATGAGAAGTGTGGTTGTTGAGGTGAAACAGTCATTAGCGGGCTACCTCTGGGGAACCAACTGCACTTCAGTTGTATAAGACTTACCCAGACAACAGGGCTCTGTCTTGGTGGACCTTGATTTCCCTAGCTGATTGTGGGATCAAGATGGAACCTATTAACTTTTCTCTTTCAATTCCCAGTAAAATGGATTTACCTATGGTAGGTATCAACACCCAACCTAACCAGAGGGCTCATGTTGCCAGTCCCCATGATACAGGAAGTCATTCACAGAACTTTGTTTCTAGTATCAGAACAAATACTGGTAGTGAGAATGTGTTTTTATAGTTAAAAGAGGGCATCCTTTCTTTCTTTTGGCCAAAAGGCCTTCTGAAATAGGCAACACAACACACACACACACACACACACACACACACACACACACACACACACAAACAACCAGTGACCACTGTCTCTGGCTATCGAGGCCGGACTACAAGCAAAAGTGCATGATGGGAGAAGCAGTCTGGATGGTTGGGTTAAGGCGGAGGCTGAGGCATGGAGCCGGAGGGATAGCAGAGTTGAGTTGGGGGATGGTGAAGTGCTGCCTGTGGGAACATACAGAGACAAGGTGGGGAGAGGGTAGGGCAGCTGGGTGCAGTCGAGAGGTTAGAAAGAGAGGGGCTAGGAGGGGAGCGGGGGGAAGGGGGGAGGGAAAGGAGAGAAGTAAAAAGACTGTGGCTGCAACTCTCCACCATTCCTATTCCCTTACCACATGGTGCTCTGCTCGTCACTGTTGATGCCACCTCCCTTTACACCAACATCCCTAATGTCATTGCTGCTCTAGAACACTGCGTTGCTCAATGCCCAATGGATTCCAAACCTACAACCTCTTTCCTGGTCAGCCTGACTGCCTCAAAGATGGCTACATCATTACATCTATCCATAACATACCTACCAACCATCAGCAATACCTCCACTTCGAAAGCTGCCACCCATTTAATAACGATAAGTGCCTTCCATATAACCTTGCCACCCATGGTCACCACAGACCCTCTCAAAATATACCCTCTCAAAATATATCAAGGGTCTTACAGAGGCCTTCACAGACCATAATTACCATCCCAGTGTTGTACAGAAACCGCTCTCCTGTGCCTTACCTCTCCAATAACCCACCACCTCCTAAGGTCCCACCCTCCGGCCACAGAGCAGCACTCACCTCGTGACTCAGTACCAACCAGTATTGGACAACTGAATCATATTCTCTGCCACGATTCCAACTACCTCTTGTCATGCCCTGAAATGAGGGATGTCCTACCCACTATCTTTCCCACCCCTTCCTCAGTCGTATTCTGTTGCCCACTGAACCTGCATGATAATTCTCACCACTCCCTATTCGAACCCTGCATCCAACCCCTTGCTTCATGGCCATATCCCTGTAATAGACCTATATGCAAAAACTGTCTAATACGTCCTCCCTCCACTACCTACTCTAGTCTGGTCACCAGCAACACCTATCACATCAAAGGCAGGGCTACCTGTGAAACTAATCATGTGATCTACAGGCTAAGCTGCAAATACTCTGCTGTGTCCTACGTGGGCATGAAAGTGAACAAGCTGTCTGTGTGCCTGAGTGGGCACCAACACACTGTGGCCAAGAAACAACTGGAACACCCAGTTGATAAGCATACTACTCAGTACAATATTATTCATTTCAGTAACTGCTTCACAGCCTGTGCCACCTGGATCCTCCACATCAAAACCAGCTTTTCTGAATTGAGCATGCGGGGACCCTCCCCACTGTACATTCTACATTCATTAGTCACTGTTCTTTACCCAAATATTTCCTTCCCTGTTCCTACTCCAGAATTACCCAGCCCTCATTCCACCAATACACCCACATTCCTCTTACTTCTCTCCTTTTCCGCTCCCTCAACCCTCCCTTCACATCAGCCTAGCCTCCCAACTGCACCTAGCTGCCCTACCCTCTACCCATCATGTCCCTGTATGTTCCCACAAGCAGCACTTACTGTCCGCCACCCCCAACCCGCTATCCCTCCCCCTCCCTGCCCCAGCCACCTCCTTATCCCCACCACCCAGGCAGCTTCTCCCATCATGCACTGTTGCACGCAGTCAGGCCTCAACAGCCAGGAACTTAGGTTGTGTACATGTGAGTTGTGTTTGCATAAATGTGAGTGTGTGTGTGTGTTGTCTAATACAGAAGAAGGCTTTATGGCCAAAAGCTTACTTGTGTGGCAGTCTTTCTGTCATACCTGTGTGCGACTTAATATTTCCTCTATATCTATCCTTTTCATAACATTGTCATTACACCATCTCGGATTTTCCATTGTTTGAAAAAAATAATTAAGATTTTTGTTTGACTCCACCACATATATTCTTAGATTCATAATTTAAATCTGATTCTTGTAACTTTATAAGTAGGCTTTCTTGGGCTAGTTTGTGTTTATCTTCAAGTGTCTGCCAGTTTAATTTCTCCAGCATCCCTGTGACACACTCCCAAGGCCCAAACAAAACTGACTATTGGTATTGCCCTCCTCTGCATACGTTCAGTATCCCCCATTAGTCCTAATGGTACAGAGCCCTCACATTTAAGCAATATTGTAGGATGGGACTCATGAATAATTTGTAAGTGACCTCCTTTAGAAACTGATCACATTTCTCTCTTATTTTACCAAGAACCAAAGCCTGCCACCTGCTTTCACTATGACTGAGCCTAAGTGATTGTTCCATTTCATATCCCTACAAATTGTTACAACAAGGTATTTGTATGAGCTGACTGATTCCAGTTGTGACTCATTTATATTATAGTCATAGGATATTATATTTTTTTGTTTTGTGAAGTGCACAATTTTACAATTTTGAACTTTTAAAGCAAATTGTCAGTCTTCTTTGCACAACTTTGAAATCTTATCAAGATCTGACTGAACTTTGCATTTTTTTCTTCTTCAAACAGTACTTGGAATAGAGAACAGCATCATTTTCAAAAAGTCTTAGGCTATTATTAATACTTTCAGCAAGATCATTAATATGCAACATGAACAGCAAGGTCCCAACACACCACCCTGGGACAAACTGGAAGTCACTTCTGTATCTGCCAATATCTCGCATCCAGTATTACGTGCTACAGCCTCCCCATCAATAAATCTTTCAATCCCGTCACAAATTTCACTTGCTAATCCATGTGGTTGCACTATTAAGAGTAAGCATAGGCGTGATACTAAGTCACATGGTATTTTGAAATGGGGAAATACTGCATCTACCCGACTGTCTTGAACCATGGCTTTCAGGCTGTAATATGAGAAAACTGTGAGTTGGGTTTTACATGATTGATGTTTCCAGAATCCATGCTGGTTGGAATGGAAGAGCTCATTTTGTTTGAGATAGCTCATTATGTTTGAGCTCAGACCATGTCCTAAGATTCTACATCATGCGGATATAGGGTGGTACTTCTGTGGATGACTTACACTACACTCCTTGTTGATAGTTGTGACCAGTGCTTTCTTCCAAATACTGGGTATGGTTTTTCTTTAAGGGATCTACAGTAGATTATGGTTAAAGGGTAGTCTAAGTTAATAGCAAATTCAGTATGGAATCTGACAGGTATTCCATTGGGACCTGGAGCTTCGTTCAGTTTTAGCTATTTCAGTTGTTTCTCAACACCACTGGCACTAATACCTACATCACTCACCTTTACAGTGGTATTAGATTAAATTGGGCAGTAGCTCTGGAGTTTTATTTGTATGGAAACATTTCAAAGCAGACTTCAGCATAGGTGCTTTTTCTTTGCAACCCTCAGTTCTAGTCCCTGTCTTGCCTAAGAATATCTGGATTCTAACTTTGGTACCACTAACAGGCTTGACATAAGACCAAAATTTCTTCAAGTTTTTCGAGAGACCCTTCTATAATATTTTGCTATGGTAGTCACTGATAGCTTCACGAGCGGCCCTCTTAACAGTTAAACACGTTTCATTCAGCATCACCCTGTCTACAGCCCTAAGCTTTGTTTTACACATATTATGCAATAGTCTCTGTTCCCGTAGAAGTTTCTGTACAGTGACTTTATACCTTGGAGGGTCTGTCCCATCATGAACTGTGCTGTTAGGCACATATCTATCAAATGCATGGTCAACTATTCTTCTAACATGATATCTACATGATATCTACACAGCTAGATATTTCAGGTTCCTTATTCCTGCCTCTTTATTCAGTTTACTGAACACATAAATCCTTCTACCTGTTTTAGTTGTCCTTTGCACTTTGGTAATCATAGTTGGTATAACTGCCTGGTACCACTGTTAGTTCTGATACCAGTTTCTATGTGATTGTACTCATATAGGTCAGGTCAGTTTGTTGCTATTACATCCAGTACATTTCCAACATGAGCACACTTCCAAATAAACTGTTCTAGGTAATTAAGAACCCTGGAGATACTAAAAGTTATCAGATAGATTATATAATGGTAAGACAGAGATTTAGGAACCAGGTTTTAAATTGTAAGACATTTCCAGGGGCAGACGTGGACTCTGACCACAATCTATTGGTTATGACCTGTAGATTAAAACTGAAGAAACTGCAAAAAGGTGGGAATTTAAGGAGATGGGACCTGGATAAACTAAAAGAACCAGAGGTTGTACAGAGATTCAGGGAGAGCATAAGGGAGCAATTGACAGGAATGGGGGAAATAAATACAGTAGAAGAAGAATGGGTAGCTTTGAGGGATGAAGTAGTGAAGGCAGCAGAGGATCAAGTAGGTAAAAAGACAAGGGCTAGTAGAAATCCTTGGGTAACAGAAGAAATATTGAATTTAATTGATCAAAGGAGAAAATATAAAAATGCTGTAAGTGAAGCAGGCAAAAAGGAATACAAACATCTCAAAAATGAGATCGACAGGAAGTGCAAAATGGCTAAGCAGGGATGGCTAGAGGACAAATGTAAGGATGTAGAGGCCTATCTCACTAGGGGTAAGATAGATACCGCCTACAGGAAAATTAAAGAGACCTTTGGAGATAAGAGAACGACTTGTATGAATATCAAGAGCTCATGTAGATGAAGATGAAGATGAAATGGGAGATATGATACTGCGTGAAGAGTTTGACAGAGCACTGAAAGACCTGAGTCGAAACAAGGCCCCCTGGAGTAGACAATATTCCATTGGAACTACTGACGGCCGTGGGAGAGCCAGTCCTAACAAAACTCTACATCTGGTGAGCAAGATGTATGAAACAGGCGAAATACCCTCAGACTTCAAGAAGAATATAATAATTCCAATCCCAAAGAAAGCAGGTGTTGACAGATGTGAAAATTACCGTACTATCAGTTTAATAAGTCACAGGTGCAAAATACTAACACGAATTCTTTACAGATGAATGGAAAAACTAGCAGAAGCCAACCTCGGGGAAGATCAGTTTGGATTCCGTAGAAACACTGGAACACGTGAGGCAATACTGACCTTACGACTTATCTTAGAAGAAAGATTAAGGAAAGGCAAACCTACGTTTCTAGCATTTGTATACTTAGAGAAAGCTTTTGACAATGTTGACTGGAATACTCTCTTTCAAATTCTAAAGGTGGCAGGGGTAAAATACAGGGAGCGAAAAGCTATTTACAATTTGTACAGAAACCAGATGGCAGTTATAAGAGTCGAGGGACATGAAAGGGAAGCAGTGGTTGGGAAGGGAGTAAGACAGCGTTGTAGCCTCTCCCCGATGTTGTTCAATCTGTATATTGAGCAAGCAGTAAAGGAAACAAAAGAAAAATTCGGAGTAGGTATTAAAATTCATGGAGAAGAAATAAAAACTTTGAGGTTCGCCAATGACATTGTAATTCTGTCAAAGACAGCAAAGGACTTGGAAGAGCAGTTGAGTGGAATGGACAGTGTCTTGAAAGGAGGATATAAGATGAACATCAACAAAAGCAAAACAAGGATAATGGAATGTAGTCTAATTAAGTCGGGTTATGCTGAGGGAATTAGATTAGGAAATGAGGCACTTAAAGTAGTAAAGGAGTTTTGCTATTTGGGGAGCAAAATAACTGATGATGGTCGAAGTAGAGAGGATATGAAACGTAGGCTGGCAATGGCAAGGAAAGCGTTTCTGAAGAAGAGAAATTTGTTAACATCCAGTATTGATTTAAGTGTCAGGAAGTCATTTCTGAAAGTATTCGTATGGAGTGTAGCCATGTATGGAAGTGAAACATGGACGATAAATAGTTTGAACAAGAAGAGAATAGAAGCTTTCGAAATGTGGTGCTACAGAAGAATGCTGAAGATTAGATGGGTAGATCACATAACTAATGAGGAAGTATTGAATAGGATTGGGGAGAAGAGAAGTTTGTGGCACAACTTGACCAGAAGAAGGGATCGGTTGGTAGGACATGTTCTGAGGCATCAAGGGATCACCAATTTAGTATTGGAGGGCAGCATGGAGGGTAAAAATCGTAGAGGGAGACCAAGAGATGAATACACTAAGCAGATTCAGAAGGATGTAGGTTGCAGTAGGTACTGGGAGATGAAAAAGCTTGCACAGGATAGAGTAGCATGGAGAGCTGCATCAAACCAGTCTCAGGACTGAAGACCACAACAACAACAACAACAGGTAATTAAGGTCAAGGTTAGAATATCAACAATTCAGAAAAAGATTGGTTGCAACTCACCATGAAGATGACACATTGAGTTGCAGACAGGCACAACAAAAAGACTGTTGTATACTAACCTTTCGGCCAAAGCCTTCTTTAGAAACAAAAAACATACATGCATTCACAAAAGCTACCACATCTCACACAAATATGAGTGGAGCGCAATAACCATATGGGATGGGATCACTCAGACAGAGTTTATAGGTGGAGGAGTCAGACCATTGGTAGTCTTGTGATTCATAATGACAGTGGTGGAAGGGATTTGGGGAAGTGGGGAAGAATGGTTGGGCCAAGTTTGAGATAAGGATTTCCTGGAAGGTGACACGAAGTGGTTATGTGGGAGGGGGAGTAGGCCTGTGACAAGTCCAGCATGGTTACATTCGGGTGGAGGGCTGAAGGTGAGGCTTTTGTATAGGACTGAAATTTATGTGGGGATGAGGACTTTGGTGGAAAGGCAACAGTGTTCTGGGTTTGTTTCAGCTCTGGATTTGGTGGAGTGTTGGCAGGGAGTTTTGGGGGATGTGCCATGTTGGAAAGGTCAACGAGGCAGGGTCTGAATGCTATGCTGGGTTCTCAAGGAGGAACACTGTGGATAGGATAGGGGTCGGATAGTGTTACTCCAAGATGGCAATAGGATGGCAGCAGGTTGTGTAACTTAATGGAGGTGGTGTCTTTAATGCTCTTCCAGGTGCTGGATAACAAGGAATTGAATTTCAGAGATGTAATTTATATAATAAGGATTCCACAGTAGCCGTACCTTGCAGAGGGGGTAGAAGTGGTTCTGGGATGCCTGTGCCATGGAGAAGTGCTTTTGCAGTACCTGATTTGTGATGGACAGGGACTGGTGGAGCATGAAAAGGAGAAGGTCCTTGTGGATGGAGAGGTGAGATCCGGAGAAAGGAATTTTTATGTTTAGACCGATGGGGAGGATTCCATGGTTTAGGCAGCATTTAAGGAACAAGATGTGGGATTGGGTTCTAGCCAGGGAAAGGGATATTTGTTTGAACTGGTGTAGAAAGATGGACGAGGGTTCCAGTGTGGTGGGGATGATGTGGGGAAAATGGGAAATGATGTAGGAAATGGGCAGATGAAGACAGTAGGTGGTTGTGAGGGGAACAGGACAACAGAAAAAGATACGTAAAAATATGTACAGACATTCATGAATGCATAAAAATACACACAAATATGTAAAAATACCCACAAATACGTAAGAGTATGCACAAATATGTCAAAATATGTAAGTGTACACACAAATAAATGTGGAAAAACTTATAAAATGTAGGAAAAAAGGACACACCAGATGAAGTATGGGAATATTCGTGTGTTTTGAAAAGGGAAGAGAGAGAGGGGAGGGAGGATGTGGGATTCAGAAGTTTGTGTAGCATGGGTGGGTGTGGAAAATAAAATGAGAATATACATGAGGATGAGCAAGGAAATGGGTTCAATAGCAGTAATTAATGATCACAAAGAATTTCCCCCATGAGAATAGAAGCTAAACCAGCAATCCACGCAGTGATGTAGCCATGTATTGTGCATGGACGAGACTGTTGATACAGTGTGGCTCGTATGTCAGATTGTGCACAGTTTGGAAAATGGTGAAAATAACACAGGAAAGATGAGGAAGACTGAACAGTGAGTAGCATAATACTTTAGAGAATTGCAACAAAGGAAAACATCACAAGATTGTGAGATGCAAGAAAAGACATTGGTGAAAATCAAACAGTGGAATGTCCAAATTGGAGTATCAACAGTTATGAAAAGGATAGGTTGTTACTCACTGTAAAGATGACAGGCTGAGCTGCAGACAGACCCAGTGAAAAGACTGTTATGCACTAATCTTTCGGAGTAAGCCTTCTTCAGAAAAGGAAAGAAACACTTGTATTCACAGAAGCAAGCATAGCTCACACACATGTGACCACTATATCTGTCCACTCCAACCAAACCACAACTGAAACACATCAAATGCAGGCATGGGAAATCTGTTTGTAGGTTAGGTCTGGGGGATGGTGCCTATCTGTGAATGCCTTTGTGAGATTATCAACATATTTGGCAAGTGAGTTCTTGTCACTGCATATATGGTATCCACAGGCGGCTACGCTATACAGGAGGTTTTTTTTTTATGTGCAAGGGATTTTAGCTGTCAAACTGTAGGTACTGAAACTGCAGTGAAAAGAACTCCCTTGCCCAGTGTGCTGAAGGTCTCACAAAGGCCATCACAGACAGGACCTAAGACCTAGTTCGCTAACGGATTTTTGGTGCCTCCAGTGGTGACAGTGTCTTTGGGGAACTTGTGTATTAGTAAACTTAGGTTTTCACTAAAGTTTTTAGTCACATCTGGAGTTGAGCCTGATGACCAATTGAAAAATCTTTTTGTAAGTTCAGCTTATCAATATGATACATGAACAACAGCGGTTACAACAGACTCCCCTGAAGCATAATGAAACTACAGCTTTGTCTGGTGGTGGCTCTTCATTTTACATATTACAGTACACACTACATATAAAAATACTCAGACTAGTCACAAATCAAAGCAATATTGTGTTTCAGACATTATACATTATGTTAAAGATGTGTCCCTAAAGTCATGACACATATTATTTGAAAAAGATTTATTAGCTATTTCTGTACAACAGGTTACTATTCTTCAAAGTACTCTCCATGACCATTTACACTCTTTTCCACTGACTGTCCTATATCCCTACACCTCCTTGGTGAGCAAGATGGGAGTTTCCTTTAAAGCTATAGACACAGTCACTTGAATAACCTCAGTGCTGTTAAAATGGTATCATTTGGGTATGTTCATGACCTTGGAGAACAGAAAAATGTTGTCCCAAGTCAGATCAGAAGTGCAGGTGGCTGCTGCAGTGTTCCCTTGTTATGCTTTGCCATGAACTCACCGATGTAGGAAGACATGCAGCTGGGTGCATTCTCGTAATGCAGCAGCCAAGTAGAGGCAATGTCCCTTCGTACATGAATGAGTCTTTTCTGCCATATTTCTTTGAGGTTCATTGAATGAAACCTGGTCAGTGCATCTACCTTTGCCTTACACGCAAGGTGGCACCACCTAACTGCGGGTATGGTGGTGCCATCTATTGAAAGAGAGACTGACGTGTGCACACCATTTGATGTTGCATAGTGCTAGTGTGGTTTCATGCCGAAGATAAGGTGGTCACAAAAGCTATCGTCCACTACTGAACGTGCAGGTGAGTAAGCAGGAACAATGAGCAGTGATTCAATTTTTGGCAGCAGAGGGAGTTGGAGGCTGTGAAATGTATCGACGGATGAAGGCTGTGTATGGTGAGCACAGTCTGAGTTGTTCAAGTGTTGTGGAATGGCGCAAATGATTCCTTGAGGGGCACAAGTCACTGGAAGATGATGCTCGTCCTGGACAGGCCCATAGTGTCACCACACCGGAAATGGTAGCAGAAGTGAATACTTTAGTCTTGGACAACCACAGAATCACCATGGACAAGATCCACCGGTTACTGGGTATTAGCATGGGAACTGCCCACACCATAATGCATCAACGCTTGAACTTTTCAAAAATCTCTGTGCCGTGGATTCACCACCAACTGACCGCCAAACAGCATAATACTTGAATGGCACTGTCTTCAAGTCATCTGCAACATTTTGATGAGGAGGAATACGGCTTTCTGTCATGTATTGTCACAGGTGACTAAACTTGGTGTCACCATTTTGAACAGGAAAGCAAGCGTCAGAGCAAGCAGTGGAAACATGTGACTTCACCATCTCCAAAGAAATCAAAGGCCGTGCACATCAGTTCTGGTAAGGTCATGATGTCCTCCTTTTTTGACCACAAGGGCACACTGCTTGTCGAGTTCCTGGAAGGGGAATCACCATCAATGCCCAGCATTATCAAGCCACTTTACAGAACCCTAGATGAGCCATCAAGTCGAAATGCTAAGGCATGTTGTCCAAAGGCATTATCCTCATGCATGATAATGCTCGCCCACACACAGCCAACGTGGTGAAGACAACATTCCAGCAGTTTTGGTGGGAAATGCTGGAATGTACACAGTACTGTCCTGACCTTTCACTGTGTGACTTTCATGTGTTTAGACCTCTAAAACAAGCTATTCGCAGACATCAATTCGCAACAGATGATGAAGTGTGTGACTGGGTCCAGGCCTGGATCTGACAGCAGCCTACTAGCTTCTTCAAGAATGGAATTGACAATGGGATAAATGTGCCAACAGTTTTGGCGACTATTTTTGAGTATGTGTACTGTGTAGAACTACATTTTTGAGATAGTAAAATTGTTACTGTTACTTTACACTAGTGACTGGGTTTCATTTGAATGCCTCTTATAGAACACTGATATAGTAGGCAGCATAAACAGTTTGTCCTTGAGGTACAAAGTTTTTACAAACCGTACCCTTGTAATCAAGAAAGACAATCAACATTCTCTTCAATTTGGATTTACTCATCCTTGCCTTCTTCTGTTTTGGCGATGCCAGGATGTACCATTCAGCACTTTGGCACTTTGACTATGGGTTGTATTGAAAAGTGCACGTTTCATCACCTGTAATAACATTGTTCATTTAATCCAGTTCATTTTCCACACATTCCTTTTGTCCACTTGTGATCGACACTTGATTGATCTTTTGCTCCTCCATAAACAGTTTGTGGACCAGCTTAGTGCACACGTTCCTCATGTTCAATTCTTCTGTAATTATGTGATGCATGACAGTTTTCAGAATGTTTAGTGCGTGAACCAACAGCTGAACACTCTGTCAACAGTCAGAATTCAACAACCAATGGAGATGAGTCACATTTTCATCAATTTGGCTTGGTGATGGCTATCCACTCATTCCTGGTGCAGCTTAAACTTTCTCATCCACTTCATAACTTGCACATACAAAAGAATTAATTCCTCGCAGCACTGTTTAAGCAGTTAATGAGTTTCTGAAACTTTTTGTTGAGCTCTATGCAGATCTTGATTACCCAGCATTGCTCAAAAGTATCAACCATGACATGGTCTCCAAGTAGGGGTTTAGCCAATCAGTGATCATGATGCCATGGATGCTCAGAGCAGACTGACATAGGGTGTGCTACAAAGCTGTGGGTCATCCCACCCAACTCAAACATGCTGTGACCTATGAAAGCACAGCAAAAAAATATATTTCATGACTTCTGGGGCACATCTTGTAACATTTTTTTCAGAATCTAGAAGTGCTCAAAATGAGCAGCTAATAATTGTGCTAGATAACTCAGACTTCGACAGTTTTGTAAAATGGAAATTAGCGTATGGCATCATTGGCCGGGAGGCTCCATCCAGGGAAGTTTGGCCGCCAAGTGCAAGTCCTATTTCAGTCGATGCCACATTGGGTGACTTGCATGCCGGTGATGAGGATGAAATGATGATGTGAACAACACAATACTCAGTCCCCAAGGGGAGGAAATCTCCAAGCCGGCCAGGAATCAAATGCTGGCATGGGAGGCGAGCATCTTACCACCCAGCTAAGCAGGTGGACAGTTCTTTTAAATAAAGATTTATGTGTGTGTGTGTGTGTGTGTGTGTTTGTGTGTGTGTGTGTGTGTGTGTCAAAAATGGTGTTTTATTTGCTAAGTCATACTTCAAAAACTATTTTATTCATCTAACACAATGTTAACAAAGTCATTGTAACTGTAATTATTAATGTTTGAGTAATTATTGAACTGCATAAATAACTTTTAATATACCTAGGTTCGATGGGGAGAAGACATGCCAGATGGAGAAATGAATTTTTTCTCAGTGTCAGCTGATGGGCATGTGTTTAGTTGGGTTCTTGGACAGAGTGGTTTATCACAAACAGTTGTTATTCCACTGATACTGGCAAAAGAACCAATACCTGGGCCACAAGGAACTTCAACAAGCCTTACAGGTAGGCACCATCCTTTTTCAAAAGCTAACAATGTTCTCTTTTGCAATTATAAATACTTAGGTTAAATCATTTACTTGGTAAATCAAGCATCATCATCAGAGATCAAGCTACTGCAGCATCTTGTATATTATCAGGATAGCTGTTTAGTTTGTGTTCACCTAATCTGATACACTATTATTATAAACATATTGGTATTCAAAACCTTGTTTGTAATTACAACAATACGTGTAATAACTACATGATAATAAGCTTATATACACAATGCTTAAATTATAATTTGAAAACAACAAAACTGTTTGTAATAATTATTTCTGTGGTAACCTCGTACTTATCAGTGAATTACAAATACCAGTCTAATAGAAAATACTATAATTCATGGATTACCTGTTCATTTTTGTCTTGGGATCTTCAGCTGATGTGTAACTATAAACAAACATCAGCCAAAGATCTTGAGACAAAAGCTGACAGGCAATGTGTCAACAAGTGACTATGAAGGCCTCAACAGTTTTGTATTGTAATTTCATTTTTTAACATGGTTTCACTGTCTCTAAATCATTTAAGCTGTGGAGAAAGTGAGATGTATCTTTCAGCACAAGCATACTCAATACATAATTAGACAAATTACACTTTTTAAATTATTAGAGTAGATGCACCAAATAGCTGCTTATAATAAGTAATCTTTATTTACGACTGACTGTCTTGTCATTATCACCATTTTCAAGTATATCTTGATTGATGTGACATCAATATTATGTCGTTAGTGGACTGTCTTGTAACTGACACTGTTTTAATAAGATGGTAAATGACATCAATATGTTGAAAATAAAATGTTAATTATGATGTGACAGTAGAATGAGATTTTCACTCTGCAGCGGAGTGTGCGCTGATATGAAACTTCCTGGCAGATTAAAACTGTGTGCCGGACCGGTACTCAAACTCGGGACCTTTGTCTTTCGCGGGCAAGCTCTCTACCATCTGAGCTACCCAAGCATGACTCATTCCCCATCCTCACAGCTTTACTTCTGCCAGTACCTCGTCTCCTACCTTCCAAACTTTACAGAAGCTCTCCTGCGAACCTCGCAGAACTCATTCTGGAAACATCTCCCAGGCTGTGGCTAAGCCATTTCTCCGCAGTATCCTTTCTTTCATGTGTGCTAGTTCTGCAAGGTTCACAGGAGAGCTTCTGTAAAGTTTAGAAGGTAGGAGACGGGGTACTGGCAGAAGTAAAGTTGTGAGGACGGGGCGTGAGTCATGCTTGGGTAGCTCAGATGGTAGAGCGCTTGCCCGCGAAAGGCAAAGGTCCCAAGTTCGAGTCTTGGTCCGGCACACAGTTTTAATCTGCCAGTAAGTTTCATATCAGTACACACTCCACTGCAGAGTGAAAAATCTCATTCTGGAAACATCCCCCAGGCTGTAGCTTTGCCCGCGAAAGGCAAAGGTCCCGAGTTTGAGTCTCGGTCCGGCACACAGTTTTGATCTGCCAGGAAGTTTCGATGTGACAGTAATTTGGCAGTTCATCTCTTACAATGCTATATGTGTATATACTTTTTAAATTTGCAGTGGCTGTCATTTTTGTGTCTGTTGTCAAGCACATAGATTCTGTACTGCTCTCATAAAGAGAACTGTTCTTTATAATAAACCACATGAGAGAAAAATATGTATTTGGAAGCTGTGGTAGCTATCCGTAACTGCTTGAAAATTTTTCTTAATGTGAGGTAGCATTCTTAGTGTAAAAAGCTGTGGTAGGTATCCGTAACTGCTTGAAAATTGTTCTTAATGTGAGGTAGCATTCATAGTGTAAAAAGCAGTCGAGTTCAAGCTCTTCATTGTCTGGTGCATTATTAGGTGGCATTCTAAATGAAGACTGGAGAACTAAATAAAGGGGTGAGTGCCTGAAATATCACATACCCTAAGTGTGCTTTTTATGAAGCTGGAATCTCAATAAATATTACAAATAGCTATATTACTTCATAAAAAAATTAATTATGTATTTTAGCCTTAGACCACACATAGACAGTATGCCTGGTCTGTGTATCTTACTTTAGTTTCCTGGAATCAATTATCTTCTTATTCTTTCATCCATGAAAATGTTCTGCTGAGTTTAAAACATTTGAAAAGGCAGTTTTCAAAAATTTGTTCCTAATTCTGCATACTCCAATTCGTAGTATAATGTACCAGGCAAAATTAAGAGCATTATTATTGTAGTTTACATTTTAGCCCATATACCAGTTGTAAAATTTTGATGTTTCTATGGTATGTGGTGTGAGTTGTATTTAAAGACAAGCACACACACACTGTAATAGTTTTATTGAAAACTGTTTCAAGGAACATACATATGTAGGGAGGGAAGCGTGGAGGGTAAAAATCATAGAGGGAAACCAAGACATAAATACACTAAGTAGATTCAGAAGGATGTAGGTTGCAGTAGTTATTCGGAGCTGAAGAGGCTTGCACAGGATAGAGTAGCATGGAGAGCTGCATCAAACCAGTCTCTGGACTGAAGACCAGAACAATAACAACAACAACATATTTTGACTAAAAACAGAAACTGTAATAAAGATAGCTAGGTATTATCTGTTATTCATTTTAGTCATAATATTAACTGGTCCTTATAGCATAGTCATATCGGCCCCTACATACATGATGCATGTTTATATCTCATTAAATTATTAAAGAAATGTGAATTAAAATCATTGAAGATAAAATGAAGAGCATCTCACCCAGTTTTGTCTGTTGAAATTGTTCAAGTATTTTTCTTGGCAAAGCATGAAGGTGGCATCGATTGTGTCCATATCCATATCAAAATCATCTTCTGAGATGACTAGTGGTTCTTCTTCAAAATCATTAATGCTTTAAGAAGCTGAAGCCTTGAAATGTGTTCCTGTAACTTGCTTACAATTTTCAGTGGCAGGCTTCTTGTGAGTGCCATGTGTAGTGGCCCTCCAAACTCCAGGATGGAAAATATCAGTAAAATGATTTTCCATCCTTGAGTAAAGTCACTATTTTTCTCATTGGTCAGTTTTAGTAAGTGATCTTTGATTTGGTGTGTAAAGTCAACTTTATACCAAAGCTTTTTTCGAGAAGTTTACATGATATGAAAAAAGTTTGTGGTCATAAAGTTTTCTGTGCCAGATGGATTGAAAAATTAGAAAATGCTGTTGAGAAGGCTCTGAGTTATAACCTTATAATCAACCTTGTGCACCAGAGACCAATTCTTAATCTCTATGATGGGAATGTTGTCTAAATGATGTGAAGTAACTGAAAACATAAAAACATAACAAATCTCAAAATAAGCCACAAACTTCAGAAAAGAAAAATGATACATAAATTCTATCAAAAATATCATGTATTTGTCTCAAATAAGTCAAAATTATAAGATAATCTAATCTTGAGAAATTTAGACAAAAATATTAAATAAATTGTCACAAGAAGTTTGTTATGAAATTGTACAAGTACAGTTATACGAATTTTAATGACAGTTTCAGCAGATTAAGAAATGTAATTACTGAAATATTATAGATGTGTTTGTGGCTGTGACTGCATGGCCCACCTGTGTGACAGGTGTGTGTGTGGGGGGGGGGGGGGGGGCAATGTGTTTGCACAGAACTGAGGTTTACCACCATTCTGCACATTATGTTACTGTCAAGAAGCTGTGCTTAGTTTGTGCATGCTCCTACATGTTGTAGCAAGTAACTCTTTGTTTTTCTGTTCTGTCAAGTTTGTTCATTCTGCTTGACATTAATAATACCAAATTGGGTTGCTGCGATACATGAAAACTCTAAACAGAAACCTAATTATATTTCTTTCAAAGCTTCAAAAATCAGTAGGTTCAGATCTGTAGAAGAAGTGGTGGCAGTAACATAAAAAAATGTTATCTGTAGCATCATTTTAAAGATGATAGTTATTTATAGGATCTCTAGGGCAATTTATTGAAGCTTCCGTAATTGAAAATCTTCAAGTAGGCTGCAGTGTGTACATTGTGCTCTATCAAAGCCACATCTACTGCTGACAGCTATCATGAAGAATTAATAGAAGGATAGCTCATGAAATTCATAAACGTTCACTTAACACACTAGCTTCACTGTCACCAAGGAAGAAAAAAGTGGAATAAAGCAAAGGAACAGAAAAGGGCCATATCTGGGATGAAATTAAGAACTTGAGAAAAAAAAAACATTAAATACCCACTTAAATATTTTTAAATAGTTAAATACAGGTCTAATTCCAAACAAATGATTACAACACAACATCTACATACTTTTTTCATTGGTAAAGCCATGATTAGTGATATTTACTCCAAGTTAAATGAAACCTTGGATGATGTCTATCTTTCTCATTCAAAGCCATTGATTATAGGTTGTGAGGGAGCCAATATGAAGAAAAATGTGACTCATCATTGACATATCATCCACAATGTGTTCCAAAAAGATTTACAAGACTATGGTGAAAATGCTCCATACATGATTTTGCTTCTCTATAATTTTTTTGGTGGCCAAACATCTCATTGGGAAGACTTTGAAAAAATACAGTCAGATATGAAACTCCCAGGTTATCAGTTTATGGAACTTGCTTCCCCTATATGGCTGAAATTAGAACCAGCTGGAGAGAGACTCTTAGAACTATAGTCAGCTGTTGAAAACTACTTTCTTCAGTTCATACCCCAGCACAAAAGAAAGACACTGGACTCGCATTCGGGAGGACGACGGTTCAATCCCGTCTCCGGCCATCCTGTCTATGTGATACTTTTGATGTGTAATGACGTATATCTGGAGTGTGACAATAAATGTGCTCATTGTTTTAACAAGTGGATCAACGGGTTGTTATTTATAACGATAAGGACCCAAGATTTCCCACTAGCTATACTCTTGATGTGAGAAGAGAGTGGCTGAGGAAAAACTGAGGAAACAAGAAAAAGAAAACTTGTTGCAAACAAGTATAAAGAGTAAGTTTGAAAAAGAAAAAAGTTAATATTGAACACAGTGAACAGGCACTGAAGAAAATGAAACAGGAAGAAAAGGAAAGAAGACTGACATTGACAGATTATTGCATGATGTAAACAAGTGCTTAAAAGAAGCGTTAAATAAAAATGAATTAGTGTGGCCCACGAGATCTTAGGAAGTGCTGTGAAATCTAGGGAACAAGAAGTGAAGAAAATTAAAGATGTAGACAAGGTACAGCAATCAGTTGACAAATGAAAAAATAGTGTTATAACAACAAATTTTTCAAATTAGCAAAAACAGTGAACTAATTTTGTAAAGGAAGGTAGATGATTTTCTACATTACATTTAAAAATTAAAAGTTGTTCACATTTTGTATGTATTATTCTGAAAATGGTGCCATATAGCTGCCCTTTAAGGCCTTTTCTAGTATAAGGTATATTTGTGCTGAATAGGAGTGTTACAGTGTATTATACTAAAGTACGCTGATGTTCCTGATTTATTATTATTATTATTATTATTATTATTATTATTACTGTTGTTGTTATTACATGTAATTTTGTAATAGTTTTATATGTTGATTAAAATTCAAACAATAAATAGGTGTGAGTTGGCTGGCTGTGGGGAGGTTGGAGGGCAGATAAAAAAAATGTGATTTGATTTGTTCTTTCCTAATGAGACATTTGAGTCATTATTTATTCTTTTTTATGTCCAAGTCAGTAAAGCCAGTTTTGGTAATCAAAATTATCAGTAAGTCAGCAATTTTACTCTTGGGTTTGGTTTCCATCTCAAACTCAGGAAAGTTGACAGCATAAAATCATAGTTGGCATGCAAGTTGCCTTCAGATCAGGCCCAGGTAACTTAGACGCAGGGGCAATGTTGTCCTATATACTCTCTGTAACTGATGAACATTGTACTGCATTCTAAATTCTTGCTGGTCTTTATGGTTAGAATGAAACATAATGAATCAGAGAGTTTATGGTAATCCAGTTGATGACCTTGAAAACAAATTATTGATCTTCGTAGTTGATAAATTTTCATTTAAAATGGTGATTTAATCGCGAGACATCATTAATTTGCACTTACCTTTCACCACTGCAGGCGAGTTGTAAGCATGAGTCATTAGTAATAAGATACTCAGGGCAGAACCCTGAGGGACTCAATCATGAGTAAGCCCCCATTGTGATGCATTAGATATTAATGACTTGCACTCTACCTCTTCCAAATTTATTTTCTGTTGGTTATTTTATCAAATTTCCTTTGGAACCACTGATACTACAGAGCTTTCTGTAACAGACTGCTTTGCAAAATTTAAAGACTAGATAGATAAAATAACATGTTAACATGGAAATGAATGAAAGTACAGGAGCTTGTTGCCAGAGGTCTTCCAGTCATGCACAGAAAGTTGGACGGTAAATGGCATGAGGTCATCGTGACTATATCACCAAATGGGGCTACCCCCACAACATGTGACAGTTGACGGAATAGGAAAATATGGTGTATCAATCAGTGAGCAGTTATGGTGCACTTTGAAGGTGTTCATCATTAAAACAAGGCCCGCAGACAACATCTGGATGATTTCACATGGGGAAAAATCATCAGGAAACTGGAAGAAGGACAAAGTGTGACGAGTGTAGCCCAGGAGTTTGATATTGCTCACAGCATTGATTCACGCACATGGGAAGCACTTCAAACCAGCGGTACTGGTGCTCGAAGGAGAAGAGGTGGTGAACCGTGGTCAACTACAGTAGCAGATGACCTCTATATTGTGCAACAGCCAAGAAGGGACCCACGTCAAACAGCAGTGTTGTTACAACTACATTTAACAGGACTGCAATCATGCTCCACAGTGGCACAGCAGCTGCATGGTGGGGTGGTGGTCTCTCTGCTGTGTGATCAGTATGTTGTGTTCTATTGACACCCATACAACTGCAGCACCATTTGCGATGGTGCCAAGAGCAAGGTACTGGTCAGATGATGAGTGGGGTTGTGTGCTCTTCTTGGATGACAGCAGATTCAGTCTGAGTAGTGATTCTGGACATACCCTCACATGGTGAGTTAGTTAATTTAATGTTACATGAATCATTTGCATTATACATCTTAATGATGCAGAATGAGTCATTTTACCTTCACAGCAGGTGTTAATTTGTAAATACAATTACATGCTGGACATTTATAAGTGTTAAAAAAAAAGAAGTAAAAACAGATTAGAGTTAGTAATTCCTGCTCATTACCTTTTAGACATTACAGTAACAGAAATTCTTCTTCAGGAAAGAAGGAGCTCTCGAGCAGAAAATTTTTCAGTTTGTTTTCAAATTTTGCTTTTCTGTCTGTCAGATTTTTTCATGACTAAGTAAGTGATCAAAACTTTTCGTTGGGCATTGTGAACCCCTTTTTGTGCTAAAGACAACCTTAATGCGAAATAATGAATATCATTTTTCCTTCTGGTATAGTCAGTATGTACATCATTGTTCCTTTTGAACTACAGTGGATTATTTACAACAAACTTCATGAGGGAATGAATATACTGTGAAGCAGAAGTCTGAATGCCCAGCTCCTTAAACAGATGTTTATAAAATGATCATGGGCGAGCACCACATATTATTCTTACAGTATGTATTTAAGGAATGAAGACTTTCTTTCTTAAAAAGTTACCTCTGAGCATTATTCCATATGACATTATCGAATGAAAATATGCAAAATACACTCCTGGAAATGGAAAAAAGAACACATTGACACCGGTGTGTCAGACCCACCATACTTGCTCCGGACACTGCGAGAGGGCTGTACAAGCAATGATCACACGCACGGCACAGCGGACACACCAGGAACCGCGGTGTTGGCTGTCGAATGGCGCTAACTGCGCAGCATTTGTGCGCCACCGCCGTCAGTGTCAGCCAGTTTGCCGTGGCATACGGAGCTCCATCGCAGTCTTTAACACTGGTAGCATGCCGCGACAGCGTGGACGTGAACCGTATGTGCAGTTGACGGACTTTGAGCGAGGGCGTATAGTGGGCATGCGGGAGGCCGGGTGGACGTACCGCCAAATTGCTCAACACGTGGGGCGTGAGGTCTCCACAGTACATCGATGTTGTGGCCAGTGGTCGGCGGAAGGTGCACGTGCCCGTCGACCTGGGACTGGACCGCAGCGACGCACGGATGCACGCCAAGACCGTAGGATCCTACGCAGTGCCGTAGGGAACCGCACCGCCACTTCCCAGCAAATTAGGGACTCTGTTGCTCCTGGGGTATTGGCGAGGACCATTCGCAACCGTCTCCATGAAGCTGGGCTACGGTCCCGCACACCGTTAGGCCGTCTTCCGCTCACGCCCCAACATCGTGCAGCCCGCCTCCAGTGGTGTCGCGACAGGAGTGAATGGAGGGATGAATGGAGACGTGTCGTCTTCAGCGATGAGTCACTTCTGCCTTGGTGCCAATGATGGTCGTATGGGTGTTTGGCGCCGTGCAGGTGAGCACCACAATCAGGACTGCATACGACCGAGGCACACAGGGCCAACACCCGGCATCATGGTGTGGGGAGCGATCTCCTACACTGGCCGTACACCACTGGTGATCGTCGAGGGGACACTGAATAGTGCACGGTACATCCAAACCGTCATCGAACCCATCGTTCTACCATTCCTAGACCGGCAAGGGAACTTGCTGTTCCAACAGGACAATGCACGTCCGCATGTATCCCGTGCCACCCAACGTGCTCTAGAAGGTGTAAGTCAACTACCCTGGCCAGCAAGATCTCCAGATCTGTCCCCCATTGAGCATGTTTGGGACTGGATGAAGCGTCGTCTCACGCGGTCTGCACGTCCAGCACGAACGCTGGTCCAACTGAGGCGCCAGGTGGAAATGGCATGGCAAGCCGTTCCACAGGACTACATCCAGCATCTCTACGATCGTCTCCATGGGAGAATAGCAGCCTGCATTGCTGCGAAAGGTGGATATACACTGCTAGTGCCGACATTGTGCATGCTCTATTGCCTGTGTCTATGTGCCTGTGGTTCTGTCAGTGTGATCATGTGATGTATCTGACCCCAGGAATGTGTCAATAAAGTTTCTCCTTCCTGGGACAATGAATTCACGGTGTTCTTATTTCAATTTCCAGGAGTGTATATCAACTTACTCGTTTGTCTCTCCCAATGATTTCCAATGGTTCTAAGTGGAAATGTGGATGAACTAAGTTGAACACCTAAGACTTTTGAAGTTTCCATCCTATTTATTATTTCCTCACCATGTGTTACACTTATTGTTGGTACAGTACCCCTCTATGTGCAGAACTGGTTATGTTGCGACTCTTTAAAATTGAGAGTGAGACCATTCGCAGAAAACTAGTCAATGATACATGTAACACCTTGTTTACTATTTCTTTTGTTGCCGTATGTATGCTTGGGTTGATTACAATACTAGTGCCATCTGCAAAAAGAACTTATTCTGCTTGTTGTATATTAGACTGAAGACCATTTACATATTATGAGGAACAATAGTGGACGTAAGATTGACCCTTGGGGAATGCCATATGTGATTTCCACCCAGTCAGAATAATATCCTCAGACTACATTGGTTCAATTACTAAGAACAATATCTGCATACTGTTGGTTAGATATGACATTATCCGTTGGTTGGCTATACTACCACTCCCATAAAATTTCAGTTTATCTAGGAGACTATTGTGATTCACACAGTCATTTTCCTTAGATAAGGCACAGAAAATAACTTTTTTGTTATTTAATAGTTGTAAAATGTGGAAAGTGACCATGTAAATGGGATTCTCAACAGAGCAACTCTTCTTAAATCCAAACTGCAATTTGTTGAGGACAAACTGCAATTTGTTGAGAACATTATTGTTGTTCAGGTAAGATATTTTCTAGAAAACATCACCTTCTCAAAAATTCTAGAAAATGACATCAGCAGAGAAACAGATCAACAGTTACTGACATCTCTCATGTCACCTTTCTTAAAGACAATTTTAGCAACAGCATATTTTAGTCTCTCTGGAGAAATGTGTTGAGTTAGTGATGCATCACACACTTCAGATAAGATGAGGCTTATTACATGGGAACAAATCTTTAGTACTCTGTAAGAAACACCATCAAATCCAGATGAGGTATTATTTTTGAGAGCATATATAATTTTCTTAATTTCTGAGGGGGAAGTGGTGATACATTTGTATGACTAAATTTTATGAGACTTGCTTTTTGAACATTCTACTGTGAATTTTCTCTTTAACTATTTGTCCTTTTTTTTTTTTTTTTTTTTGCTGTATTTAAGAAATGATTATTAAATAAATTTTCTGCCTGTGACTCATTTATAGCCCTTTCTTTATGTTCAATAGTTGTGTTGTCCTATTCTGTGGCTTGCTGTCGTGCTTCTCATTTCATTACATTCCATATAGTCTTAAGTCTATATCTACGTGACTAGTCTGCAGTGCACACATAAGGGCCTGATAGAGGGTTCTTTTAACCACCTTCAAACTATTTCGCTACCTCTCCACTCTTTAACAATGTGTGGAAAAAATGAACACTTAAATCTTTCTGGATAAGCTCTGATTTCTCTTATTTTTTTATTATGGTCATTTCTCCTTATCTAAATTGGTGACAAAATATTTTCACATTCACATCAGAAAGTTGGTGATTGAAATTTTCTGAAAAGATCTCACCACAAGGGAAAACATCTCTTTTTTTAACAATTACTACCCCTACTCATTTATCATATCCATGACACTCTTTTTCTCTATTTTGAGGTAATACAAAACAAGCTGGCCATCTTTGGACTTTTTCAATGTTCTCAGTCAATCCTATCCAGTAAGGATACTGCACAGCAGTACTCTAGCAGAAGACGAAAAAGCGTAGTGTAGTCATGTTGCACCTTCTAAGTTTTCTGGCAATGAAACACAGTCTTTGGTTTGCTTCTCCACAATGTTATCTATGTGATCATTCCAGTTTAAGTTGTTCATAATTGTAATTCCTACATATTTAGTCAAATTGGCAGGCTGTGATGTTGTGTGAAATTTATCATGTAACTGAAACTTAACAGTTTTCTTTTTGTACTTGTGGATGACCCCACGCTTTTCCTTATCCAGAGAAAATTGCTATACAAAGTCCTAATCAAAAAGGCTAGGATGTTCTCATAATTATGCACACAACAGATATGTTGACAAACACATTTTTTAAACCACAAGTCTTTAAAACTAAGAAATGTTATTACTTTGTTCCAAAGTCTACATCACAATACCACCATCACTCCTTTTTTAATATGTTTCCAAACAATTTGATTGTAAATTTATGATGATAGGTTCAAGGCTTATATCCATCATCACTTCCCTGTAAAATTATTCTTGCTGAAGCTTTTCAGCATGTTGCACAGACTGTGCCCACACTACAGGTGAGATGTTGCCTGTTGCCTCATGCACAAGTGATCAGTGAATGTTATCATGAATTTTTTTTCTTCCCCCCCCCCCCCCCCCCCACCCAAGTGGCCATGAAATCCCCAAACCACCTTCCCTACCCTCTGACTCCTACCCTTGTAACCACCCCGGGTGTAAAACCTGTCCCATGCACCCTCCCACCACTACCTACTCCAGTCCTGTAACCCGGAAGGTGTACACGATCAAAAGCAGAGCCATATGTGAAAGCACCCACGTGATTTACCAACTGACCTGCCTACACTGTGCAGCTTTCAATGTGGGAATGACCAGCAACAAACTGTCCATTCGCATGAATGAACACAGGCAGGCAGTGTTTGTTGGTAATGAGGATCACCCTGTGGCTAAACATGCCTTGGTGCACGGCCAGCACATCTTGGCACAGTGTTACACCATCCAGGTTATCTGGATACTTCCCACTAACACTAACCTGTCAGAACTCCAGAGATAGGAACTTGCCCTTCAGTATATCCTCTCTTCCCGTTACCCACCAGGCCTCAACCTCCGCTAATTTCAAGTTGCCACCGCTCATACCTCACCTGTCATTCAACAACATGTTTGCCTCTTTACTTCCGCCTTGACTGACATCTCTGCCCAAACTCTTTGCCTTTACAAATGTCTGCTTGTGTCTGTATATGTGCGGATGGATATGTATGTGTGTGTGCGAGTGTATACCTGTCATTTTTTCCCCCTAAGGTAAGTCTTTCTGCTCCCGGGATTGGAATGACTCCTTACCCTCTCCCTTAAAACCCACATCCTTTCGTCTTTCCCTCTCCTTCCCTCTTTCCTGATGAAGCAACCGTGGCTTGCGTAAGCTTGAAGTTTGTGTTTGTGTTTGTTTGTGTGTTTATCAACATGCCAACGCTTTCGTTTGGAAAGTTACATCATCTTTGTTTTAGATATAATTACTTAATTGAATGTACATGAGTGATTCAAATATTTTTGAGAGTATTGGCACAATAGAAACTGGTCAGTAATTCTGGGGGAGTAATTTACCACCCTTTTTGTATATGAGGATGACTTTTGAGATTTCAAATGAATCCGGAAATACTCCATACTCTAAACATTTATTAAAAATAAAACTTTGTGGCTCACTTATCAAGTGAACTGTTCTTTTAACAGCATGATTGGACATCCAGTAGCAGTCCATATTTTTGGAATTGGATGATTTGGGAACAGTTTTACAGACCTCATCAGGTGTGATTTTTTCCCAGTGAAATAAAGGTTCTTAGGGCAGCTGAGGATCGAATAGATCCCTTGCGGAAGTATCTGAGGTCTTAATTATATCTCCTAGTTGCGTGACTGACATGACAAACTAGTCATTCAGATATCATGAATCAAGCCGAGTTTGGCATGCCTGGCTGGAAGAATTATTGTGTCTAATAACTTCCCATGCTGCCCTGCACTTATTTGGAGCACCTTCTGTGTACGCTTTTTATTCCTAAGGTATTCATTGTAGGTCCTACTCCTCTCCTCCTCCCCTCGATTATCCTCATTTTCATGCATTTGGTACAATACAAGCACATTTTCTCTAATTTCTGCCAATTCTTTTGTATACCAGTTGATTTTTGTGTTTTTATGGTTAGGTCTACCTGGGGAACTAACTTTTATTAGTAGGGAACACAAATACCATAAGTCTCTGTATTTTTTAAAGAGATCATCAGAACCATTTTCAACTCCAGATTTTCCTGTTTGACACCCATAAGTAGAGTCCTATTTTGTGTTCATGTTACTAAACTTGTCAGTAAACAACATAATGTGTTCCTCTCTCTGACCTCTCATCCAAGCCACTTCAGATTTATTGTAATAAGTTGTATGCTTGTGTTAAACTATTAAAAGCAAAGGATCATGGTCTGCAAAAACTCGAACAGTCAGACTAGCCACATATTTTTCTCTACGTAAATTACAATAATATTGTCTAGACATGTATCATTGCGAGTAGAAGATGTGTTTGTGCAAATGCTGGTTTAAGGATCTTAAAATATTCAATAATGTTCTAGTCTTGTTGCTTTCAGTCTCCCATTTCAGTATTAAAATCTCCACTGATAATGACTTTTGTTTTAAGTTTAAGGAGTTTCGTAGACCTTAACTCAAACTGTTCAAAAAATACATTTATATCTCAATTTGGAGACCTATACGGGCTAACAATTATTACATTTTCTTCACTTAGGCTCATACAACTAAATTTAGCATTTATTTCTGAACAATACAGTGTCACATCCGTTTTTGAAAATTTTAGCCCACTCTTAATGTAAATCCCAGCTCCACCATTTTTTTCCCTTTTTCCTAGACCTCATGTCAGCTACTACATGTCCTTGCAGAATGAAACTGTCAATTTCATTTTCTGTTAGCCAATGTTCTGCCCCACATGTCACATCTACATTATTAATGTTACAAAAATGTTACAATTCTAATTTCTCCTACAACAGAACTGACCTGCAGCAATGTAAACATTTGATCATTTTTTTCTTTCTCGGTTGTACAATTGCGTGATATGTCTGAATTATAAGTAACGCAGCTGCAGTAACGTTTACCTCCAGTAAAACAGCATTTTTTTCATCGCTCTTGACGGAAGTTGGTGCTGAAGTTAAAGCACTTTTGCCTTTCAGTGGTATAATTTGATTAGTGCATTGCAGTGTGTTTGTTTTCAAATGAACCATTTCGATGATCTTACTGCTAACAAATGCCTTTCCCAGTGTGCTGATGTGAAAACCAAGTGTTGTATGAATAATTTCCATAGTGCGCTTATGTCAACGTATGTTGCATTTTTAAAGTCCCAGCATAGATTTTGCATTGCTTTATTTGTTTCTTTTCACACAAGACCAATTGTGTATGTCATGACTGTGGGATATAGAAAATACGGTCACATTCATATTTCTAAATTTGTGCAGCCTCTATTTAAGGGTTTGGTATGAGATCTTTTGCCCCATTTTTTGTTGTGTCATTAGTACCCGCAAGAAAGACAGAAAAATCATTACTATTTAATCTGAGTGTTTTTTGTGGCTGACTGTTGCTGTCTTGAGATCTGCTCCTGGTTTTATCATGCTGGTGATCCTGCGTTTACATATACACTCCTGGAAATGGAAAAAAGAACACATTGACACCGGTGTGTCAGACCCACCATACTTGCTCCGGACACTGCGAGAGGGCTGTACAAGCAATGATCACACGCACGGCACAGCGGACACACCAGGAACCGCGGTGTTGGCCGTCGAATGGCGCTAGCTGCGCAGCATTTGTGCACCGCCGCCGTCAGTGTCAGCCAGTTTGCCGTGGCATACGGAGCTCCATCGCAGTCTTTAACACTGGTAGCATGCCGCGACAGCGTGGACGTGAACCGTATGTGCAGTTGACGGACTTTGAGCGAGGGCGTATAGTGGGCATGCGGGAGGCCGGGTGGACGTACCGCCGAATTGCTCAACACGTGGGGCGTGAGGTCTCCACAGTACATCGATGTTGTCGCCAGTGGTCGGCGGAAGGTGCACGTGCCCGTCGACCTGGGACCGGACCGCAGAGACGCACGGATGCATGCCAAGACCGTAGGATCCTACTCAGTGCCGTAGGGGACCGCACCGCCACTTCCCAGCAAATTAGGGACACTGTTGCTCCTGGGGTATCGGCGAGGACCATTCGCAACCGTCTCCATGAAGCTGGGCTACGGTCCCGCACACAGTTAGGCCGTCTTCCGCTCACGCCCCAACATCGTGCAGCCCGCCTCCAGTGGTGTCGCGACAGGCGTGAATGGAGGGACGAATGGAGACGTGTCGTCTTCAGCGATGAGAGTCGCTTCTGCCTTGGTGCCAATGATGGTCGTATGCGTGTTTGGCGCCGTGCAGGTGAGCGCCACAATCAGGACTGCATACGACCGAGGCACACAGGGCCAACACCCGGCATCATGGTGTGGGGAGCGATCTCCTACACTGGCCGTACACCACTGGTGATCGTCGAGGGGACACTGAATAGTGCACGGTACATCCAAACCGTCATCGAACCCATCGTTCTACCATTCCTAGACCGGCAAGGGAACTTGCTGTTCCAACAGGACAATGCACGTCCGCATGTATCCCGTGCCACCCAACGTGCTCTAGAAGGTGTAAGTCAACTACCCTGGCCAGCAAGATCTCCGGATCTGTCCCCTATTGAGCATGTTTGGGACTGGATGAAGCGTCGTCTCACGCGGTCTGCACGTCCAGCACGAACGCTGGTCCAACTGAGGCGCCAGGTGGAAATGGCATGGCAAGCCGTTCCACAGGACTACATCCAGCATCTCTACGATCATCTCCATGGGAGAATAGCAGCCTGCATTGCTGCGAAAGGTGGATATACACTGTACTAGTGCCGACATTGTGCATGCTCTGTTGCCTGTGTCTATGTGCCTGTGGTTCTGTCAGTGTGATCATGTGATGCATCTGACCCCAGGAATGTGTCAATAAAGTTTCCCCTTCCTGGTACAATGAATTCACGGTGTTCTTATTTCAATTTCCAGGAGTGTACTTTGCAATTCAGAGGCTATTCCTCACCCTTGGCTATCAATGTAGATGTCAATTTTATATGTAGGCCTACTTTTTGCAGGATGATTACTGTTACTTGGTCTGTAGTACAGGTACACACATTTTCCACATCATTTTTTGTGCCAGCAAGAAATGGAAATAACGGAGAAGGATTCTGAAAGTCGGTAGATGTATCTTGTTCACATTCTTGTTATGTTGGTTGTTTTTCCATGGTGGAATATGTTCCTATCTTGTCACGTTTGCACCATCTTCGATCTTGTCATGTGGTATCACATTGTTCACAGCTTTTGCATAGTTCGTATTAGAAAGTATCTGAGATCTGTTGACATTCACTAAATTTCCCAATTCTGCATAGTCTTCAGTAGTTTTCACTTTATGTCTGCTGTTTTTACACGACTCGTTTGTTTCGGAGTTGTTTGAACTACATTGAGGAAGATTTGTCGAGTTTTGCTTCGACAGTGGTCCAAGTTTTTCGTTCTGAAGTTTTGAGATACTCGGTCTTAATTCACCAATAACTAATTGCAGGCTTGAAATACATTCTTTAAGCTTTGTGATTTCATTTGCATGTGTTGTTTACATATGCTTTTTCATTTCCCAATTCACAATTTTTTGTGATGAAACTTTAGGTACTTTCACTTAGGCCATCATCTTGTAACTTCATCAGCAAATGCCAAACTGAAAGGCAACATACAGACACCATTTCTTCTCAGATTCATAATTTTTGTATACCTAATAACAGATATATCTTTAGAGGGTAAACACATTAAATGTATGACATGGAAACTACAAAGAACCCTCCCCATTCCCCTCTTTTATTCTTGTAGATCTCATCAGTGCAGTCCATGGACTATAAACTCCTCCTATGGTTACAATGCACTAATGATGATTTCACCATTTGTACCCCCTAGAGAAGATGGTAATTTTTCAAAATATAAAAATCTATTTTTACAGATAAAGATTTCCTTGATCCATAGTCATCTTCCTCAGTGTTGACTTCCATCTTACTGATGACTATCTCCATATTTATTTTCATTTTAATATCTTTAACAAACAGTTGTCATACTTTCCCCATGTAATTCCTTTTCATACAGTATAAAAATTTTTACCAAAACATATACTGATTTGCTACACAACCAGACTCACCACTGCCTTCAGTTGTCATAATTAAGCCACCATACAAGTCACAATTACATGGTTGTTCCATCACAGGTACAGAAAAATATTATGAATCACCTTATGACAACAATGTGTTAAATCTCTTGTCGAATGTACTAGGCTGGTCCGAAATGAAGTCAATAACTTTTTGATTAGTGGTAAGTGTTTCACATGTTTTACCCTGAAATTAACCACAGTCTATGCTCTACTCTCCTCACACTAGCCAGAGTAGGTTTTTGTCATCTTCCCATCCTATGCACCATCCTGGTTAGAGCTCATTTCTTTGTCAAGCATCATATATACTCAACATGAACAACAGTGCAAAGCTTTTCCTATGCCAGTTCCACAATTTTTTTCTCTTACCATTAGTGGTACAATAAGAAAAAATTAAGGAAACAGACTTTTGCGTGGTGACCTTTGTGATAACAGTCTTCATGTAGTCACCTCTCAGCACTTAGTGTCAGCATCATGATCACTGTGCAGCCAGTATATATAGATGGGAATAGACGAAAAGCACAGAATGTGCTAAGAATTTTAATCCTTCCTGTCAGTACCAGTGTCTAAACATGGTCCAAGTAAAAACTTTCTCCACAGAAAATATTTAATTTTTGCCACTAACAGGCTGACCTTCTTTTCACAACATTTTACTTCTCACATCTCTTATTTTACCATCATTCTCCAACTCACTCATATTGGTTTTTTAAAATAACAGAAGGAGTAAAAATAACAAGTCACTGTATAGCTGGTAGATAGGCATGTAAAAAATGAGTAAAAACATTGCTAAGCTTTCAAACAAGTCTTTCTTGTACTTGTGTGTATTCAAGTGTGTGTATGTGTACTTTGTTAGCTCTGAAGAAGAGTTCATCTGAAAATTTAGAAACATTTTCCATCTTGTTTATGTACCTATCAACTACTCTGTGCCTCAGCTGTGTGGTGATCTGTTATCTTTACTCCTGCCATTATTTATATTTCACCAAGGACTTCCCATTACCATATTTATGTTCCCTTTTTTTATTTTATTTTCCATTCTGTGAGTCATCTTATTTCATTTCTATCTTTAAACTTCTGATCCATGATTTTCTTCCTCTTTCTGTTCTCTCTGTTGTGTTAAATTTCGTCATATTTACACTTACAGCTCCAGTATATTTGTTTATTATCTCTTGACTCGTCGATTCACCATTTTGTAACTTCTGCTTTCTTAAGTTTTCATATATCAGTAGTTGCTGCCATCTGATTGCCGATATTCCTCTTGTCCTATCCTAGTGTGTCTCAATTTGCCCCAGGCCTTACTAGCATTCCTGTTAATTCCTGAATATTAGTAAATATTAGTGCCAGAGTTGTTGAGAAACAACTGTAATCACTAGAATCTAACAAATCTCCAGGGTCCAATGCTATCGCTATCATATGCTGTATCAAATTTGTGGCTAAATTACTCCCCCGTTTTAACTGCAGTCTGCTGTAGATCCTACAAACAAAAAACTGCTTAGTAGTTGGAAGAAATTACAGGTCACACCCATCTACAAGAAGGGTAGTAGAAGTGATCCACAAAACTACCATCCAATATCCTTGACATCATTTTGTTGTAGAATCTTACAACTTATTCTGAGCTCAAACATAATGAGGTATCTTGCACACAATGACCTCCTCAATGCAAACCTGCATCGATTTCAAAAACATTGATCATGTGAAACCCAACTCACACTTTTTTTCACATGACATACTAAAAGCTTTGGGTCATGGTAACCATGTAAATGCAGTATTTCTTGATTTCTGAAAAGCACTCACTACCACACCTATCATTATTGTCAAAAGAACAATCATACAGGGTGTCAAGTGAAATTTGTTACTGCATTGAGGACTTTTTGGTATGGAGGACACAGTATGCTATCTTGGATGGAGAGTCATCATCAAATGTAGAAGTAACTTAGGGTGCACCCCAGGGAAGTGTGGTGGGACCCCTGTGGGATCCTGAAAACATCTATCATGTGTAGTCCAATTTGCACTTTTCTCACAAGAAATCCTGAAAGCCGTGGCTGAAAGCAGTCAGGTAGATGCAGTGTTTCTTGATTTCCAAAAATAATTTGACTCAGCACTACACCTACACTTATTATCAAAAGTGGTGCAAAGATTTGCAGTTTGCTTTAAATGTTCAGAAATGTAAAATTGTGCACTTCACAAAACTAAAAAAGTTAGTATCCTATGATTACTACATCAAAAAATTAGAACTGAAATCAGTGAAGTCATACAAATAAAGAGAAACGAAACAGTCACATAAGCTCAGTTGCAGGTAAAGCAGATGGTAGCCTTTGTCCATTACTAGAACACAAAGGAAATTCAATTAGTGTAAGATTAGTTACAAATCACTGATGTGACCCACCTTAAAGTACTGCTCATGTGTGTGGGACTCATACTAAATAGCACTAACAGAAGTGTATTGAACATTAGCAGAGAAGAGCAGCACAAATGGTCATAGGTTTGTTAGACCCATGGGAGAGTGTCACAGATGTACCGAAGAACCTGAACTGGCAAATGCATGAACACAGACACAAACTATCCTAAGAAATCCTACTTACAAAGTTTCAAGAACCAGCTTTAAAAAATGAATTAAGTGATATATTCCAGTTCTCTATGTATTGCTCCTGTAGTAGGGACCATGAAGACAAGATTAGACTAATTACAGCATGCACAGTGGTGTTGAAATGATCATTCTTCCTGCATTCCATAAGTTATGGAACAGGAAGATGCCATAATAACTGGTACAATGGGAAGCACCCTCTGCCACACAATTCAGTCGTTTGCAAAGTATGGACATAAATATGAATGTACAGGCCTGCCACCTGGTAGCTGGAAGTTTTTTGATTTTCTGGTTGTAGTTAATTTTTGTAATATCTTCATGTGAGTTTCTTCACTTTGTCTTTAATATTAAACAATTATTTTTGTCATTTAAGATGTTCCAATGATTTATTTGTTTCAGGATGTGGTACTGCAATAGCTTTTCATCCAAAGGAGCCTTTAATTTTTTTGGTTGGCAGTGAAGATGGGCAAATTTACAAATGCAGTACTGCATACTCTTCCCTATTCTTGGCAACATATGAAGCACATCATATGGCAGTGTATAAAATAGATTTCAATAAATACTGTCCAGATATTTTTGCTTCATGTAGTGCTGATTGGAGAGTAAAGATATGGGAAGATAATAGGAGGTAAGCAATGACAACAGTCTCTCTCTTGATAAGTATTGTGCCCATTAGAAAAAAAATATGTTTATACACTAAATTTACAGTAGAAAAGTTATAGAACCGGGAACAATAAGAAGTGTTCTCCCAAGCCCACAAACTGTTTATCTGGTATTTACATCACTGCACATACTATAATTTTTTTTCCCTCAACAGGGTGGTCAGAAACAATCTAAAAAGCTTATAAGGGTGTTCCAGGTTGTGGTGAAAGGAAAAAAAAGAAAGAAAGAAAAATCAATATTTTTTGGTGTTTTCGAGTTATTTACACTGAAGTTAACCAATCACAAATTTAAGCACTTGCATCAACTAAAATGTGGTAATGCACAGACATCTGTGGATCTGTGAGTTACTTCTTGTTCAAATGCTCATTATCACTTAAAATGAAACATTTTCATAATTATAAATTTAAGCTAGATGAGCAAAAGTGACACTAGTTCAGTTTGAGGAAACCAAAAAAAGAAAATGTTTGGCAACACTTTCTCTGGCAAGCAGCTTGAATGTGCACACACAGCAACCTGAATGGGTTAATTTCAATGCTAAATAACTTAGAAACAATGCAACATATAAAATTATTCTCCTAACGATTATTTCTCAGCACACCCTCCCCTATAACGCCCTTAAAAGCTTTACACACTCTTTCTGACCACCACTCATGTTCAGAAAAAAACAGAACACCTAGAATGACTAAAGATAGTACGTTCATATTTGCAGTACATTTACAATTGTATGTTCCATAGAAATGATTAGCATTTCAGTCATTTCAGTGCATAGTAGGCACATGGTCTGCCATGAGCCCTGATAACCTGTTCCATATGTGATGGCATTGATGCTCATAAGGTGCAAATGATGTCCTGTGGTATAGTCATCCATGCTGCATTCATCTGGTTCCAGAGTTCGTCTATGGTGGTTGGCATTGGGTCACAGTGCTGCACCACCATTTCACCATACCCTGTTGTTTTTGATTGGTGACTAGTCTGGAGATCTGGCATGCCAGGGCAAAAGTCTTAAATCCTGTGACATCAAGATGGCTCATTTTCATGCAGCAACATGTGGCTGTGCATTATCATACTGAAAAATGGCTTCTGGGGTATTGTGCAGAAAGGGTAGTACTACGGGTCGCAGGATGTCATTCGTGTTCAAACTGGTCAAAGTGCTCTGGACACACACCAACTGTAATTTGTAGTTGTATCCATTAGCACCCTACACCATAAGGTCTTGAGCTGGCACTGTATGTCTTGTGTGAATGTGTCTCTGTGACGCCACTCCAGCTGTCTGTGGCAGACTAAAATGAGGCCATCATTTTCAAACAAACAGAAATTAGATTTGTCTGAAAACACTATCTGATGCCATTCCTGTCCCAAGTGTGCTGTCTAGCACATTTCTGCACATTCGTCAAAGGTGGGTGGGGAACTGGACAATGCACACACAACCCATGCCATAATAAACTGCGATGGACTATCACCAATTGTGTGCAGTGTGTTACAGTGTTCCACTGTTGAACCAGAGTTGAGGAGTTTGCGTTTCTGACCTACAATGCTATTTGGATGAGGTGTGAATTTTCTCTAAGGGTATTGTGGATGGTGTGACCTGACTGATCTTGTCACATTCTACAGCCTTCCATGAAACATTCTGCACTGCCGAAACACTTCGTCCCACATATGAAGCAATTTCCTGGATGTATGCATCACATTTTCTCATTCCAGTAATGCACCCTCTTTCAAACTCACTGATTTGATGGTACAGTTCATGAAAACGTCCGTGAGACATCCTGCATATCTGCTCAGGTCACACTGATCCATTACCTTGGGTTTTTAGTGACAATGAGAGCCACTGGCACATTTTACCAGTAGGTGGTGTTGTACTGCAATATCAATGTTGACCTCAAACCTGTGGGCTGATGTGGGTCAAATGCTAATCATTTCTGTAGAACATACTATTGTACATGTTCTGTGAATATGAACATCCTTTCTCTAATAATTCAAGGTGTTCTGTTTTTTCTGAACATGAGTATATAACATTCATAATAACCTGACTCTTACATTCCTTATTGCCTTCTACCAAATACCAACTAGAACAGGTTTTTTCAAGGCAAGTTTAACTGATGCAAATATTTTCCATGATTATTCCACATTACTTGAAAAGTAGTTTATCCCAAGAATTGTAAGACTTCAAACAACTCCTGAAGGCTTGCATGCTAAAGAATTTACTTATTTTGTTTTCTCAACACCTGGAGTGTGAGCTACAATATGTCCAAAATAAAAGTTGACCCATTCCATAACAAACATACTATAATTTTATTGTTTCCACTCAACCAATCTTCCATTCACATGAAGGACTGGTTAACTGTTACAGCTCCAATTGTTTCTTTCAAGTGGTGTGAATATCATTTCATCATTCTGTAAGTTATTCAATGAAAGCATGCTGTATTCTGTGGACGAATAAGCATTTATAGTTGACGTTACATCCATAGTGGTTCAATTCAAGAAGGTTTATGAAAATTTTATGAAAAATTTCCACACTCCAGTATTCCCACTGAGAGTAATGTTCAGAAGTTGATAACAAAGTGGCAATCCAGTGGCAGGTGTCGAGTTCTACGTATTTTTGTATCCTGTTGTTGATGATGCAAGCTTGTAGCTCATCAAGAGATTTGCCCAGATAATCAATAACAATAGAACTTGATTACTAACACAGAGAGTATACAATAACATTTGGTTCTGGATAGGAATAAAAATGATTTTGGAATGAATGCAACTGAAAGATCATCCTAATCTGATGAAAGTTTGTCACTAACACAGTAACAGTATTGGAGGTACAGGGTGAGTAGACTATCTGTCACAGTAAAGGAGACACTGCCATATACAAGATCTGTTTGTGTGGTGCTGGTGATGTCCTAGGTAGGTTCCAATGGGCTTGTACTATGCTCTGATGAATAACTTCTGGAACCACAGATGTACAGTTTTGATGTCAGGATTGTGACTGGAACTTGCACTGGCTGAAAAGCTGCTAGGTGACATTTTGTAAAGCTTCCCAGGCAAGGAGTATGAGGAAGTTGTGAAGTATCACATGGCTCATGGAGGCAAGCTGCTACCAGCAAGAGCAACACAGTATACAGCAGATCTGTTGCCCGCATGTACTGAAGCAGTTATCTTAGGCAGTTTTGGCTGCAGTTAAGTAGTAGGCACCTCAACAAGATGGCAACCCCCAGCACTCTGTTGTGTGGTGTGCGGCTGTATGGTAAGTTGTCAGCCAGATGTCAAATTCCTCTTCCTGATGAAGGTAATGGTGGAGTCTTCTCACTGCATAGACAGTCACTATGCTGTAGATGGCAGCCAAGGATACAGCATTCGTCTTCACAACAGAGGAGATGGTGAAGCCATTTTGGAGAAGTGGACCTGAGAAAAAACGGGAATCGGGCAAGGTCACTGTTGAGAAAAGTGATTGAGTCACTGAAGACAGTGTGACCTGTCGTGGCCAGGCTCACTGCAAAACTTTGAGGACCAGAGAAAAGGAGGGCCAGGGAAGTTGATCTAAGGGCCCTGAGATGGTGCTCTGAAGATAAGGGGTGGACACTCTGCAGAGTGAAGTAGACCGTGGAGCATGCAGCAAATGATCATGACCTGAGATGCCCGAGGCCAGCAACCAGGGTGGAGCAGAGTAGACCAGAGCACTGGAGTAGGTACATCATGCGCTGACAAGGGTCTGTCAGAGGCAAAAATTGCACGAGTTGTGTGTGACAAATACTCTGAAGAGAACAAGCCTGAGGAAAGAAGCAAGTCCCCAAGGATGTGGGTGGGACATCAGTAACAGGCAGTAAGGATGACAGAATGAAGGGCCTCACATGTGGATGGGACAAGGTGTGTTCAGCAGCAGCAGCAGTGGATGAAGAAATGCCACTGCTGGACTGAGAAGGTGATGGCACAATGGTGGCATGTGCCTGTGCCTCAGGAAATACCAGGGAGGATGTGTCGGTGATGTATGGCAAGTGAGCCATAGGTGTGTGCTGTGTGGACCTGTGGCATGCAGGCTGGCAGCATGCAGGCCACCAGTTTGCAGGCTGGTAGCATGCAGGGGCCTGAAGAGGCGCCAGGAATGACACTGAGGGAGCCAGCAGTGTTTGAACAAGCCACAGAAGGTGCCCGGCCTGTACACTGCAAAGCATGCTGTATGATGCTGAAGCTGGCTGATTGGGAGAATGGTGGCAGCATGCTGGCAGCTGATGGGAGACAGCTACTCAAATTAATGGTGGCTGCCAGAACACGAGGGTGCTAATGGGACCGGCTGGGTTATATGGGCTGGAGAGACCATAGCAGTAGCCAGGTCCTGGCACAACAGTGCTAGCAGAATGCTCAAAGAAGTCAGTAGACTAATCATCACCAGTGGTAGCAGCAGTCCAGGGTCGTGATCCACACTTATAAGGAACGCCAACCACGGCTGCCTCGTGGGGAAGGTGGCGTGAACATGAGGCAGATAAGACCCAAAATAAAATGGGAGGAAGTGAAAGAGAGCACTGGAAGCAAGTGTGGAAGATCAGCAACAGACAGAAAGAAATGTGGTATGAAGTGAGGCATGTCAGGAGGTGACTGGCTCGAGTCAATGGAAGTGGAAAAAAGGTGAGTGATACCACCATTGGATGGAGAAGAGGAGTCTGCAGAGTTAGTGGATGCTGAGGTGACAGGAAGTACAAGAGAGAGCTTGATGTAGAGGGTTGTTGACTGGGCTGGCTGTGGAGAGGCTGGCTCCAGTGGGGAGGGGGAGAGGTGCACTGAAGCTGGGTGCACTAGAGCTGGTGGCCCCATAGCAGGAGGCACCCAAGAGGGAGGCTTGTGAGGGAAAGGGGAAAGGGCTGGAACAGGTAGCACCAAAGTGAGCAGTGCTGGATTAGGCAGCATTGTAGTGGGTGATGCTGGGGCCTGTGGTGCAGAAACACCAACAGGGCTCGTGGCCCAGGAGCCTGCATGGACAGTGCCGCAGGAGCTGCAAGGGCCCATAGAGCAGGAGTTGGAAGCAGAGTGAGGCAAAGGAGCCAGTGGGCTGTGGGTGCTGAGGCTGGGTCAGGGGAGGCAGCATACAAGGCGAGTGTGCCAGATGCGGTGGGGCTGGAGGCTGCCAGGAGAGAAAATTCAGGATGAACAGAAACCTGAAAGAAGTGGGCCAGTGCAGCAAGGAAAGCAGGCCATGAATCTGAGGCATTCTCAAAATCTGGAGGCAGACAAGACGAGTTCTGGACAGGGGAGATTGCGACGGGTGAGAAACTGCCGAAGAAGCTCGGTGGTGTGCAGCAAGTGCCGTGTGTCATGCAGAAGTTGTGCTGTCCTGTCTGCAGCAAGTGGGGGTATCACCACTGAACATATCTGGATCAAACGAGCAATGCCCCAGGTCAGACAGTGCAACTCTTAACTGTTGACCTTGTAATTGGAAAAGCTACAGGAGCGATAGTGGCATGGCAAATGGTCAAGTGAGACAATGAAAGAAAAATGAAACAAGGTCTGATATTGATAGGGAGCAAGAGAAGAAGACAGTTGCAGTGAAATGTGGAAGCAAAGTGCAAAAGTTTCAGAACAAGGTCCTGAAAGCAAAACAAATATACCAAAAAAAAGAAATGTTTACCCTCTTCGCTACTTTAGTATCCCGTTGTGGGTGATGCATGCTACAAGAAGATAAATGTTCACAGGTAACAAAGAACAATAGAAATTTGTTATTAAAACAGAGAGCACACAATAACATTTGGCTCCAGATAGCAACTGAAATGTGTATATGCGACTCTGGCAGTGTCTCATGTTCCAACTGACATGCACTGTGTTCTGACAACTAACTCGTGGAACATCCAATGTCGGGTATTGGTATCAAGATGTCGAGTGTCGATGTCGAGGTAGAGACCGTAACCTGCACTGACTGACAAGCTGCAATGTAGTGTCCAATAAGGCTGCCCAGTGGAGGAGTACTAGGAAGTTATGTAGTATCACGTGGCTCTTGGGTGTGAGTTAGTGCTAGGAACAGCAGCACTATAGCATTACATCTAGTAGGTGTTGTGTCCCTGGATAATGCAGCTGCTGTCACAAGCAGGATGGGCTGAAGATGAGCTACAGGTGCCTTGACAGGGTGGCAACCTGCATAGAGTACTCTGTTGTGTGCCATGTGTCTGGATCATAAGGTGCCAGCTGGGTGTCACACAAGCATCTTTTCATTCTGTACTTATGATGTGGCACACAAAACCATGCTGTGTTTCATTTGAATTGGCAATACTTCAAGCTGATAAAGGTAAGGGGGGTTAAGTATTGCAGGAAGTTGCTTAAACAGGTTGTGGATGTGAACTTGACCTGACACTGTATTTTATGGGCGATGAAAATTGGTGTAAAGCAAAGCATATGACTATTAGAGAGATGCTGAATGAAACGCATTTGGCTGTCAAGAGAGCAATATGTGATTCCTTCAATGACTACCATGGCAGAATATTATCAAATGATCTTTCACAGAACCCAAAGAAATTCTGCTCGTTTGTAAAGACTGTTAGTGGCACCAAAGTTATGGTCCATTTCGTAGCGAATGAGACGAGAACTGAAATTTAGGGTAGAAAAGCAAAAGCTGAAATGCTTAACTCAGTTTCCAAACGTCCCTTTGAAAAGGAAAACCCAGAAGAATTGCCCCAATTCAATCCTTCTACCACTGAAAAGATGGATGAAATAAGTGTTAGTGTCAAGTGGTGTTGAGAAACAGCTGAAATCATTAAAATTGAACAAATCTCCAGACCTTGATGAATCCTTGTCAGGTTCTATACTGAATTTGCAGCTGAATAATCCACTCTCCTAACTGTAATCTGTCATAGATCCCTCAGACAAAAAGCCATGCCCACTTCTTGGAAAAAAGCACAGCTCACACCCATCTTCAAGGAGGGTAGTAGAAGTGATCCACAAAACTACAATCCAGTATCTTTGAATTGATTTGTTGTAGAATCTTAGAACATATTCTGAGCTCAAGCATAATGAAGTATCTTGAACAGATTGACCTCCTCAGTGCTGACCAGCATGGATTTCAAAAACATTGATCATTTCGCACTTGGAATGCTTTGGATCGTGGCAGCCAGGTAAATGCAGTATTTCTTGATTTCCGAAAAGCATTTGACTCAGTACCAAATCTATGGGTATTGTCAAAAGAATGATCATATGGAGTGTCAAGTGAAATTTGTGACTGCATTGAGGACGTTTTGGTAAGGAGGACACAGTATGTTATCTTGGATGGAGAGTCATCATCAGACATACAAGTAACTTTGGGTGTGCCCCAGGGAAACGTGTCACAGGCTTATTTAATCCATGGGAGAGTGTCATAGAGGTACTGAAGGAAATTAATTGGAGGACTCTTGAAAAGGATAGGAGTGGCAGATCGTACAGCACACATAAGAGGACCTGTGGTCCCAAGTGTGTCAGTGTGAAGTGTTATGAGCAGATTATTAGCAGCAGGAGTATGGGCACACACATCTCTGGCCCATCTTTCATTCACACAACAACATCGACGTGCACAGCTCAATTAGTGCCATCAGAGGATCACTTGAAAGACGGAATGGAGCAGTTGTCTTCAGCGGTAAAGCAGGTTCTGCCTGCACACAGGTTTTTTGTGCATATGACAGAAATCTGGTGAGTGCTGTCTCATAGAGTGTATTCATACAAGATTCACTGGCCCCACCCCAGGCCTTATGATCCAAGGTGCGATAAGTCACAACTCCTGTTCGCCTTTGGTGTTTCTGGGGGGGATGCTAACCAGCACTTCGTATGTGCAGAATTTTGTTAGATCCATTCTTTTGCCATTCTTGCAACAGGAAGGTGATGGGTTGTTCCAACAGGATAATGCTCACCCATACACTGCCCGAGAATCTCAGTGTGATCTACAAGATATGCAGCAACGTCCTCGGCCAGTACGATCTCCAGACTTGTCTCTAATCGAGCACATGTGGGGGATATGATGGGATGAGAAGTGACTCGTGCAACGTGTCAACCTACAGCTCATACAGAATTACGTGAACAGGTCGAGCAGGCACGGCTTAACATATCCCAGAGCAGTATCCGTCATCTGTATGATCAACTAGATGCCAGAGTCAGTGCCCACATTGCCAACTGTTGAGGCTACACCACGTCAATAATGTGGGTGTTCGAGCATGGGTCAATACGTGGTAGCTCAGCACTGGTTGTGCTATTGATCTATAATTGTAATCATTTCGTGTACTCCGTATGCTTTGTTGCAACAATATATAAAATTTTTCACTTCAGTGGGTTTCAAATAAGTTCATGTTCAGGGATGGAAGCAAATTATGTAGTTCTCCTGAAATAAGAATGACAGACTTCTCTAATACTTTTCCCCACAAATCTTCTCACATCACCATTTACTAATCATGCCTCGTGATGCCAATTGAGGAGCTACTCAACCGAATAGTAGCGGCTTCAGTCAAGAATACCATCTTACAACCAGGAGAGCGGTGTGCTGACCCCACGCCCCACCTATCCGCATTCTCCACTAAGGATGACACGCCGGTCGGATGGTCCTGGTAGGCCACTCGTGGCCTGAAGACGGAGTGCTTATAATACAGATTTACTCTAAGACACAAAGCAGTGCATCATGAAGGAATCGTCCAAAAGATGTGATGTACATGTACAGACAAACAAATTATTACAATTACAGAAAAACTGAATGATTTATTCAAAAGAAAGACCTTCACAAATTCAGCAAGTCAATAATGCACTGACCCTTATGCGAGCATTTATTTGGCTTGACATTGTTTGATGGAGTTGTTGGATGCCCTCCTGAGGGATATCATGCCAAATTCTGTCCAGTTAGTGCATTAGTTTTCAAAATCCTGAGATTCATGTTGGGCCCTGCCAATAGTGCTCCAAATGTTGTCAGTTGGGGAGAGATCTGAAAATCTTCCTGGCAAGTCTGAAGACAAGCAGTAGAAATTCTCATTGCCTGTAGGCAGGCATTATTTTGCTTAAATGTAAGGCCAGATGGCTTGCCATGAACAGCAACAAAATTGGGCATAGAATATCATTTAGATACCACTGTACTGTAAGAGTGCCACAGATTACAAGAAAAGGCATCCTGCATTGAAAAGAACGGGCACCCCAGACCATAGCTCCTGGTTGTCAGACCTGATGGTGGGTGACAGTCAGGTTGGTATGCCTCCACTGTCCAGGGCATCTCCAGACACGCCTTCACTGATCATCAGGGCTCAGTTTGAAGTGGAAGTTATCACTGAAGACAATTATGTTCCAGGCAGTTAGATTCCTGGCTGAAGACATGTCTGGAGATCCCCCAGACAGTGGTGGGATACCAACACGTCACCAGACAAGCAGGAGTGATGGTCTGGGGTGCCATTTCTTTTCATAGCAGGACCACCTTGGTTGTCATCCAAGGAACTCTTAGAGCACACAAGTTCTTCAATGATATTCTGTGTCCTATTTTGTTGTTGTACATGGCAATCCATCCTGGGCTTACATTTCAGCAAGATAATGCCCAACCGCACACGGTGATAGTTTCTACTCCATGTCTTCATGCTTGCTAAACCTTACCTTGGCCAACAAGTTTGCCAGAGCTCTCCGTAATTGAGAACATTTGGACTATTATGGGTATAGCTGCCCAACCAACTCAGGATTTTGACGGTCTAACGTACCAATTGGACATAATGTGGCATGATGTCCCCCATGAGGACATCCAACAACTCTGTCAAGCCTGCACGAGGGCCAGAGATGGACCAGCACATTATTTGACTTGCTCAATTTGTGAAGCTCTTTTTCTTGAATAAATCATCCAATTGTTCTGAATTTGTAATAATTTCTTTGTCTGTACATGTACATCACATCTACTGATTTCTTTCCCATTTGGATAATTCTTTCATGGTGGATTGGTTTTTTTGTCATATAGTATATAAATATTTGCCTGATGGTTACTACTACTGTTACAATTCAATATTAATGAACTTTATTCATTCTCAATGAGGTTCTAAGCAAAACTGCACATTTACATTACATCAATTGTTGATTCAACAATAATGCCTTAAACTCCTTTTGTCTACAGAAAAGTACAATGCCACATTGTCACAATCTTGTAGCCTCCATTTGAATCAGAAAAGAAATAAGATTGTGTATATATATTGAAATAAACCTCGTGTGAATACAATTAAAGATAATACCAAATTGTTAAGGCTTTCGTGGCCACTTGTTGACAAACTGCCTATTGGCTTCTGTCTCGAGTTCTTTGGCCGATGTTCCTCTAATGATTTTGTTTTTGATTTGAGGTCACCTGTTGGAGATGTTGAGTGGGCACCACCGGCAATGGAGGATGAAGCTTTGACAATACCAGCCACTTGTGCTGGCGAAACGTCAGTAAAATCATTAGATGAATGTCAGCCAAAGAACCCGAGACAGAAGCCAATAGGCAGTTTGTCAATTAAAGATAAATTTATAAATATTTACCTGACTTCTCTCAAGCAGTAAAGATATTGAGTTTGAATGAAGCATGATTAAATTGAAAAATTAAGTATGATAAACATCATCTAAAATTTATCAGCTTATACAACTTCTTAATTTCAGTGATTCATTATTTGTTTTGGACTTGGGATCAGGTACTGTGAGCTTCCTTTTTTTCTACTTATTATAAAGTGTGGTGAAGCTCCTGACAATGCATGTCTCATCTTGTGCTTCCGGTTGTCAACTAAAACTCTGTGGTGGCCAGCACTGCAAAACTTTGTACCAGTAAAGAAGTATAATTCCACATTGTGACGATCTTGTAACCTCCACACAAAATAGAAAAGAAACAAAACTGTGAGAATATATTGAAATAAACCTAATGTAAATACACTGAAATATAATTTTATAAATATTTGCATAACTTTACTCAGGTGGTAAAGACTTTGGGTTACTATCAATATGTAACATTACAAAGTTCAAACTTAACAGCAAAATTTTGGATTGATTTTGGATCTAGCTGATTAAAATAAAAATTAACTACCATATACCTTATCTACTATTTATCAGTTTATATGATTTCTTCATTTCAGTGATCCATTATTTGTTTTTGATTTGGGATCACCTGTTGGAGATGTTGAGTGGGCACCTTATTCAAGTACTGTTCTTGCTGCAGTCACTAATGATGGTAAAGTCCACGTTTTTGATTTGAATGTCAACAAATATAAACCAATTTGTGTCCAGCCAGTTGTATCAGCAAAGAAGAACAAACTGACGAGACTATCATTTAATTACAAGTTACCAGTTTTAATTGTGGGAGATGACAGGTAAAAAATAAAATAATAGCAAATAAATGTAAGGAATGAAGCATGCCAATAAGATACAAAAGTCTGCTTAATGAGTTGCCATAAGAAGAGGTGTACCAGTTTATACTCTTACTCTTATTGTTTTTTGTATATCCTATGTGTGTTTTTCTTTATTTTAATACTGTTTATGTACAACTGCATTTTATTATTATTATTATTATTATTATTGTTTATTTTATAGCCTTCATTGGACCACTCTAGTCAAAAATACAAAGCTGTAAACAAGTTGTTACACAGGGATACAATTTGGCTCAACAATAACTTAATACAATATTTAGGTAATATAATTATTGGAGTCTATTCTTATATGAAAGGTGTTTTGCTCTTCTGTCTGTCCAATATTTCTTCATTCTTTCAGATATTTTCTTTCTTTCTTCATCTGAGACCACTCTGTACTCCTTTTACTGATTTACATTTGTAGTCTGGTTTACGGGTCTTGCAGTATTCTGGTTCTCTCTGTCTTGTTTTTTAGGTCATCTACTGTAATTTGGAGTTCTTTTATATCTTACTAAATTTCTGTGATCCATTTTATGTCGCTCTTGCTATTCCACAATTTTTGTATTATTTTTTTACTAATTCTATTTTCTGGAGTTCTCGTCAGATGTCCAAAGAATGAGATGTGTTTCTTCCTGATCGTGCTCATGATTGGTTCTATTTTCTTATATACTGTTTCATTTGATGCTATTCTCCAATGTCCATTTATTTTATACTGTTTATTTATGCATGTCCTAATTATTATTCTTTCTATTTTTAGTATTTTGGAAATTTCTGCTGTATTAGTTGTTTTGAAGATAGTTTCAGCTGCATACGTTATTTCTGGTTGTGTAACTGTTTCATAGTGTTTTAATTTTGCATCTATAGATAGGCTTTTTTTGTTGTATGTAGTTTTGGTAATGTAATTTGCGTAGTTCAGTTTTTTTATTCTATTCTGCCATGATGGCTTCTCATTTAGATTGTATGTTATTATTTCGCCTAAATATTTAAATTTATCAACAATTTTGATTTCCTGTTCTCCTATTGTAATTTTGTTTGCAAGTGGTGGATCAGTTAGCATAATCTCCGTTTTTTCAAATGATATTCTAAGGCCTACTTTCTCTGCTATTTCTTGTAGTGATTTCACTTGTTGCCTGGCTCATTGAACGGTGTTGGCTAGGAGAGCAAGATCATCAGCGAATCCCAAGCAGTTCAAGCTAATATCATCTTTTGCACTTCCAATTCTTATCATCTTTGAATTGCCCTTATACCATTCTCTCATTATGTATTCCAGTGCACAGTTGAACAGTAATGGTTATAGGCAGTCACCTTGTCTTAAGCCTGTTTTTATGAGGAATGGTTCCGAAATTTCTCCTCTAAACTTCACTTTTCATTTGGTGTTGGTTAGAGTGAGTTGTATTATTTAATTAGTTTTGGATGGAGTCCTAGATTTCTTAAAATTTTTAATACTGAAGGTCTGTGGAGACAGTCATATGCCTTCTTAAAATCTACAAATGTTATTGCCATAGGTTTGTTCCATTTCTTGTAGTATGCCATAATCAATTTTAAACTAATTATCTGCTCTGCACAGCTTCTCCATGGTCTGAAACCTCCCTGATATTCCCCTAACTCCTGTTCTAATTGCTCCTTGATTCTTTCATATAGGATCTTGGATGGAATTTTGTATGTGCAATCTAGGAGAGAGATTCCTCTGTAGTTGTCTGGGTTGCTCTTATGTCCCTTTTTGTGTAGTGGGTGGGTGGAATGATAGCTGTGGTCCAATGTTCGGGGAATCATTCTGTTAGCCAAATTTTTGTTAGAGCCATGTGTAAGGAGGTCTTGACTGTGTCACTTGCATATTTCCACATTTCAACAAAAACCTGATCTTCTCCACATGCCTTATAATTTTTTATTCTTTAAGAATTTTTTCTACTTCTTGGAAAGTTGGAGGTCTAGTTTGTTAGGTTTGGTTTTTATTGGGGTATTTATGTTGATTTGTAAGGGTTCTTTGGGTTCCTCGCAATTCAGAAGTTTGTTAAATGCTTTTGCCATGATTTCTGCATTTTCCTTGTTACTGTGTGTCATTCTTCCATCTTCATCTTTCAGTATTAGTGTAGGGGCCTCATATTGTTGTAGTTGTTTCCCAAAGATTTTATAGTAGTTCCTGGAGTTGGTTTTATGATAATTACCTTCTATAGACTTTATAATATCTTTATGGAATCTTCTCTTGATTCTTCTAATATTTTGTGTGAATTTTTTTCTTTCATTTTTTAGGTTGATGGCATTTTCTTCAGTTTTATGTGTTTCAAACTTTAACCATGCTTGGTGTCTATCTTCATGGAATTTGTCACATTCTGATGTCCACCATGCATGTTTCCTTAGTGAGTTCAAGAGAGTTGGATTCTCTGCTTCTTTTTTAAGATTAGGCACTAGTTGTTCTAGATCATGTGTTAATTTGATGGTATTTATTATTTTTAATTAACTGATGTGGGTCAAACCTTTTAATTTTATTAGTTTTTACAGTCCTCTTCTTTAAAAGAGTGAATTTGATTTTAATTTTAACTATATAATGGTCTGAGCCTGTGTCTACTACTCTCAGTACTTTAACATTGTGGATCTCCTTATGAAAAATTTTGTCCATACAGACATGGTCTAGCTGCCACTCCCCCTTCCTCCAGTTTGGATGTTTCCATGTTTTAAGTTTACTTGGCTTCCTCTTAAAGTATGTTGATTTAGATATAAGGTTGTGTTCTCTGCAGAGTTCTACAAGTTTTTGACCGTTTTTGTTCGTAAATTTATGTGGACTCCATTTTCCAATTATATCTTTATATTTCCTTTCTTTTCCCAACTGAGCATTGAAATCTACCAATAAGATTTTTACATTCTTTTTATTAACTCTGTTCACAGTTTGTTCTAGAAGGTCCCAAAATTTATCTACCTCTTCCTTTGTTTTTGTTAGACAATTTTTTTCATTTGTTGGGGCATGATCATTTATTATTGTATAGGTTTTATTCATTGTTTTAAAGCTTAGAGTCACAATTCTTGGTGATACTGCTTGGAAATCCGTTACTGAATCTATTATTTTTATGTTTACTAAAAACCCTGTTCCAAACTGGGGACATTGTTTCATTGCCCTCGGTCCTGGTTTCCCATTATAAATTCTGTATCCTTGTGGTTCGAATGGGTCTTCTGTGGTGTTTCTCATTTCTTGGATCCCTGTTATTAAAATTTTTTGTTTATTTAGTTCATCTGTGAGCTCCTTGAGTTTTCCGGTCTGAAGTAGTGAGTTTATGTTGTGTGTTGCTATGTAATTTATTTGCTTATGTTTAACCTTCTTTTTGTGTTTTAGTGTGCATTTTGATGGTTGCAAACACTCTGATTCATTGCTGTCTTCTAGTTGACTACCCACCGAATCCGATGTAGCCTTTTCTTGCCTTTTTGAGCAGGACGGTGGAATTTTTTTCCTAAAAGACCTTTCCATTTTTGACTTTCGAAGGTTGTCAACCTTAGTTGGAGCAAGCTCCGATTTACAACTACGGTTGTTAACAGCAGAGGGTGTGTTTGGTCTGCGAGTGCTATTTTATTTCACTCAAGTCTGCCAGTAAACCGGTGAGGACTTCCCTGTCCGCCACCTGGGACGCACCACATAGGCGTATCACCTCTCCTCCTACTATGACAGCATAGTAGGTTCGTGGTTACCACTGCATGCTTCACTTCTACAGAATGCAAGGTATACCCACTGATGTAATATTTCTATCTGTTAAATGCAAACAAAGAATAAAATGTCAAATGATGAAAATCAATCACTCAACATACAAATAAAGAGTCAAAGTATGGGTAGATACATAAAAAAGGTGCTTATTATTGTTGCTCAGCTATTGTACTTGAGTTTTTCACCAGAGCTGTTTTTTTTGCTGTGAGCATGATTTAGCTTTCCATGCTAGTCTGTTCTGTGCAGGCCTTTTCATCTCTTCATGACTACTACAACCTGTATGTAGTTGACCCTACTTACTTTATTCAACCCTTGGCCCCCATCTACAATTCCTCTCCCCTACTCCCTTCCATTACCAAACTGATTAGCCCTTGATGCCTCAGGCTATGTCTTATCAACTCATCTCTTCTTTTACTCAGATTGTGCTATATACCTCCTCATTAGTTACTAAATCTATCTCCTAATCGTCAGCATTCTTCTGTAACCTGTAACAACACATTTCAAAAGCTTCTGTTCTCTTCTTGTCTGAACTGTTTATCATCCATGTTTCATTCTGTACAACCCTACATGCTACACAAATTCCCTCTAAAAGACTTCCTATCAATTACATTTAAATTAAATGTTAACAATTTATGTTTTCATAAATATTTTTCTTGGTATTGCAAGTATGCATTATATATCTTCTCTACTTTGGCCACCAGCAGTTATTTTGCTGCCCAAATAGCAAAGTTCATATACCACTTTTACTGTCTATTTTCTCAATCAAATTCTCTCGGTATCATCTTATACAATGTGACCGCATTCCATTATGTTGGTTCTACTTTTGTTAATATTAATCTTACAAACTTGTTTCAAGACTCTATTCACTCCATTCAGCTGCTCTAACTAGTCAGACTTCAAGAAGAATATAATAATTCCAATCCCAAAGAAAGCAGGTGTTGACAGATGTGAAAATTACCGAACTATCAGTTTAATAAGTCACAGCTGCAAAATACTAACACGAATTCCTTACAGACGAATGGAAAAACTAGTAGAAGCCAACCTCGGGGAAGATCAGTTTGGATTCCGTAGAAACACTGGAACACGTGAGGCAGTACTGACCTTACGACTTATCTTAGAAGAAAGATTAAGGAAAGGCAAACCTATGTTTCTAGCATTTGTGGACTTAGAGAAAGCTTTTGACAATGTTGACTGGAATACTCTCTTTCAAATTCTAAAGGTGGCAGGGGTAAAATACAGGGAGCGAAAGGCTATTTACAATTTGTACAGAAACCAGATGGCAGTTATAAGAGTCGAGGGACATGAAAGGGAAGCAGTGGTTGGGAAGGGAGTAAGACAGGGTTGTAGCCTTTCCCCGATGTTGTTCAATCTGTATATTGAGCAAGCAGTAAAGGAAACAAAAGAAAAATTCGGAGTAGGTATTAAAATTCATGGAGAAGAAATAAAAACGTTGAGGTTCGCCGATGACATTGTAATTCTGTCAGAGACAGCAAAGGACTTGGAAGAGCAGTTGAATGGAATGGACAGTGTCTTGAAAGGAGGATATAAGATGAACATCAACAAAAGCAAAACAAGGATAATGGAATGTAGTCTAATTAAGTCAGGTGATGCTGAGGGAATTAGATTAGGAAATGAGACACTTAAAGCAGTAAAGGAGTTTTGCTATTTGGGGAGCAAAATAACTGATGATGGTCGAAGTAGAGAGGATATAAAATGTAGACTGGCAATGGCAAGGAAAGCCTTTCTGAAGAAGAGAAATTTGTTAACATCGAGTATAGATTTAAGTGTCAGGAAGTCATTTCTGAAAGTATTTGTATGGAGTGTAGCCATGTATGGAAGGGAAGCATGGACGATAAATAGTTTGGACAAGAAGAGAATAGAAGCTATCGAAATGTGGTGCTACAGAAGAATGCTGAAGATTAGATGGGTAGATCACATAACTAATGAGGAAGTATTGAATAGGATTGAGGAGAAGAGAAGTTTGTGGCACAACTTGACCAGAAGAAGGGATCGGTTGGTAGGACATGTTTTGAGGCATCAAGGGATCACCAATTTAGTATTGGAGGGCAGTGTGGAGGGTAAAAATCGTAAAGGGAGACCAAGAGATGAATACACTAAGCAGATTCAGAAGGATGTAGGTTGCAGTAGGTACTGGGAGATGAAAAGCTTGCACAGGATAGAGTCGCATGGAGAGCTGCATCAAACCAGTCTCAGGACTGAAGACCACAACAACAACAACAACAACTAGTCATGTACTGTCCAATCCCATCTGCAAACTCAAAGGTTTGTATTTCTGCTCCATAAACTTTGATTCCTTATCCAAATTTCTCCTTACAGTCCTTCACTGTTTGCTCTTATAATTGCAGTCTGTTTTCTGGACGAATTTTGGATGACCTTTCTTTCCCTGTACTATATCATGGCTTCATTCAGAATTTTCGAGCTCATTCCAGTCAACACTGCCAGAAGCTTTCTCTAAATCTACAAATACTATAAAAGTGGATTTGCCTTTCTTCTAAGATAAGACAGGCAGCGCGGGTCTCCCGCGTCGCTCCCCTACGCTCTGTAAAGAAGTATGGGACTCATCAACATCATCAACAAGACATAGAGTCTGTATTGCCTTACATGTTCCAAAATTTCTCTGAAACCAAAACTGATCCTCTCCAAGGACGACCTCTACCAGTACATCTGTTCTCCCGTAAATAATTTATGTCAGTATTTTGCAGCCATGACTTAGTAAACTGATAGTTCAGTAATTCTCATATCTGTCAGCACCTGGCTTCTTTGGAATAGAAATTACTGCATTCTTCTTTATATCTGAAGATGTTTTGACTGTCTCATATACTCAGCATACCGTATGAAATAGTTTTATCATGGCTGGTTTTCCCAAGGATCTCAGTAATTCTGGGCGACTATTGTCTACTCCAGGGATCTTGTTTCGACTTAGGCATTTCAGTGCTCTATTAGGTTCATCTCGCAGTATCACATCTCCCATCTCATCTGCATTTACTTCTTCTTAGCTTTCTACAATACTGTCATCAAGTTCATTTCCCTTTTACAGCTCTTCATTCAGTTCCTTCCACCTTTCAGCTTTCCCTTCTTTGTACCAGCTTGCCATCGTAGCCCTTGGTATTCACGCAGCTGCTTCTCTTTTGTCCAAAGTTCTTTTTAATTTTCCTATATTTTCTTTTTATTTACATTTTTAGAAATTTGATGTTAATATTTCCATTCTCATGTGCCTTTCTAATATTTTCATTTTCAGGTGCTTTTCAGTTTTGAAGTTTCTGTGGAATATTTTACGTTGTGAAATTCACTGTGTCCATAGCAGCTGTGTCACATAAGTATCCTTCATAACAAACATACCTTCATTCTATGTAACATTACATTTTGTGCATACAATGAAGGCTTTAGTATTAGTTGCTGGTGAGTCTTACAGGTTGTATGGCTGCAGCTCAAAAATTTTTTCTCTTACTGGCAGTTAATCCAGAGCACTTTCCAGAAGAGAGCACATGTAATTTGTAAAACTGGACAGTGCCTATTTTAGACAGTACAATACAACTCCAGTTAACTGAACTCAGGTCAACCAAAAATCTAAAATAAGACAATGTATGCAAACTTTGTCCACTCACAAATTTTTGATAAAATTAACATAAACCATAGAAGACTTCAATTGCTTGCTACTACGTGGTGCTGGAAAATCCTAGATTGCTTTAATTTTATCATGATCTACCAAGATTTCTTCCCCAGTAATTACATGACCTAATACTTTTAGTTCAGGGACAGCAAATTTACATTTTTCGAGTTTCAGACTCATACCTTCTTGCCTAAATTTTTCACCTACCTGCTTCAACAATTCCAAATGCTCTTCCCAACTTGGTTCAGTTAGCAAAATTCCACTCCTGAACCTTTCTTTTATTTCCATTACTGGTTCTTTGGTGTATACATTGAACAACAGGGCGAAAAAGTATATCCTTGTCTTACACTCTTTTTAATCCAAGTATAACACTATCATATCCTGGCCAAGTACATATTCTAATGTTCTTATGAACTCAGCTGCAGATGAGTTCAAACCAAAAGGTACTACACAGTATTGGTAATATCTACCACTGTAATGAAAGACAGTATATTTATGTGATTCTGGAACTAAAGGTATCTCACGAAATCCAGAAGTTAAATCCCAACTAGACATAATCTGAATGTTTTTATATTTATGTAAAAGTTCATCAGTGTTTTCAGGGTGATCTGTTTCTCTGCACAAATACTTCTCCAAATACCTAGAATAGAGAAACAATCTCACTCCACCATCTCTTTTGGAAACAATGACTGATGGGTTGTTCTATGAGCTAACACCTCTCTTGATATCACACACTTCCATCTTATGCAACTCTTCTCAAGTGCAGCTCTCTTAGCTATAGGTACACAATATGGTTTTATAAAAAATGATTGATGTGGTTTTAGCTGCAATGTACACTGATATCCTCTCACTCTACCTCTGGAACACTACTAAACACATCACTATACCCCCATAACAAAGATTCCAATGCCCATTTCTGATTATCAGTTAACCCTTTTCCTTTTGAAATCTAGTGTCTACAAGTTCTTTAAATCCAGCTTCGTCTGTGTCTAATCCTGGAATATCTTTAACTAGAAATCCACTGTCTTTTAAACATTGATGCTATTTATTTTATCCTCCTCATAAGATATAGTTGACTTTATAAAATCAGTACAAATACAATCTCCATCAGGTGCATTGATTATCAGCTTCTATCCTCCCCAATCAAAACCTGCATTGACACTAACTATCCATGTCATGCCAAGGATAAGATCTTCACAGAGATCTTGAATTATTAAACATCAATTGCAAAAGTAACTAAAGCCTGACTTTACTATGTTTCCCAGTTTCACCTTTAATCTACACCCCAATTACAGGTAATTCTACATAGTCTTCATCATGTTTTAATTTTTTTACTTAATGAGTCAGACACTCCTGAAATTTGGCTGCCTGTGTCAAAACACCTGCCTTCCCATGATCCTATTCTGACCTTAATGAACGGACAACAAACTTCAGTACATTTATCAGTCTTGACATCCTCATATGACAGGTCATCTTCTATCTCTACAAAACTAAAGCCTCTAAAATTATTATTATTATTACCATTTTCATTGCCTTGACACACTTTCATTAAATTAACACTGACATCATTATCACTGTCACTGAGAATTTCATCAATCCATAAGTACTTACCTGTTTCATTTAGATCAACACTGTGGTACTTGTCTTTAAGTTGTTTTACAACCACATGTTTAATTTTTGCCACCACTCTGGATACAAAGTTAAACACAGGTTTTTTATCATGATTGTAATAGCATAGCATCATTTTTTAAACACATATTATATAACAATGATTCATTCTCATTCATAACATTAAGTAGCTTACTGTCACTGTCATAGCTGGTAAATAAATTAGGTTGGTCATCTATACTTGCCTTCTTATTAGTAATTAAATCAAGAATTTTGTTTGCTGTGATACTGTGATTAATGTCCCTCAATCCTTTAAAAGTCTCTTTGGATATCTCTACAGCATTATAGCCACTATTATACATTTCCTTACTAATACCTAATACCTCCAATTCTTCTTTAAAGCAAACAAAATACTTTTCTTCCTCATTACTATTCTCATCACCACTTACCTTCAATTTATTGTATTAAAAAAAACAATGAACATCATCAGTATCATCACATAAATTACTAATCATCATTCGCTGTTTCATTATTGTTTAAGTTCTCAGTTTTGCTGTTCATTAATACAGTATCCGTATTTTTCTTACCTGGTTCTGGTATTAGTTTCTGAATTCCAAAATCATCACAAAAATCAGTCACTTCAGTATCTGACAAATGAAAAGTCTCTACCGAGTGACAGAATTCTGATAAATTGATTTCTTCTGTATCCTCCTTTTCAATTTCTGCGAGCTCACTTACCTTATTTGTATATTTTGCCGTACCTGGTGAACAAACTTCTTTCTCAACAGATATCGTATTAACAGAATAGTACACATCTTTAAAGTAACTACTGATTGCTACACTAGAGTGTTTTTCTTGTGTGTCGGTACTTGTGTAATTTCTGATCCATCTGTTATTTGGTGAACAAACTTCTTTCTCAACAGATATCATATTAACAGAATAGTACACATCTTTAAAGTAACTACTGATTGCTACACTAGAGTGTTTTTCTTGTGTGTCAGTATTTGTGTAATTTCTGGTCAATCTGTTATTTGTTTCATGAGCCCCTAAATTGCGGATTGACAATGGGACCCAGGCTAGATATTTGTTTCCTGAATTAATATCCCATCCTCCTTTCTTGGGTTTCTATTCCAATTTCTGTTCCAACTATTACCATGTTGCTCTCCATAATGAAAATTGTTACCATCTACTCTGTTATGTTCCTTCTGATGATAATTGTTATCATTGTGGTTACAATGTTCTCTCCTGTTGTGATTATTACTGTGCCAATTTTGATTACTACCTCCTTCAAAATTTGTGTGTCTGTTGTAGCAGTATTTCCTTGTTTTTTTCCAAAACTCTACCTAATTTATGCACATATGTCAAAAACTGATCTGCTGTGTCATCTGGCCCATATACTATGTCCACTGTACATCAGCCAGTAACCTCCTTTTTAAACCATCAATCTGGGTGAGTTCATCAAAAGGTTTCCTCAAATGCGCTAATTTTTTAAGCTGATTTTTGCAAAACTGTTTCATGCTAATATGCCCTTCTTTGTTATTCAGTACATTGGGAAAATCACTATTTATTCTAGCTTGCTCAGTCTCTGACCAAAATTTATCTAAAAATCATTTATCAAAATATACATAGCTTGTGTTATCATTAGTATACTGATTTGCCCAGCTTATTTATTTATTTATTTATTTATCTCTTGTTCCGGTGATCCATGTTGTGACACTATCACAGGATATGGAACGTGTCAATTTTACAAGCTTTTGGCCAGAATTTATGGTAATACATAAAACAAAACAAAAATAGTAAACAGTAACTTAGGTCCCACTACAAAAAATACATTTTAGAGATAGATAGAGATTACAAAACAAAAAACAGTAAACAGTAACTTAGATCCCACTACAAAAGATACATTTTAGAGATAGATAAAGATTACAAAATAATAAGTGTTGCAGAGCAATAAATATTGCAAAATATATGTTTACAATAAAATATTCCATATTACAAATACAAATTTGGGCATACATCTGCAATATATGTTAAACACTGTAGTTCAGGAACTCCTCTATTGTATAAAATGATCCTTGCAATAGGAACTGCCTTAAGGTTTTTTTAAACAAGAGATCATCATCTACCAAACACTTAATTCTTGAAGGGAGGGCATTAAAAATCTTACAGCCACTGAAATGGACTCCTTTCGGCACTATACTTAGATTTGGCTGTTCATAGTGGATAACATGTTTCCTTCTAGTATTGTGACTGTGATATGCACTATTCAGCTTAAAGATGGATTTTTCTTTCCTTATGAAGCACACCAACGAGAATATATATTGCGCCGTGGATGTAAGTATTTCAAGCTTCTTAAAAACATTCCTGCATGTGGCTCTAGGATGGACTCCACACATGATCCTTATGGCTCTTTTTTGTACACACAGTACTTTTTTAGCCAGTGACTCATTTTCCCAAAATATAATTCTAAATTCCATAATTGCATGAAAGTAACTATAATACGCTGACTTCATGGTTTCCATATTTCCATAAGAAGAAACAATGCGTAATGCGTATGTTGCTGAACTTAGTCTTTTGCATAGATCCACGATGTGGTTTGACCAATTCAGTTTGCTATCAATATGCAAGCCTAGGTATTTTGAGGAATCTACCCTGGTTATTGTCTGCTCACCTATTTGTACTACTATTTCCTCATCTTTGGGTGTTTTGTGGAACTGAATGTAGTTTGTTTTACAGTAATTTAAAGAAAGACCCTTAATGTTGAACCAGTTCACCGTTTCATTTAGAACCTTATTTGCAGTTACCTCAAGTTTATCTACTGAATTATCAATAGGTAGTGTAGTGTCATCCGCGAAAATGGTGAATCTACAATATTCCGTAGAGAGAGGGAGATCATTTATAAATATAATACTTCACCTTCCATAAACTTCTTAACAAACTTGATTTTAATAGTATCAGTCATATTAGACACAAAATTATCTTTACAATGCCGCAGAAAATCTACAGAATGTACACTACCGCCACCTGAAAAGTTTCTCACTAGAATGTTGCAAAACGGGTACCAATATTGTTAACAAGATTTCTACCAACTACATCATTAGACAATTCCTCAACTTTTTACACAAAACCGAAACATTACTTTAAAGAATGCTCATTCTGTTGTTGCTTAATTTTACATTTTCTGTGAATTTTCTGTCTACTGTTTTCACCTGTTCAACAAAATTGCTTTCAACAAGCGCCAGTTTGGTGTCAACATTAGTTTTTAAAGTCAAAATTTGACAATTTACATTTTTGTCAATGATTCTTAATTCCACATTCACTTTTTCAAAAGCAATTTTTTAATATATATATATATATATATATATATATATATATATATATATATATATATATATATATATATATATAAAAACAAAGATGAGGTGACTTACCGAACAAAAGTGCTGGCAGGTCGGTAGACACACAAACAAACACAAACATACACACAAAATTCAAGCTTTCGCAACAAACTGTTGCCTCATCAGGAAAGAGGGAAGGAGAGGGGAAGACGAAAGGAAGTGGGTTTTAAGGGAGAGGGTAAGGAGTCATTCCAATCCCGGGAGCGGAAAGACTTACCTTAGGGGGAAAAAAGGACAGGTATACACTCGCACACACGCACATATCCATCCACACATACAGACACAAGCAGACATATTTAAAGCTTTAAAGTTTCCTTCCATTATGTATATATATATATATATATATATATATAATACTTCACCTTCCAGAAACTTATAATAATATTTTTCCCACTTGGAATGTTTCTCTCTATTGTATATATATATATATATAGATATATATCTAAAAACAAAGATGATGTGACTTACCAAATGAAAGTGCTGGCAGGTCGATAGACACACAAACAAACACAAACATACACACAAAATTCAAGCTTTCACAACAAACGGTTGTTGTCTATCGACCTGCCAGCGCTTTCGTTCGGTAAGTCACCTCATCTTTGTTTTTTTTTATATACATATATATGGCTGTATATATGTGTGTGTGTGTGTGTGTGTGTGTGTGTGTGTGTGTGTGTGTGTGTGTGTGTGTGTGTGCGCGAGTGTATACCTGTCCTTTTTTCCCCCTAAGGTAACTCTTTCCGCTCCCGGGATTGGAATGACTGCTTACCCTCTCCCTTAAAACCCACATCCTTTCATCTTTCCCTCTCCTTCCCTCTTTCCTGATGAAGCAACACCTTCAACCCATTACATGCAGTCTCCCATCCTTCATCAAAGACACCAACCACTTTCTCGAACGCCTGGAATCCTTACCCAGTCTGTTACCCCCAGAAACCATCCTTGTAACCATTGATGCCACTTCCTTATACACAAATATTCCGCACGTCCAGGGCCCCAGAACATAACAGAGCCCAGAGCCACAACCCGCTTGTCTCTTTCCCACAGTACGGGTATCAAGGAGCATTTCCCCTGGAAGATGGTGGATTTGTGCTCTCCCATCGGCATGATGATGAGGGTATCAGGATTCATCAAACCATGTAACGCTCTGCCACCGTGTCAATGTCTGGTGCCAATGATCATTTGCCAATTGCAGTTATAGTTGCCAATGTTGTGATGTTAATATTGCCACATGCACGGGTCATCGGATGTGGAGGCCCATCGTTACAAGTGTTCAGTGCACTGTGCATTCAGACACACCTGTATTCTGCCCACCATTAAAGTCTGATGTTAGTCCTATCACAGTTCACTGCCTGTCCTTTTTTACCAGTCTGCACAGTGTTCAACGTCCGACGTCTGTAATGAGGGTTGGCTGCCCAATTCCACAACATCTGGACATGGCTTCACCTTGATTTTACCACATGTTGAGGACATTCACCACAGCACTACTTGAACACCCAGCAAGTCATGCAGTTTCCAAAATGCTCATGCTGAGCCTCCAGGCCATCTCAGTCAAACTCAGATAGATTGTGTGCCTTCCCCATTCTACACATGGGATAGCACTCTCACTGATACTACATGCACTGTGTGTGTGTGTGTGTGTGTGTGTGTGTGTGTGTGTGTGTTTGTGTGTGTGTCTGACTAGCACTCGATCCTCGCCAGGTGATCCTGCTATTGCCTGGATGGCTTTATATCAATAGTAGGTAAGTGGTCATAATGTTCTGGCTGATTATTGTATGTTGTTGTTGTGGTCTTCAGTCCTGAGACTGGTTTGATGCAGCTCTCCATGCTACTCTATACTGTGCAAGCCTCTTTATCTCCCAGTACCTACTGCAGCCTACATCCTTCTGAATCTGCTTAGTGCATTCAACTCTTGGTCTCCCTCTACGATTTTTACCCTCCATGCTGCCCTCCAGTACTAAATTGGTGATCCCTTGATGCCTCAGAACATGTCCTACCAACTGGTCCCTTCTTCTAGTCAAGTTGCGCAACAAACTCCTCTTCTCCCCAATTCTATTCAATACCTCCTCATTAGTTATGTGATCTACCCATCTAATCTTCAGCATTCTTCTGTAGCACCACATTTCGAAAGCTTCTATTCTCTTCTTGTCTTAACTATTTATCGTCCATGTTTCACTTCCATACATGGCTACACTCCATACAAATACTTTCAGAAACGACTTCCTGACACTTGAATCAATACTCGATGTTGACAAATTTCTCTTCTTCAGAAAGGCTTTCCTTGCCATTGCCAGTCTACATTTTATATCCTCTCTACTTCGACCATCATCAGTTATTTTGCTCCCAAAATAGCAAAACTCCTTTACTACTTTAAGTCTCTCATTTCCTAATCTAATTCTCGCAGCATCACCCAACTTAATTCGACTACATTCCATTATCCTCGTTTTGCTTTTGTTGATGTTCATCTTATACCCTCCTTTCAAGACACTGTCCATTCCGTTCAACTGCTCTTCCAAGTCCTTTGCTGCCTCTGACAGAATTACAATGTCATCGGCGAACCTCAAAGTATTTATTTCTTCTCCATGGATTTTAATACCAACTCCGAACTTTTCTTTCATTTCCTTTACTGCTTGCTCAATATACAGATTGAATAGCATCGGGGAGAGACTACAACCCTGTCTCACTCCCTTCCCAACCTCTGCTTCCCTTTCATGTCCCTCGACTCTGATAACTGCTATCTGCTTTCTGTACAAATTGTAAATAGCCTTTCGCTCCCTGTATTTTACCCCTGCCACCTGCAGAATTTGAAAGAGAGTATTCCAGTCAAAATTGCCAAAAGCTTTCTCTAAGTCTACAAATGCTAGAAACGTAGCTTTGCCTATCCTTAATCTTTCTTCTAAGATAAGTCATAGGGTCAGTACTGCCTCACGTGTTCCAACATTTCTACGGAATCCAAACTGATCTTCCCCAAGGTCAGCTTCTACCAGTTTTTCCATTATTGTATACCAAGAAGAAATATTTATGATATGCACATAGAGGAATACTGATATTAAGAATCAGTATTTTACTGGATGTGAAGGACTGATGTGAAAGTGATGACAGAGATTTTAAGAAGTCCGATAATTATTTCTTGTTTATAAAACAATAAGAAGGGATGAGAAACTTAGTCAAAAGCAAATACACTGCTGTAAAAAAAATAGTTCATCTGGAAATATGATGTCGATTTTGATCCAATGACAGGATATGCCTCCTGGGGAGATAGTAGATGTAATGATAATGTTTTCATCCATGTCCACCAACAGAAGCATAGTGGCATAGCTACCACAGTGCCATCTGTCTACCCTGTAATAGGGAATGCTCAGAGCAAGAAAGCTCAATGTGATGCAAATGTGTGAAGTAAGTGGACAACCATGCCATGGAAATGCATTCATGCTTCCTACAGCTGGCTGAGTGACTTTGAAAGCAGTTAAATTGTGGCCTTCTGAATGGTAGGATAGCTGTTTCAGAGAATTGCCACACAAGTTGGACATACTGCGTCATTTGTGCAATGATGTAGGTATCAGTAGTCACATGAACACTCTCGTAGACACCCGCCAGGACTGTTGTATTGTAAGGGCAGCAGTGGAGAATCTTACGGCTACCACAGCACACGTAAGAGGGATTTGTGCTTAGATGTGTCAACATGACCTGTTGAAAACCAGCTATGAGCAGTGGGACTATGAGCATGCATATCTCTAGCCCATCTTCCACTCATGCCTCAGCGTCGACATACATGGCTCGACTGGTGGCATCAGAGGATCACTTGGAAGATGGAATAGCATGCCATGGTCATCAGCGATGAAAGAAGATTTTTCTTACATGCAATTGATGGTCATTAGCATGTACAGTGTAGATATGTTGTCCAAGACAAACTGGCCCCACCCCAGGTGCTATGGTCTGGGGTGCAACAAGCTACAACTCTCATTCACCTTTGGTGTTTCTGGAAGGATGCTAACCAGCAGTTGATGTGTGCAGAATGTTGTTAGATCTGTCCTTTCGCTGTTCTTGTAACAGGAAGGTGATATTTTGTTCCAAAAGAGTAATGCTTGCCCACACACTGCCTTTGAAACTCAATGTGCTCTGCAAGACGTGGAGCAGCTGCCCTGGCCAGTGCAATTGCAGAATGTCTCCAATCGAGCATGTGTGTGATATCATGAGGCAAGAAGTGATTCATACAATTTGTCGACCAACAACTCTTACAAAACTACATGAACATGTTGAGCAGGCTTGGCACAATATATCCCAGGACAATATTCACCGTCTGTACAATCGATAAGTTGACAGTGTCAGCACCTGCATTGCCGCCTGTGGAGGCTACACCACAAACTAGTATGGGTGTTTCAGCATGGGTTGATATGTAGTACCACAGAACCATTTGTGCTATTGACCTGTAATTCATTACGTAAGGCATTAAAAAGTGTTGATCCCTCACAGAGTTCATATATGCATTGTAAGTGACGAGTCATTGTTGTGTTCAGATATTTAATGCAATGGTGTTTACTAAATGTCAACACTTCGTCTCTGCTTTTGAATATCCACTCTAGCTAAACCCGAAGTGTTTTTGGGTGCTAGCAAGTTTGTCTTTGACCAGGTGTTCAAATCAGTATCCTGCTATACTCTTCACTTCTGAGACAAAACAACAAGCATATTTAATGCTTTACTATGACAGGAAACTGTGTTGGTGCACTGTAGCTAAGTATGTGTGTCTGTTTGTTCTCAAGGAGAATACAAGCCCATAACTGAGCTATCATTTCAACTTCTTTTTTATATGCCTATTTACCACTCAGTGTTCCCACTATGTAGTATTTATTTTTATTCATTCAGTTATTTGCCTTTATCAACAGCCAGTGCACACTAAAATTAACAGTTGTTAGTTGTTTTGTTGAATATACAGACATAAGCTTAAAATAATTATTTGTGGAGATGCTGAGTCACAGACCGGCACAGAAAAAGTCTGCCATACATCTGAAATTTTGGCCAAAAGGCCTTCTAATATAGAAAACACAAACACATTGACACAGCACAACTCACACACACATGACCACTGTCTCTGGCCACTGAGAGCAGACTGTGAGCAACTGCACCTGATGGGAGAAGCAGTCTGAGTGGTGGAGGTGAAGAGGAGGCCGGGTCTGGGAGGGGGAGGAATAGCAGGCTAACGGTGGTGGATGATAAAATGCTACTTGAGCTCCCACAAGCAGCACTAAACCCTTCTCCACCACGACCCTGCTATCCCTGCCACTCCCCACCCCCTTACCCCCCACCACCCAGACTGCTTCTCCCATCAGGTGCAGTTGCTTGTAGTCCAGTCTCAGTGTCCAGAGACAGTGGTCATGCATGTGGGAGTTGCACTTCCATGAATGTAATGTGTGTATTTACTATGTTAGAAGAAGGCAATTTGGCCAAAAGCTCACACATATAGCAGCCCCCCCCCCCCTCTCTCTCTCTCACACACTCTCTCTCTACCTGTCTACCTGTCTGTGACTCAACATCTCCTCTATATAGTGACAGCAACCTATCCTTTTCATAATATTGTTGTTATTCCATCCTGGTTTTTCCATTGTTTAGTAATTATTTGTTTTTTAATGTTCTTCTTGACTTGTTCCCTATCCCTGAAAGGTCTACTTCATAATGCTTTGTTCAGAACATGCTATGTGAATAAAGAAGTGTAATAAAGAAAACAGAAAGCACATAGAATGTGTGAACAGCAAAGAAAATGTAACAGAGAACTGATGAAAAAATACTTTACTCTTTAATTTTAGATCCATTTGTTTATGGATAAAGTAATTTATTAGCTTAACCTGAGGCATGACTAGGGAAGGACCATACTGTGTCTGGACAGAAACATCCCAATTATACAGAGTGTTACAAAAAGGTACAGCCAAACTTTCAGGAAACATTCCTCACACACAAATAAAGAAAAGATGTTATGTGGACATGTGTCCGGAAACGCTTAATTTCCATGTTAGAGCTCATTTTAGTTTCGTCAGTATGTACTGTGCTTCCTCGATTCACTGCCAGTTGGCCCAATTGGAGGAAGGTAATGTTGACTTCGGTGCTTGTGTTGACATGCGACTCATTGCTCTACAGTACTAGTATCAAGCACATCAGTAAGTAGCATCAACAGGTTAGTGTTCACCACGAACAAGGTTTTGCAGTCAGTGCAATGTTTACAAATGCAGAGTTGGCAGATGCCCATTCGATGTATGGATTAGCACGGGGCAATAGCCGTGGTGCGGTACGTTTGTATCGAGACAGATTTCCAGAATGAAGGTGTCCCGACAGGAAGACGTTCGAAGCAATTGATCGGCATCTTAGGGAGCAAGGAACATTCCAGCCTATGACTCGCGACTAGGGAAAACCTAGAACGACGAGGACACCTGCAATGGACGAGGCAATTCTTCGTGCAGTTGACGATAACCCTAATGTCAGTGTCAGAGAAGTTGCTGCTGTACAAGGTAATGTTGACCACGTCACTGTATGGAGAGTGCTACGGGAGAACCAGTTGTTTCCATACCATGTACAGCGTGCGCAGGCACTACCAGCAGCTGATTGGCCTCCACGGGTACACTTCTGCGAATGGTTCAAGCAACAATGTGTCAATCCTCATTTCAGTGCAAATGTTCTCTTTACGGATGAGGCTTCATTGCAACGTGATCAAATTGTAAATTTTCACAATCAACATGTGTGGGCTGACGAGAATCCGCACGCAATTGTGCAATCACGTCATCAACACAGATTTTCTGTGAACGTTTGGGCAGGCATTGTTGGTGATGTCTTGATTGGGCCCCATGTTCTTCCACCTAGGCTCAATGGAGCACGTTATCATGATTTCATACAGGATACTCTACCTGTGCTGCTAGAACATGTGCCTTTACAAGTACGACACAACATGTGATTCATGCACGATTGAGCTCCTGCACATTTCAGTCGAAGTGTTTGTATGCTTCTCAACAACAGATTCGGTGACCAATGGATTGGTAGAGGTGGACCAATCCCGTGGCCTCCACGCTCTCCTGACCTCAACCCTCTTGACTTTCATGTATGGGTGCATTTCAAAGCTCTTGTCTACGCAACCCCAGTACCAAATGTAGAGACTCTTCATGCTCGTATTGTGGACGGCTGTGATTCAATACGCCATTCTCCAGGGCTGCATCAGCGCATCAGGGATTCCATGCGACGGAGGGTGGATGCACGTATCCTCGCTAACGGAGGACATTTTGAACATTTCCTGTACCAAAGTGTTTGAAGTCACGCTGGTACGTTCTTTTGCTGTGTGTTTCAATTCCATGATTTATGTGACTTGAAGAGAAGTAATAAAATGAGCTCTAACATGGAAAGTAAGCGTTTCCGGACACATGTCCATATAACATATTTTCTTTCTTTGTGTGTGAGGAATGTTTCCTGGAAGTTTGGCCGTACCTTTTTGTAACACCCTGTATAGCCCCCAATATATGAACAAGAAGAAAATATGGGCATAGATTATGTCTTGTATATGTCAGCACTCTATACACAATTAATATTTAAGTGACTATATTATGTTCTTAAGGCAACAGCCTTGCCGCAGTGGATACACTGGTTCCCATGAGATCGCCGATGTTAAGTGTTGTCGGGTGTGGTTGACACTTGGGTGGGTGACCATCCAGGCCGCCATACGCTGTTGCCATTTTTCAGGGTGCACTCAGCCTCGTGATGTCAATTGAGGAGCTACTCGACCAAACAGTAGCGGCTTCGGTCAAGAATACCATCATAACGACCGGGAGAGCAGTGTGCTGACCCCACGCCCCTCCTATCCGCATCCTCCACTGAGGATGACACAGCGGTCAAATGGTCCCGGTAGGCCACTCGTGGCCTGGAGACGGAGTGCTTTTTTATGTGTCAGTAGAACCTATTATCGAAAAAATGCACTCCAAGATGCAATATGTGTTAAGAATAGGCTGCTCACAGCTTTTGAGCTGTTTTACATCCCTTCTTTTCCTTTTATCAGTGCCCATTTTCCCATTTTAATTCTGGAAGAAAGAATCATGAACCTGAGAACATAGTTTCTATTACTTTTTGTGTGATTTTTTTTTTATATTATTTTATTTTTTTTTACATCTGTTTTTACGTTGTAAAGAAACATTGCCATCAGTAGTGGCATAAACTGAACTACAATTTGTGACCAGCTTTCAACATATTACATACATGATTTTCTCAATTTTTTCAATCTGATTTTAGCAATTTGATGCAACAGCTATCTCTGAAATTGATGAGAACTGAAATTATATTTGTTAAATGCATTGACATATGCAAACTCCTTAGAAATCAATACCAGGCTAAAAATGTGATGTTTCAACAGTATTTTATTTTTTGTTTTCAGGGGTTGTATAACTAGTCTGAAACTGTCCCCAAATCTCCGTAAAAAAGTGAAGCCACCAAAAAAAGGTCCACAGTATGAGCCTAGAGAACTGGAAATCATGAAGTTAGAGAAATTACTGGCACTTGTCCGAGAGCCTCAAACACAAAAACCGTGTACTAATATTGTGGAGCCAAAGGAAGGATAATAAGGTAAAATTTACCTTTTCGTTTTCAATTTTTTTTTTTTTGGTAAAGCCATATATATCACATTACAATGTTGAATAGTGATTTGGTCTCTCATAATTAACTATTAACATAATTAATCATTTTTGGCAGGTCTGAAAACATTGAACCTTCTGTTACTGAGTGAGATGGACGATGGCGTAGTACCCATGGCTGCAAACATTTGTGACCTGAAGATACTTGTGTAAAACCTTAAAGCTTGTCATAATCCAATCTTAAGAGTTCCCCAAGTATGTGTCTATGTTTTCTGGATGTAAATGTGTTTTCTTTTGTAGCAGTTCTCTCTGGATTCGTGGACCAATTTTCATCTTCAATAGAATTTCTTCTACGGCTGAATTTATTTTAACAACAAAATGCCACAACCATGGAAGGAGAAGAATGCTGTGTGTTTGGTGCAGTCATTCAGAGCACAAGTTCACATTATAATAAAGTCTGAATTTGCAATTAATGTTATTAAACAGAACACTTCAGTTTCAATTTGATGGGGAGCAGCATAAATATTTTGTTGAAAGAAAAGAGTTGTCATATAGTGGTCACCAGTGTTAACCCATAAATTCATGTGCAAAACTCACAGTAGTATACTATAAAAACATGAAAGTCTTTGTTAATATTATTCTCTGTATGAACGTAGCAATGCTTGTGGAAAGTGATGCACTTAGAACATTTAGAGTTATGAGCAACAGGTTAATAGCATTTGCACTTGACACTGATGCTTCTGAGTTTTGCACTTACAGTATCATTGTTTAAGTGATCACACACAAACGCTACCAGAAGAGATCGCATTGGAAACCTGGTAGAGGCCACTCAGAGAAGCTAAAATCATTGAAAATTAACCATTTCTCCAATGACTTGTATATATTATAGCATACACTATTGACACCTCACAGATTTCAGTTCTAAAAGAGGTCCTAGAAATTGATTAGTTGAGCTAGGATGACAGTGGAATGGCTTCTTCTGAAAGAGTCTTCCTACACAACTGTCACAATGCAGGCTCAATGAACAGCTGATCTTTATCCTTCTTATCACTAGAAACTAGCCATTAAAGTGGTCAGTAACGCAAGGAGTAAAGGTAACCTCTCCATAATTGAGGTTTTGAGTGATTAGAGCCACATAAAGAATATTGAAAATGTAGCTGAGCTTTCAGACAGTGTTCTTCTTCAGAGATAACTGATACAAAGATAGTCCTACTGTTCCAAGGAAAGGCTGTATAAGGTGGAGTGGGTGAGTGAAGAAAGGAAGTGGGGAATGAAAGGGAGTAGTGGAGGGATGGGTTGCTGAGAGCTGGAGAAAGAGGCCATAAGGGAACAGTACAGAGATGTTGCATCAGTGAGTTCAACCTGGCACAGGAAGGGAGACTTGCATTTGGCAAATGATAAAGTGGAGGAGTAGGTTGGGAGATGTGTAGGGATGATAGCACTGAGGAAAATGATAACTTTGGAGAAGAGAGTTTGAGTGAGTTTTATTGAGTGAGCCTGAGGCATGGGGATAGGTGCAGAGGTGGATGTTGGACAGGGATTAGTGTAGACTGAGGCCAGAAATACTGCATAATCAAAGGACAATTCCCAAACAGATCTCCTGTGCTATATGCACACATGCCCCTAATCTTCCACCCACTCCAACAAACCATCTGCAACCCAGCATTATCCCACACTTGAACATCTTAAATCATATCTTTCATTAGAGCTTTCACTATCTTTCATGATGCCCACAAATAAGGAACATTGTTCTCACAATGCTTACCACCTCCCCACTGTGTCCTCCTAATTTAAAAAATATGTTGGTCCATTCTTATCCCACACCTATTCCAGACTCTTTTTGACATTAGTCATATCCCTGTGGAAGATCCACGTGGGTAGCCCTATCCTATCAGAGCCGGGGCTAACAGTGAAAGCAGTTGTGTGATATATCAACTCCACTGCAACTTTTGCACAGCTTTATATGTGGAGGTGACTGCCACTCACATGAATAGCTAAAGTGTGCCCAAGAGAGAGGTTGATTACCCAGTGGTAGAACATGCTACTGGGCACAAATGGCTCGACTTCACTGGATTCTTCACAAAAAAATGTCATTAACCTCCCACTTGCCCCCCAGCAATATCAGCTGATATTGCTATTCCTGAATAGCATAGATGGGCGTCGTACTTACAGCACAGTTGTCAAACCTGCAGTCTTCAATCTCCACTAGTACCTGTCTCAAACCAACCCCCCAGTCCCCTCCCCATGCTTCCTATTTAACCCCATTAATCTAAACTCAGACTTTCCTCTCCACAGTTGTCATCTGCCTTGGTTCAACCCCTTCCCCAACCTATACCTTGACTTCATCCTGTGCCAGATGCATTGCAACTCTTCCTGCCTGAGCCAAGGTGAACCTGCCGGTGTCAAATTGCCATCCCATGCTCTTGCGGCTTCTCACTCCTGACTGTCACCCAGCTTTCCCTCAACCCTTCACTGCCCCCTCTCTGCCACCTTTCCCCTGTTATCCACTCCATCGGAAAGAACCTCTCACCCCAGTCAGGCTGTAGAGCCAGGACAACACAGCCGGCCTCAATAATGTAGTAATATGTGTGCATTGGCATGTTTTGTTTTAGTCAGCTCCAAAGGACATTCCCTGAAAGCTCAGGTATGTTTTCAGTCTTCTTTATGTGCCTGTCAGTCACTCAGTGCCTCAGCTATGAGATGAGCTTTACTCTTAGTTTGTATTCCACTCTGGACTTCCCAGTATTGTATTACAATGGTTTGTAATGACAGAGAAACACCATGTTGTTAGCAGTTATTTGACACCAGAGTGGAATAGTCTTACTTGATCTTTAGAAAATTACAGTGGTGACATAAGTTTGCAAAACTTCATGTAAGTGAATATTGAAGCACGCATTTGATTCTTCGACGATTATATGTTGCTTGTTGCTATTGCTCGTCATTAATTGAAGAAACTCCTGGCACATAATGTGTGTGTCAAGTAAGCCATACATCATAATTCTGGCATGATACTCTTTGAGTTCATACTGTTTCATGTATATGGATGAACCTTTGATGTATTGTTACAACTAAATCACATAAAATGTGTGTTGTTTCCATAGTAGATTTAATTGTTTTGGGAACAGAATTCTTCAATGTTGCAATATTCACAGATGTTTGACAGCACATTTTAAAATTTTGAATAGATGTAACTACAGAAGGCAGAAAATTACATAATTTTTTTAATTATGTAGAAGCCAAGTTAGTACACATCAGGAAATCAGTTAGTCAGTAATAATATATGAACACAAAAAATCATTACAGGTACAGTGACAGAACGACATATTATTACTCCAGCAGGAAGAGACAGGTGAAATAATTATGAAAATTATATTTTATACTATCAGAAAAGAGGATTCTTCCTCACTGACTGTGATACCTCAAAGATAAGTAGAATGAATAATTTATAAGTTGGTTAAATATGCTAATATTTAAATGTATGTATATGAAACATGTTATGTTTCACATTTAATGTATTGCAATTGTTAAGTAATCACTGAAATACATATTGTTGATCGAACTAATTTCTGTTGTTGCTGTTGTGGTCTTCAGTCCGTAGACTAGTTTGATGCAGCTCTCCATGCTACTCTACCCTTTGTGAGCCTCTTCATCTCCGAATAACTACTGCAAGCTACATCCTCCTGAATCTGCTTAGTGTATTCATGTCTTGGGCTCCCTCTACGATTTTTACCTCCCACACTTCCTTCCAGTACTAAATTGTTGATCCCTTTATGTCTCAGAATGTGTCCTATCAACTGATCCCTTCTTTTGGTCAAGTTGTGCCACAAATTTCTTGTCTCCCCAAGACTGGCTTCAGGTGCCAGAGACTATGGTCGTGTGTGTGTGTGAGTTGCGTCATTTGCATGATTGCGTGATTTTGTGTGTGTGTGTGTGTGTGTGTGTGTGTGTGTGTGTGTGTGTGTGTGTGTGTGCGTGCGTGCGTGTCTGCCTATCTGTCTATAATCCATTTTTGACAAAGGCCTTGTTGGACAAAAGCTTATTTTGTGGCAGTCTTTTTGTTGTGCCTATCTGCGATTCAGCATTTCTGCTATATGGTGAGTATCAACTATCTTTTTCATAATATTGTTGTAGAGATCCTCTGTATATTCCTTCTACCTTACAGCTTTCCCTTCTTTTCTTAGGAGTGGTTTTCCATCTGAGCTCTTGATATTCAAACGACTCCTCCTCTTTTCCCCAAAGGCCTCTTTAATTTTCCTGTGTGCAGTATCTATCTTTCCCCTAGTGAAATATGATTCTAGATCTTTACATTTGTCCTCTAGCCAGTCCTGCTTAGCCATTTTGCACTTCCTGTCAATCTCATTTTTTAGACAGTTGTATTCCCTTTCACCTGTTTCATATGCTGCATTTTTAAATTTTTTTCTTTCATCAATTAAATTCAATATCTCTTGTGTTATCCAATGATATCTTCCAGACCCTGTCTACCTCCGTAGCTCAGCAGTAGCATTACCATTTACTACGCTAGGGGGCCCAGGTTCGATTCCCGGCAGGGGACTGGGTGTTGTGTGTCCTTCATCACCATTTTCATCATCATTGACACGCAAGTCGCTGAAGTGGTGACAATTAAAAAGACTTGCAATTTGGCAGCTGAACCCTGAAGGGAATATCCCGGCCAATAAATGCTATACAATCATTTCCTTGTTTTTCCAGACCCTATCTTTTTATCTATTTGATCCTCAGCTGTCTTCACTGTTTCATCTCTTAAAGCTACCCATTTGTCTTCTGTTGTACTCCTTTCCCCTGTCAACTGTTGTCTAATGCTCCATCTGAAACTCTCAACAACCTCTGGTTCTTGCAGTTTATCCAGGTCCCATCTCCTTAAATTCCTACCTTTTTGCTGTTTCTTCAGTTTTAATCTGCAGTTCATAACCAATAAATTATGGTCAGAGTCCACATCTGCTGCTGGAAATGTCTTACAATTTAAAACCTGGTTCGTTAATCTCTGTCTTACCATTATATAATGATTCTGAAACCTTCCAGTTTCTGCAGGTCTCTTCCACATATACAGTCGTCTTTCATGGGTCTTACACCAGTGTTAGTGATGATTAAGTTATGTTCTGTGCAAAATTCTACCAGGTGGCTTCCTCTTTCATTCCTTACCCATAGTCCATATTCACCTAATACTTTTCCTTCTCTTCATTTTCCTACTACCGAATTCCATTCCCCCAAGACATTTTCGTCTCCCTTAACTATCTGAATAATTTCTTTCATCTCATCATACGTTTCTTCAATCCCTTCATCATCTGCAGAGCTGGTTGGAATATAAACTTGTACTACTGTGATAGGCAATGGCTTTGTGTCTATCTTGGCTACAATAATGCGTTCACTATGCTATTCGTAGTAGCTTATCCATGTTCCTATCTTTTTATTCATTATTAAACTCGCTTCTGCATTACCCTTGACTTAGAATTTATAACCCTGTATTCACATGACCAGAAGTCCTGTACCTCCTGCCACTAAACTTCACTAATTCCACCTATATCTAACTTCAGCCTACCCATTTTCCTTTTTAAATTTCCTAACCTACTTGCCTGATTAAGGGATCTAACATTCCACACTCTGATCCATAGAATGCTCATTTTGTTTCTCCTGATGATGACATCCTCCTGAGTAGTCTCCACTTGTAGACCCAGTTGGGGGACTATTTTACCTCCGGAATATTTTACCCAAGAGGACTCCATCCTCATTTAACCATTCAGTAGAGCAACTATTATCTATTCAGAGTATGGTATGTTAGTAAGCCATTTATCATCACAGTAGTTTCTCTACAGTAGAGTAAACATCATCCACATACTGATCAACTAACACATTAGTTAACCAAAAGCGTTCCAATCAGCAAATTCAAATATGTGCATGAACAGTATAGAAGTTTTGGCACTAGGCTGACAAATTCAGCTGTCGTCATCCCCCTCCCCTCTCTCCTCCATCCCAATCATCACAGTTACTGTTATGTGTTGATGTGTAACCTTCACCGGTGAGTTATCATGCAGTTGTTGTGCTTTCGAGATAGCAACTAAATAAAAATCCATTACTCTTAGTATTTCTGACAAAATAGACCATTTGAAGCAATCTGCTAGTGGATGAAACTTAGCTTAGGAATATGGAGTTAGAAATGCAGAAATTAAAAAAAAATAAAAACATAAACTGTGATGGTATTACAAAAAGTTGAGTGCACTTGACATTGAAGATGGAACCTTGCCTAGAAAAATAATTGAAATGTCAGATAACCAGGGTTCAGACACTGCTGTTTACACATAGTTCATGCTGGTATATAACCAAGAACAAGCAATTAATATCTGTTTGATTTTTTAAACAGCTGTTTACATAAACAAGAATCAAGGAGATAATGCTGATTTTAAAGAGACTACTGGCTCTCTTACTTGCCTGAAATCTAGGTGCTTGACTAGGCAGTAAGACATCCAGGATGAATAACTGTTGGGTGATACTGAAGCTGCTAAATATTTCAAAACATCTTTTAAAAACAATTAATAAGGAGTGTTACAGAAAAACTAAGGTCTACAATGCAAACAAAACTGGTTTATACTGGAGGAAAAAGCCAACAAAATCTCATGTTTCTGTGAATGAAATGTCAGCATGTGGTTGTAAGGCAAGAAAGTTATGAACCACTCCTGTGGTATGTGGGAACGTTACTGTTAACACACAGGCTACCGTTGCTGACCATAGGGTAGTCTGTAAATACACATTACTTTAAAGGAATAAAAAAACTGCAAGTCAACTACAAGAGACAAAAGTGTATTTGTATACCGGAGGTGGACATAAATATGGAAATATCAAAAATACTACATATTACTGTGTCTAATACGGTGTAGGAAACTGTTAGCATTTAAAACAGCTCTTCCTTTCATCTCAGAATGGATAAATACAGGTCATGTATGGTTTTCAGTGGTATCTTATACCATTCTTCCTACAAAATAGTGACAAGCTCAGGTAATGATAATGGAGATGGATAACAACAACATACTCCTCTCTCCAAAGCAGATGACAAAGGCTAAGTAATATTAAGATCTGGTGACAGTGGTGTCCTGGTGGCCAGGAGAGATGCAAAAATTCATCTTTATGCTCACAAATCCAGTCCAAGATGATGCAGTCTCTTTGAACAAGGATCCTGTCATCTTAGAACATAGCACCACCTTTGGAGAACAAACATTGTACATGGGATGGACCCGATCAGCCAATATGGTCACATAATCCTTGGCAGTAATTTGACCTTGTAGAGTACCCATGTGGCTCACGGAATACCACAATATTGCTGCCAAAATAATCATACAACTGCCATCATGTTTCACTCTCGGAATGTAAATTTGACCAGAAGTTGGAAACAGTGTGCGTCAAGACTCATCCGACCAGGTGAATTTTCCATTGCTCCATAGTCTATGTTTTACGGCTTCAGCACCATGTTTTCACGTTATGGGCATCACGGATGTGTGGTTTTGGCATTCCAGCTCATCTTGCAATACTCTGCTTACAGAGCTACCTTAGTGTTGATTTGGTGCTGAAAGCGGTTCATGAGTGTGACATTCAGTTCTGCTGTGACTTTTGTAGTTGTTGACCTCGTATTTTTTTCTCACAATCCTCTTCCACAACCCTCTGCCATGATGATGTAGTGGATGATGTTTTCCCATTTTCCTTGTATGTGGTATAAATGTTCAATATGGTCTCCTTGAAACTTTGAACACTTCAGTTACCTTGGCTTTGGGAGAAGCACTCACTGTATGAGCATCAACAATTTGTACGTGTTTGAATTCTCTTAGTTCCAAAAAATGCACTCACAACTACACAGAACACTGTCCTGACCGTGACTGATGCTTGCAACATATTGTGAACATTGCTTATCTGCCATTCGTAGTCAAATACTAGAGCACAACCTGCCTGCTTGGCTGACATCTGCATTTATGTTCAAGCATGCATTCATATTTTTGCCCAACCCCTGTAGAATGGTATGATACTGTATTTATTGAGGAAATCAAAGAGCATCAACTTGCAACTGGGAATTCTTAAAATATTGTGTTGTTGGTCAATAATGCCTCAACTCATCCTTCAAACCTTTTGCTTGACCGAGAAAACGGCAAGTTTAAAGGGTTTTCCAACCCATCCCAGTCACCCCACCCACGCCTCCCAGTATAACTTCAGTACTCCAAGCAGTAGACAAAGACGTCATTGAAAGGTTCAGATGTTGTTACAGAAAAATGTTTCTGTGTATAGCACTGTTCAGAGAAGAATATGAAAAAACACTTCAGCACCTGTACAAAGAAACTGACTTGACGGACGTTTTATAAGTAACATTAGCAAAAGTTTGGAATAAGCTCCTTCTTTCAGATGAGTGTGTCACGGCACCTCGAGAGCCGCTAAACAGTCAATTTTTATCTAAAATGAGTGAGCTGATTAAAGACACTTCTGGAACTGAAGAATGCTGTCAGGAAAAGATTCAAGGCTGGCTTGAATGTGATATTAATGATCCTGGCTACCATGTACTCATGTATGTTGAAGTAACTGCCAATGTCATTGGTGGCCAAGATCCTTGCAACAAAATAGCCATCTTTCTGGGAAGCTTTTTACTGCCTTGAGACAGCTATAAAGTGGAGAAGAAGAAGAAAGTGATGCTGTCTTTAAAACATATGTTAGATATATAAAAGTATATGTTGTATCGGCCACCGCACAGCAGCCGTCAACTCGGCACGGCGTGCTACAACCGCTGGCGCCGCACACAATGTCAACAACCGGCGCAAGTGAACGCGTCGTCGTGGGGTTAGCGGCAGCGTACACACCACATACGGATTACCCTGGCGGCGCTGCTCTTGCCACCAGAGTGAGCAACCGTATAAGGGCGCCATCTACCAACACTCTGATTGGCCGGACCTTCGGATTTAAGCGAGCTCCCTGAGCCTGTTTAACCAGTTCAATCTTCGCTGATGACTGGTTACTACCCGGCGGCTGGATTCACGACGACCGAACCGTACTATGGCCTCCCAAGCTGTAAACTCCCGACGCATCGGTATCGACTGGTTGGCAGTGGTTTGGACCTGTATTCTCTACTAGTGACTCTGATTTCTCCTTGGCGCTACAGCCAGCGAAGTGTTGTGTAGTCGAACTTAAGTTTTGTTTTGAGTGACAGAACGTCAAATAAATTTAGTTATCACGGAATATTTGTTGTGTTATAGTGCGGACATAACAGTATAGTTTTGTATTTAATTTAGTGTTTCTTTGTTTCATATTACTCTGAACACTGGTAGAATATGTTTTGTATTGATCAGTTATGCAAAAAATCAGTTGTTGAAACACTGCTTCTCACTCCCTCTCCCAAATTATTTTGGATTATTGATGCTCTACTGTGTTTTAATAATAAGACATTGGAGTAACACGTCCAGATCACTATACTGATTTATTCCATACAGGAAAAAGAGGTTTCCTTTTTTTATTTTTATTAATTTATTTATTTATTTTTTTTTTTTTTTAAGAAAATGTACGTGCAGTGCTTGTCCATAAATTGCAATGTTGGAAAAGAAACATTTTTACAATATGACTCAATGATGTGAATAAAGGCATTTATTTTCCACATAAAAGTGATGTGTGTGTGTGTGTGTGTGTGTGTGTGTGTGTGTGTGTATTTTACATTGTTTAATTTCAACCTATGATTTTTTTATTTTATTAAGAAAGAATTAAGTATGTTAAAAGTAACAAAGAGCAACAGTAATAACATGAACTGGGAAACACAGAAACAGTGGGAGGAAAGAATTTTTAATTTAAAGAGTAATTTTTTCCATTAATCTTCATACCATGTATTCTGACAAACATTCTATCCTTGCTTATACACAAATTTAAGTTAATACAAGCAATGAAATTAACTGACTACTGTACTCAGATGGAAGCAGTCTTTTGAATAGGTTCTGATGAGACAAGGAGATGAGGAATTTGATCAGAAAATAACTTTCAGTGGCAAGGCAAAATTCCATTTAAATTATAATGATAAGAAAAGTTAGCAGGGTTATGATCACATCGTCAGATAGGAGTAACACAGGCCTAGTAATGAAAAAAGAGAATACAAATGCAGGTGAGATACTATGAACAGCATAGACAGAATGTATTATAGTAGCTAAAGTAGACACAAACCAACACCCACCACAGCAGTAAAAGTTTATATGCCTACTAGCTCTGCAGAAGATGATGAAATTTGAAATGGGAAGCTGTCCTGTAGAATACTTCACAGAATATGAAGATGGTATCTGTTCCCGAAAGAACAGATACCATTGATGACCGGGCAGCTTCTTTAGAATGAAATGATAATTAAATCGAAACCCTTAGCTGCCAACAGGTGTTGTTGATATACATCAATGGGGACAGCTGAAAATGTGTGCCCCGACGGGGGCTCGAACCCGGGATCTCCTGCTTACATGGCAGACGCTCTATCCATCTGAGCCACCGAGGGCACAGAGGATAGTGCGACTACAGGGACTTATCCCTTGCACGCTCCCCGTGAGAGCCACATTCCCAACTGTCCACAACCTATATTCATAGTGTTCCTAATACATATTTGCCTGTTCACACATTACGCGTGCCAGACTAAGGTGACGAGTCTCGTAAGAGTTCAGGCAAAGCATGCCCATTTGCCCAGAAGAAGGTCAATGGCCAGCTAGCCTCTAACTATTTGAAGGTGGTATCTGTTCCTGAAAGAACAGATACCATTGATGACCGTGCAGCTTCTCTATAATGAAATGATAATTAAATTGAAACCCTTAGCTACCGACAGGTGTTGCTGATATACATCAATGGAGGCAGCTGAAAATGTGTACCCCAAGTGGGACTCGAACCCAGGATCTCCTGCTTACATGGAAATGCTCTATCCATCTATTAGGAACACTACGAATGCAGGTTGTGGACAGTTGGGAATGTGGGTCTCACGGGGAGCGTGCAAGGGATAAGTCCCTGCAGACACACTATCCTCTATGCGAATGAACTAAAAGATGTACTTTATGTTTCTGAAGCAAGTGCTCACTTGTTGTCCATAAAAGCAGCTGCATTAAAATGCTTCTACATGAGACCTTATAACAAAAGTGTCAGGACTGAACACAAAGTCACTGGGGAAACAATGATGACTGGTCACATCAACCAATGTCTACATATTCTTCACACATGTGTCGTTAAACTAGCACAACCACTTCAAGTGAATTTTAAAACATTGTCAGATAGCCTGCAAATTTATCATGAGAGATACGGCCATCAACACAAACGACACTGAAATGCATCTTGAAGTAGACGAACATCAGCGTGGAAGGGTGCAAAGAAGAATTTTGCTATGGATATGCACTGGGAAAATGCATAGATTACCATTCAGGAATAAAATAAATCAACCAATGGTTACTGGTGAGCAAATCCATGCTGATGTAAATGGACCTATGTTCATAGAGTCTGTCGGAAAATGTCACTACTAGGTATGATGTAAGGATACTTTTAGCGAATTGTGTAAATTTTTGTTCTTGAAGCAGAAGACTGAAGTCAGCACCATTCTGGAACAATCCTTGAATGAAGCTAAGACAAATGGTCATACTATCAAACAGTTCAGGTGTGATGGAGGAAAAACATTCAATAAGAAGAAAGTGTCAGAAGTTCTGGCAAACAGGTAGCTACAGTGTTCTCTATAGCTTTCTCCACTACCTGTTCTTGACTCATTCCTGTGTTCATAGGGGACACAGTAATTACCTTCATTCAAAAAGTTATTTCATCACTGATCTTTTACTTGTTGTCCTTTTGATGTAGTTTAATGTCTGACAGTATAGATTCTGAGTCACTTAACGTACACTCCAACTACTTTTTCTTCACCTTCATGATCTGGCTGTCATTACCATCATAAACGATTGGTCTGACAGAGGTGAATCTAACTGCTCATTTCTTCTACAATAAATGTTGAAATATTTTTCCAGTTTATTATTCCTACCCATTTCGTAAGTTCTAGCACTGAAGATACTACTATGGCTCCCATTCTGTTGCTCATTTGGCCAGTATTCGTCTAAAATTACTTGCTTAAAGGCTCACACGTTTCGTATCCTGGGCTCATATTTTGAATTTCATCATCTAGCTGTACTCTTACAACAGCTATTTTCTTTGTTTGGGTCCATCATTTGGGTACGAACTGATTGAGAAATTGTGTGGGACATAGTTTCCATTAGTGGAGAACTTTGCAAAACCACTATAGTGAAGAAATTTTCCCTTACCAGCTATTGCATTTCTGTGGTTGCCTATGCAAATTCCTTGTTGCACATTGCCAATTACTAATTGTGTTTGTTTTATGTCTTCAGAAATTTTATCCACTCTGTGGACACAGGTGTACTATTTGATTTCGGGTTTGCCAACAAATACTGCTACCTTCTCTGGAGCTTCCTCGTGTTGTTCATAGATTCCAACGATCTGTTATAATTCGTTTTTTCCCACTCAATATCTTGTTGATGGCTGTTTAAACATGATGATATGTTTTAGTTCACTTTTGTCCTGTGTAGTTTTGTTGGTACTGCTCATCACTTAGTGCTGGCGGATTATCGAATTTTTGAAACAGTTCTCCCACTTATTTGCCACATCATTGAGCAGCTTCCTTAATTGCATACTCAATGAAGCTTTCAAATTGGCAACTGATGATTCAGTTTCACAGTCTTCAGTTGTATTCGTTACACATTTTGTCAATTTTTTCTTTCCATTCATCGAGCTTTTTGTTCTGTTCGTCGATAGTTTGTACTGTTCACGGCATTTTTTTTTTTTGTTGTTGAATTCCTTGTCATGTTAGTAGAACCACAGTCTAACATATGTTAGAACTGTTTCCCGAATTTCTCGTTTAACTGCTTAGTACTCTCAGAACTAGTTGTACAAGTTGCTCACTTAGTACATCGTCTTTGTCTTCAGTTTTACATACCTTGTTCTAATGATTCATTCTTGGAATAGGGGAATATTTACTTACAGTTAGGGGCAGTTCGGCCCGAAACAAGAATCACAAATAGCTTTTCAGTATATAACAAGAGCCAAAAGGAGTGCTTCGGAAGTACATCTGGCACTCGGGTCCAATGACATTCTTTGCTCGCTTCTCATGAGACGCCATGTTATTTTCATCGTATTTGGATGTTATGACCTGTATATTGTGACACTCTGCTATTTCAAGGCAACAGCACAATGAACATTTATCGCAAATATGTTGCTCTAGGTATGATTTGTTATAAATAAATGTCACTTCTGATGTAAAGAGATTTTAACATGAACAGTAGTAAAGCTAAACCTGGTCCTGAGTTTTAGAGACATGCAGTTGCAGAACAGAGGAATATAGTGTTCGCATCCTCGAGTGTGCTTTTTTTTTCATCTCCGCTTTTTTAACACGTTCTGGGACTTCCTTAGTTATATAACGTAGGTGTGTTCCGCAATATTCGAATTCATTTGCATATAACAACGTGCTTTGCAAGTAACGAGTTTCTCCCATTTCGTGACTTAAGGCAAAAGAAAAAAAAATTCTTTGTGAATATGTCGTGATTTGTGAGAATGTGATTAGTCATAAATCTAAGAGTAGACAGTGAATGATGTTTACGTTCTTGCCTGTTACAAATGTTTGGCTGCTTTGCTTCCAAATATGTCCAGTTTCTGGTTGTGTGAAACCTAATGATGATGAGGGAAACCCGCACCGCTGACTAGGCAAGGTCGTAGCAGAGGTGGTTTGCCATTGCCTTCCTCTGACGGTAACGGGGATGAATGATGATGAAGAAGACAACACAACAACACCAAGTCATCTCGAGGCAGGGAAAAATCCCCGACCCCGCCGGGAATCGAACCCGGCACCCCGTGGGCGGGAAGCGAGAATGCTACCGCAAGACCACAAGCTGCAGACAACCTAATAGTGCAGCTTAAATTGTTGCAAATGAAACGAGCAGCAGTCATATTTATAGTCTTGATTGTCACAAATATTTAGCTGTGATCAAATCCTTAGCAATGCGTTCGTAAATTTGGAGGTCAAAATCGTGCCATACAGAGAGTGAGGGTCATCACGTGACCAATTCCCTATTTCAGCCAAACAAAGAAACGTTACATGACTGCTTTCGGATTTCAGCTGTTGGTTATTCTTGTTTCGGGCTGACCTGTCCCTATCATAAATGAAGATTCTCCTATTCGACCCACACACTGGCAGAGATACTGCATTCAATAATACCTCAATCTATTGTTCCTTTATCTCCTCTAAGTAACGTTTGTGTGTCCTTCAAAACAGGAATTATTTCATTTCCTACTGTTAAAGTCACTATCGCGAGTCTGTTACAATGATTATAGGGCAGACAAGTTATACGAAAAGTCGTCAATATTGTGTCTTGAGCAGTCTGTATCCTGCTTACAATTTGATAGCAATGTCATATTTGAGACACACATAAACAATGTAATAAGAGGTTGACGATAAAGTCTCATTGTCTGCTGTGATTCTATTCCAGGAGGAATACCACCAATACTGCACTCTGTTTGTCGTGTACAAACAACATGAACTTGTAATCCAAGGTAAGTGCTGATCCAAGTAGGAATGAAAAAACTTCCCAACGCATGTACACACTTGATCACTGCCACACTGCTAGTATCAAGTTTGGTATAGTTCTCAGAAGGCTGTATTATGAATACGCATGTATAGTACAAATTATGTGTGTCCTTTGGAAGTCAGATCTGAAAGCTGGAGAGACTGAGTAAGAGTCCCTAAGGGTTCTTTCCACCAACCTGTCGTCTTCTAAAGTTGTATCTCCAGTGTAAAAGGCAGCTCCGGTCATGGAATCTTCTTCGGCAGAGGCTGCTATGCCGTCATCTGGAATCCATGATTGTACTTTTTATGGGATGCCTCTTGCCCAGGTTAGTCTCCGCATCTACAGAGGGCAAGATCTGTAGTACTAACAATGATGGTAGGCGAGACTTCTCATTACTGTATCTTGTTTTGTTATATTTTTAAATCATCACACTTTTTACACTGTCTTTTCAACATTGGACATAGCTTCCTTAATCGTACGGTAACTTTTGTGACAACTTCCGATACAGAGTACGACATGTTCATTCGAAACTGAGATACATGTCCGTCCCACTAGAATGCCCAAAACAGTCTTACACGATCGGCCCTCCGAACGACCGAAATATATAAGGGGCCGTAGGCATAATTACCGAAAGCAGTACGTGTATGTTAGTGGCTGTAGAGACACTTGACCCACTGTGAGTGGCTGTAGAGACACTTGACCCACTGTGACACAAGGCAGTGAACAGCTGTCTCATAAAATTCCCGGGGCTGTGATGTTAACAGCTGGATGTCGCCGTCCACATGAGTGCAGGAAAGTTTATGCTGATGTTCTTCTTTGAACAGGATGATCTCCTTCTGATTCACTTCCTGCAGCATGGGACAACAGTGAATGCTCAGCATTACTCGCAAACCTTGAGATCCCTTTGCCAAGTGATCAAATCAAAACAACAAGGCAATCTCACCTGTGGGCTCATTTTGCTCCACAACAATGTAAAGCCTTATACGGCCAACACAGTCGCGTCACTCCTGCAGAAATTCAAATGGGAAGTTCTCGGCCACCCTCCATACAGTCCAGATCTCTCTCCCTGTGATTACGCCATTTTTGGTCCCCTTAAAAAGGCTCTGAGGGGCAAACGTCCAGCTGTATGTGCGGAACTGTTGAACATCGCAGCCCCGGAAATTTTATGAGACAGCCATTCACTGCCTCGTGTCACAGTGGGACAAGCGTCTCAACATCCAGGGTCAATACTTCTAACATACAGGTACTAGTTTCTGTAATTATGCCTCTGGCTCCTTTGTTTTTGAAGGCCTTTATAGTTGCATGACTGGACCTTTAGAAAGCTCAAAACAGTCTTATGCATCTAACTCTGAAGAATGCCCAAGACAGTCTTACACGTCTGGCGCTCTGAATGACCGAAACAGAGTTGTGTGACCAGACCTTCAGAGTGCCCGAACAGTCTGACTAGTGCAGCCAAAGTACTTCGTCTCCCAGGCATGCTAAAGCAACCCAAAGGTGTCCGAAGCACTTCAGTTGAAATATCGTTACCCTTACGTTTCTCATAACTAGTCAAATTTAATAAACAGAAACGATAAACTCGTAGGGTAACCATGAGAGTGTGCCATACTGAAAACTGTGTTAAATACGGTGAAATGCATATAAATAATTAATAAGAGAAGTCATGCGTTTTGGTGCCTAAACCTGAATGTGCCAACCAATCAGAAGCAAGTTCAGTACAACTGGCGGACTCTCCCACGGGAGTGGTACATACCGTATCATTTGTTGCTTGTACCTCATCCCATTTTGGTACCATATGTATCAAGCTGCATCAAAGCGAGCTTCTAGTAAGATAAAATACTGGTAGCCACAGCGAGAAATATTACACTTCCTCCTTCTTCTTTGATTTACAAAATTAGCCTGTTATCGAAGACAACTAACAAGTTCGGGAATGAGAATATTTTGCCCCAAATTTGAAAAAAAAATGAAGTTTCCATCCTCTCAGTACCTCCCATGGAAATTCTTTAAAAAAACTAGGAAATTTTTGTTCCTAAAATATTACCCAAATTAACCAAAACTATTGACTTACTAATGCTAAACATATACTTTCTCATCTTAATTCTATCATAAAACCTTAACTAAGCACACATTACATCATGAACTTCTTCTTGCTACAAAATATCATTTTCGATCTTCAGCTCCTGGCTGTCCTTTAAATTTTCTGTAGTTTTGTTATTCAACAATAAACATTAGCACTGGGCTATTAAATCTTTTCGTAAACACTCACTACACTTATTGCTGTTTACGTAAGATAGGCACTAAAAAATATAAGTTGTTGGCGCAATGCCGTTTATCTTTACACAACACACGTTTTTCATCTAATATTAGCACAATGCCACGCACGTTTTACCAAATAACATATATTTATTCTGACATCAGTGCAGTGCCGTCCACTTTTACCTAATAACATTCACATTTTTATATCTAACATCAGCACATAGGTGTCCCCTTTTACCTAATAATACTCACATTTTTTTACTTACGCCAGCCCTAGGCCATCCACATATATTGTTTACTATCACAGAGCTCAGAAATACTCTAAATTATATCAGCATGTAAGTGTCGTTACATAATACTCATACACAGATGTTACATAGTTTTACAATATACACAATGTTGCACTGACATAATACAATAATATTTACAAAGCCTTTGTTACTGCTATGGTGACTACAGGGCTTTCATTTGAATTGTCTCCTTGCTCGGCTAATGTTCCTAACCTTCACTCATTGGTCAGTCCACTCTTGCACTACCTGTTAATATTTTGCCGTTACCCATCAGGCGTGACTCATCCCAGTAAATAATCACTTTCACTCAAGCTCGTATAGGCGCTCGACGCACTGCTATCTTACGTCTAAGTATTGTGAATGGAAATGATATGAGAATAGCTCTCATTTTGTACTTCAAGTTTTATATTCATTTCATAACTTAACTAGGCATTAAAACAAGATTCGCAGGTCTTTTGAAACAACTGAAGATACCCTAGATCGTGATAACAGAGAAAAATAGCGAAACAAATCTCGTCGCTTTAAATTAGCTTGTAGCTTATTATGGACTTTGCTGCTCAAACATGTAAACATTATGAATATAACAAACATTTCTCATGTGCTGTAATGCTTTGGACGACATAAAGTGATGAAGTATGTGTGTAAACTCCCACTTCTTTAACGATATGACTTACTTGAGATGGTCAGCCGACTTTCCTTGCTGGTTAGCTTACTGCTGAAACCTCCTTTTCTCATCTTCTCCAAAGTATATCTGCTAGGAACAGGAATTTCTCAAGACTCTTTCTACTTATAAAAATAAGCAGACGTACACAGTTTCTTTTGCTTCACGTCACGACATATAGTTGAACATCAAACTTTTACAAAACTCATTCTCCACATAAACAAACACTATCAAGTAAGTCTCTTCATGTGCCCAAAAGTTAAAGACAAAGTTCATTTACACATGAGAAAAAGTTGGCTAAAAACCCAAGTCCATTATCATTCTGAATCTGAACACACGTGTTATCCTCTCCATCTCCAAAAGAAACAACAATTAACAATATTTTAACTGTTCTTTTTTTCCAGTACAATAGTCAAAGTTATAAAACAGCACAGAATACATAAACACTCCTTGTTCTTTCACTACAGCTTCCATGGTGCGACCAGCAGACACTTGTCGGCGCCGTTCGATCGCCATGTCTACAGTCTTCTTATTACACACTTCGAATCTGCACACACAGACAGGCGACTTGCAGTAGATAGGCTCTCTCACACTTATATTTAAAATATCGTGTGTTCGAGACAGTAGAAGGCCGAGTGATTCTAGAATTTACGCGGAAATTCTCGAAGCACTACAGTGCTTTATGTATTTCTTCCTCAGTACTTATTATTGTGAGTGTGCTATGTGCGATTCATGTTTTGTGTTCATTAGCCGTGTGCATAAATTTCTGCATCGTGATACAATTCATAATAACGCTTCAGTGGAAATATCTCGCCTACTAAACCCTAAATGTGTGGCCGACTCACGTCGCCGGCTATTACCTTCCTATTATTCCCTATCGTTTACATACGAGTGATCGACTTCTCTGGTCGATCCAAAAACTCATTTTAATTGTGTCTGGATTCATCCTAGCTTAAATAGATATGTATTGCAGCAAAACTTCATCATTGTTTTTAATCACTTGCAGAGCATCTACCAATTGTTGCTAATGAAGTTTAATCTAATCATTTCAGGACCATTGTGTATTGTTTGTTCTAATTGTTTCCACTTACTTGATTTGGCACCGTCCTCTTCCTCGCCTCGCGGGATTAGCCGAGCGGTCTTAGGCGCTGCAGTCATGGACTGCACGGCTGGTCCCGGCGGAGGTTCGAGTCCTCCCTCGGGCATGGTTGTGTGTGTTTGTCCGTAGTATAATTTAGGTTAAGTAGTGTGTAAGCTTAGTGACTGATGACATTAGCAGTTAAGTCCCTTAAGATTTCACACACATTTTTTCCTCTTCCTCTGCATCAGCTGCAACCTAGCTAAATAAAGAAATATAGAAGATTGTTTTCTCTGTATATGTACGATGTAATTCCTTTGTGTTTCATAATATACATAAAAAGTTTCTGTATGTAGTTTATAGGGTGTTCTTCTGCCTGTATGGATGGTGATTTTAGATCTTATAGCCTAGGTCCTCTACTTGTTTTGCAAACTTTATGCTGCATGTTATCTTTTGTTATATATAAGTGTAGTCTATGGTCGGTTGCTTAACTACTTAGTTAGTACACGTTTTATTTCAATTGATCCCTTTTTATCTTGAATAGAGAGAAAGGATAGATGACAGACTTTAATTCAGAATGATGAAGAGGGAAGAACTAACAGCGAGAAAAGAAAGGAAGTAAACTGTTAGTTAACTCGGGTACTTGGTAGGCGTCAGCTATCGAGCAATGCAAAGAGGGCTATTGCGCCCTGAGGTTTCTCGACTTGCTATTCCTTTACGAGTGACGGTGGCGCTGGTCTGCACACCACCTGTTTTTACGCCAGCCTGCCTGCATTTGTCTGTTGCCTGAAAGCGTGTCCAGCCTTCTAGTACATACAGGAGGTTGTTAACTTCACTCTTGTCTACATGAATTAGTTTCTCCTGAACAGCCAGTGGAAAGTTAAGAAGTATTATTTCTGCTAAGTCAGATTCACATAGAGGATCAGTTAAATATTGGTTCTTTTTCTAGTAGTGCTGAAAGAACTCCTTATAACTATCGCAGCCACTGTTCTCAAAGATCCTAGCTTCAAATATTTCTGTTTTTATGCTGTTTTGTGCACTTGTGGATCAGTATTGGTTTAGGAATGCTATAACAAATTCTTGGTATGTTTTACATGAGTTTTTGACTCCTGTTCCCCATGATATGGCGTCCCCTTCAAAACTACTGGCCACAAAATTGCTTTTCTGCTGTTCTGTCATATTGTCAGGCATGATGCCCTCAAACTGACGAATGGAAGCATCAGGATGTATACTACCTTTCCTAGAAAAATTACGAAATTTGTAAGCATTGGCATTATTGACTACTTGATTAATATGAACAACACACTTACGCTTTTCTTGTTCAACCCACGTTTCGAGTTTTCTGTTTTAGCACAACTTCCATATTATCTATATTTTTGCTCACCTCACTGAGTCGAGGTGTGATTTCTACCTTCTGTTCTATCTCTCTCAAACGACACTGAATCATATTTACATTACCATTACAAACAGTTTCTGTTCATGATCCTTTATGGCTAAGGACAGCATTTTTGTCCGTTAAGTCCATGACTTGTTTGTTTTGCCTTTCATGGGTGTCTTCGCAAGTTTGTCTATTTTACTCTGGTCAATACTTAATTTAATGACTTCATCCCTAACTGACAATACAAAAGTATCTTGAGCTTGCATGAGATAATTTATTTTCGCTATTTCATAATCAATCTTATGATTAACCTTTTGCTTATACTTATCCAGTTTTCGACCCCATTCATTACTCTCATCTTCAATTCTTTTCTCATATGCCCCTATTCTAATTTCGTGAGAATCAACCCCGGTCTCTAAATGTTTAAACTTACGATTAATTTTTGCCATCTCCTGGTTTGTTGCCTCTATTTTATCAGCAAGTAATTTTTGCTCTTTCTTTAATTCTTTTTGTACCTGTTCCATCTTTTCTTCTAGCCTTGTTTTTAATTCTTTTTGCCCAGATACTAACTCCATTAATATTCCAACCATACTTTTATTATTATCTTGTGTAGGCAATGTATCAGCTGGTGCTGTTCCATGTCTTAATCTACTTGTTGATCCATTAGCAATGGCGGTGTCAGAGTCATCACCTCTGACATCACTATTCACCTTATTTAACTTACCATTAAGATTCATGTCATCTACATCCGAATCCACTTCTCCAAAGTCACTATTGTTACTATTTAAAATCATTTTTTCTTTGGAAACTTCAGTTTCTGCACCAGATGATTCTGGTAAATAGCTATCATCCATTTGATTTTGTACAATTTCCTCTTTACTTATATTACTAATTTCATCTGGCATGGCCGGCCGCTGTGGCCGAGCGGTTCTAGGCGCTTCAGTCCAGAACCGCACTGCTGCTACGGTCGCAGGTTCGAATCCTGCCTCAGGCGTGGATGTATGTGATGTCCTTAGGTTAGATAGGTTTAAGTAGTTTTAAGTCTAGGGGACTGATGACCTCAGATGTTAAGTCCCATAGTGCTCAGAGCCATTTGATTTCATCTGGCATCCCTGTAATTGGCTTGCCTCGTCAATTTCGTTACCCTGAGGCTGCACTGTCTCTCTACTTCTAAGATTGTACCATGTTTCGCTTTCCCCAGACGTATTGTTATAAAAGAAATTATTACGAAACAGTTTAACAATATTCTTAAATATCCCTATGGTTGTCAATACGAGCTTCCTCTCGCTGGCTGTAAAGTGATTAGTGTACACGCTACCTTCTTCTCCGGCGCGATGCTGCTGTTCGCTGCATTGTTTGTATCGTGTTGGGTGTTCAGCTGCTATAGTCGACCACAGACGTCTATCCCTGCCGTTCGCTGCTCTCTGACTTTGGACTGCAGTTTGTGGAGGCGATAGGTGTTGCTTCCAGGTCATTTGCCTCGCCTGCTGTACACTGCTCTACTAACTGCTCTCTGAAGCCTTGTTTCTCGTAGCGGTGAAATAAAACGTAACCCTTTGAACCACACGCACACTTATAACTTTACATTTCGATTTGCGTTTTCACTTTCGACTACGTGACGCGGATTAATTAGCGGCATTTATAAATTTTGTTGCCTAGCGGTTCAAAGAAATTTACAAAAGTTCAAACAGGATATAATTTCACAGTTCACATAGTGTCGCTTTTTATCTTTTTCACTGTTTATACACTGTTGACATGGGCGTTTTATGATAATCATTACAGTCCACTGTTGTCACTATGATTTTCACGTCTCACTTAGTTCACAGTTCTCGTAGACAGACGGTAGCCTCTTTTTAAAATATACGTCCCTCACCAGGGCTGCCACGTATAAATTATGCTTGTCCTTTGGAAGTCAGATCTTGAAGCTGGAGAGATTGAATAAGAGTCCCTAACTGTTCTTTCCACCAACCTGTCGTTCTGAAGTTGTGTACCCAGCGCAGAAGACAGCTCGTCGGTCATGGAATCTTCTTCGTCGGAGACTGCTATGTCGTCATCTGGAAACTGTGATTGTGCTTTTTATGGGTGCCACTTGCCCAGTTTAGTCTCTGTATCTCTAGAGGGCAAGATCTGTAGTACTAACAATGATGGTAGGCGACACTTCTCATTACTATATCTGGTTTTGTTATATTTTTAAATCATCAAACTTTTTTCACTGTCTTTTACAACACTCGACATAGCTTCCTTAATTGTACGGTAACTTTTCTGACAACTTCCGATATAGAGTACGACATGCCTGTTCGAAACTGAGATACATGTCCGTCCCACTAGAATGCCCGAAACAGTCTTACACGTCCGCCGGCCGGTTTGGCCGATCGGTTCTAGGCGCTTCAGTCTGGAACCGCGCGACCGCTACGGTGGCAGGTTCGAATCCTGCCTCGGGCATGGATGTGTGTGTTGTCCTTAGGTTAGTTAGGTTTAAGTAGTTCTAAGTTCTAGGGGACTGATGACCTCAGATGTTAAGTCCCATAGAGCTCAGAGCCATTTGAACCATTTGAACCATCTTACACGTCCGGTCCTCTGAAGGACCGAAACATAGTTGCGTGACCGGATCTTCAGAACGCCCGAATCAGTCTGACTAGCGCGGTCGAAGTACTTCGTCTCCCAAGCGCGCCAAAGCGACCTGAAGGTTTCCGAAGCACTTCGGTTGCAATATCGTTGCTCTTACAATATGTTTCTCATACCTAGTGAAATTTAATAAACAGAAACGATAAACTCGTAGGGTAACCGTGAGAGATTGTCATACTGAAAATGGGTTAAATCCAATGAAAAGTAAGAGAAGTTAGGTGTTTTGACGCCCAACACCCGAATGTGCCGACCAATCATAAGCAATTTCAGTACAACTGGCGGACTATCCCACGTGACAGGTACATACCGTATCATCTGCCGCTTGTGCCTCACCCCATTTTGGTACCACATGCTACTTCATGTGTATCAAGCTGCATCAAGGTGAGCTTCTAGCAAGATAAAATACTGGCAGCCACAGCCAGGAATATCACAATAGTATTTGGTACTTTATCGAGGTACCATTTGGTTTCTAACAATTAAAGTTCATTACCCTTTAGGAATAAATGTTCATTAAAGTTCATTGTTTATAACAAAATAAATGTTCACCAGTATTTAATTTCCGAAAATCACAGATTCAAAAATATGATCGCCACATTAAGTGCCTCTTGTACTTTTTAACCAGGTTTCCACAACCAAGAAAAGTGTACAACAGGCGACATGAGGTCTGATATAGCAGTAGCATTATGTGCTGCTATTTTCACATGCTCCTGTCAAAATTGTGGCACTGTATTCAGTATGATATCAACAGGGATTATTGTTATGGACACCAGTGTTGTCATCCAGGGTATGACATTAGAACTGGGCCAAGAATCCAATGACAAGAGAAAGAACAGTCATTGGATCTGGAAGTGAAAATTATACACAAATAACATAGTGGCATCAAACAAAGCAATGAACATAGAACTTGTAAACGAAGACCCATATGTGAAACGCTTTTAGATAACGAAAGCTAATTTCATCTTCTTGTAGAGCTACGATTCGAGCTGTATTAAGAAATCTGATACATTAAAGGTGCAGTCATGGCTCTGACGATGAAATATTTCCAATATTTTGGCCTACATCAGGTTCTCAAAAGCATAATTCCAAAGTTTTTATGCGGTATATTATGTGCTATTTGCGATGCCTAAAGATTCATTTAAAAGTTTTCACTTTTGCACCGAACATCAGTTAAATAGGTTGAAATATTAAATTCAATCTGTACCGATTTTTGGTTCTATGTATCGTGCAAGTACACTGAAAGACACTGTAATATAATTTATTTCTTTTATCAAAAGCTACACTCAAACTGAAATAATACTACCACTAGAAACCTTGTTCCTTCCTTTCTCAAACCGACTGGGCATTGAAGTTTCCAGTTCTAGAATCGGATTACCTGGAAAAGCTGCCAGTATTGCTCTAATTCTCACCATTTTTAGAACGAAATGAACTGCTGTGAAATTACAATCAGCCTTCACTTATTAAACAATACTTGCTTAGCCACAAAAATTTTACGTATGCTTCATATAAAGCCAGTAATCATGTTTCCATTTGCAGAATTGTGGACCAAAACATACTACAGTAGACGTGATGGGAATGACACACTTTGTGAACTTGCAAGTTTTTGTAACTTCAGTAGGATGAAATTGCAATGAGTATGATAGGGACAGTTGTTTCGAAGAAAGACGTAAATTTCAGAAAAGCAATTCCTATGAAACAAAGACTTGTTAATATTCTTCAGCCCGCATCTCGTGGTCGTGCGGTAGCGTTCTCGCTTCCCACGCCCGGGTTCCCGGGTTCGATTCCCGGCGGGGTCAGGGATTTTCTCTGCCTCGTGATGGCTGGGTGTTGTGTGCTGTCCTTAGGTTAGTTAGGTTTAATTAGTTCTAAGTTCTAGGCGACTGATGACCTCAGCAGTTGAGTCGCATAGTGCTCAGAGCCAATATTCTTCATTTTGTGGCAACAGGTGGTTCGTGTCAAAGCCTTACATATTTATACCACATTTCAAAGCCAGCCATATCTCAAATAGGTTCTGCAGTTTGTGAAGCTTTGGTTCAAGGGCTGAAGAATTATGTAAAGGTAATTTAGTTATGTTAAAAGCACTGAAACATATATTTAATTGAGTATATATTTATTTTAATTTCATGTTAAAATTAATCTAGTTTATCATTTTCAATAAATGTAGTTTCTTCAGCCTCAAACTCTGTAACACTTCGAATGGATGTGACAGGGGAAGCTAAAGCTGAAATTGATGATCCTCTTGTCACGAACAGGCACATTCATTTTGGCCTCAAATAATGCATCATTAACTTTTTGTGGCCAACGCCCTTTCATACAGTGGAAGCTCCTGTAATTTGACGGCAACAAATTTTTCAAAATCAGTTGATGTATCTTGTTTTTGTTGCTGCTGGATATACTGCAACACTTCAGTGGTCTTGTTCAAAGTGTCGCTTCTTCCTGCCTTGCTCTTTATCTGTTTCGTGGAGGTGTAATATTTCCCCCTTCACCACTATCCGCGGCTTCATCGGTTTCTTCTGCAGGTTATCATATCTGTCATGGGGTCTGAAGTCAGGATTACTTGTTTCAGATGCTGGCAACTAAAGATGAATGGTGTGGCGTCTTGTCACTCTTCGCTAACGGGGTGCCTAAGAGATGCAGCGTTTTCGGAATGCTATACAACACTTCAGACAAATAACATTAATAGTTTTATTTATATAAAGCAATTGACAATACTTAACTTTGAGATTTACAAGTAGTATTCGCAAACGAAGGGCGACATGCAATATAGAGTCCCCGATCTGTGAAATGTTCTGGCAAGTTGACACACATCACTGATAACTAACGTCCGCGATCCGGTGCCGATCTGACAAGGGGAGGCCGCCAATTGTGAAATTCAGATTCGATTCATGCTGCGCATAATAGAAGCTCATGGCCAGAGGTGTAATGTGGCAAAGCACCAAGATGCACTTCTCAACCGTTGTCGAGAAAATCGAGTTAAAAGAAACCGTTGCCGTGAAATACTCTCTACGTTTATTAAATTTTTATATCGTCGTGGCGCAGCGGTAAGCGCTCGGGTTCATAATCTAAAGGTCGCCGGATCGAATTTCGCGCCATGCAACTTTTTTTTATTATTTGTTTTTTTTTTTGTAATTCAAATATATATATATATATATATATATATATATATATAATTCCGGGCAATCAGTTGCAACAATTATGCATATAACAAGTTGTTGAAAGTCGTTTGTCGTGGAAAAATAAAACTTGAAATAAAACACAATATCACAAATAGTATTCAAGTGGATACAATATATTGAAAAGTTCGGTATACACTCGCACATAATTAACAATTAGTGACCAGAAGTAGCCGGAGTATCGCACGAATCAGAGTGATAGTTATCATAGAAACATGGAAAGCAGAAAGCAGCACGACATCGAGCACATCTGATAAACGTTGCGTTTTTACAAGAACAATTGTTTTTTAAATATCTGTTGGGAAACACACCTGATTGACATTCTGAAAAAATTATTCTATCGTTCGTCAGGTTTGATGCATACCACGCTTATCGTATCATATCGGCAAAAATTGGAGAAGACAATTGATGGTGGACGATGGATATATATATATATATATATATATATATATATATATATATGTGTGTGTGTGTGTGTGTGTGTGTGTACATTTGAGTTACAAAAAACAAAATAAAAAATTTGCGGCGACCTTCGGATTACGAACCTGAGCGCTTACCCCTGCGCCACGACGCTACAGATAATTAGTAATTGTAGAGAGTATTTCACCGCAACGGTTTCTTTTAACTGTCGATTTTCTCGACAATGGCTGAGAAGTGCATCTTGGTGCTTTGCCACATTACACCTCTGGCCATGAGGTTTTATTATGCGCAGTATGAATCGAATCTGAATTTCACAATTGGCGGCCTCCCCTTGTGAGCCCCGAAGCTGGCAGAGGCAGCGCTTGTGTTCACTTCTTTCAGCTCTTGGCACGGCGCAGTTCGATTCCACGCACCGTTGGCCGACGTTTTCTCACCGCCTTTTCTGGTTTTCTGTTCGTCTTAGTTCCGACGCTTGTGGTTGCGCTAGAACAACTGGTATGCAGAAGTAAGCATCTTCAGCCCGACACACCACTTCCTCATTGCGGCATATTGAGCATATCGCCGACTGAAAACTTGAGTGCATTAGACACCAATAAACTTAATAGTATGGCGAGCATTTTCATTTAAAAACAATCCGTGCTTAGTAGCTGTTCAGATTTCGGAAAACGTTGCCATAAACTTGCTAATGTGAATGAAAGGGCTTGTGCATGACTGTGTTAAGAATAACACTGGCTTGGCAGTGAACGTGTACATTATCGAAGTTCAGAATATACCGTAGTTTTGCCAGTGTTTCCACTTTTCATTCAAAATTAAGACCTTTTCCCGATTCTTGGAATAGCTACGTTGTATGCAGCCTGGTGCGAGTTGCAGTACGGTATGTTTCTGCTCGGCTTTCCTACCGGCGATCTGCTGCAACGAGTTCACAGGTAGGTGTAGGTAAAGGACGAAAGGAACAGCACCGCCGCAAGTGCGCCTTACCATGCTGGTTAAATTGTATACGAAAGGCTTTGACACGAAAAGGAGCAGTAATATAATATTAGGGAAGGATGGCAAAAAAATTACATTTCCAGATAAGGTTAGTAACATTTTTAGTCGACATTGTGTTAAAGTAGTGGAAAAACTCATAAACGATATCAGTACCTCACAAAAATAAAAACATTCAAAAATAACATCTTCAGTGTCACAGAAATAACACTTCTGCTGCTAACAAACGAATCATAGGTAGCAAATATAATAAAAACAAACACCGTCCGAACAGGTCATGAACGCCCAATTGTGGCGACCGGGCGCCGTGTCATCCTTACACCTTAAGCATCACCGGATGCAGAAAGAGAGGGGCATGTTGTCAGCACACTAATCTCCCGGCCGTTGTCAGTTTTCGTGACCAGTGTCGCTACTTCTCAGTCAAATAGCTACTCAATTGGCCTCACAAGGGCTGAGAGCACTCTGCTTGACAACAGCACTCGGCTGACGTGTATGGTGACCCATCCAAGTGCTAAGCAAGGCCGGCAGCACTCTGACAGGAACCAGTGGTACACCATCGCAAGGCTGTTGGCAGCAAAAATAATATACACTCAAAAATGCAAAAACATCTACTGGTGTAGTAAAATGCTGAGCTTTTGATTAGTGAGATGTCTGAATGATCTGATGAACTCAGCTGTGGAAAAGAACTTCGGCTACTCCTGCTGCCAGTGATGATTCTGTTGGTGGTGGCATTACTGCTTCTACGTGTGATGGTGGTGTAGGTAGTAAAGACAGAGCTGCTGTTTTTGGTGCTGATTAATCTACTGGTGGTGCGACATTTCTACTGCTTCTGATAATTGCGTTGGTGCAGTTGAGAGCGTGCTGTCATATGACCTTATGCAATATTTGAACGTTTAGGTAGCGTGCTGGCGTTTGTAATTTGATTTATGACATTGTCACTGGACATAGTTACTGTTGCCAGCATGTAAGCAATCGATGTTTCCGGCAACCATGTTAGCAACTAGACAGTGCCGTAGGGAAGCGTAAATCGCAGTATGGGATATTTCAACTAATACTTTATTGCAATGTGTTTTGAATATTGTGGAGAATCCAACGAAATTATTTTCATAGAAATGTACCACGTTCACTAACGAATTGAAGGTGTTGTTCGCTTATGTACATGCGTACACGAATTCAAGATATTCGTGAATGTACGATTGAGAAACGTCAGTAACAAGACTAGACTCAACTGAGTTTCTTCAGTATAAAAGTTCTTCCTCGCAGTATGACAACAGTACTTATTAACTTTATTGCAGTACCAAGTCGTGAATATATTCTGAACTCACTAGTATAATGAGATAGAGAAGATAAAAATGAGAGCAGCGCGCTTCGTTACAGGATCATTTAGTAATCGCGAAAGCGTTACGGAGATGATAGATAACCTCTAGTGGAAGACTCTGCAGGAGAGACACTCAGTAGCTCGGTACGGGCTTTTGTCAAAGTTTCGAGAACATACCTTCACTGAAGAGTCAAGCAGTATATTGCTCTCTCCTACGTATATCTCGCGAAGAGACCATGAGGATAAAATCAGAGAGATTAGAGCCCACACAGAAGCATACCGACAATCCTTCTTTCCACGAACAATACGAGACTGGAATAGAAGGGAGAACCGATAGAGGTACTCAGTGTACCCTCCGCCACACACCGTCAGGTGGCTTGCGGAGTGTGGATGTAGATGTAGATGTACAATAATGAACAATCAATAACTAGCTCTGACCACACATGTAAAATTACCAATTATCAAATGTAAAGTGAAACTGGTTATTTTCGTTGAAGACTTTCAGAACTTTGTGAGTGAATTTTCAAGTCTCTTCTACATTATTCAGAACTCGTCTTGTTATCTATGGCGATACCAATTTCAGGCATGATCTTTTGCAGTGTGGACAGAAAACAATTATAGCCTATGTACCATCAAAAGATGAGTGACTAATATAATCCGTGTTGTGTTCTAATCAGATATTCATAAATATACAAATGTACCACACACTCTTTATTTCGTAGTGCGCCACGAACTTAACCATCACATCATCACATCAAAGGTACAGACGGTGTTTAGAAAGGATAGATTGCATGCAACCGATGGTGGAGTGTCCGTCGCTGTTAGTAGTAGTTTATCCTGTAGTGAAGTAGAAGTGGATAGTTCCTGTGAATTGTTATGGGTGGAGGTTACACTCAACAACCGAGCTAGGTTAATAATTGGCTCCTTTTACCGACCTCCCGACTCAGCAGCATTAGTAGCAGAACAACTGAGAGAAAATTTGGAATACATTTCACATAAATTTTCTCAGCATGTTATAGTCTTAGGTGGAGATTTCAATTTACCAGATATAGACTGGGACACTCAGATGTTTAGGACGGGTGGTAGGGACAGAGCATCGAGTGACATTATAGTGAGTGCACATTCCGAAAATTACCTCGAGTAATTAAACAGAGAACCGACTCGTGGAGATAACATCTTGGACCTACTGATAACAAACAGACCTGAACTTTTCGACTCTGTAAGTGCAGAACAGGGAATCAGTGGTCATAAGGCCGTTGCAGCATCCCTGAATATGGAAGTAAATAAGAATATAAAAAAAGGGAGGAAGGTTTATCTATTTAGCAAAGAGTAATAGAAGGCAGATTTCAGACTACCTAACAGATCAAAACGAAAATTTCTGTTCCGACACTGACAATGTTGAGTGTTTATGGAAAAAGTTCAAGGCAATCGTAAAATGCGTTTTAGACAGGTACGTGCCGAGTAAAACTGTGAGGGACGGGGAAAACCCACCGTGGTACAACAACAAAGTTAGGAAACTACTGCGAAAGCAAAGAGAGTTTCACTCCAAGTTTAAATGCAGCCAAAACCTCTCAGACAAACAGAAGCTAAACGATGTCAAAGTTAGCGTAAGGAGGGCTATACGTGAAGCGTACAGTGAATTCGAAAGTAAAATTCTATGTACCGACTTGACAGAAAATCCTAGGAAGTTCTGGTCTTACGTTAAATCAGTAAGTGGCTCGAAACAGCATATCCAGACACTCCGGGATGATGATGGCATTGAAACAGGGGATGACACGCGTAAAGCTGAAATAGTAAACACCTTTTTCCAAAGCTGTTTCACAGAGGAAGACCGCACTGCAGTTCCTTCTCTAAATCCTCGCACAAACGAAAAAATGGCTGACATCGAAATAAGTGTCCAAGGAATAGAAAAGCAACTGGAATCACTCAACAGAGGAAAGTCCACTGGACCTGACGGGATACCATTTCGATTCTACACAGAGTACGCGAAAGAACTTGCCCCCCTTCTAACAGCGGTGTACTGCAAGTCTCTAGAGGAACGGAAGGTTCCAAATGATTGGAAAAGAGCACAGGTAGTCCCAGTCTTCAAGAAGGGTCATCGAGCAGATGCGCAAAACTATAGACCTATATCTCTGACATCGATCTGTTGTAGAATTTTAGAACATGTTTTTTGCTCGAGTATCATATCGTTTTTGGAAACCCAGAATCTACTATGTAGGAATCAACATGGATTCCGGAAACAGCGATCGTGTGAGACCCAACTCGCTTTATTTGTTCATGAGACCCAGAAAATATTAGATACAGGCTCCCAGATAGATGCTATTTTTCTTGACTTCCGGAAGGCGTTCGATACAGTTCCGCACTGTCGCCTGATAAACAAAGTAAGAGCCTACGGAATATCAGATCAGCTGTGTGGCTGGATTGAAGAGATTTTAGCAAACAGAACACAGCATGTTGTTATCAATGGAGAGACGTCTACAGACGTTAAAGTAACCTCTGGCGTGCCACAGGGGAGTGTTATGGGACCATTGCTTTTCACAATATATATAAATGACCTAGTAGATAGTGTCGGAAATTCCATGCGGCTTTTCGCAGATGATGCTGTAGTATACAGAGAAGTTGCAGCATTAGAAAATTGTAGCGAAATGCAGGAAGATCTGCAGCGGATAGGCACTTGGTGCAGGGAGTGGCTACTGACCCTTAACATAGACAAATGTAATGTATTGTGAATACATAGAAAGAAGGATCCTTTACTGTATGATTATATGATAGCGGAACAAACACTGGTAGCAGTTATTCTGTAAAATATCTGGGAGTATGCGTGCGGAACGATTTGAAGTGGAATGATCATATAAAATTAATTGTTGGTAAGGCGGGTACCAGGTTGAGATTCATTGGGAGAGTCCTTAGAAAATGTAGTCCATCAACAAAGGAGGTGGCTTACAAAACACTCGTTCGACCTATACTTGAGTATTGCTCATCAGTGTGGGATCCGTACCAGATCGGGTTGATGGAGGAGATAGAGAAGATCGAAAGAAGAGCGGCGCGTTTCGTCACAGGGTTATTTGGTAACCGTGATAGCGTTACGGAGATGTTTAACTAACTCAAGTGGCAGACTCTGCAAGAGAGGCGCTCTGCATCGCGGTGTAGCTTGCTGTCCAGGTTTCGAGAGGGTGCGTTTCTGGATGAGGTATCGAATATGTTGCTTCCCCCTACTTATACCTCCCGAGGAGATCACGAATGTAAAATTAGAGAGATTAGAGCGCGCACGGAGGCTTTCAGACAGTCGTTCCTCCCGCGAACCATACGCGACTGGAACAGGAAAGGGAGGTAATGACAGTGGTACGTAAAATGCCCTCCGCCACACACCGTTCGGTGGCTTGCGGAGTATAAATGTAGATGTAGATGTAGATATTCCTGAATCTCCTCTATGGTTTGGAAATGATGTCCTTTCAATGTTGTTTTAAGTTTGGGAAACAGGAAAAAGTGTGCCAGGACTAGGTCTGGATAATAGGATGGATGGCGCACAACCAGTGCCCGATGTTTTCCCACATAGCTCCGGGCAAGGAGCACCCTGTGAACCAACACATTGTCACAATGAAACAGCCAAGTCTCGTTTTTACACAGTTCAGACCTCTACCTGCTCACAGCATTCCGCAATGACCCTAAAATTCCCTGGTAGACTTCCTTGTTTACCATCTGACAGGATGCTGTAATCCTTCTGGAAGTATCTTCAGAGTAAAACAGAATAACCAACATCACATTAACCTTTGACTGACCCTTGTGTGTTTCTTTTTGGACGAGGAAGCCCTTTACCTACACACATTGATGATTTGTGGTATGATTGCACCTTCTTTTCAACGTGAGCAATAATAACTCTGCAAAAGTTTTGCCAACTTTGACAGAAAAAGTCACACACACTCACAATGTCCTTCAAGCTTTTTTCATTGTCACTTTGTTATCAATCCAACGAATAGCTTGTGTAGGCGCTCACTTCAGTGACTGTAGCTCGGCAACTAATGGTCACAGTAAAACAGGGATAAAGGCCAATTAACACAGGCTGTCGTCTCATGTCAAAACATTCCACAATGCATTTCAAATGGCTGCGTTCACACATGGCATAAACAGAGTATGACAATATTTTATGTACATACCCATTATATCAAAAATAGCAGAATACTGCATGAATAAACATATGAGTCAATATTTTCAACATAATGATACACTTACCTCCTCACATTATAGTTTCAGATCCAGCCTTTCTACAGTCAAAGCAGTTGCAGCATTGTAACAAAAATATACAACTGTTTGTAAATAAAGATTTTATTTGTGCAATACTGTTGGACCTTAGGAAAGCTTTTGATATGGTCTCCCACAATATTCTCATAAAAAACTCTGCTATTATGGAGTGAAAGACAATTGCCTATGTCTATTGCAGTCTTATTTGGACAATAGGAAACAGTTAAGGTCAATGCTCAAACGTCAAAACGACTTCCAGTTGTGAAGGGTGCACCACTAGGATCTGTTCTTGGACCTTTCCTTTTCATTATTTACGTAAATGATTTACCCACAGTTCTGCCATGTGATGGAGAGCTATCTGTAGATCACACAACACTCATCACATGTGCTACCAATCTTGAAAATGTGCAACACAGCTTGGCAGTGGTAACAGAGAGATCTACTATGTAGTTAGAGGCAAATGTACTGCAGAAGTATGATGGTAAAACTGAAGACAATGTATTCAGTCGGAATGCTCCCAGTCATGACAATAAAATAGTCAAATTATTAGAATTTCACGTGGATCAACAGTTCAGCTGCAATACCCACATAGGGAAGTTATGTGGCAGACTTATCAAGTGTCATCTCTCTGCTGCACAAGCTGAGAAACAATTCAGTAAAGAACTTCTATTATATGTATATTTTGTATTCTTCCATTTCTACCTGAGTTATGGTATACTATTATAGGGTAATTCCACAGGCTTCGAATTAGTGTTTACGTGGCAAAAGAAAGCTGTAAAGTGCATTGCAGGACTCTGCTCATATGAACCATGCCAAGATTATTTTAAGAAGCTAAATATAATGACAGCACATAGCCTGTATATCTACAACTGCCTTGTCTTTGTTAAAGAGAATCTAAGTAAATGTGACCTAAGGAGGACAGCTCATGACAATAAACACAAGATGTGGACATACAACCAATGTGCTGTACATTAGGCTAGCAAAGACCCATAAGAGTTACAAATATTTTGGCCCTGTCTATTTCAACAAATTACCTGAAAATGCCTATACAGAGCCAGTAAATAAATTTAAAACTAGTCTTTTGTGATGTATGAAAAGCAAAGTAATTTGCTCTGCTCAAGAGTTCCTTGAGTGGGTGTCAACAGACTCACATTTCTTATGAGAATGAACAATGAATTAACTAAAAACTTTACATATACCACACTGTGTAACTATTTTATTAATGTTTCATATACTTATTGTTAATTATCTGTTTAATTACTGCATTGAATAATATTATTTTTTCGTTCTTTTCTTTTCTTTTGTATAAGCTATATGTAAACTGAAAAACTGAATGAGTTCTAGACACCACCAGAAGTAAATTATCGAGTTGTTTTGTGGCAAGGATAATGTTTTGATACATGGTTAAATATCTGTATAAAACAAAGTAAGAAATGCGCTCTTCAGTTTATTAATTCATGTATATTCACAGTTTTGTTTCAGGAAGTGGTAGTGTACAGATGGTTGCTTGGATCTGTGATACCAGAATTGCTAAACATGTTTATTTCAACCATTCATTAAGAAGTTACTAAAAAAGCAATATTTATTCATGAATAATCACAGTTTTGTTTCGGGAAGTGGTAGTGTATGGATGGTTGCTTGGATCTGTGATACCAGAATTGTTAAACATGAGTATTTCAACCATTCATTAAGAAGTTACTAAAAAAGGAATATTTATTCGCACAGTTAAGAGTTCAAATTCTATCTGTTCATCATTTCACTCGCCGCTGAGATCGTGCATCAAGAGGTTTGGTGCAGGCAAGAATCATTCACGCACTACATGGAGGAGCGTTCCTGCATCGACATTGCCACACCCAAGACTAAACACAATGGAAATAATGTGAAGATCTACAATATCAATGATTGCGGTGATTATGTGTCCATTATAATTATCCGGGCTGTTATGCTGTGGTCGGTTGATGGTGATTATGTGGTACCGCACGCTACTAGAAGCAGAGTATATAATGAAAATTGTGCTTATTGACTTTGAATGTAATGATACCTTCAAAAAATTTTTCACTATCCTTTCCAATCAATTTTTCCAATTATTCATGCAAATATTAATCCATTTCCATTTTTGTATATCTCTTCAATGGCTAGCTTAAAAGACAGCCCTGAGCGAAATATGAACAAACCTTTCAATTGTTGAGATGAAAATTTTTGAGATAAATTATTCATATTATTATTACAAGGAACTAATGAAACTTTCATTGTACTTGTTAAACGTCCACGACAGTGGAATGATAAAAACGTTGAAGGAGCAAATTAAAATTCAATTTCTGCCTACAAACGAGACGATCCGGGAATGCTGACTTCAGCAGTAAAGGTAGGAAGCTGCTACGCTGTATGATTATATAGCAGCACTTGCGCCGTCTTTCTGGCAGTAAGTATGTAATGTGATTTCCTTACAGTTAATATCCTTTACGGAAAGTACATTCCAACATAAAAGACGAAAATGTGTGCAAAGTCATCACTAAAGTGCAAGATAAGTCATTCAAATTCTATAAGACTGTGTCAGATAATAAATCAGTTTCATTACTGAATAAGCAGCTAAACCTACTACAGCTGAAAAGTACTGATACAGACAAAATTTCATTTCTGAAAAAATCGGTGAACCTCTAAGTTTTTATTTCTTCTCCATAGATTTTAATTACTACTCCAAATTTTTCTTCTGTTTCCTTTACTGCTTGCTCAATATACAGATTGAATAACATCAGGGAGAGGCTACAACCCTGCCTCACTCCCTTCTCGACCACTGCTTCCCTGTCATGTTCCTCAACTCTTATAATTGCCATCTGGTTTCTGTACAAATTGTAAATAGCCTTTCGCTCCCTGTATTTTACCCCTGCCACCTTCAGAATTTGACAGAGAATATTCCAGTCAACATTGTCAAAAGCTTTCTCTAAGTCTACAAATGCTAGAAAAGTAGGTTTGCCTTTCCTTACTCTATTTTCTAAGATCAGTCATAGGGTCAGTATTGCATTACATGTTCCAATATTTCTATGGAATCCAAACTGACCTCCCCGAGGTCGGCTTCTAACAGTTTTTCCATTCATTCGTCTGTAAAGAATTCGTGTTAGTATTTTGCAACGGTGGCTTATTAAACTGATAGTTCGGTAATTTTCACATCTGTCAACACCTGCTTTCTTTGGGATTGGAATTATTATATTATTCTTGAAGTCTGAGGATATTTCGCCTGTCTCATACATTTTACTCACCAGATGGTAAAGTTTTGTCAGGACTGGCTCTCCCAAGGCTGTCAGTAGTTCTAATGGAATGTTGTCTACTCCCGGGGCCTTGTTTCGACTTAGGTCTTTCAGTACTCTGTCAAACTCTTCACGCAGTATCATATCTCCCATTTCATCTTCATCTACATTCTCTTCCATTTAAGAACATTGCCCTTTTATAGACCCTCTATATATTCTTTCCACCTTTCTGCTTTCCCTTCTTTGCGTAGAACTGGGTTTCCATCTGAGCAAGTGGTTCTCTTTTCTCCAAAGGTCTCTTTCATTCTCAAGTAGGCGGTATCTGTCTTACCCCTAACCTCTACATCCTTACATTTGTCCTCTAGCCATCCCTGCTTAGCCATTTTGCCCTTCCTGTCGATCTCATTTTTGAGGCATTTGTATTCCCTTTTGCCTGCTTCATTTACTGCATTTTTATATTTTCTCCTTTCATCAATTAAATTCAATATCTCTTCTGTTACCCAAGGATTTCTATTAGCCCTCGTCTTTTTACCTACTTGATCCTCTGCTACCTTCACTGTTTCGTCTCTCAAAGCAACCCCATTCTTCTTTTACTGTATTTCTTTCCCCCATTCTTGTCAATCGTTCCCTAATGCTCTCCCTGAAGCTCTCTACGACCTCTGCTTCTTTCAGTTTATCCAGGTCCCATCTCCTCAAATTCCCACCGTTTTGCAGTTTCTTCAGTTTTAATCTACAGTTCATAACCAATAGATTGTGGTCAGAGTCCACATCTGCCCCTGGAAATGTCTTACAATTTAAAACCTGGTTCCTGAGTCTCTGTTTTACCATTATATAATCTATCTGAAACCTGTCAGTATCTCCAGGCTTCTTCCATGTATACAATCTTCCTTTATGAGTCTTGAACCAAGTGTTAGCTATGATTAAGTATGCTCTGTGCAAAATTCTACCAGGCGGCTTCCTCTTTTATTTACTCCCCCCAATCCATATTCACCTACTACGTTTCCTTCTCTTCCTTTTCCTACTTTCGAATTCCAGTCACCCATGACTATTAAATTTTCGTCTCCCTTCACTATCTGAATAATTTCTTTTATCTCACCATACATTTCATCAATCTCTTCGCCACCTGCGGAGCTAGTTGGCATATAAACTTGTACTACTGTGGTAGGCATGGGCTTCGTATCTATCTTGGCCACAATAATGCGTTCACTATGCTATTCGTAATAGCTTATCCATGTTCCTATCTTTTTATTCGTTATTGAACTCACTTCTGCATTACCCTTGACTTAGAATTTATAACCCTGTATTCTCATGACCAGAAGTCCCGTACCTCCTGCCACCGAATGTCACTAAGTCCCACTATATCTAATTTTAACCTTTCCATTTGCCATTTAAAATTTTCTAATCTACCTGCCCGATTAAGGGATCTGACATTCCACACTCTGATCCATAGAGCGCCAGTTTTCTTTCTCCTGATAACGACGCCTTCTTGAGTAGTTTCCGCCCAGAGATCCAAATGGGGGACTATTTTACCTCCAGAATATTTTACCCAAGGGGACGCCATCATCATTTAACCATACAGTAAAGCTGCATGCCCTCGGGAAAAATTACGGCTGTAGTTTCCCCTTGCTTTCAGTCGTTCACAGTACCAGCACAGCAAGGCCGTTTTGGTTAGTGTTACAAAGCCAGATCATTCAATCATCCAGACTGTTGCCCCTGCAACTACTGAAAAGGTTGCAGCCCCTGTTCAGGAACCACACGTTTGTCTGACCTCTCAACAGATACCCCACCGTTGTGGTTGCACCTATGGTACGGCTATCTGTATCGCTGAGGCACGCAAGCCTCCCCACCAGCGGGAAAGTCCACGGTTCAGGGGGGGGAGGGGGGACTCTCCCTTATTTTTCTACATCTCCGTTTATTCAGTAGGCTTTACAAATGCTAATGTGGGCAGCAGCCCACCAGTTTTATTTGTTTTCGGCACTCCAACACTTGCAGCTGTGCCTGTCTGGTGCTCACTCACTTGTGGTTTGTTGACTAGCTTGCTCCCCAATGCACATGCACTGCATTGCTCTGATACCACTGGTGTTGCAGCGAGTTGTGCATTGAATTGCACGCTATTGTGTCTTTCATAAGTTCATTTTTTTATTTGCAACTGGGCTACACACAAGGCGAAGCATTGTATTTAGAGTATCGTCGTCTCTAGACACATAAAAGTAAAAGTCTTCCTTTTTACAGCCACTCGTCTTACCTTTTACACATTTGACATATAAGAAAATACACAAACAAAAATTTTCCTTGACAACTAATTACATAAACTCTGGAATGTCACATTCCAACATCCTAAATCTAATATTATTTACATATATACAACTTAGAGGGTGTACAGACCTTCTTCAATATATAAACGTTCTAAAGGCTTGTTGTTGGCAATGGCTCTTGTCTCTACCCATGTTCATGTTTACCGATCTGTATGCTCCTGGGAAGGAGATTTTAGTAATTATGTATGGTCCAGTGTATAGTAGTTGCCACTTATGGTTCAGTTTTCCAATTTATCCTCATTTCTTTGATACAGACCATTTTTCACATAACTGCCTTGATCGTACCTCATGAAGCAAGTGTCGATCTAGCTCGTGCCCTCACTCTCCTCCCAAGTCACACACCAGGTGCCTACCATTACCGGTTCAAGTTTTCCAGCATCGTAGTGACATCAGTCTTCTACTATATGGACTGTTGGTGTTTGATTACGCCAGTTAGTATCCTGTGAGACTCTCAACTGAATTCCTCTTTGCCTTTGCATGTTATTAGGCACATGAGATTTACTTTGCCGGCCGAATTCCGCTGTCTGTGGATTATTCGATCGTCTGGTATTGTATTGTGTTTGTCAAGCGACCGCCTGGTTACTGCCAGTAGTTTGTGTCTGTACATATTGTACTGGCTGGCCACACTCTACTTTCCCATTGTAGTTTTATTTTTTATTTTTTTACATTTCTTTTATATCCGCCTTTGAATTTATGGCTTTTGCAATTGCCATTGTGATTATCATTATCGTTACCATAGACCTGTGTGGTGTAAGGTTGGCATCCGTGTTGTACTACGAAACCGTTGTCCACTTGTTGGTCTGTATATCTCTGGCACTATAGTCCGCGAAAGCGTTAATGGCCTGTCGCCGCGCAGCGCAGCTTCCAAGGAGTGCTGCATTGTCAACTCGGAGCTGGGCGAATTGACGGCAGCTATGCTACGGACAGCTGCTTTAGCCGATGTTTGACCTGTCTCGCTACTGTCAGGTTCATGGTGCTCTACTCCCCGTTCGTGATAAATTTATTAGATGTGCCTAATAACTGCGAGATACACATAGCAGAATGGAATGTCTATTCAATCTTTCCCAGTCATAACTACATTACGAAATAGTGATACATACTCTCTCACTGCAGAATGGATTCTATAATAAATTTCACCTTACAGAAAGATTACGCCTTCCGTTCCTCTTGCTTTATAAATAAAAAGAAGAAAGAATCAAATCTAAAATACCCACCCCAGTCCCCAGGACGAACAGCATTTTAATCTACGTTATATCGTAGACAGAAAAGAGAGAGAAGTAAAATAAACAAATTTGTCTGAATGGCCGTTATCCGCAGCAAGTATATAAATAATCGTTTTTTGAAGTAAACGCCTTTTCTAGCTGCAATCTGTTTTATTAATCCAGACGCGTCCAGCATTTTATTTTAAGGCATTATCGGTGGATATCATCTGAAATAGTACACTGTTACTATATGCCGTCATTGTAGATTTAAGAACAGTTCACGCCCTTGTTTTTGTATATAATCGTAAGTAATAATTTATTTATGCAAAAATAAGGGCGTAAACTGTTTTCAAATTTACATGACGGCATATAATAGCTACAGTGTACTACACAGATGGTATCAACCGATGATGCCTTAAAATAAAATTCTAAACGCGTCTGGATTAATAAAACAGATTGCAGCATGAAAAGGCGTTTAATTTAAAGAAAAAAACGAAGTAAAATAAAATTGCCATTACAGACTATATATTCCACTGAACTACTTTCTATGGCACAGACAGCTTGAAAGGAAGTAAATGTTCATGATAATAACAGAGTAAGTCTACATTCCATTCACATACCTTTTTACTCGGAGCTTTCATTGTCGCCGCCTTTGGAGCTGGAGTCCCTGGATGTGAGAGCTAGACACGATTAACGAATCCAATATTTCGTCTCTGACAACTTCTTTCTAGTACTCTTCTTCTTGCAGTTTGTCAGTGTGACGCACGCAAGCTTCCCAATTTTCTCTATTGCTTCATGGGTGAGGCTTTCAGTGTCGGCTATTTTAAATGTAGTATTTTTTGTAAATGTAGTATTTTTGTCTGCCACGTATTTCTTCACTTGTGCCGACACCAGTTCAATGGGGCTATAATGTCAGTGATAAGGAGGTACTCGTATCACTCTGTGTCCATGTTTCTTAGCTATGGAGTCAATTTCGTAGTTTTTAACGCTGGTCTTTGACATGTTCACCAGTTCCAAAAGCTCTGCTCTTGTTTGTGTTTCACTGTGCGTTACATTATTATTTCGCAACCAAGAAACAATAGCACTTTTCCTTGTGCTTGTGGTGGGAGGCCTGTTGAGAACAACAGAGTGACAGCTTGCATTGTCCCTAACTTGGCAGGCCGTGGTGGCGCCTCAGTCTGGAACCACGCGACCGCTACGGTCGCAGGTTCGAATCCTGCTTCGGGCATGGATGTGTGTGATGTCCTTACGTTAGTTCGGTTTAATTAGTTCTAAGTTCTAGGGGACTGATGACTTCAGCTGTTAAGTCCCATAGCGCTCAGAGCCATTTGAACCATTTTTGTCCATAACAATGACAGAGTCTGGATGCAAATAAGGCAACAGCTGATTCTGAAACCATTCTCGAAATGTTTCTCCATTCACTTCGGTATGGTAATCAGATGTGGTTTTTGCTTTTGATTTGAAAATAAGTTTACTTTCAGGCACAAACCCGGTAGCAGCAGAATCAGCGTGACATATTATAAGACGCCCTCCTTTTCCCACTGGAACTTTCAACGATGACCAAAAAGGTGCTTCTGCTTAAAATGGAGTCCAAATTACCCACTCTATAATCACACAGTGTTTCATAATTAGAGCACTTAGCGATTTCCAACGAACTTTAAGCATAATTATTTCAATCTTTCTCCAAATTTTTCCTCACTTACATGTTTATCTTCAAGAAATACAGAATCAGAGCGCTACAATGATTGTTGCATTCCACTGGCAAGATCACGTACTCAGCTTCAGCCGGGGCTTTATACTCGTTCAAGTGGCTATAAACACTATGGGACTTAACATCTGAGGTCACCAGTCACCTAGACTTAGAACTACTTAAACCTAACTAACCTAAGGACATCACACACATCCATGACCGGGGCAGGATTCGAACCTGAGACCGTAGCAGCAGCGCCGTTCCGGACTGAAGCGCCTAGAACCGCTCGGCTACAGCGGCCGGCTTTATACTGATATATTATATATACACCACTGACCATTAAAATTGCTACACCAAGAAGAAATGCAGATAATAAACGGGTATTCATTGGACAAATATATTATACTAGAACTGACATGTGATTACATTTTCACGCAGTTTGGGTGCATAGATCCTGAGAAATCGGTACGCAGAACAACCACCTCTGGCCGTAATAACGGCCTTGACACGCCTGGTCATTGAGTCAAACAGAGCTTCGATGGCGTGGACAGGTACAGCTGCCCATGCAGCTTCAACGCGATACCACAGTTCATCAAGACTAGTGGCTGGCGTATTGTCACGAGCCAATTGCTCGGCCACCATTGACCAGGCGTTTTCAATTAGTGAGAGATCTGGAGAATGTGCTGGCCAGGGTAGCAATCGAACATTTTCTGTATCCAGAAAGGCCCATACAGGACCTGCAACATGCGGTCGTGCATTATCCTGCTGAAATGTAGGGTTTCGCAGAGATCGAACGAAGGATAGAGCTACGGGTCGTAACACATCTGAAATGTAACGCTCACTGTTCAAAGTGCCGTCAATGCGAACAAGAGGTGACCGAGACGTGTAACCAATGGCACCCCATACCATCATGCCGGGTGATACACCACTATGGCGATGACGAATACACGCTTCCTATGTGTGTTCACCGCGATGTCACCAAACACGGATGCGACCATCATGATGCTGTAAACACAACCTGGATTCATCCGAAAAAATGACGTTTTGCCATGTGTGCACCCAGGTTCGTCGAGGAGCACACCATCGCAGGCACTCCTGTCTGCGACGCAGCGTCAAGGGTAACTGCAGCCATGGTCTCTGAGCTGACAGTCCATGCTGCTGCAAACGTCGTCGAACTGTTCGTGCAGATGGTTGTTGTCTTGTAAACGTACCCATCTGTTGACTCAGGGATCGAGACGTGGCTGCACGATCCGTTACAACCATGCGGTTAAGATGCCTGTCATCTCGACTGCTAGTGATACGAGGCCGTTGGGATCCAGCACGGCGTTCCGTATTACCCTCCTGAACCCACCGATTCCATATTCTGCTAACAGACCAACGCGAGCAGCAATGTCGCGATACGATAAATCTCAATCGCGATACGCTACAATTCGACCTTTATCAAAGTCGGAAACGTGATGGTACGCATTTCTCCTCCTTACACGAGGCATCACAACAACGTTTCACCAGGCAACGCCGGTCAACTACTGTTTGTGTATGAGAAATCGGTTGGAAACTTTCCTCATGTCAGCACGTTGCAGGTGTCGCCACCGACGCCAACCTTGTGTGAATGCTCTGAAAAGTTAATCATTTGCGTATCACAGCATCTTCTTCCTGTCGGTTAAATTTCGCGTTTGTAGCACGTCATCTTCGTGGTGTAGCAATTTTAATGGCCATATATATATATATACAGGGTGAGTCACCTAACATTACCGCTGGATATATTTCGTAAACCACATCAAATACTGACGAATCGATTCCACAGACCGAACATGAGGAGAGGGGCTAGTGTAATTGGTTAATACAAACCATAAAAAAATGCACGGAAGTATGTTTTTTAACACAAACCTACGTTTTTTTTAAATGGAACCCCGTTAGTTTTGCTAGCACATCTGAACATATAAACAAATACATAATCAGTGCCGTTTATTGCATTGTAAAATGTTAATTACATCCGGAGATATTGTAACCTAAAGTTGACGCTTGAGTACCACTCCTCTGCCGTTCGATCGTGTGTATCGGAGAGCACCGAATTACGTAGGGATCCAAAGGTAACGGTGATGGACCTTAGGTGCAGAAGAGACTGGAACAGCACATTACGTCCACATGCTAACACCTTTTTATTGGTCTTTTTCACTGACGCACGTGTACATTACCACGAGGGGTGAGGTACACGTACACACGTGGTTTGCGTTTTCAACTACGGAGTGGAATAGAGTGTGTCCCGACATGTCAGGCCAATAGATGTTCAATGTGGTGGCCATCATTTGCTGCACGCAATTGCAATCTCTGGCGTAATGAATGTCGTACACGCCGCAGTACATCTGGTGTAATGTCGCTGCAGGCTGCCACAATACGTTGTTTCATATCCTCTGGGGTTGTAGGCACATCACGGTACACGTTCTCCTTTAACGTACCCCACAGAAAGAAGTCCAGAGGTGTAAGATCAGGAGAACGGGCTGGCCAATTTATGCGTCCTCCACGTCCTATGAACGCCCGTCGAACATCCTGTCAAGGGTCAGCCTAGTGTTAATTGTGGAATGTGCAGGTGCACCATCATGCTGATACCACATACGTCGACGCGTTTCCAGTGGGACATTTTCGAGCAACATTGGCAGATCATTCTGTACAAACGCGATGTATGTTGCAGCTGTTTGGGCCCCTGCAATGAAGTGAGGACCAATGAGGTGGTCGCAAATGATTCCGCACCATACATTTACAGTCCACGGTCGCTGTCGCTCTACCTGTCTGAGCCAGCGAGGATTGTCCACGGACCAGTAATGCATGTTTCGTAGATTCACTGCCCCGTGGTTTGTGAAACCCGCTTCATCGGTAAACAGGTAGAACTGCAACGCATTCTCTGTCAATGCCCATTGACAGAATTGCACTCGATGATTAAAGTCATCACCATGTAATTGCTGATGTAGCGACACATGAAACGGGTGAAAGCGGTGACGATGCAGTATGCGCATGACACTACTTTGACTCAGTCCACGGGCTCTCATAATGTCCCGTGTACTCATGTGAGGGTTCATGGCAACAGCAGATAACACACCAACTGCACCCGCTTCTCCTGTGACGGGCCTGTTACGGACCCGTTTGCGTGCTACGACCATACCTGTTGCATACAGTTGGCAGTAGATGTTTTGCAATGTGCGGCACGTTGGATGCTCTCTGTCCGGGTACCGTTCTGCATACACCTTGCAGGCTTCAGCTGCATTTCGTCGACACTCGCCATGGATGAGTATCATCTCCGCCTTTTCAGATTTCGAATACACCATGGTTACAGTTCCTACAATACTACACTATCACAGACGTCTGGTAACACGGTGTACTACAGTTAGTCTGCGTGCGGAGACGAATGCAGAATAACAGCAGCAGCAAGCGCTACATGCGGACACTTCGACAGCTAGACCAAACCACAGCAGTGCACTACAGCCACACTCGTAAACACGGTCGTCATCGTAAACATGTCCCTGCAGATGCTGCTCGCCGACCGTGGCCCGTGTTTGTTACAACACGCAACTGAACGTCGGAGGTTTCAAGCGTCAACTTTAGGTTACAATATCTCCGGATGTAATTAACATTTTACAATGCAACAAACGGCACTAATTACATATTTGTTTATATGTTCAGATGTGCTAACAAAACACGTGGTTCCATTTAAAAAAAACGTAGGTTTGTGTTAAAAAACATACTTCCGTGCATTTTTGTATGGTTTGTATTAAACAATTACACTAGCCCCTCTTCTCACGTTCGGTCTGTGGGATCGGTTCGTCAGTATTTGATGTGGTTTACGAAATATATCCAGCGGTATATATTATATATATAACTGAAGCCCTGAAGGAAAATAATATTTGGGTATTAGTTGCGCATCCAAGTGGTGCACAGGTTTTGTGGCATGAATGAGTCTTACGCAAGACAATATATATATATTATATATATATATATATATATATATATATATATATATATATAATGAATGTACTGTACATATTATGAATGTTGTACAAGAAAACGTGTAATCGAAATTTGAGTAATATAATGAATATAACTTACATACAAAAACGAGGTTACCGTGTATGTTTGCAAACCATGGTCAAGAGGGAGAATTCTTACACATTGTTTTATAACATGTGCTTCACCTTTTGTATGGTGAACGTTCCACTGTGGTTTTTGCAGGACCTGCTGCTGTCACACTGTATACGTGAATGCCACTACAGACGCTGATGCTGAGGTGTCACGTGGATCGGTTCCGGCAATAATGCAGGTTTGTCGGAATGCTGTCCACAGCCAGGAGCAGGTTGTGGCTATATTTCTCCAAATGGCTGTTTTCTACCATCTCTGTACAAAACTGGAGGCTGCGTCTGACATTCAGTTTACTTAAAGGAGGCCCAGACTAACATTTGAGTCACAGGTGTTTTGAAGCCTAGGACTACAGATTAATTATTAGCTGTGTGATCGATCATTCAGCATTTGGGGTCCCCCTGGAACTGTCGCCTGGGTGCAGTGCTCCCCTTTCGCCCCCAGGTAGGGCTGCGTCTGTTCAAAACCTTCAGGTTGTTCCATGTACACATCTTCTTCGAGTACACCATTGAGAAAAGCTATTTTGATGTCAAACTGGTTGAGCTTCAAAGCTATTTTGATGTCAAACTGGTTGAGCTTCATTTTCTCTGTAGCATATACTACCAACAGGGTAATAGTAACATAATGTGAACCAGGGCTGAATGTTTCTTCATAATCAGCACCCCGCTTTTGTACATGTCCTTTGACCACAAGTCAGGCCTTGAAGCAAACTTTTCCATTTTCTGCATTGTCTTGCGTAAGACTCATTCATGCCACAAAACCTGTGCACCACTTGGATGCGCAACTAATACCCAAATATTATTTTCCTTCAGGGCTTCAGTTCTTCATGAATGGCTTCCAGCCACTGATTTTTATTGTTATACTGCAAGGCTTCAGTATACACGGCTGGATCCATGCCTCTGTTGAAAGGAGTTCCAGCCATTTACACACAATATCCAATGGTCATCCGTTCTGGTTTCTTCTTTTCACATTTGCCTTTTAGTTTCTCACTTAATACTTGACTTCCTCTGGAGCTTGCTGTTGTATCCAGATCTTCTTCTCCTTCACTTAGACCCTCTGTCTTCTTGTCGTGACTGACATTTTCTGATTCCTTTTCCTCATCAGAAGTCTGACTAGGATGAGTCTGTCGAATGGTCTTATCACGAGCAACTCCAAATTCAGTAACATTGGTGTGTAGACTGTATACAACTTCAGCCTTGAATTTTACATCCTGACTTAGCACAACCTTTCTCTGACATAGAATCGAGACGGTAAAGCTGTCTCTGTCATTCAATACCCAGCCAGACATCCATGCATGCCTTGTCTTCAAAGTTTGAACAAAAATTCTTGTTTAGATTCACGTAACACTCTGTTCCGGATTCTCAATAGTTCAGGTTGCCTACTAGTCGTCCATACCACAGTTAATAGTGAAGTTTATTTTAAATGGAGGACATACCAGTGCAGTTCAAAAGGTATGTAGCACTACTGCTTGCAGTACATGGTGATTTACAAGGGTTCAGCATGGGTCCTCGTGGAGGCCGATGATTGGTTTATCATGAAAGTGCAATAGGCGACTATATCCCTGGGAGGAAAATTCTCCAAACTCGTAGCCAGTGAACGAAGAGCTGAATCAATGCGAACAATGGCGACGGTAGGCCATGCGGGGCCAGTTCCGATAGCGACGTCAGTCATTGCAAAATCGACACGTCCTCCACCGAATATTGATGCTGCATGTAGAACATCTATTGTTTTGTCAGGATACTATAATCAGTTTCGATGTCTGCAACAGTTTTGTAGATGGCAGGACGCCAGCGATAAACACGATGCGTGCGACAGCGTGGCATGTTGACGACTGACTGACATCTTAAAAGGATCATCACTTGTACAGCAATGCGCACAGTGCGTGACGTCAGAGACTGATAAACGGCCTTAGAGAATTCTCGCGGCAGCGGCGAGGCGTTATCCCGGACGCGTGCTTTAGTCTTTTTAGCAGCATGTGTCCAAGCGAAGGCGGCGCGGAGATAACGGCGTCGGCGGCTGTGTTCGTCGGCTGCGCAGCGTATTGCCGTTGACTGCGTAATACATGTTTTCACACAAAGAGGTCAAACATAGGGTGATGATAAGACTAAAAACACTTTTCTGACAGATCAATGTAATTTACTGACAAAACTGTTCCATCCTGGTTCTCGATGTATAGTCAGGAGACTCGGCAGACGCTAGCGTTTCTGTATACTGTTCTACATAGTACAATCACCAATAAATTCAAGTTTCATTGCAATACCCCTACCACGTATAAATATTTACACACAATCATCTTTTGACAATGCTGAGAATACTTCTACATTTGCTGTTAATCTCTGTTTTATCTTTTCTATTATTACAATTCACGAAACCAAGGGCCGTTCGTTGTAAAGGGCCAGAGGGGCCTCGCTCCACCCAGAATTTTGTGACGTACTTTTCTTCATTTTATATCAAACAGTTCGTGTAAGACATAATTGTCGCACCTTACAACTGACAGAAACTCGACATAATCAGACCCAGTTCTCTCTGTGTCAGACACTGTGTATCATTCTGCACTGACAAACCAGTTTTTCTTTCCTGAACCCAGTTACCCAAAGCCTAGGCCAGTAGCAGGTATTCCCTCCACACTCCTAGGCTGCAGTCACAGTGACGCAGCCAAGCGGTTTCCCTTCTCCACCTCGCCCCTCGCTGAAGCATACCTGCAGGGCAGCAAACACGGGCCTCGTGGGTAGGTCACAGCATGTGTACCCCTCTTTCCCTGCATCCCAGCCATCCCAAGGGGCCAAAGGCTCCTAAAACTGAAGCACAGCGTAGGGCCAGCTCGAGTGGGTCCAGTGGATAGACCACCTCACCCATACCCATCTTTTCCAGCACCCTAGTGAATCCACTGTCCCTGCCATGTCTCCACTCTCCTCCCTTTGCCCAGCTATTCACAAGTCTTCACAATGTTTGGGGCGAGAAATCTTTGGTCCACAGCACTTGATTGTGGTTGCTGTCATATGCCTTACTGCATTCCCCCGCTCCCCTTTACTCCTACTGCCATTCAGCAATGGGAAATGTAGAGAACGGTGAACAAGGCCACCTCTCAGTAGTGTCCCATATTCTGGGTCTGTGTAGTTGAAACTCGATTGTTTGTACATCAATTTTAAAATGAATAACGTATGTTGTTTGCTTAAAATAACCTTTCATTCGTGGAGCATGGAAGAGAAGCTGGAAATCAAGCAGTTAGGTGCATGCCAAGCAAAAGAGTTCGTTCCGCAATAGATGGTTCTGTAAAAAATCTTGGTTAACAGTGACGGAAGAGAGACAAATTATTTTGATGCTAATGTGTGTTATTTGGTGGTGAAGGATTGTGGACAATGGTCAACTGTATGGATGTGAAGCATTTAAGTCAATGAATTAAGGAATGTGAAGAAAGTAGACTAAATTTAGAAAATGCTTCTAAATACAAAATTTTTGGCACAGTTAACATTGCTGCTAGGATTGATTCAGCATATAAAATGTCAGTTGAGAAACATAATGAATTAGCTACATGCAGAAATCACTTTCTCATTGTACTTTGGTATATTAATGGGAAGAAACCACTTGAAAGATTCCTGTCCTTTGAAAATGTTAATGGCAGGACAGCATGTGGGCTTAGTGAGGTTGTAGAAAAGAGTCTGGAACTTTTCAATGTTCAAGAAAAACTCATTGCATACATAACACCCTAGTAATGAGTCAGAGCTGTGGTGGTATACAGGCACTGATGCAGAGTACTTTCCCATGAGCCAAGAATGTCCACTGTTGTGTGCAACAAATGAATTTGATTATTCAGAATGCTTTTAGTAAAAAATAAAGTGTGTTAGATCGTTGTTTGTAAATATTTCTGAATCTACAACGTTTACCTCTTCATTATCTACGCGAAGTGAATTGTTGTGCGCGCTGTGCAACAAGAGAATTCATTCAGTCTCTCCAACTAGACAAAAATTCCAGTCTTACATAGCAACTAATGTTCAAGAAAACAAATTACACTTACTGGAAAGTTTTGGCAATATTGAGGAAGAAGATTCTTGGGATGATATTACAACAATAGAAGCATTTGCTTTAAGAAATTTACTTCACAATCCCGACTTTTTGATCCTTCTAAACTTTTTCAAGAGATTATAAAATATGTTGATATTTTGTGTAACTCAGTTCAGATGCAGAGTGCAAATGCTGTTACTACATCCAATTCATTATGTTATTTTGAATCATCTGTTTCTGAAATACGAGAGAACTTCGAAAGGTACCGAGTTTCTAAAAATGAATGTTTCGCTACTTCAAGAAAACGTTCCAAATATAGCACTGAATATCTGACAGCAGATCCAATAGAAGGATGTAACATTGTAACTGACCAACTAAAAGGAAGAATCCAAAACTCTCATGTATTCAGTAGCTTCGAAATTATTGATCCCAAAAAGTTTGCTTTTTTCAAAGACCACTTCCCAGTCATTTTAGTGAATATTTTTCATTAAGTTACAGTCCTTTTATTTGTAATGATAAATTGAAAAATCATCTTTCTGTGATTTATTGCAGTGATATGTTTAAAGGCATTACAAAGATTTGTGAAATGTTCACCTCTGAACAATCGTTCACTGAAGGGCACAAAACATTGAAAATTGCACCAACTTCTCCTGGTTCAATAGAAGTAATTATGTTTGCCAGTCAGAAGAATAGGCATGCACCACTACTATATAATTAACCTGCCATGATTGAGACCTCTTTAGTTAACATGCTAGTTGAGTAAAATATGTGTGAAATCACTCCTAGTAAAGATTTCTCCCAGAGTCTTTTACACTGGTCGTAAGGAAAAACCCGGAGAGGGGAGGGGGGGCTATATTTGCTCTCTGGTGCTTTCCCAATGGGGGAGAAGTTATTTGCTTCCTTTCATATTTACACCAATTTTCTTTTCACACCACAGTCAGATGGCAGAAACACAACTAGAATAAATATGAAGATCAGCAGAAGGAGAACTGGCGAACTTCGGTTTGAAACCAAACAGCTCCAAATCCCTAAAGTTATTCACTAAAATGTGTCACCACAGCATTGTATCACACCTACAGAAGTACACAGAAACCAGTGAAGCCAGCTGACTACACACACACACACACACACACACACACACACACACACACACACACACACACAAGATGGTGAGTTCACATCTGTATATATTGGCTATTTTATTTCATGGATTATATTTATAATTGCATATTTACAATATTTATTATCTTTAGAAAATGTTTAAGCAGTATGACATAAATGAAGGTTATATAATTAACACTTCAGAACAATTCTGTTGTAAAGTTTACTCACTTTTTATCTATCAACCCCACCAACGAAAGTGAGCATGAGGCACCACTGTATGAAACCTTTATTTAATAGCTCTTCAGTTTTGCCTTCTTACATTAAGGGACACAATACATCCATAACACTTCAAATACTAGTGTTCTCTGCTCAGAGATAATGAGAATTAACAAGTTACCATCGCTCTTCTTTCATACAGAACCCAAAAGCCTACTGAAATGGCCTCAGCCTCATGATCCATGCTGTTTCATTTTTATGTGAAAATGTTAGTACATCACCTTCTACTTCAAGGACTAGCGTTGGCACCCTATTTTACCCCTCATTCAACTGATATTACTAACATATGTACAGCACCATCGTATAAACGGTTTCCTCATTTACTTTGCGTTATAAAATAAAATTATCTTTGTCTGTACGTCTTATTTGTGTTACCTTGTATCTCTTGGCGCCACCTTCGAAGACAGGTTGCAATTAACACTTTGTGCTAGAAACATACAAGTCTGGAAAGAGGTAAGAAACATCCAGTACTCCAACTGGAGGAGAAGGAAAAGAAATATTAGAGTAAATGTGATAGGACCAAAGAAATACAGAAGATGGATCCCCAAAGAAAGCTTCCCAAACCATCTGCCACCCCAATGTACACTCCCTGACGGGTCCTTCATCAAGAAGCCAGAGTACGAAGTGTGGTCGAAAAGCCCTTCAGAATGGACTTGTTCCAGTTTCACCCACACGGGCCCCGAAAATTGATGCTAGCTACACGCCTATGAGAAGCTAGTAGCAATCAGGTAAGTACCTGTCAGTCGTAATCATTCTTTTGTTCTTCAGTCTGTTAGTCAAGGGTCACTCATAGTATTCCACCAATGTGAAACGTATACATGTAGTTGCTGCACTAAAATATTCATCCTTGATTAAAAATGCTTCTGTACTTGATGATTTACAGTACGTACTTAAGGTCTTAGGTTAGATAACTTCCTGTATGAAAGATATAAAAGACCCAACCATTGTTCATAAAAAGAAAGGAAAGATAGAAATCCTATTTAGCAAACAAACAAATTACTTATTGTGTACTCAAATAGAGCATATAACTGTTATACATTCTTTATACTTGAATAACAGGCTTTTCCTGGTATTTTCATGCTGAAGGTAGTACACTATGAGGGATGTAAATTATAGACAATAGAATAGTCGATAAGGGAGAATGCTCCCTGAAAACTGAAAATGAAGTAATTAAGCAATTCACCCTAATATCGAGAGGTAGCAGATTTTCCTGACTGTTTTCTTTGGCATAGACCTATCGATCTTCTACAAGACCTTCTCCTGACGTGCCTTGAGGCCTACTAAGTGTACTGCTTACAGATGTGGTATATACCGCACCTTGAAGGGATCTTTATGGGATGAAAAAAAAACTGATTTGTTTCCTTCTCTGAATTACAGGTAGGATGGAAGTCATCAACTAATTCTAAATCATTCATTTAGGATTTAGGTACAACAGTTTTTACATAGAATTTTTTCTGTTTGTTTTCCACTTTTTTGTAGCTTGCTCTTTGCCATATTAAGTACTTCTCCTGGTTCCGCATGTGCTGAAGACGGCCAGTTAAACAACTTTAACAGTAGTTCGCCAGTAAAAGTCCTATTCATAATTTCTAGTAGCAGTAGACATGTAGACATCGGGTAATCCGTAGGCTGAAACTCCGATATCAACTCGACCCATGTAGCATGTGTAACATAGCAAGTTATTATGAGATGACATTCAATGCATTAAGGCACGCAGCCATCTACTACGGTGGCTGCAGGATGACTATGTTTCTTTTTTGTTTTTTTGCTTTGCTCACAGCACAGCTGATGCTGCCTGCAATGATAACTGCATAGCGTAACATTCAGTCGATACAAAGATTCATACCCTCTACGAACCCTCCTGACACCTACGTTTGTTTTTTAAAACCAGTTTAGGAACAATAACAGATTTACTTTCATTATCATTTGAAGCCATTCCAAATTTATCATTGCACAAAAATCAATCAATTAGAATTTTCTTTTTAAAACTTTTGTCACTGTGCATTATATAATACAAAAATCGGTCAAAATTATTATTTGATTATATTTTGCCGTGTGAATGCGTGAGAATGATTGAGAGAGTGTATGTGGGACATACGTAGAGATTTAATATTTCATTTTACGTAAAATCATGTACAAACGAACATTGGGAAAGTTATGTTGAAACCACGATTCAGGTGACGTATGTTGGTGTGTGCTTGTTTTCGTATAAAAGTAGCTAGAACGGAAGTTAGAGGCGGAATAAGTTTATTTATCAATTTGAAGAATATTTCGCACTTCGTTTATTTTGATTAAACAAAATACAAGAAATTGAAGTTTTGCTGACATTAGTTACTATCAAATTAGTGATTGGATAAGGCAAAATTTGCCGCAAGATGATCTGGAAGGAACGTTCTGGTTGGTCGTTTAGATCAACAGCCTACCAAAATTAAGCTGTTCCCAAGAGAAAAGAGGAGTGGGCAGATAGGAGAATACCTCGAGAAGAGTCGCTTACTAGCCGGTCTACGGATAACACGACGTCAGACCGCTCCTTAAAAATACTCTGTAAGATGAGGAAATAGTGAGCTAATTTCGGTTCGAACATATCGTGACTAAAGCGATTGGAGTTACGAACATTTTAATGAAAGTTTGGTGTTTCTAAATTAAATAATTGGAGATATGTGAGCGTGAGAACTTTCTGATCGTAGTAACGACTCGGCGTGTCGTATTTCGTGCTCTACGGGGTATTTCGGCGAGCACCTCTTACTAAGAAGACCACTGAAACGACCGAATGTTTAACTCGCGAGTAGTTGTGGGTCTGTGACTGATAGAACATGTAAATTAGTTGGGTCGGACTTGCTAACATCCTGGCTGCTTGTCGAGTGAGTATTAGTTATACAGAGAGTGAACTTTGAATGATAACGTTGTACCATATTAAATACGGACTTGATAGCCATTTCATGTGTTTCAATATGAATAAAAAGCAGAGTTAATCTAATTTTAAACGCTTTTCTGCAAGTATCCCGAACGCTCGATTTTTTAATCATCAATTTTCAGGAATTGACTTTCAACTAGTTACGTGGTCTCTGTGTGGTAGGTATTAGGTGGTGGTTTCATCAACACTGCTTTACACTGCCTAGCACGTATCTGCTACCACAGAGTGAAGGGACATCGACAAGAATCCTATCGAGGTAGGTGAACTGAACGATAGCGTTAACAAAAACGCAGACGACCTACCCCGCCCTGCCACTCGTGTTTATTGGAACAATAAGTTCTGCATAGACATGTAATTTCCTTCATTATGCATCACAATGGTCTGTTTGGAGATGGCTACTTGATTTACATCTTCCAAAGCTAAAAATTCCTCGAGGTTGTTACTTGTAAATTGCGATCCACTATCATTAAGGAGTCTACAAGGTTTATCCGCATGTTAAAAATAAGCTCCCAAACATTTTATTACTGTATCTGCGTTGGCTTCTTTAGTAGGGTGAAGTTTTATGTACTTTGACGAACAATCTGTCACTACAAAATTGCAGTTACCCTCCTCAACCTGTAGATATGAGTCCAAAATATCAGCAGCACTTAAACTGTGAAGTCCTTTTCATATTATTGTGTTTAACTCATATCATAGATAGCTGTTATCTTTAACCTTTTGACATACCCTACTGGAGTGCAGTAAGTCTACTGTTTTCCTTATTAAAGCTCTTAAAGTAACAAAATTTAGTCACGTGTTTAATGTAGTTACAAATAACGAAATGACCATATCCCTTATGGACAAACCATATCAAATCTTCTTCCCCATTTCGAGGTATGGACAACTTCCAACCACATTTGAAATTGTTAGCCTATCATCAGATAATCTTCTGGCCTGGTTGCAGTACCGAATTTTGACGCTAAAGTATTCATCTGTCCTTGTCGTTTGGTTCATCCTTAAGGCTAATGTCCATAACTGGTTATTGGTGTAACTTAAAATAAAAAAAACCGATTACAAAAATGAAGCCAGGTCCCTCAGTACGTTTCATTTTAATCATATTCTAAGGTAATCTAGCGAGTGCATCCAGAACTTGATTCTAACAACTCTTCATGTAATTTATTTCTATCTGGAATTCTTGTAAAAACAGTGCCCACCTCATTAGATGGGTATGCAATAGTCTACTTTCCATCACGCTAATGCTCAGTGGTTAGTATAGACAATTATTTTTGAACCTGAAATTAGTGTCTGGAACTGCTGTGTGCTCTGAACATTAGCTAGCAACTCCTTCTCTGTTGCTGTGTAATTTAACACATGTTTGTTAAGGTTTCTTCTTGCAAAAGCGATAGTCTTACGTTCACCAATTTCTGGATTACATTCTCCTTGAAATAATTCTGCACGACACCATCTACTGAAGTGTTTGTTGCTAAATTAAATGGTCCACACATCACCAGGTGACCTAGTATAGGAACTTTCAATTGTCCTTCCTTAATATTCTTAAAATCTTCTGCTGCCCCTTCATTTCATATCCACTTAGACCTCTGTTTTAATAATGATAACAGTTGAGGATCGTTCATTATTTGGCCCTGCACATATCAACGATAAAATCCAGCTAGTCTGAAGAACGAATATTATTGTTTAATGTTCTGAGTTTCTGGACAATCTTTAAAGGCTATTATCTTTTCTAGATCCACTTTAATTCCAAAGAACTTCTGTTCTTCCCTGCCAAAATGAGACTTCAAAAACTTAATAGCAACACATTTCTCATAAAATTTCTGTAGAGTTTGTGTTAATAACATACAAAATTTTTCCCATGTTTTAGAAACAAGTAAGATGTCATCTACATTAGTTCCTGCAATAATTGTTTCCCTAAAGCTTCGTCAAAAGCTCAGATAAATACTGAAGCAGAAATATTTAGACCAAATGGTAGAAGCAATTCACATTGATATGATTTCCCACTAAACAAGACAGACGTATAATGTTTCGAATTTTCATGTAATTTTACTTGCCAGTATCCAACTGTCCAATCCTCTGGATTGAAATATTTGGCTTGCTCAAACCTAGTGAGCAATTCATCAATGCAAATAGATCTATCTCTTTTAGTCTCTACATACTTATTGAGAGTACATTCGTCTAAGACCAGATGCATTCTGCCTATGACTTTTTCAAAAATTAACAATGGATTCTTGGAGACACTTATGCTATGTTGAATGACTTGACTTTCTATAATTTTGTTTATTTCTTCTTGTACCACAGGTCATAAACTTAAAGATAGGATAGGTTTTACAAAGGAAAGGAATCATATTTTATTTTATATTGACAAATGTAATCACCTATTACTCCAGTTTATCACAGAGTACTGATCTATATTTCCATAGGATACTGCATAATTCTATCTTCTGCTCCTCCCCTAAGAGGACAGATTCATAAGCTTTACTATATATTGGGTTGTTATGAATTTCTATAGTATTTGTAGCCTCTTCCCAGCTCATCAATCTCACACTTTTTAATTAAACTATATTGTAGATGAGTGCATCTTTTTTACTCATTATTGGATTCTTCTTCAAAGGAACTATTGTCTGACAATCATCAGTTTTCCAGAACAATAATTCTGTTTCAAAATCTAAAGTCACTTTACAGTCTACACTAAATATTTGTAAATTAGCTTTTGGCACTATCAGCAAACTTTGCGTAAAATTACAATTTCCTATACTTATAGCTCATGTGCATCAACTCTGCAGAAACTAAGAGAATTAAGAAGCTTGCTAGCCTCGCCTTGGTTCGTGAGAGGGTGCATCTACATATTTACTGGCCAAATACCTGTCAGAACTACTAAGCCCTTACGTGGGTAAATGCGCACTATCGGGGAAAATAGGACGAATATCGAATATTACTGCCAGTAATCCCTACGAGATATGCACCTGTAACAGGAAGTACAGCACACAGGTCTTTAATTCTCATCATTTCTGAAACTCCTGTGGGATCAGGGAAATATCACTGCCTAAGTCTATAAAAAATATACTTTTTTCCATATTGTTTCTCAGTTACTACAGATTTTGGTTGGTTTTTCTCAGTTTCATCATTTTCATCTAATAACCACTATCAACCAGGAGATGTATCACAGCATGAAGAAATTCGACAAGCTGCGCCACAGAAGGAGCCGTTTGCTGAGTGCTCTTGCCTTTCTGAAGAGATGTCATGCCGATCAGGTTGTGCCAAACTTTGCTAAGGTCACGCATCACATCAACTCTGCAGCAACTAAGAGAATTAAGAAGCTTGCTAGCCTCGCCTTGGTTCGTGAGAGGGTGCACTTTACCCGCCGCAGCCTTGAGTACAACTCCCAGGAACTACTTAAACTACATCTACAACTAGCCAATCATTTTAATTCCGGGACCCGGGACTGGATTGATGGTGTTTCCTGGGTGACCGCCGATGCTGCACGTAAGAAGGCCTCGGGACGTCAGATATGTAAATTTTCTCGTCTCTCTGACAAACCATCGCTGGAGGCCCCACGCAAGACGGTCATCAATTTCACGGACATTGAGCTGACTGGTGATCCAGTCTCTGTTCTGGAGAAGGGACTTAATTTTGCGCCCACACCTAGGTTCATGCCGGTAACGGACATCGTCAGTGCAGTTAAACAGGTTGCTGCGCGACTACCATATGAAGCAGCTGAGGAAGTGCGCCGGGAAACCTGCCGTGCTCTGACGAGAACTAAACTGATCAAGTCGAATATTACCAGCAGGGAGAGGGTAGCCATTCGAGACCTGAGACAGAGCCCTGAGATTGTTGCCTTACCAGCTGACAAAGGCAATGCTACAGTTGTCCTTTCCCATAAGGACTACATTGTGAAGATGCAGAGCCTGCTAAGTGACGAATCTTACAGCAAGATCAACGCTGACCCCACAAAGAAGGTGGAGAACAAGACTAGGGCTCTTCTCCAGGGCGCGGATTTACCAGAGGGTGTCGCCAAGAAATTGACACCTCAAGAACCTGTACCGCCAAGACTTTATGGACTCCCTAAAGTCCACAAAGAAGGGGTGCCGTTACGCCCAATTGTCAGCAACATTAGGGCACCTACATATTTACTGGCCAAATACCTGTCAGAACTACTAAGCCCTTACGTGGATAAATGCCCTCATCACGTTCGGAATTGTATGGATTTCGTAAAACGTCTCGAGAACTTCAAGCTGAAAGACTCAGATATCCTTGTGAGTTTTGACGTTGTGTCGTTATTCACCAGGGTGCCTCTTCGAGAGTCAGTTGAGCTCCTTGCACACAAATTTGATGAGAAGACGACCGAACTTTTCAGGCATGTTCTGACCTCCACGTATTTTCTGTTTAATGGAGAATACTATGAGCAAACAGAAGGAGTCGCAATGGGGAGCCCACTTTCGCCTATGGACGCGAATTGCTATATGGAGTATTTCGAGGAGGAAGCTTTGGCGTCATCCAAATGGAAACCTACTTGTTTTCTACGTTATGTTGACGATACGTTCGTGATTTGGCCCCATGGAAGGGACAAGCTCCTTGACTCCCTTACACACCTGAACTCCATACATCCGAACATCAAATTCACTGTAGAGACCGAACCAGAAGGAAGTTTACCATTCCTGGACGTCATGGTCAAAAGAAGAGCGGATGGCACCCTGGGCCGTAGGGCATACAGGAAGAAAACGCACACCGACCTGTATTTGCATGCAAATAGCTGCCACCACCCTTTGCAGAGGAATGGGGTACTAAAAACACTGGTGCACAGTGCTCGCACCATCTCGGATGCAGAGAGTCTGCCCCATGAGCTGGAACACCTCAAAACTGTATTTCCGAAAAACGGGTACTCGTAATGGCAGATCAGACGCGCTCTCCGCCCCACTTCTACAGTACAGCGTATGGAGATGGACGAAGTCACGGAGGAAGAGATAGCCACCGCCTATATACCGTATCCTGGCGCACTATCGGGGAAAATAGGACGAATATCGAGGAAACACCGAGTAGGAACAGTCTTTTGCCCACCCAATAAAACACGAGCATTATTGGGAAGTTCCAAAGACGATCTCGGTTTGCAGAAGGCCGGCATATACCAGATTCTCTGTGAGTGTGGGAAGACTTGCATTGGACAGACAGAGCGCACCATCTAAGACCGTTGTCGAGAACATCAGAGGCACACTCGACTTATGTACCCCAACAAGTCGGCAATCGCAGAGCACTGTTTGTCCGAAAATCACGAAATGGACTACCAACATACCAGGCTCTTGGCACAGACATGTAAATACTGGGACAGCGTCATTAGAGAGGCTATCTAAATTCGTACCAGGGGCGGACTCTTCAACAGAGGTTGCGGCTATAACCTCAGCAAGGCATGGGAACCAGCACTGAGTCTAATTAAAAAGAGGCTCAGCAAAGAAAACGAACGAGCGACCAGGGCGGGCGAGGCAGTTACACCGACGCCACCACAGACAACGACGCCAGCCTCTCAGCGACCGCCAACGCGCGGCCGCGGGCGCGAACCACAGAGAGAACGCCTCGCGGGGGAAGGGGATTTAGGTAGCCCGCCAGCCCTCAGGAGCTCAGTTCGTCTGCGAACCTGACGATGGCGATATATCTGATTGCCGAAATATTGTTCCCGTTGGACACTACGGACCGGCAGTACACCCGTGGACTGTCCCGAGCACTATCAACCAGTGTTTATGGGTAATGGCTATAAACTTTTCTATATACGGGCCTATGTATGAATTGTCACGTCCTGTATCCTGGCCTCTGTCTCAGGACATTCCATCTTTTCCAATTAGAATTACAGGATAACTTCTTGTTAGTATGCCATTATTGGTCATCGATGTATTCTCAGGTATTACATTACCAGTATCAATGTTGGCTGTGTTTCACACAAAAACGTGCGACTGTGTGTTATTCCTTCTCCGGTTTCACTAATGACTTTCAGCGATGCTTCCATTACTCACTTCAGATAAAATGGTTTCACTGTTTCTCGTAATTTTTTCGGAAAATGTTTACTTTACATATTATTATTGCCCCAGCTCTGTCCCTGGACATCTTCATTATGTTCTTTATTTAATGTGTCTAATCCTTCAATACAGGCCAACAAATCACTAATGGTTGTTCAAAAATGGTTCAAATGGCACTGAGCACTATGAGACTTGACTTCTGAGGTCATCAGTCCCCTAGAACTTAGAACTACTTAACCCTAACTAACCTAAGGACATCACACACGTCCATGCCCGAGGCAGGATTCGAACCTGCGACCGTAGCGGTCCCGCGGTTCCAGACTGTAGTGCCTAGAACCGCTCGGCCACACCGGCCGACACTAATGGTTGTCCATCCTTTACACCAAGTGTACTTTCTTGTGTAATGCAGTAAAATGCTTACTAATATCTTTTCAAGGCATACTTTTTCTATTAGGATAATTAAATATTTAGATATAAATGAATGTCATTCATTGAGTTTCTTATAACTACTCCAAGAATTATGGTAGTATTTCATGTCTAACACTTCTAAAGCAAGTTTCTCCAGCATTCTAGTGGACCAATAATATTTCTTAAGTTCCTCCTGAAAAACATCCTAGGATCTGAAGTCCTACAGATGAACTGTTCCCCATTCGGTGGCGGCCTCTACGAAATAACGAAGTGCAAAGTAGATTTTCTTATGATCTTCACTCTACTCTGGTAATGGTTTTAGAATTACTTGCAGAAAATAAGTAGAGTACAATTCCCCTAGGTTTAAATTTTGGAAAATACAGGGTTTTCATAAAGTCCCTTTAGAATTTCAAAATTTTATTACAATGGCAGTTGTTGAAATATTTTAACAAATTTCTTTTACTGTAGTCACTGTTTACTAAAGTTTTTTATATATACTAAAATTTTGTGATTCAGATACTCTGTTGGTGGAAGGAACTGAACCTCTATGAAATGGCATCTCCTCAAGAGAAGTCACAATGTGTGTCCTGGTTTATTGAGACAAAATCGGATGTTCAGACTCAACGAAACTTTAGAGCGAAGTATGGAAGAGATCCACCATCGCGCCCTTCAATCCTTGCATGGCACAAAAAAATTGTGAAGAGAGGGACAGTGTTGGCGACCAAGAACTTCCGAGGAAAACATCGATCGCATTTTAAACATTTCACTCGTTCACCTATGAAGTCCATCCACACTGCTGTCAGACAGTTGCAACTACCACGTTGAACTGTGCATAAGGTCCTCCACAAGAACTTATGGTTGTACGCTTACAAAGTGCAACTGTTGCAGACACTTGAGTCAAATGACAAGCCAAAAAGGACAGAGTTTGCACTCAACATGCTGGAACGCTTTTCGGAAGATGAGGCATTCCTCAAGCGAGTTTGTTTCAGTGATGAGACAACTTCCCTTTTTTCTGAGACATTAAACAGACACAATGTGAGAATCTGGGGATCTGAACACCCCCATGTGACTAGGAAGCTTCACTGGGATAGTCCAAAAGTGAATGTGTGGTGTGGAATCATGTGCAACCGAATTATTGGTCCATTTGTCTTCAATGAGTCAACAATTACTGCAGATGTTTACCTCGACCTTGTGATCGAATATGTAGCACCACAATTGATTGACCTACAACCATCTATCATTTTCCAGCAAGATGGTACACCACCACATTGGGGACTGCATGTTTGTCCGTTCCTCAATGAAACATTTCCAGGCAGGTGAACTGGGAGGGATGGGCCAATTCTCTAGTTTACCCCCATCATCGTCATGCAAAAAATTTTACGAGGGTGGTTTGAAAAGTTCTCAGAATGGAATAGAAAAAAGTACTTACATCAATGAAACTTTTTATGGAGGTTTGTAAAAGATATCACGTATGAAACACTGATACAGGACATTGCTGACAATAAAAGAAATGTTGTTAAAATATCTCAACAACTACCATTGTAATAAAATTTTGAAGTTGTAAAGAGACTTTATGAACACCCTATATTTTGATAAACCCATAATACTTCCAAGCTGAATTTCCTCTACTACATCATTTGATAACACAGTATTATTGATACCAGATTTCACATCGAGTACTTTCTGGGTACTTTGTAATGCTCCTCACAACTTTCACATCTCCTTCTGCTGTTCTATGGTATCACCCAAAGAATTAGTGGTAGCACAATTCGGTCCAACTTTCTCTTGTAGCTTCCTTTCAAGTGACTCTTGCAGATACTCCTCCAGGCTAGTCAAAGTATTTGGGGCCCTAATTACTTCAGCACAATATTTACTCTGATCTAGGGTGACGACTCAGCAGTGTGTTTCTGAATTTGATTATGTACCTGTATATATTTGAATTACTATGCAGACTGTTCCTGTATGTGTTGTATCCTATCATTCACTTCTTTAAACTGTTCCATAAACTTCTTTCTGACTGAATCATATTGTTTTTCTATTTCAGTTTATAGCTATTTAGGTAATTTAGCTACTAAATCACACAGTTCTTTTAATTCAGTTTGTGGCTCCTTACCTAATTTGGCTAATGTATTTTCTATGATGAAATCATATCTACTTTCGTAGATACATTTTCTAATGTTTGGCCATAATTGTTAATATTATTTGCTAATTTTTCTTTACTGGTTTTTGTACTATTTTTTTATTCCTCCTCTTGAATTTGAAGTACAGTAATACTAGTAGTTATCCAATATACATGCTAGACCAGGAAACAACCAGCAAGCAAAAGCTAATTTAATGTTTTCCCTGACATAAAAACCGTAATTTTTAGATTCACTTTTTTTCAAACCAAATAACTTCCCAATTCTAATGCAGTAATAAAAATGTTTTCACAATTAAGAGATACCAAATGGTAAAAATTAGTGAACAAAACAATTATAAATGAAAAAATGAAAAATAAAAATATTTTATTCGATTTTAGAATCAATAACATGAAAAGAATCATTTTTAATTTGTGTTTTACCTCTATATATAAATTTTAATCAAACAAGGTTCTCTAGTCTTGAAAGTCTCTTCGGCTTTGCTGCCAGATCCTAAAATCGACTGGACTCGATATTTCGGCGACCCAACTGGTCGCCATCTTCAGGAGAATGCTGCTTCTGCTGATGAGTCTCGCTGAGAACTGACGCCAGGCTTCAAATCGGCATCCTATATTGGCCACTGTTCAGTACACAGCACAAGCGATGCCCATCATGGTTGCTGCCCTCCAAGACAGGGAAGTGGCACTGCCCATAGTAGAACATGCTGACAACGATATATCGTACTCAGGGCCGCACCGAAGAACGTTCAACTTTGATGCGAGACAATACAGGAATCCACGTCGTGCTAAGAGGAAACCCATTGTCTCTGTTGACTAAATCAGCCACTAACCTAATTTCAATCGCCTCTTTATAGACACTGTTCCAAAACCCGGAAATGTTGCCAATTAACACAGTTTCATCAAATTTCATACTGTGTCCCTCATTTAAGCAGTGTTCTGCTACTGCAGATTTTTCTGGCTGTCGTAGCCTCGTATGACGGCGATGTTCCACACACCTGTCATGCACTGTGCGAATCGAATGGCCAATGTAAGTCTTCCCACATTGACACGGAATTTTGTACACACCGGGTTTCCTAAGCTCCAAATCATCTTTCACAGAGCCTAGTAGTGCCCTAATCTTAGAGGGTGGAAGGAACACACTCTTAATGTTAAAATTCCTTAAAATTCGTCCAATCCTAAACGATATACCGCCAGCATAAGGAAGAAAGGCCACCGATCTATGTTCCTCTTCATGCACTTCCAGAGGAAGAACATAGATCGGTGCCCTTTCTTCCTTATGCTGGAGGCATATCGTTTAAGATTAGACGAATTTTAAGGAATTTTAACATTAAGAGCGTGTTCCGTCCATCTTCTAAGATTGGGGCACTACTCGGCTCTGTGGAAGATGATTTGGGGCTTAGGAAACCCGACGAGTACAAAATTCCGTGTCAATGTGGGAAGACTTACATTGGCCATTCGATTCACACAGTGCATGACAGGTGTGTGGAACATTGCCGTCATACGAGGCTACAACCGCCGGAAAAATCGGCAGTAGCAGAACACTGCTTAAATGAGGGACACAGTATGACATTTCCGGTTTTTGGAACAGTGTCTATAAAGAGGCGATTGAAGTTAGGTTGACGGATAATTTAATCAACAGAGACAATTGGTTTCCTCTTAACAAGACGTGGAATCGTATATTGTCTCGCATCAAAACTGAACGTTCTTCGATGTGGCCCAGAGTGCGATATATCGTTGCCAGCAGTGTTCTACTAAGGCCGGCGCCACCTCCCTATCTTGAAGGGCAGCAATCGTGCTGGGCGGCACATGCGCCGTGTACTGATCAGTGGCCTATATAGGACGTCGATTTGCAGCCTGGCGTCAATTCTCATCGGGACTCATTTGCAGAAGCAGCATTCTCCTGAAGATGGCGACCAGTTGGATCGCCGAAATATCGAGTCAAGTTGATTTTAGGCTCTGGCAGCAAACCCGAGGGGACTTTCAAGACTCATTACGCCGGGAAAGCCTACATAATCACAAGATTCTCTAGTTTACTCCCACCATCGTCATCCAAAAAATTTTACGAGGGTAGTTTGAAAATTTCTCAGAATGGAACAGAAAGAAGTACTTACATCACTGAAATTATTTTTTTTAATTTTTCAATGCAGTCTTGTTGTAGATTAATGCACATGGTCCATCGATGCTCCAGTGCCTTGATCCCACCTCGAAATTGAGTTTCCTACATGCCTGCAAAATAGTTGTCAACTCGGGCTATCAGTTCTTCGTTTTAAGTGAATCTTCGTCTACCAAGAAAAATTTTCAGTTTTGGGAAGACATGGAAGTCTGATGGTCCCATATCAGGTGAATAAGGCGGGTGTGGCAACAATTCATACCTTAGTTCATGTAATTTTGCCATGACGACGGCACATGTGTGTGGGCGCACATTGTCTTGATGAAGATGGTCTTTTTTAGCGTATCTTTTGTTGCAATTTGTCCAGGAGGTTAGCTTAGTATTCTCCAGTAATTCCCATTGGAAAGATAGTCTAGAAGCAGAGATCCCTTCACATCTCAGAACACTGATGCCATGACCTTTCCTGCCGAAGGAATTATCTTTGCTTTCTTTGGTGGCGGAGATCAGCATGTTTCCAATGCTTTGACTATTGTTTTTTCTCTGTGGTATAGTAGTGCACCCAAGTTTCATCTGTGGTCACAAACCAGCGCAAAAAATCTTGTTCGTTGCTCCTAAAATGGGCCAAACATTGTTCCAATATGTCCTTTCTCATGCGTTTTTGATTCAGCGTCAAGAGGTGAGGCACCTATCTTGCAGATAGTTTTTTCATTTCTAATTCTTCAGTTAAAATTCGGTATACCCTTTCCAATGACATCCGGCAAGTGTGATCAATTTCACGAACTTTCAATCAGTGATCCTCCATGGCCATTTTGTGCACTTTTGCAATGATTTCGGGAGTAGTGACACATCTCGGCTGACCACTGAGTGGATCATCATCTAAGCTCTCCCGACCAAATTTAAATTCATTTATCCACTTGTAACAGTTGAATATGAAGGAGCAGAGTCCCCCAGTGTATTCTGGAAATCAGCATGAATGTCGTTTGCTTTCATACCTTTCCTTATGAAGTACTTAATCACTGCTCGAATCTCGATTTTTTTCATCTTCGCAGTTCACTACGCGGGAACAAACAACAACAGACGAGTTTCACCACCACAGCTCTCTTCCAAGAGCACAGACATGGCATGTGTTTACAGGCAACAGTCCAATGAATATCACATGAACAAATCGTTGCGCTAGTGCTGACCTCTCATGGTGATTTTGAGAACTTTTCAAACCACCCTCATAGTATAACGATCTGTAAGAATAATTTTGTATTTATCATTTAGAACTAACGTAACTTTCTGCCCAAATTTAGTTAATAAAAATTCAGCTTTTGGAATATTATATGATTTATTTTTTTAAATTCTATTAATTTAATGAAACCATCTGTAGTATCATTATTTTAAACTATTAAGCTCTTTTAATAGCTTTTCAATGTTACTACTCATGGTTAATTTTTGTTTCATTTATATGTTAAAAATTATTTAAATTTTTTAAAAACAATAGTTTTTATGTTGTTTACACTTCGTTAAAACTACATAACAATTTTTATTTTTATAAAATCCCTTCAACCACCATAAATAGGCAACTTTTAATAAAATTAAAGAAAGTAAATTCATCCTGAAAAGTGAAAAACCTTGGCCCCTGGAGAAACACGGTGTTTTTGTTGGTACTTTCTTCATTTCTCCTTTCCCCATTGGGTTTCTTCTGTTGAACATTGGTTTTTGTCTGCGACTTTGGTTGCTATGTCCATCCATCTATCTTCTGGTTTGCTGCATGTTGGCATCTACATCTTGGCATAGACTGAAGAGCTGCTGATGGCTGATGTCCTCATCTTTTCCTTGATGGGCTGCAGTGGCAGATGGATCGCAAATACAATGGAATTAGCTGGCCTGTTCAATTGCTATAGAATTCAGCTCTATTCCACAGGAAAAAGAAATTTCGTTCAGAAACTGTATACATATCTGGTACTCGAGTGACAAAGTCCATACAAGTATAGAAATTTCTATATGTGGTATCATCTGTTAACGGTTTCTTGAATCAGATCCAACAGCTAAAACTATCCAGGAAACCGGTTTGGTAGCGCTGAAGGTCGCTCTGGATAGCATTAAAAACTTCACTCAGCCATGAGGCATGTAAAGGATACGAGGTACACAATATCTTGTGCCAGAAAGCCAGCTGAATAGATTGATTTTCGCTAATTTATCAGCAAAACATTAATCGATTTTAAAAATTCAATATGCTAACACAATCCACATGAACAGGGTTATCCAAAAAAATTATAATGAATAAAATATCATTTAATAAGAAAGCCAATCTTGGTTAATATTCTGTGTTGTACATTATAAGTTAAATCCTTTTTATTGTACATAATTATGTAAGCAAATGTATCATTATGAATGTTATCATTAAAAGTTGCACACAATTTCATAGTAGTTTCCTGTGTGGCTAACACATTCTATCTCCTAGACATATTTATAACAAAAATAGAATAATTCTCAGTAAAATTGAATCTATTTACATTAACATCGCTGTTTAATTATGTGACTTACTCAAAATCCCAAAAAGCATCATATGCCTCATGGAGGATCTAAATTGCACATTTCTCCAGGAAAAACTTCATTACTATTATTCTTTATATAAATATATTAACGTGATCGAATAAAGAACAATCAGTCAACTGATTATTTTTTCGATTCGTTTGATTCAAATGGTTCAAATGGCTCTGAGCACTATGGGACTTAACATCTGTGGTCATCAGTCCCCTAGAACTTAGAACTACTTAAACCTAACTAACCTAAGGACACACACAAATCCATGTCCGAGGCAGGATTCGAACCTGCGACCGTAGCAGTCGCACGGTTCTGGACTGAGCACCTAGAACCGCTAGACCACCGTGGCCGGTGATTCGTTTGAAAAACAACAAAAATAAAGTAGGCTTATCAAATTTTGCAGGATTATAATAACTGGTAATATCTAGTTTCTTTTTCCATTTAATCTGGCAATCTCACTGGCTTATAAATCAAAGAAACATATAGGAATTTCTTGATTTTTTTAGTCTTCCTTGATTCAGATCAAGTGAATAGCCTGGTTCATATCTAGTCACAGGAAAACGAATTTCCATTGATTCCACAACAATTTTATCTTCGCTAGGAAACATATCTTTTATTTCAACTCCACTTGATTATCATCAAACCATTGCAGAATGGCATCGTTTGCATGAGAACTTTAGCTAAAAATTACAGGTAAATCTACTTCCCATGTAACTTCCTTGTAGTCTTTAAGTAACTACCAAGCAAATCTAGTGGAAAGGGTACTTTTTATATTCTCATTATTAATGATATGATCTTCATTGGTTAACTCATTGGCTACAGGCAAAGTCAGTTGCGTAAGAACATACAAAGAAATGAAAGGGTAATCAGTCCTAGACAAAATATTGTTTACTTTCCTACTAGTGATAATACAGAAATTCTTTGCCACATAGTTGTTAATCAATAATTTTATTGGATTTTCCATCACATATTGGACAACCTGCACAATCAGCTCCAGCAACACTGAAGCTCATGTACCGTTGAGCATGATTAGGATGAACCTAACCATCACTAATATGAATATTATCTCTGTCTCTTGTATTGAATCATATTACTTCTTTGTTCTCTTCTTTTGTTATGTGTAAGCTATATACAGGGTGGTCCATTGATCGCGACTGGGCCAAATATCTCACGAAATAAGCGTCAAACGAAAAAACTACAAAGAACGAAACTTGTCTAGCTTGAAGGGGGAAACTAAATGGCGCTATGGTTGGCCCCCTAGATGGCGTTGCCATAGGTCAAACGGATATCAACTGCGCTTTTTTTAAAATAGGAATCTCCATTTTTTATTACATATTCGTGTAGTACGTAAAGAAATATGAATGTTTTAGTTGGACTACTTTTTTCGCTTTGTGATAGATGACGCTGTAATAGTCACAAACATATGGCTCACAATTTTAGACGGACAGTTGGTAACAGGTAGGTTTTTAAATTAAAATACAGAACGTTGGTATGTTTGAACATTTTATTTCGGTTGTTCCAATGTGATACATGTACCTTTGTGAACTTATCATTTCTGAGAACGCATGCTGTTACAGCGTGATTACCTGTAAACACCACGTTAATGCAATAAATGCTCAAAATGATGTCCGTCAACTCCAATGCATTTGGCAATACGTGTAACGACATTCCTCTCAACAGCGAGTAGTTCGCCTTCCGTAATGTTCGCAGATGCACTGACAATGCGTTGACGCATGTTGTCAGGCGTTGTTGGTGGATCACAATAGCAAATATCCTTCAAATTTCTCCACAGTAAGAAACCTGGGGACATCAGATCCGGTGATCGTGCGGGCCATGGTATGGTGCTTCGACGATCAATCCACCTCTCATGAAATATGCTTTTCAATACCGCTTCGAGCGCACTCGACTTATATGCCGGAGATCCATCATGTTGGAAGTACATCATCATTCTGTCAAGCATTGAAACATCTTGTTTTAACATCGGTAGAACATTATGTAGGGAATCAGCGTACGTTGCACCATTTAGATTGCCACCGATGAAATGGGGGCCAATTATCCTTCCTTCCATAATTCCGCACCATACATTAACCAGCCAAGGTCGCTGACGTTCCACTTGTCGCAGCTATCGTGGATTTTCCGTTCCCAATAGTGCATATTATGCCGGTTTACGTTACCGCTGTTGGTGAATGATGCTTCGCTAAATAGAACGGGTGCAAGAAATCTGTCATCGTCCCGTAATTTCTTTTGTGCCCAGCGGCAGAAGTTACACGACGATCAAAGTTGTCGGCATGCAGTTCCTGGTGCATAGAAATGTAGTACGGGTGCATTCGACGTTGATGTAGCATTCTCAACACCGACGTTTCTTAGATTCCCAATCTTACAGACATATAACAAATACAATGAAAGCTTCACTAGTTCCTTGCAACAATAATATGAATAATTTCAAACACAATCTCAAAAAATTTGTATCTTAACAAATGAAAGTTTTTCTTCATATTTCGCTCAGCGTCGTCCTTTAAACGGTCGCCATTGAATGGTGATATGGGGGGAGGGGGGGATAGAAATTGATTAATAATTGAGGTTGATTAATAATTGAAGAAATTTATTAGAAAGAATAGCTGAAAGAAATCTGAAGGTAATTTACGAATTTGTACACAGTCCTGGATGAACTTTAACTGATGCCACTATCAATTGACATTATATACCAGTACATTCAAAGTCAATAACCATAATTTATATTGTGTATGTTTCTACATTAATTCCATTGTGTTTAATTCTAATGCTTTGGACTACTTAAAGTGGTGAAGTATGTGTATAAACTCCCACTTCCTTATCGATACGACTTACTTGAGATTGTCAGCCGACTTTCCTTGCTGGTTAGCTTGCTGCTGCAACTTCCTTTTCTCTTCTTCTCCGAAGTATATTTTCTAGGAACAGAAATTTCTCAAGACTCTTCGCACTTATAAAAATAAGCAGACGTACTCAGTTTCTTGTGCTTCGCTTAACGATGTATATTTAAACAGCAAATTTTTACAAATTTCATTCTCCACATAAACAAACACTGTCAAGTAAGTCTCCTCGCATATCCAAAGTTTAGAAGCAAAGGTCATTTACACATAAGAGAAATTTGGCTTAAAAACCAAGTCCATTCTCATCCTGAATCCGAATACACGTCTTATCCTCTCCAAGTCCAAGACAAGCATTAATTAACAATATCTCAACTGTTCTTTTTTTTTCACTACAATAGTCAAAGTTATAAAACAGCACAGAATACGTAAACACTTCTTGTTCTTTCACTACGGCTTCCATGGCGCGACCGGCAAACACTTGTTGGTGCCATTCGATCGGCGCAAATACAGTTGTCTCAGGAAAAACTTCAAACCTACACACACAGACAGGTGATGCGCAGTAAATAGGGTTCCTTTCTCCCACTCACAACTAAAATATCGGGTGTTCTAGATGGTGGAAGGCCGAGTGGTTCTAGAATTTACACAGAAATTCTCGAAGCAGTACATAATCTTGATTGTGAGAATGTCAATGCAGGATCATTTCTCTGGCTATAGCGTAAATTCTTCTTGTCTGCTCCAAACCTTTTGATGCAGTATCTCGGCTGCAAGTGAAATGATGAAGAGATAAGAGTGAACAAATTTTGCTTTTCTAATAACTTCATATAACACTTTTAATGTACAATTAAAATATATATTTTTAACAATGTTGTAAAACAGATCCAAATGTACATCTGTACACTACCACTTCTCGAAACAAAAGGGTGAAAATAAATGAATTAATATGAGGGCTATCCACAAAGTACATTACGTTTTGGAATTAAAAATAAATAAAGTATTGGAATTTTTTTTATTATATACAGATGCAAGCCACACTTAAATACTACATTTCTACATTGTTGCCTTTTAAATTAAGGCACTTATCGTAGCGATGGACGAGCTCGGAAATTCCATCGTCGTAAAATTCGGCCGCCTGTGCCTTCAACCACGTGGTTACCTCTTCTTGAAGCTGTGCGTCGTCATCAAAAGGCTGCATAGCCAGCCACTTCTTCATTACTGGGAATAAGTGGAAGTGGCTCGGTGACAGGTCGGGACTGTACGGCCGAATTTTACGACGAAGGAATTTATTTTTGTCAGTGCCTATAACCCATTCAGTTTATACAGGGTGGTCCATTGATAGTGACCGGGCCAAATATCTCACGAAATAAGCATCAAACGAAAAAACTACAAAGAACGAAACTCGTCTAGCTTGAAGAGGGAAACCAGGTGACGCTATGGTTGGCCCGCCAGATGGCGCTGCCATAGGTCAAACGGGTATCAACTGCGTTTTTTAAAATAGGAACCCCAATTTTTTATTACATATTTGTGTAGTGCGTAAAGAAATATGAATGTTTTAGTTGGACCACTTTTTTCGCTTTGTGACAGATGGCGCTGTAATAGTCAGAAACGTATAAGTACGTGGTATCACATAACATTCCGTCAGAGCGGACGATATTTGCTTCGTGATACATTACCCTTGTTAAAATGGACCATTTACCAATTGCGGAAAAGGTCGATATCGTGTTGATGTATGGCTATTGTGATCAAAATGCCCAATGGGCGTGTGCTATGTATGCTGCTCGGTATCCTGGACATCATCCAAGTGTCCGGACCGTTCGCCGGATAGTTACGCGATTTAAGGAAACAGGAAGTGTTCAGCCACATGTGAAACGTCAACCACGACCTGCAACAAATGATGATGCCCAAGTAGGTATTTTAGTTGCTCTCGTGGCTAATCCATACATCAATAGCATACATTGAAGGAGCAAATTAAAATTAAATTCTGCCTACAAACAAGATGAGCTGGGAGTGCTGATTTCAAAAGTAAAGGTAGGAAGCTGCAACACTGTACGCTTATAGGGCTGCGCTTGGTGTCATCTCTCTGGCGGTAGGTAATCTGATTTCCTAACAATTACTATCCTTTACGGAAAGTGCATTTCTACAGAAAAGACGAAAATGTGTATAAAGTCATCGATAATGTGTAAGATAAGTCATTCAGATTCTGTAAGCTGTGTCACACAATAAATCTGCATCATTACTGAATAAGGAGCTAAATCTGCTACGGCCATTGTTGAAAAGTTATTACAAAATGCAATATGCCAAGATGTTGGGGTCCGAGCTTGGCAACAGTTGAAAGTAAAACGCCAACTCGTGAACTGACCGATTGCAACCTAAATAACGAGGCTGGTGTCCCACTATCTATAAATGATGACACTGGTAATAACACTAACCATGATGTCACTTTCATGACTCTCGATGGATCAATTTCTCAGTTCTCACCGGGAAGCATGTTTCAAATAGTGAGACTGAAGGGCGCGACAGCGAAAATTCCTTTGAGTACTTGCTCACGAAATCGTGAACGCCAGAGCAGGAAACAGTTCGTAAAACAATGTAAATACTAGTGAGAAACATAATTTGACACAATTCATGCAACAAATAATACAACAATTTACAAAACAACAGGAATTTCAGTAAAGTGTAACACAACAACATAAGGAAAATATAAGACAACAGTTTACACAGCAAAATGAGGCATTTAACGATTTCAGGGATTGTATTAGTTAACAGTTCAGTGATGTGAGCAAAACTATACGTACTGAATTATCTGACGAACTTCCAGGGATATTGATTGGTTCAAATGGCTCTGAGCACTATGGGGCTTAACATCTGTGGTCATCAGTCCCCTAGAACTTAGAACTACTTAAACCTAACCAACCTAAGGACATCACACACATCCATGCCCGAGGCAGGATTCGAACCTGCGGCCGTAGCGGTCTTGCGGTTCCAGACTGAAGTGCCCAGATCCGCACGGCCACACCGGCCGGCAGGGAAATTGACAGAGCTAGGTAAACAACGAAAACAACAAATAATTGCCGACATATCCCCCAAAATAAATACGTTAACGGAAAGAGTATCATTTCTAGACGAAAAACGGAAACAACTAGCAGGTGAGTTACAAAACCTCAGTGAAGCACATTCTCAAATTCAGGAGAAGCAATCCAAAGTGTAAGCATCGATAAAAAAATGTGATTACTGCAGTGAGCAAGCTGTAGGCTAAGATGTGTGCAAAAACTTACCTACAGAAGTACAAAAGTTAAATCTAAGAGTCGACCAGTTAAGTTTAGAGTCAAAATTTTCCAAAATACAGAGAGACAAGACAAGTGCAGATGTAAAGGGAATAACTGAAAAAGCTGAAGCCAGGATACTGGATAAGGGCAGCACCCTTGCTGAAAAGGTAGTGTCAGAGTGCAAAATTTATGTACATACTATAGAAGAATCTCTGAAACACAAAGAAAGTCAGTTTCTATCTAAAATAGATCCAGGTTTAGAGGAAGCATAGGAAAGGTTACAAGGCAGTATTGCTAAACTACCGACGTTCCAAAACAACATTTGACAGAAAACGAACCCATGCTTTTAGAGATGTTAGATACTGTCACCGGTTATCCACAATACGTGGCTAGCCCGTCGAAGGAAAATAGCGAAGGTTGCAGAATGCAACAACACTTGCCGGCAACTGTACCTGTCGAGAAGCATACCTATCATGCGCTACCGCACAAGCGAATATAAACACGCCTGTCACTGAAAGCGCGGAGTGTTTGTCAACATTACTTGCAGATGAGGGATTACTTAGGCATCGACAGTTTCCAGTATTTACCTCAAAAGGGAAAAGAGCAAGTCCCATGGTCCTTAACAGAGCATTTCGAATTTTTTTTACCTCGTACATGGACCGAAGCCCAGAAAATTAGTTTGTTGTTGGATATACACAGGGTGACGTTCTACTATGGGATTCTGACATAGTGAACCGTCGCCACTAGTATGAGCAGTTTGAGAGAGCCTTTCTGGATAAATATTTGGTCTGAGGCCGTACAAGAGAGGCTAAGACGTGAAGTATTCAACCCAGCTCCATGCATTAGCAAACATGGAAACTTATGGGGCTATTTTGAATAAAACCAGATACTGGATGAACCCTGTATCTCAAATAGATGTACTAAAATTTTTAAAACTCTGTCTTCTTGCCCACATTAGGAAAAATCTCATTAACATTCCGGAACACGACACTGAATACTTTCTATCTGTACTGGACTCAATAGATTTGATATATGAAGAAGGACCTGTACAACTCAGACAGCGCCACATAGATTTACGGACCAACAAGTGAACAACGGATTCGTAATACAACACAGTTGGCAACCTTATCCCACACAGACAAACTGTAACGGAACGGTAATCACATCGGCAGTGGCAGAAGCCATAAATGCAAGGGCGGGTATAAAAGAAATAGGCTCAAATTTAACAAAACAACTACAACAGGCAAGTAGAGTATGGCCAGCCTGTACAATATGTGCAGACACAAGCTACCGGAAATAACCACTCGATCGCTTGGCAAACATAAATCCATACCAGACGGCCGAATAATCCACAGACAGAAGAATTCGGCCAACAAAGTAACGCACATATGCCGAATAACAATCAAAGGCAAAGAAAAATTCAGAAGTGAGCCTCACAGGATACTAACTGGCGTAATCAAACACCAACAGTCCATATAGTAGAAGTGATGCCTAACCCTAGGACTGGTGCCACCACGACGTCGGAAAACTTGAACCGGTCACGGTAGGCCCCCATTATGGGACCTGGGAGGAGAATGAGGGCACAGCTTGATCGACACTTGCTTTAACAAAGCCGATTAAGGTAGTGATGTGAATGATGATCTGTTTCGAAGTAGTGAGAATACACAAGAAAACTTGACAGAGGCCAAGATACAAGCTACTATTAAAGCCAAAACATTTGACGTCGATGTGCCCTTTGTGCTTGACGCACAAATTTGATGTCACGGGGATTCTTTCAAGAACTGAAGAAACGTGTATGTATACCCATACTGCCAGTGTAAAATTGCAAGGTATAAACTGCGACTGATCAGAAATCGAAACGATTCAAAATACAAACCTTAATTCCTGTCCAAGTAGGACAGTTTTTTGTATGAAGCAATTTTTTGATAGTGGAGAAATTAACAGTTGATTGTTTAATCGGTATGGATACATCTAGGGCATACCAGGTACAAATTGATATAGGCAAGGGTCAATGTCATTTCGCTGTAAGTAACCAATTATTTGCAATAGACCTAATTAGGGGATGTAAAACTAAAGTTACTCGTAACTTTGAGGTTCAATTGGTAAATCCAATAGTAATGTTTGTCAACACATTCCATTACGAACAGTTGGCAGCAGAAGAGGTTAACGTCAACACAATAAATAGAAAGGTAAGTGAATGAAGGTGCATGTGTCAAGAACAGCAAGCGAAACTTAGGGAACTGATATTTGCTTATGTACCTGTATTTAAAAAAACAGGTATCATTTATGATTTCGTGTGCAAAATGGAAGCACATTCTCATGAAACTTTTTTGTTCTATTTCATACCCTACATCATGGACAAAGAGGGAAGCAGTAAGGAAAGAGATTAACAGGATGCTTGAATGGTCAAAATACAACCATCATTTTCCCCTCATTGTAGTCCAGTTTTGGCCATGAGTAAGCCAGATTACAAGGTGTGTTCGCTCCTCGACACACCTAACATTAATAAGATTATTGTACCAGTTTGAACACGTTCAGACAATTTAGAGGAACAGCTTACGAAATTCCATGGCGTTGAATTTCTTACTATAATCGATCTCCATACCTCATATTGGCAAATAAAACAATAGTTGGAAGTAGACCACATTTGTGTATGGGGGGAGGACCTTCGAATTTCAAGTATTACCATTGGAGTTGAATGTAAGTGCAGGTGTATTTATCTCTGCTCCAGACAAAGTGCTAGGGCCTGAATTTTTGAGTAAGGTAACAGTAGCCTACCTGGCTAGCCATGTGGTCACATGTGCTGCTTCCTGAGTGGGAAGGCGTGCCATTCCTAGGTAGGAATCTGCCCGGCAGATTAGTGTCAAGGTCCGGTGTGCTGGCCAGCCTGTGGATGGTTTTTAATGAAGTTTTCCATCTGCCTTGGCGAATGCGGGCTGGTTCCCCTTATTCTGCCTCAGTTACACTATCGACATAGTGCTGCACAAGCACTGTCTCTATGTACACGTAAACCATAATTATTCTACCAGACAAGCATTTGGGGTTACAGTCATCTGGTATGAAATGTTCCTGGGGGGTTCACTGGGGACAGAACTGCACCATAACCCTGGGTTCAGTGTGGGGTGGCAGTGAGGTGGGTGGACTGCTGTGGCCTGTTGTGAGGTTGTGAACCACAGAGGTCTATGGTGGGACAAAGCCTCTCCATCGTTTCTAGGTCCCTGGTTTAATACACAATACACAAGGTAACAGTACACATGGACGACCTTTTAGTCACCACATCCACTTGGGTAGAACTCTTAAGATTAATTGAGCCGCTTTTCTGAACATGTAGTAACAGTAAATCTCAAGAAATCAAATTTCGGACAAGAAAAGATACAATTTTTAGGACACAAAATCTCTTGAGAAGTCATGTTGCCAGACCCTAAAGAACTTGATGCCACTTGTAACTGTCCTATTCCTGAAAACGAGAGGCAATTAGAGGCATTCTTAGGCCTAGTCTCATTTTTCAAGAAATTCTTCCCTAACCAACTTATGAACAGTGATGCTATATTCAATCTTCTCCAGATTTTGAGAAAATAAAGCAAGCCATATTAAATGTTACTGTTTTATCTCAACCAGACACAAAGAAGGATTTTTGTTTATGCATTGACGTGTCTACTCAAGGTCTTAGTGCACGCTTTTTCCAAATGGTAGAAGAGGGAAAACTGATCCCTAAAGTAATTAGCTTCGTCAGTTGCTCCTTAGGCAAAGCTGAACATTCATATTCAGTTACGGAGTTGGAGGGTTTGGATGTAATTTGGTCCTTTGAAGAGTTTGAATATTTCCTTTGGGATAAACACACAAAAGTATACTGTGACCCTCAGTCCCTATCGTTTTTGTTAACCTGTATATTTCTACGCCGACAGAGAGGCAGTTGGTGTATGTATCTTCAAAAATTCGATTTTGAAATAGTGTACATAAAAGGAAACCAGAACATAATAGCTGATACTCTTTCTCGATTACCACAAGGCTTAGAGGAATTCAACCATCTTTTAGAGCAGGAAGGTGAAATAAGAGCTATGTTAATGGAAGACCAAACATTCCAACCATACTATGGCCACATGTGTAAACACTTGGACCAGTTACAGCAGGAAGAGACACTCTGGCGTATGGTTAGAGTGAAATTTATGGAGAAATGCAATGAAAGGTTAAAAAAAGTCTTTCACTATTCACAAAGGTGTTCTGTTCCATAGGAATCATCCCAAAAAAGAACAATGGTGCATATGTTTGCAAGAGGAATATGTGGATGATTGTACCTAATACACACACAATAATTGGGCCATGTCTGCCCCGGTAGCTGAGAGGTCAGGGTGACAGAATGTCAATCCCAAGGGCCCGGGCTCGATTGCTGGCTGGGTTGGAGATTTTCTCTGATCAGGGACTAGGTGTTGTATTGTCCTAATCATCATCATTTCATCCCCATCGACATCAAGTTGGCGAAGTGGAGTCAAATCGGAAAACTAGCACCCGGCGAATGGTCTACCCAATGGAAGGCCCTAGTCACATGACATTTACATTTCCTTGGGGCCGTTATTGCACTGCAAAATAGATAAACATTGTTATTTCCCCAATGTTAGATGTACAGTACTACAGGTGGTAAGAAAGTGTATTAACTGCCAGAAAGCAAAACATTCTAACATCTCCAAACATCCAAACAGATTGAACTACATCCCATTCCGGCTAAAAAAAAAAAAAAAAAAAACCCTCTAGAAAAGGTATCGTTGATGTGCCTGGACCCAATCCCAGAGGTAAAGGGGAAGTAGAGTATATAATAGGTCAGTACGATATTTTCAACAAATACGTAAAACTGTATGCTGTACTGAACATTACAGCCAGTTGAATTAGAAGGAGAATCAAAGATGATTATTTTGCAAGAGTACGAAAACCAGAAGTTTTATAAACAGATAATGTCTCATATTTTTTGGATGTAAATGGAAAGAGTTTGTAGATTCCAACTAAACAAAACACATTTTAGTATACAAATTTCATCCTGTAGCATCCCCCATAGAAAGGGTGTTTAAGGAACTCAACAGGTTTGTGAGGACCTATATACCTCATAAACATATAAAGCAGAGTGATTATGTCACTCCCTTCCGACAGGTTGTTAACAACCTTCCTCATACATCAACTGGATTTACACCAAAAGAGCTGATGTTCAATTCCAAACAAGTAGCTGAGTGGAACAAAGCTTTGCCCAAGATTCCAATACAGGAATTATAACTGCACTATAAAATATGGCAAGTGGTAAACAACCTTGTAACCTAGGCTAAATATAGGAAAGAATTTGTGATAGGAAGCTGAAACTTGAAACTCAATTTCATATAGGACCAAAGGTGTTACTTAGAACACATCCCAAATCCACAAAAATTGAAAACTGAAAAGCAAGTGGCAACTACTGCACACCAGACCATACATAATTACTAAAATCTCCTATCCAGGAGCGTACAGATTGGTACACACGAATACAGGTACTTATGAGGGTCTTTACCCACACAAAGACTTGAGAACGTTTATATATTGAAGAAGGACTGTATAAACACTAAATTGTATATATGTATAATAATATTCGATTTAGACTGCTGAAAAGTCATGTTCCAGAATTTATGTTGCAAGTTGTTAAGGAAAAGTTTTATTTGTGTTTTTTCTTTAATGTCAAATGTGTGAACGATAAGATTGGTTGTAACAAGGAAGAATTTTACTTTTATGTGTCTAGAGACTACGATACTCTTCAGACAATGCTTCGCCTTGCACGTAGCCCAGCTGTAAATGAATAAATGAACTTGTGAAATGCGTGGTAGTGTGCAATGCAGTACACAACTCGCTGCGACGCCAGTGGTATCAGAGCAAATCAATGCATGCGCATTGGGAGGCAAGCTAGTCAACAACCCACAAGTGCGTGTGCGCCAGACAGACACAGCTGGGAGTGCTTCAGCGCCCAAAGTAAACAAACCTCATGAGCTACAGCCCGCACTAGCATTTGTAAAGGCTATTGAATAAAGAGTGACATAGAAAATTAAGAGAGAGTCTATACTACATCCAGGACTGTCTACACAATACACACACACACACACACACACACACACACACACACACACACACACAAAGATAAGCCAAGGGAGAGATGCTAAACTGTGAGATATTTACTTAAGCTATGCTACTATATACATTATATCTATATATCCACAGTATTCACAAATTTAAGTATTGAAAGTGTATGCACTAATTATACTTGATGGACAAGAAAAGTCTTGCTGCAGGTAAACAAACGAATACAGTATAAGTGGCAAAATGAATAAGAGTATCACCATACCTCTAATACACTTTATCTTTCAGATTTATAAGGTAAGTAGAGACACACACATGACATTAAATACGTTTTGTGATAGCACCACTGCACACTGAAATGAATAAATACATGGCTGAACATGTGAAGAAAGTATTAGTAGCCTTCAAACTACTACACGCTTATCTATGAAGATTTAGTTTTAAGTCAGTATTAAGTTTTTTCTTCCAGGGAACGATGCATTGACATGTCCTAAAGTGAAGAAAGATTAATACTTGTAGAGTGTTAGGTACCATACAAACATATGAAAGGACCGCTCCGCAAATAAATATAGTTATAAGTTAATGATATGTATGAGTATGATAGTGTGAAAGTATGTGAAGAAGAAAACAGTTGCAGTACACCACATATCACGATGCTGAACTAAGGTTGAGTATTACCAAATAATCAAGGGGTCAAAACCCAACTACTGTGAGTGTTGACTACCCATGAAAGCATCAAACACCTGAACTACATGGAAATTTTTATGCACATTTGTTACGTATGTAAGCATTGTTTTATGATCATTATACTTAACATATCGTATTGATGATACAGCTCTGTAAACCTCAGCATATGAAATGGTTATCCTTTATACAATGAAGATAATAAATAAACATTAAGCTGCACTTTTAAACACTGAATAAATATTTGATATGATTGGTATTGTCAGATTTATGTTGTGTGTATAAACAACAAATTATACCTCGTCTTTGAGATCACAGTTAAGTCTATTAATGAGAGGTAATGGAGCACATAAACGCCTTTCTGTAGAATTTGCACAGCTCTGTAGTGTGTAGATCCTTCCTGGAGAATGCTAGAGGGGTAAGGCCTTGCATAGTTATCTGAATGGCGTGTAGTATCTATTGTAGCATCTATTGTTTACTTCTTTGATTTTTTTAGTTGATAAATAAGCTCTGACAAAAAGTCATTGTAAACTGAAATGAGATGTATGTCAATATATGCCATAAATGAAAAGAAAATCTATTATTGTATGAATGTTATGTAAAGAATGTATAATCAAATGAGAGTAAAATGTGTACTCATATAATTGAAAACAAAATGACAAGCAATGACACTCTATATAAAAAGGGGGAGAATATGTTACAGACTATAATACATACAAGCAACAATAATTGCATGGCAGCAAATGAGTAGGATCAGTGTATTTTGTAATTGTATTTGTATTTTATTATATTATGTGTACAATATGTGGAAAGAACACTACAGAAAATGTATGCAATGCAATAATCGCAATAAAAAAGCACAGAAACCTGGCTGCAAAGTGTTAAGTGTACATGTATTAAAACAATATGTGGCTGTGAGTGTCGCAAACTAAAAATGGCAATGTTTCATGTTACATGTATTTTCTGTGCTCGCCAACATCGTAAAAGCAGCAAGGAACTTTCCTTGTTGCCAGATGTCGGACATATGGCTGGTCTCCCCACTGAACAATTGAGAGTGGTGAGGTGAAATAAATTCCTCAGACCGCTTATATGGAAACCAGTTGCCACCGCATTGAAGATTTTAGAAAAGATCACACCACTGAACGCAAGCTTCACGAATTTGTGCAATGAAAGCTACTATAAACGCACATCATCGACACTCTGGCCTCATACTGAACCTGTGAGGGCGAACTGTGACGATAATGGAGATTGGGCCACGTGCACATACTGCACAAGCTAACACTGCGCAGATGCTTACTCACAATAAAGGGACTATGCGGTTACACCATGCACTTTGGTAGTAGAGGAAACTTCTGTACCTAGCATTATGTGAGCTTCACTGCTTTTCAGAAGCCCTTCGAACTCTGGCACTTTACCATGAATGGTTCAACAATCAATCACTTGAATTTTAATCCTCTGGGAGGCATTTCTTTCCATCTTACACTGATACTTCTAGGTTTATTACAGTTACCATTATCTGAATTGGACCTAGTCACATAATCTAAAAAACTTGTGTGCACCTCACAAACAGTTTGCCACCTGAGTAGCAGCATCTGATGTGCTGTGTACATCTGAGCCACATCACTTAGGGGGACCCTACAGTTCTCATACCTATGGCGCAAGTCCAGGAAGTTGCAGCCTAGTGTATTGAATCAGCTATTTTTTGTTCTTTTATTCAAAAGTAAATAAGCGGGTTGTTTTGGGGCAAGGACAGTGTTCGATACATAGTTAAATATCTGTATGAAAAAAAACTAAGAAATATGCTCTTCAATTTATTAATTCCTGAATCTTCCCCCTTTTGTTTTCATAAGTGGTAGCATACAGACATATGCTTGGATCCATCGTACATCACTGGCAATAGTTTTTTTTCATTTTCTCCAATAATTTAGTTATTAATTCCTAATGCACTTCCAACATTCTCCTTTGCGTCCATATACAATTTACCTTTCCTTTCATCTTCTTTGCTGTCAATATTAGGCTTTTTGTGTAAATTAATTTTTCTAAAGTTTTCAAACTATATTCTTCAATGGAGACCTCTGTATTCCTCCATCACAATGCTATTTGTTGTTTTTTTGATGTGATATTTGATATTAGAAATGTTGAACAAAAACCGAAGAGTGAAAAGTTGCTATAGCTGTCGCTTATAGATACTGTCAATCTTCTTTCAAGAACATATGACTTACCACTCACTTGAAATAGACGACTCATTTATATTAATAAACATGGGATTCAGTGAATAAAACTAACTGGGTTCTAAAAATAACAATTCCTCAGAAGAAACCAAAGAATAATTATGGAAAGCTCTTCCCTAACTTTATTATATTTCCATTAACAGGTCCAAATGAATGTGGGAAAACAACATCAGCAATGTCAGTTATATTTTAGCTCCAGGATGGCTAAGCTGGAATAAAATAAATCATTTGCATGTTCATTCTAAAAGCTTGGATGGACCAAAATAGTTGGAATTTATAAAAATGTGTAAAAAAGTTAAAGAGGAAAGTAAAAGAGAGCATTACCACATTTATCGAAAATAATGACACAGTTATACCACTGGTGAATATCAAGATAAGTCAGTTGTCGTATTTGATGGTTTTACCCAAAAACCAGGATGTAGTTAGAGAATATTTAACTAAAGGAAGCCACAAAGGAATAGCCTAGGCATACTCAAAGGTACCAAAACACTAAGTAAGAGACAATGTAGATCTTTAAATGTTTTTAGGCAAGACGACACAAATTTAAATCATGTATATCAGGAGTCTGTTGCTGGCGATTTTAAATTTGATGATGCTAAAGAAATGTGTATTAAATGGTGGAATGTAGGTAAATTTAGTTTGGTTATAATAGGTATGACAGTTAAAATGTATAATGGTAAGTGCAGAATAAGATTAAAATGTTTTAAAAACATAAACAAAGAAAAGTTCAACATGTTAAAGATAGACATTCAACATAAAATGTTAAACATAATCGTTAAATGTTAAAACAAATCATTAATTTTTTTCCTCATTAAAGGTTTGCAAACTAGATCGTTCTAAAGGGCTAGGCACACATTCTTGGTATGACCTAGAGGTTGTTAAAAAGACGACAAAATAGAGAGATAAAGGAGTGATTAAAAGATGAATTTAAAAAAAGGGTGAAACAACCCACAATGCAAAGAAAAAGGGCGGAACACTAATTAAAAAATTCACTGAAAAACCAACTGAACTATATTTGGACAAATGATGTCAGAGATTTAATCGACAGAATAGCAGTAATTTATAGAGAAAAATTTGCTGGAAATAAAAATTGCCACAACGAAAAAGTTGAATATCACATATGTTAATGAATAAATTTAGTGATTTTTCTATCAAGAATCCAAAAGGAATATCTTATTTTATTAGATTTTTGAATAATTTGTTACAAATTTTAGAAAAATGAACAATATGTAAAAGGATCAGTTAATACTTTAATTAATGAATTACCATTGGAAATGTATCTTCCAGGGTATAATTATTGTGGTCCAAGAACAAACGTAGAAGAAAAATTAGCTATAGGCGGACAAGCAATAAACCCACTAGATGAAGCTTGCAAAAAAACATGATAGTACATACAGAGGTATAAAGATTTAGATAAAAGAGAGGTAACAGATAAAGAAATTAGACTAGCTGCAAAAGAAAGAGTGTGAGCTTCTGATGTATTATTTCGAGAAACTTTAGCTGCTACAGCAGTTAGTAAAATAACATAAGGAAAGAAAAAATAGGTATGAGCTTAGATCTTGATGATAACGGTTGGGGTCTATAAAAATATTAAACTTTATAAAATGTTTTATCTATATAAATGAATAACTTCAGCATTGATTATACTTTGCTACCTAGTGGTAACACTAAACCAGAGCAATTAAAATGAAACTCAGTATGAACAATTAAGTAGAATTAATAATTTTTAACTGCTGCACAAAAAGAAAGACAGATAAGAAGACAGGTGGAAACGTGCTTATAGCATTAGGTATACCTGTTGTGAATAAGATTATCGAATACCTTACAAAAGCGAAAGAAGGTTCAGGACTAACAAAACAAGAAAGAGAGTTACTTGCATTACTTCCTACAACCTTACCATATTTAGCTACTCTTGGTTCATTAGTAGATGGAGTGGCTGGTAGTGCAAAAGCAGTAACAGACACAAAAAAAGATGATAAGGGGTATAACAACAAAAAGCCATAATTTATCAATGGAGAAGAAAGCTTTAGCTGGTGCTAGAGTGAATACAATGCATCCTAATGCATTAAGTAATTTTGATGTAGGAAATCTTGCTGAACAAGTGAAAATCCGATATCTTTGTGGTCTTTTTGTAATAGATGAACTACCTACTTATGCTAGAAAATATGAATCCTGAATAGGAAATTCAGGTATTTCTCGCTATGTAGGCAGTCATTGGATATGTTATTATAAAACTAACAATAAAATTTTTGTGTTTGACCCATTTGTAGGAAATATTCCCAAAGAATTGGTGAAATATCTTGTCTCAAGTGAGCTGTATTACAATGGACAACGAATTCAAGGTTTTAATGAAGTTATACATGGTCATTGTGTCTATTTACACTAAAGCTATTGTCATATAATTATTTGTTTAATTTTATTTTGAATATAATAAATGGACAGCCACCACATAAATTATGGCATTTAGAAATAATAAAATGGACTTTAGAAACATTTGACCCAAAAATAGAAAATGTGATTAATCAGTGTCAGGAAGAAGTAATTAAAACTTTTCAAAAGACCATGAGTTATATTACTTTTAAAGGTAGAAGATTAGTCAATATAAAAGATACAATAAGTGGTTAAAATGCTGTTACTAAATATTATTTAGAATATCAATTAAAAGATCTTTCTGCAAAGCCTGAGTATGCGGGTATTCCAACAGAAACCAATAATTATGTTACCAACAAGAATAGCATCAGATAGTCCACGACTTAAGAAATAATTTACAAGAAAAGAAATAGGAATTTAATTTCACAAATTAAATCGAAATTGGAAAAAATTCGTGAGAAACAAACAGTCGAATTCACATTTATTAAAGGAGTTGTGCAAAAAAAATCTCACTTTGAGCATGAGTTTTTTCTTCATGAAGTTTTTATTGTTGGTCAAAATATAAATCAATATTTATCTTCAAATGATTTTGACATTAAATTAAGTGTTTTTGATGAAGTTTACAGTGTGGCTATTGACACTATATCAACAAAAATGGAACACACGTGAAGCTCTCTAACCATAATATTAAACAGTTCTGTTAAAACTATACCAGTAGATGGAAGGATAATTATATTTTTCAAACTAATTTAAAATTTAAAAAATTAATCTATGTAAATGCGCAATCGCTAGTGGTGCTTGAAGTGCAGAAAATTTACTGAGACCCATCATCCACAAAGAGTCACAACCAAAAATAGAAGACACAGGATTAGCACATTGAAGCTAATGGACGAACTAAGTAAGTTCACTATGAGTTGTGATTTAAATGCGTGTTTTGGTTTGTAAGTGGGGAGACTAATTCTTTTGGTTTTGCAGTAAGTACATTGTTGATGGCTAGCGCGCCCCAGTCTCTCGTGAATGGTATCAGTCTTATGTGAACTGCACAAGCGCTCGAAATATTGTTGAAGGTTGTTTTGTTCTATGTAGATTGCTGTGTTGTGCTATTGTGTGCATCCTTCTCATGTGTAAAAACATTTAAATAGTGAATATGGCTAACAAACACAGATTATCAAATTTAGAAATTGAAGAAAACAATGGCTCAGAACTTGACGATCTTTCGGGCGATATCGCCGATTTTTCAGAAGACGACGATGACTCACGTGAGCTGGATAGCGAAACCTGTGCTGCTGATAGAAACGATGGTAGTGAGTATGAAGAAGCTAATGCACAAGTTTTGTTAGGTTTGTCATTCAGTTCAGCAGTCTGCCCTTCATAATGAATGGTGTCTTTTGATGGACTCCCTGAATTACCTCTGTTTGAAGAAACGAGTGGAATGCAGGTTCCTGTCGATATATTCTCAACAGAACTATACTGTTTGTTGCAATTTTTCGATCACAGCACATTTTTTACAAGTAAAGTCAGAGACAAATATGTATGCTACCGACATTATTTCTGAACTTCGCCATCAGAACAGACTGAAACCAAAATCTTTATCTAAGAAATGGTGAGCAGTGAGGATACATGAAGTATATGAATTTTTTGCAATCGTTTTGCATGTGTGTGTTGTAAAGAAATCTGAACTTGCAGATTATTGGTCCAAAGATCCTGTACTTGATTAATCATTTGCTTCTCAGCTAATGTCATGAGGCAAATTTTTTGCCGTATTCAGGATGCTGCATATGAACAATATTGCACCATGGAAACCTCAACAAGAACCAGGCCCTAACCCTTTGCATAAAATAAAATCTGTTTGGGACTTTTTCACAGAGAGATGGAGAAAAGTCTTTTATCTATCACGAAATCTGACTGTGGATGAACCTATATGTGCTTTTTGAGGAAGAACTGGAGTCAGTGTTTATATGAAAGACAAACCAGACAAATATGGGATAAAACTGTATGATGCAAGTGATGCTCAAACAGGTTACATGTGCAACTCTGAAGGATATACTGGAGGAAATGGAAATGCTCACAATTCTGTCAAATCCCTACTGCTGAGGCTATGTTCCTCTTACTTGGTAAAAGTACACTATACAGTGGTACACTATACAGATTTTATACATGTCCTACAGTCCATGAAGAACTATGGGAAAGAAATACATTGGGAGTTGGAACTGTGATGATGAACAGGATAGGTTTGCCTAGGGACCTAAAAAATCAAAAACTAAAGAAAAGAGAAATGACATTTCATCAAGAAGGACACCTTAACTGCTTGAAATGGAAAGACTAACGCAATGTAAACATGTTTTCAACACAGTGTAAGATGACTGCTTCGCATGTCAGTGTAAAATCCAAGAGTGGAAATGTTGAGGTACTAAAGCCAGACGCTGTACTATACTACAACCTGTCTAAAACAGGTGTTGATAGAGGACACCAGCTGATGAATTACTTTCCCTTCAGTGAAAGACTAAAATGGTGGAAAAATATTTTCTTCAATATTTTTGTGAGGGCAGTTGTGAATGCCAGCCAGCATTATCCACAATATCAAAACATGAAAAAAGTGTGCATTAATAGATCTGTAAATTAAGTGCAAACAGACTCACAGCACATCATTTTCCTGATAAACTGCCACCAACCAAAAAGAAAATAAACCCATTTAGAACATTCAAGGTCTGTTGGGAACAAGGGAAAGCTGCAGGAAAGCTAATGAGGAAAGACCAGATACTAAAGTAGGCCATGTAACAGAGACCTTTGTGTTCCTGAGTGTTTTGAAAGATTTCATACCAAAATGAAATTTTCTAATTTGTAAGAATGAAAAAAAAACATTTCACAATGAAACGCTTTAAATATAAATGAAGCATTTATTATTTCCTGCTGGCAAGTGATTTTAAATCAGTAGCCTACCATTCCCTATGGATTATGAAAATTTTCCACTTCAGGGAAAAATAAAAAAGTAGGTAAACAGTATCTTTAGAGTAACATCAACAAATCCCTGTATAATTTATTTGTGATAAACGTATACATATTAATAAAGAGGATGAATGCAAGATTAAGCTGATATACTACTTAAAGAGGTAAGTGGATTAGTAAATTTACTAAAAAAATTGTAAATTGTAGCAAACTTCCACAGGATCTGGGTATTAACTGGATTGCCAAGCCGCTATGCTCCAGCGTGTTAAAGGTCTTTACACAGTATATCAAGACAAAAAAAAAGAAAAATGTAGTTAGGAAATTATGTAGGTGATTGTCTGAATATTCATGAAGAAATTATTAATAAAATACATAGACCACTGAGAAAAAATTTTAAAAGAATTAATGTTGTTTCTGACGCTATAGATGATTTATGGCAAGCAGATCTAGTAGAAATGGAGTCTGGAAAATTAAAAGAAATTTCAAAAATAAATATATTAAATACACATTTGTTAACGGTAATCAATGTCTTCTCAAATTTTTTTTGGGCTATACCAGTTAACCATAAAACAGATGAAAATGGTTTTGAAAAAATATTTAGAGAACTCCCAAAAATCAAACAGACAATGAGAAAGAATATTGTAATAACGATTTTCAAGAAATAATAAAAAATATTTCTTTAATCACTATTCCAAATCTGCTGTACAAATATTTGATAGAACATCTAAAGCAAACACATTTAAGATGTATGATCTTCAGAGTAATTATATATGGATAGGTATAGGCTCAAAATTAATCGATGAATACAATAATACAAAGCATTCAACAACTAAAATGAAGCTAAAAGGAGTTAATGAACAAAACTAAATGCCAACTCTCTTTCTATCTAATGCTAAACTTAAATATAAAAATTGTGAGAAAGTTAGAATCATTAAAGTTAAAGGTAGTTTTGAAAGAGGTTATACAGCTAGTTGCTAAAGAGAAATTTTATAAACTGTAAAGTATATTCATTCTTGTACAATAATTTATGAATTGAAGGCTTTAGATAAAGATAAATAGAAGGAAACTTTTGTAAACAAGAACTACAAAAAACACATTATAATGATCTATTTGTTTTTGAGAAACTTTTAAGAAATAGAGCAGATATAGTGTATGTTAAATGGTTTGAATTTGATAATTCACCTAATGGTTGAGGGGGGTGGGAAGAAATTCAAATTATTATAAAAATTTGAAATGCATTGTTGAAGTTGTTATTGATAGTATAAATTTGTTTCAGATTGGTTATAATATTAATTTTATTAGTGAAGTTGGAAAATATTTTAATAAGAATGATATAAGGTCAGAATTATGTGGAAATATTTAATTTCAGTTGATTGAATCAGATGGTTATAATGGTTTGAATGATTACTCGTATATAAAAATGAATGTCATGTAAAATTTAATTATGAAAAAGGAATTAGATTTTCACTTTACTGATGTAGCCTAAGTATATCATCTACTGGTTGTTCTTGTAAGTAGTTATCCAAAATACTGAAATAATTGTGAAGACCAACAATTTTCAAACTTTCTCACTTTGCTTACTATATATTTAAGGAATTAGGATAATAATTGAGCCTTACCATTACCTCGCAATTTCGATGTCAGTTTTAATAGTATTTACTTATTTTTCAATAAATATTAGCTTGTGTTCAAATATAATAATAATTAGAAATAAAATTGTTATCAAATAAGTCTAAAAGACAAATTTTGGTCTTAATGACGGATTTCATCTTGGAAGAACAACATTTTGTCACATTAAATTTAGATTCAGTATTGAAATATTAATAGTGATTTATAACTTCACCATATGATCACTGTGTTCTTTATTTTAATTTTGTAAATGATTTAATTCAATTTTATAATTTTCAAATCTTTTTATAATTTGGTATTTACTCTGTTTACGAATTGAAGCTAAAAATACTTCATTTAACCAGTCATGGAAATTTTGAGTGAAAGGAATTTTAGAACTCACAACTAATGAAAAAATTCCAGACAAATTTATCAATTTGTATGGGTATGAATTCCTTTAGGTGGCAGATTTCACTACCATTGTATGTAATTTTCGTATGTTTTACACTATTTTTCCTTTGTTGATATCCTAAAATAACATCAACAAAGTTTGAAACTTTCTGGCAAATTAAAACTGTGTGCCAGACCGGGACTCCAATTAAGGACCTTTGCCTTTCGTGGACAAGTACTCTACGAACAAAGCTACCCAAGCACGACTCATGACCCATCCCCAAAGCTTCAATTCTGCCAGTACCCCATCTCCTACTTTCCACATTCACAGAAGCTCTTCTGCGAACCTAGAAAGAGTAGCATTCCTGGAAGCAAGGATATTGTGAAGACATGGCTTAGCCACAGCCTGGGGGATGTTTCCAGAATGATGTTTTCACTCTGCAACGGAGTGTGCACTGGTATGAAATTTCATGGCAGATTAAAACTTTGTGCCAGACTAAGACTCGAACTCGGGACCTTTGCTGTTCGTGGTCAAGTGCTCTACCAAATGAGCTACCCAAGCACGACTCACGACCTGTCCCCTTCGCAGAATAGCTTCTGTGAGGTTTGGAAAGTATGAGACGAGGTACTGGCAGAATTGAAGTTGTGGGGATGGGTTGTGAGCTGTGCTTGGCTAGCTCAGCTGATAGAGCACTTGACCGCAAAAGGCAGAGGTCCCGAGTTCGAGTCTCGGTCCGGCACTCAGTTTTAATCTGCTAGAAGGTTTCATAATAGCGCACACTCCGCTGCAGAGTGAAAATTTTATTCTGGAAACATCCCCCAGGCTGTGGCTAAGGCATGTCTTCGCAATATCCTTTCTTCCGTGAGTGCTAGTTCTGCAAGGTTCGCAGAAGACCTTATGTGAAATGTGGAAAGTAGGAGACGAGGTACTGGTAGAACTGAAGCTTTGGGGACAGGTCGTGAGTCGTGCTTGGGTAGCTCAGTTGGTAGAGCACTTCCCATCCAAAGGCAAACGTCCCGAGTTCGAATCTCAGTCCAGCATACAGTTTTAATCTGCCATGAAGTTTCATATCAGCACATACTCCACTGCAGAGTGAAAAACTCATTCTGGAAACATCCCCTAGGCTGCGGCTAAGCCATGTCTTCGCAATATCCTTTCTTCCAAGATTGCTAGTTCTGCAAATTTCGCAGAAGAGCTTCTGTGAAGTTTGGAATGTAGGAGTCGAGGCACTGGCAGAATTGAAGCTGTGGGGACGAGTCGTGAGTCGCGCTTGGGTAGCTCAGTTATAGAGCATCTGCGTGTGAAAGGCAAAGGTCGCGAGTTCGAGTCTTGGTCCAGCACACAGTTTTAATCTGTCAGGAAGTTTCGTATCAGCGCACACTCTGCTGCAGAGTGAAAATCTCATTCCAGAAACATCCCCATGGCTGTGGCCAGGCCATGTTTTCGCAATATTCTATCTTCCAGGAGTGCTAGTTCTGCAAGTTTCGCAGAAGAGGTTCTGTGAAGTTTGGAAAGTAGGAGACGAGGTACTGGTAGAATTGAAGATGTGGGGATGGGTTGTGTGTAGTGCTTGGGTGGCTACGTTGATTGAGAATTTGGCTGTGAAAGGCAATTCATTTTTGATGCATGTCACTTCGTTATAAAAACCCGTGGCTCTTATATCACATATAAATTGACCAGTATCCAAATAATATAAATCAATATTTTTCCGTATTTTGCTATCATAACATTATAGTGCAAATTGTATTTTTTTAGAAATATCTAAAATAGTTATTCTAGTATAATAAGGTCTTTCTATTTTATTTTTATCGCATGGACTCTGTACCCTTGGTGGCTCACCGAGCGAGGTGCCGGAGTGGTTAGCACACTGGACTCGCATTTTGAAGGATGATGATTCAATCCCACATCCGGCCATCCTGATTTAGGTTTTCCGCGATTTCCTCAGATCGTTCCAGGCTAATGCCAAGATGGTTCCTTTGAAAGGGCACGGCTGACTTCCTTCCCCATCCTTCCCTAATCCAATGAGACCGATGACCGTGCTGTTTGGTCTCCTTCCTCAAAAACAATCCAACAAACCTTGGTGGCTCAGAGGGATAGAGTGTCTGCCATGTAAGCAGGAGATACTGGTTTCGAGTGCTGGTCGGGACACACATTTTCAACATGTCCCCAATGAAGTACATCAACTCCTCTTTGCAGCTAGGGTGTCCATTTAATTATCATTTCATTTCTAGCAAAGCAGCATGGTCATCTACGGTAACTGTTCTTTTGGGAACTGATACTACCATGATATATTATTAAAACCAATATACTTTTTCGATCAATCTACTTGTTCAGAATTTAAGATTCGACGAATTTTTGTGATTTTTAATCCAACATTTAGGCACTGTTTAACATTTCTATAGTAAATATATTTTTTCCTATATCATTTTATGTTGTTACTGATTTACTTCTTTCTTCTAGTGTTAAAGATAAATCTTTATGTAAATCACATAATTTCATAGGATACCCTAAGAAATCCTAAGATATATTCATGTATATTATTATTCAGCATTTTGAATATTTTTAAGAGTTCAAATATACATATTTAGCCATTCAAAATCTTTACATAATAGACATTAAGATGTAGTACAGCCAGATAAAAAATTCAGATGTCAATATGTTAATCAAACCGGTTCTTTAACAGATTTTTCATATACTTATGATTAGCTTTCATATACGATTTAATACACTGAGAAATACCTTCTCAAACTCCTTTTTCAAGGGTTAAAATTATATCATAATTTTTTAATAAACCTAGAGCACTTATATTCCTTTTAACACTGCACCCCAAGATAAACCCAGAACAGAAAAATACCAAGACGGATCGAGTTTGTAAGTTTGAATGCAAGTATCTCTAAAATTTTCAAGAATATCTAGTGATATTAGAACATCAGATTTGCTAAGTAATTTTGTACATAGTTCTAAATTTTTTAATATTAATGTTTTTCAAACTTTTTTGCACATTATTAGTGATTAGCTTCTACATCATGCTTATTAATTCTCAAATAGAAACACTCTCTTTTAGGTAATTTTGTTTCTTTGTATTTTCTTCAGACTCCATATGTTTATCGGATAAAGCGTTTTTTAATCATTAATTCTACTATTTAACATCGATATACTCTGATGTTTCTTAAATTGATTTTTTTAAAGATTAGAAGATAATTTATCCACACTTGATGGTATAAATCCAAAGTATATAAAAATAATAAAGTTAATCCATCTTCAACAACCTTACCAAAAATATATATATTCGTTCATTTTTGTAATATGGTGAATATCTTTATTATATGTCCCTCTCCTTCATTAAAATTAAATGTCATAATTTGTTGAATATGAATTTAAACTAGAACAAAAGAATGCTTTTTATAATTAATATTAGAATCTTCATATGCAGCCCATCGAAATCTTCTAGTTATATGCCAGTGACTTCTTACCTTTTTTCTAATACAGTAATTTTTCCGACGCAAATAAAACATTTTCATAATTTTAAACATTTATTTTATATACTTCAGTCATTATTATTGCAACATTTTTAATACAACACTTAAATCTCTCTCTATCCTTCTTTTAATTTTCTACAAATTTCTGGGTGGCATCATTGCCATTATATTCCATGGGTAGTTTATAAACCCAATTAAAATATTTTATATAATAACTAAAAGGAACTGGTAAACGTTTCTGATTTTTTTAATATAAGATTTGTTAGGAATTCCTTGAAAAGTACTAAAATTTTTTAATAATCATTCGAAATTGGAATTGATTAAGAAATGCACACTCAATCAATTATTATTATTTGGAAACAATGTATTTCACGTTTTTTGGGCATACTTATTTTTACATATTTTTGTTCTTTACAATCACTTTCATTGCTGTACAATTTTTCATGAGAACAAAAATCTTATACATCTATCACAGGGATAAACTTTTTCTTTAAGTTCATATTTATGTGGACTAATTAATCTAAAATAGTCTTTTATAGAACGGTAATGAAAATAATTTTGATTTAGAATTAAAAGGTTATTAACATGTTTTTAATGTTTGTTTTTTATTGTAAAGAGGATATATTTTTAATTTTTCCTCGTATGCATATACATTAATCAACAAATTTCTTGTCAACTTTTAGAATGCCATTTATATTAAATATTTCTTTTTCAAAAATTTTTTGCGCTTCTGTACAAATATTTTTATTATTATTAACACATTCTGCACGATATTTTGCTGGATATAATGCAGCTTTTATTGACAATAGAACACATTTTTGATTTTAATTTTTTACATTAATTACAGCTCTCTTATGTTTTAATTTTCGTAAATCGATTTATGAAGAACCAAACTGGCTTGTGTCTACCAATAAGTAATTCAAAACCTATTCGTCTTCTTTGCATTTCTTCCACTTCAGTCAATAATTTTTTATTGACTTTTTCTTAACTAAACTTCATTTTTTTACTTTATGACTAAATTACTGTATTTCTTCATATCTCTTAAAACTGCAATAACAACTTATAATAGCTTTAATCGAAATCCTGTCCATCAAATTATTTTTAATTCTTTTGATTACTTATTCAATTTCCTAAAGAAATGTGTGGGTCTGCAATATTATCAGTATTACTAACTTTATAAATTATTAAAAGCTGTAGCTTTTCTATTAATTCGTTAATTTGTTTTAAATTCGTTATCATAAAGATTTAGAAAGTTATTGTTTTTCTTGTTGCCTTCAATCCAGAGGGTGGTTTGATGCTTCTCTCAATACTATTCTATCCTGTACAAGCTTCTTCATCTCTGGGTAACAACTGGCACATATATCCTTTTGAATCTGCTTAGTGTATCCATCTCTTTAACTCCCTCTACGATTTTTACCCTCCTCACTTCCCTCCAATGCTAAATTGGTGATCCCTTGATTCCTCAGAACATTTGCTACCAACAAATCCCTCCTTTTAGTCAGCATGTGCCACTAATTCCACTTCTCCCCAATTCTTTTCAGTACCTCCTCATTAGTTACGTGACATACCCATCTAATCTTCAGCATTCTTTTGTAGCACCACATTTCGAAAGCTTCTATTATCCTCTTGTCTGAACTATTTATTGTTCATATTTCACATCCAAACATGTCTACACTCGATACAAATCCTTTCAGAAAGGATTTCCTGACACTCAAATCTATATCTATGTTAACAAATTTCCATTCTTCAGAAACGCTTTCCTTGTCACTGCCAGTCTACGTTTTATATCCTGTCTACTTCAGCAACCATCAGTTATTTTGCTTCCCAGGTAGCAAAACTCATTTACTACTTTAAGTGTCTCATTTCCTAATCTAATTCGCTCAACATCACCCGATTTAATCAACTACATTCCGTCATTTCCTTTTTGCTTTTGTTGATATACATCTTATCCCCTTCTTTCAAGACACTGCACATTCAATGCAACTGCCCTCCAGATCCTTTGGTGTCTCTAACAGAACTACAATGTCATTGGCAAACCTCAAACTTTTTATTTCTTCTCCATGGTTTTTAATTCCTAATGCAAATTTTTCTCTTGTTTCCTTTACTGCTTCCTCAATATACAGATTGAATAACATCGGTGATAGGCTACAACTCTGCGTTACTCCTTTCTCAACCACTGCTTCTCTTTCATGCCCCTCGAAAGTTTCTCTTTCATGCCCCTCGAAAGTTATAACTCGAAAACTTTTCTGATAGGTTTTTTGTTTAATTTCTTGATACATACCTACTAGAAGCTTTTAAAATCTCAATACATTGTTATTATTAATAGAAGCATTATTATTTAAGTTATTATTTCCAAATATTACAATAAGATTAATGGATTGTTGTTCATTAAGTGTAGAATATTCTTTTAAATTCTATGCTTGACAAATTTATGCAGTTCTTTTTAGGCTGTATTATCCAATTTGTTATCCTTATTATTGATATTAAGCTTATAGTTTCCAGTAAGGCTTAATTAATTGCCTTTCTTATAAAGAATATAATAGTTTTTTGGTTTACAAGTTTCTTGAAGTTCCTTTAAAGTTTTATTCTCCAATTCTTTAGTATTAGTAATACTTCTCTTATTGTTAATAATAAAATATTTATTTTTACAATAAAATGATTTAATTCTGGTTTATTAAGTTTAGATTGTCCTCTTAAATCTCTTGTTTTACAAATATTTCGAAGTTCTTTAAAAGTTATAATCTCTGGTTCATCATAATTTAAATTATTTGTGTTATTTTCAATAACATTAATTACTTGTCATCTATTAAGTTAAAAATATTTTTTACATTTTTTTGTCTTACAAATTTTTGGTGTTCTTTTATAGTTATATGATACAAATCATTCACATATTCATATAATAATTGTTAATAAATGAAAAGTGTTCTGCTTTACTTAATTTAAAATAACCTTCAACTTTATTTGCTGTACAATAGTTACACAAATCTTAGAAGCTGGGCATTTTTGTTTTATTATGATGAAGAATATTGTTATATTTTTAAATAAAAATTCGTTTAGATTTTTAACAAAAATAATCACAAACGAAAAATGTAAATAAATAATTTAATATTTTTTTAGATTTACATTTTTAAATTTTTATTTTTTATTTTTAGTTCCTTTGCTTCCTATTTTTTCGTTTCTTTATTTATATTTTTTTTAATTTATTAATTTTTACCAAGTGGAATCTCTTAATTTTAAACACATTGTTATTACTGCATTAGGACAGGGAAAGTTTTGATTTGAAAAAACTGTTCATCAAAAAATTATGGTTTTCAAATCAGGGAAAAATTTTCTATTAGCATTTGGTTTGCTTGTTGTTTCCTGGTTTAGATTCCCCAGTTCTTAACTACTTATACTATTTTCAAATCATCTAATTCCTCCAACTTTTTACGTTTTTCTCATATTTCAGCTAAAGTGCTTCCTATGTTGCATCTAGTTATCAGTATATAGCAAATAAAATAATCTATACTTGTAAAAAGATTGATTTCCTATGATTTTGTCTGCATACCTGCACCAATAATCAGACACATTTGTCTAGGTATCACTAGAGAAGTAGATTATCAAAAAATATTAGTTTGTGGCTGTTTACAGCCCACCTAATCAGGAACATGACACTCTGCCATTGCATTGCACATGAGCAAAGCAATGTTACAGTTAGCCAACATTCTGTCATCACTTAGCTCATTGGGCACTGTGTGAAGTGAAGCCACAGTGCGGTTGCACTAGTCAGCTGCTTCAGCTTTGTTCTTTTGATATGACTGTGGCATTTGTAGCCTCAGAATTAGCACACTGGTATTTTACACTTCATTGATGTAGTGTTTCTTGACTAATGTGTCGATGGTTACTTCAGCATGTAAATATTTCTGGTTTTTGACCCTAGTTGTTGTGATTAACTAATCTCGTTTATCTCTTCTGTTGGAATAATTCACACTACTTGATTTTTACCAAATCAAAGAATTACTTCTTCTTAAATATTCTAATCACACTGAACCACCATGCAGAGTGTGGAAGCCTACATTTTCTTCGTTGTTCAGTTTGGGTTGCCCTAGGCACCACTGTATGTTCCTCTATTATTTCTTGCAAAAATTTTTTATTGTCTCAAAAGCACTCTGATTTCAGGATCTATTGTTTGTGTCCTTCACCTTGGGCACCAAAATGGAGTTTTTAAGAAGGGGCTCAGGTCTCAGTTGTAACTGAACCAACAACTTAACTAAAGATCTGTCACCCTGGTGTTGTTTATTAGCAACTTTACCGTACTTCAGATTTATGCTAGCCTTCTTTACTTTTTCTGATGCAGTGGACCTGCTAAGCAGAGCCACTAATTGTGCTGTCGTACATTTTTACTGTCAGCATGGCTTCAAGGGCTGTCAAGGTGCTCGCTTCTGCGCCAAACCACTAAAAATTGACATAACTGTCATTTTAGATAACTCTTCTACATTTGGGGCTTCTCGTATTTAACATTTGCTGCATTAGGTGACAATTCTCTTATTACTTAAAATAACATTATGTGAAATGAATCTCAGAACTGAACATAAGAGAATGATCTTTCTCCTTCCCTTCACCCAACTGTTTCTGGCTGTTGTCATTGTAGGCAGATCCCTTTGTTCTCTGTCTCCCAAAACACAGCCAAACCGCAACGCCAAACCTTAAGTGAACGTTTCACAGCAGATTGTCATGGTCACTTGGTGTCATGCCTTGCTGACGTTCTGGGCTCATGCAACTCGCCCCAACTCTGAGCATTGACAGACCCAGCACATGCACAATAGAAACTCTCTACATGCTAACTACCTAAACAATGTTTTACACCAACATCTTTACATGATTGTGGGTAAGAAGTGGAACACCCTGTTACACCACAGTTCATAAGGATGGCCTCTATTGAGTTAATGAAAGACGATTTGTAGTTTCTCAGCATCTCACTTAAATCTATGAATGGTGAAAATTAGTGCAGTACTGACACTATAATCATATTATAGTACTCGCAGCTTCTGTCCTTTGAAAGATGCGTCCAGTGGGTTTGAGAAAAGAAAATAACAGTATTTCTGATGGCAGTATAATTTCAGATTGAATGTATCTTTTTATAAAGGAAATCTACTCTGTTGAAGTGTCTTTTAGTGCATCTGCAGAAAGCGTAACTCCAAATTCGGTGCAGAATAAATATAATAATTCGTCTTATTTTAACTGAGGTTAAAATGCAAGAGTGAAAATATTAGCTTCTAAATGAGTCCTGAGACGGGGTGGAAAATAAGTGTGGTTGTTAAAAATGTTAGTGCAAATTTTGGCTCTCACGTAAGTCTCAGGGAGGATTTCCACACTTGCTGCATTAGTACACTGTTCCACTCCCGAGCATTAGTTATAATTTTTGAATTAATATTCAGTCAGACACGAGCGCAGTTTATACTAGGAAACAAAAATTAGGCGATTATTATAGCAAAATCATTTTTCATGACACAGTTCAATCACTATTTATTAGCGTCGTCCTTTTCTTTCACACAGTGAAATTAGTATTGGTGAGACGGACAGTTTTACTTTAATAATAATTTGACTCTGAGCCCCCAATAGCAGTAATGCAGGATGCTATAATCGAATGTTACTCAATCAACTCGAACAGAACCACAAGTTCCACTGTCCTCTTTGTTCTAACAGTTTTGGCATGAAATCACAGATCGCCAAATGTTGACTTACGCCGATGTATACCTCGTAATTCGTACTCACACAAATAATCGTAGCACTTCCAGTTCAACGAATATATGTTTGCACACTTGCACTATTAAACAACTTACTCAAACAACCTCATGGGCCACCCACAAGTGGGGCTCGCTCGCCACCCCGTCCTCAAACGACTGACCAACGACTGCCCAACGACTGACCCTGGCCAAAGCGGCTGCTCGCTTATATAGGATTGGATGTCAACCCCCCCCCCCCCCCCCCCCGGTTATGCAAGTACCAATCTCACCAGTTAAGGTTACAAATTTTGACACATACATCCCTCAACAGAAATATGTACACCAATGGAACCTTGTTAAAAAGTACATCTTATTTACTATGTTACATTAATTTCTAGGAGTATTCTATCGCCCGTAAATCAAGTTTTAGTTTTTGCAAAATTTCGCCTCTTAGCGCAGATTTGTTTGTTTGCATTTGTGCTGCAAAGTCCTAACATAGAACTTCATATAGCACTGCTTTTAGACGTAATCTATAGCTATCTACACATTGCGCTGCTCAAAATCTTCATATGTATAATAATTTATTAATTATGGGCGATAAATGTTAATAGTAATTGCAAGTGAAGTGTATACTATAACTTAACTAGTTTAATATACGTGTGACGCCACCCAAAATATTATATAGTGCCGTTCTTCAAGTCATGAATTTTCTATTAAATTTTATAAACAATTTTCCATCATACTTCGTTTATTGCTCTTTATGAGCTTAATTATTTATAAATCTTAACATATGATTACAGCACTCGATCCACTATGGCGAGACGTTTTTAATGAGCGCTTGCTCATCCCTGTAAGTTGTTATTTACTATTTTTATTAATCTTTCAGTAATCGTGTTATTAAACAAATGTCGAGTTACTATAACTTTTGCGTCTCGTAACTTAAAATAAAGATCGATCTTTAAGAAGGTGCATACTGCTGACCACAATCCACCGCCGCATCGCTCTTCACCGTAAGTTACGTAATTTTCTCGTAATGCGCGAAAAATCAAACAATGCCCAATCTTCATCTACATCCTCTTTCCTTTCTATAACATTGCCCTCAATTACTTCGCCCTTGTGTAGTCTCTCTATATACTCCTTCCACCTTTCTGCTTTCCCTTCTTTACTTAGAACTGGGGTTCCATCTGAGCTCTTGATATTTATACAAGTGGTTCTCTTTTCTCCAAAGGTCTCTTTAATTTTCCTCTAGGCAGTATCTATCTTATCCCTAGTGAGATAAGCCTCTACATCCTTACATTTGTCCTCTAGCCATGCTTGCTTAGCCATTTTGCACTTCCTGTCGATCTCATTTTTGAGACGTTTGTATTCCTTTTTGCCTGCTTTTTTTACTGCATTTTTATATTATCTCCTTTCATCAATTAAATTCAATATTTCTTCTGTCACCCAAGGATTTCTATTAGCCCTCGTCTTTTTACCTACTTGATCCCCTGCTGCATTCACTACTTCATCCCCCAAAGCTACCCATTCTTCTTCTACTGTATTTCTTTCCCCCATTCTTGTCAATTGTTCCCTTAAGCTCTCTCTGAATCTCTGTAGAACCTCTGGTTTAGTTGGTTTATCCAGGTCCTGTCTCCATAAATTGCCACCTTTTTGCAGTTTCTTCAGTTTTAATCTACAGTTTATAACCAGTAGATTGTGGTCAGAGTCCACATATGCCCCTGGAAATGTCTTGTAATTTAAAACCTGCTTCCTAAATCTCTGTTTTACCATTATATAATCTATCTGAAACCAGTAAGTATATCCAGGCTTCTTCCACGTATACAACCTTCTTTTATGATTCTTTAACCAACTGTTAGCTATGATTAAGTTGTGCTATGTGCAAAATTCTATCAGGCGGCTTCCTCTTTCATTTCTTAACCCCAATCCATATTCACCTACTACATTTCCTTCCTTTTCTTTTCCTACTATCGAATTCCAGTCGCCCATGACTATTAAATTTTCGTCTCCCTTCACTATCTGAATAATTTCTTTTATCTAATCATACATTTCTTCAATTTCTTTGTCATCTGCAGAGCTAGTTGGCATATAGACTTTTGATGTTGTCATAGGCGTGGGCTTTGTGTCTATCTTGGCCACAATAATGCGTTCACTATGCTGATTGTAGTAGCTTACCCGCACTCCTATTTTTTTATTCATTATTAAACCTACTCCTGCATTACCCCTATTTGATTTTGTATTTATAACCCTTTAGTCACCTGACCAAAAGTCTTCTTCCTCCTGCCACCGAACTTCGCTAATTCCCACTATATCTAACTTTAACCTATCCATTTCCCATTTTAAATTTCCTAACCTACCTGCCTGATTAAGGGATCTGACATTCCATAGAACGCCTATTTATTTTCTCCTGATAACGATGTCCTCTTGAGTAGTCCCCGCCTGGAGATCCGAATGTGGGACTATTTTACTGCCGGAATATTTTACCCAAGAGGAAGTCATTATCATTTATGCATACAGTAAAGCTGTGTGCCCTCCGGAAAAATTACAGCCGTAGTTTCCCCTTGCTTTCAGCCATTCACAGTACCATCACAGCAAGGCCGTTTTGGTTAGCGTTACAAGGCCATATCATTCAATCATCCAGACTGTTGCCCCTGCAACTACTGAAAAGGCTGTTGCCCCTCTTCAGGAACCACACGTTTGTCTGGCCTCTCAACAGATACCCCTCCGTTGTGGTTGCACCTACGGTGCGGTTATCTGTATCGCTGAGGCATGCAAGCCTCCCCATCAACGGCAAGGTCTATGGTTCATGTGGGGGATTTCTCCTTAGGTATGAATAATTTACAAGTGCATTACACCACCATCACTCAAGTAAGTCGATTTACATTTTGTAACACCCTCCTTGCACACTGATATCCCAATTTGCATGTAAGTTATGAAAGTTAAAAGGTGATTGTTGCTAGCATATTGTGGTAAATAAGCAAGTTTTGCGTATTACATTACATTAATATTTGTTCCATAGATCATCAATACGACATTTCATAATGATGTGAAATGTATCAGTTTAACGTAAGTTTCATTATATTATAATTTTTTCTTTTCTTTTTTTTACAGGCACTACTTCATATCTAAACGTTTATCTGAGTAGGAAGAGCTGTCATTCAGAAAATCTTTTAATTTATTTTTAAATGCTGGTTGATTATCCCTTGGATTTTTAATGCTGTTTGGTAAATGACCACAGATTTTTGTGGCAGCCTAATTCACCTCTTTCCGTGTCAAAGTCAGATTTAACGCAGAATAGTGAAGATTGCCTTTCCTTTTATAGCTGTAGCTATGGACTTTGCTATTATTTTAAGTTGGGATATGTTACCGATAACGAATTTCATAAGTGAATGTATGAATTAGGAAGGTATTGTGATTATCCTGAGTTCCTTAAATAAACATCTGCAAGGTGATCTTGAGTGATTATTCTGATTACATGCTTTTGCGCTACAAATACTTTTTCTCCTAATAATGTATTACCACAAAATATGATGCCATGTGAAGGCAGTGAATGAAAATAGCCATAGTAGGCTTATTTACTGATTTGTTTATTAATAAAATTTACAGTAACCCTGATAGAATAAGTAGCTGCACCTAAATGTTTCAGATCATCGATGTGTTTCTTCCAATTCAATTTCTCATTAATTCTCAAACCCAGAAATTTTGAATAATCTGCCTTAGCAACAGACTGCTGGTCAGAGTCTATATTTATCAATGGTGCTATGTCATTTATTGCACAGAACTGTATATACTGTGGTTTGTCAAAATTTAGTGAGACTCAATTTGCAGAGACCCGCTTAATAATTTTCTGAAAGACATTATTTACGGTTTCCTCAGCTAATTCTTGTTTGTTCAGTATGATTAGTATACTTGTATCATCAGCAAAAAGACCTAGCTTTGTATCGTCATGAATATAGAGTGGCAAGTCACTAATATATATCTAAAATATTAAGGATGGAAATTGAACCCTTTTTGACACCATTCTTGATACCTCCCCAGTTAGTGGATGCTGCTAATTTTTCTGGACTATTGGTATTGTTAACTTCAACCTTCTGCATTCTTCCAGTTAAAAATGAAATAGCCAGCCGAAGTGGCCGAGTGGTTCTAGGCGCTTCAGTCTGGAACCGCGCGACCGCTGCGGTCGCAGGTTCGAATCCTGCCTTGGGCATGGATGTGTGTGATGTCCTTAGGTTAGTTAGGTTTAAGTAGTTCTAAGTTCTAGGGGAGTGCTGACCTCAGCTGTTAAGTCCCATAGTGCTCAGAGCCATTTGAACCATTTTTTGAAAAATGAAATAAACCATTTGTACATTGTTCCACTAATAGCAACATACTTAAGCTTATCTAGAACAATTTCTTGACACACACAGTCAAAACCATTTGAGAGATCACAAAAAATCCTAATGTGCGATGTTCGGTTACACATAGCATTTAATATTTGACCAGTGAAAGCATATGTAGCATTTTCTGTTGAAAAGCCTTTCTGAAAACGAATCTAGCCATTTTGTTAGTACTTCATTTTTACAGATATGTTAAGCTGCTCTTGAATACATCACTTTTTCAAGAATTTGGGATAAAGCTGTCAGAAGTTGGGTGGGTGGCAGCTTTAGCATCAGATCATATCAACCATATGGAAAAATAGTCTCCTGTCTGTAAGACGTCATTTGCCAAAAGCTAATTCCATATATCAAACTGTTTTGAGATAGAAGGGATATTATGAATATTTTATTCTTGTTTTATCATTTGCACATACGAGTGGAACTGAGTGCACAACATACAATCAATTTTCTTGAGCCTGGAGATAAGTGTAGATCTTCCAAGTTTAAAGAAGAGATTGGATATATTAGGTTTGTGCATGAGTTCGCTTCTTTTCTATTTTGCGTATTGGTATTCCTGTTTCTGCGGGTTTATTTAAAGAATCATTTTTTGTTTGTAGTTCAATGTTGTTATTTGAGTTCACCTGTTGTCATTTTTTCATTTGGAGATAGTGAGTGGAGTTGTGGACGTTAGAAATTGGATGGAGTGCTAGTGCAGAAGTTGAAATATTTCCGACATATTCTTCTGTTTGCGTTCAGTGGAGGGCTGACATCAGAAGAGGCAGCCAGAAACATTTCGCCATGTAAGAGGATAATGCCATTGGCTAGAGCAAGGCAAGAAAATGGTTTTCTCGTTTTAAGGAGGATGGTTTTGACGTTAGTGAGTCTCCACACTCAGGAAGACATTCAGGGTTTGCAGAAAGTCGTTTAAACGCATTAATCTCCAATAATCCATGTCGGTGTACTCGAGAACTGGCAAATGTTATGAACTATGATAGTTGCACTATCATGTGAAATTTGCGTGCAATGGGGAAGGTTCAAAACTCGGGTGTATAGGTACCACATGCTCTAAGTGATGTCTATATGCTAACACAAGGAAGAGAAAGGGTTGGTTGAACCTAAACAAAACAACAGCTCCTTGGACAAAGAACTGGGCACATCCGCAAAAGATAATGTTATGCATCTGGTGGAACAGTGACGGCATGCAGGACTAGGAACTGCATTGCAGAGGTGTAACCATCACCACTGACATTAGTGTTAAGAGCTGAGACGTCTTTCAGGCTCAGTCCAAGAACAATAACCAGTAGGGCTGCGGAAAGTGATATTTCTCCTGCACTCTGCTAGACTGACAAAAAATACTGTTTAAGAGTTGGTTTGGGAAGTCATTCCACATCCACTTTATTCGACTGATCTTGTGCCCTCAGATTTTCACCTTTTCCACTCTCTATGGGACAACCTTCAAGGAACTTCCTTCCCAGATGAAAATGCGCTCCGAACATGCCTCAAAACCATGTGATTCTGAAAGTTGCAGTCTCGAAAAGTTATTCCACCGTTGGCAGGCTGTTATAAATAGTGAAGGAAAATATATTACTGATGACTAAAGTCACTGTGATGTGTATCTGTTATGGGAAAGTGCTACGAACTTACGCAGCAATCTAAAAGATATAGATCTCGTTTCAAGTTTATGAATATTTCAATGCATTAGTTACATTTCGCACCCAGCCTAACATGCAATAAACGCAATCTCATAACGAACCCTATTTCTCATTGCAAAGTACGCGAATTTCGTGCGTTACCTTACTTTACCTCGAAACATCACAGTAGCTATTGCTATTAAGGTAGAGCTAAGCAGTTCCTCATGGAGCTAACAAATCAGACTGTGATATGCGAGCGAATCTATTTTTTTATTTTATTTTTTTACCGAACTGACTTTTTAAAATCGATTGAGAAAGATTGCAGAGCAGCGGGTTGGCGCATTAGGTCCTGTTTTGTCTCGTTGGTTAACAAGTACTCCCTGATTGTGAGTTTCGGAGAATACTGGTTAACTCTCGAGACGAAATTAGGATGACAAGCCCGCTGCTGGCTGCTGTTAAGTCCCTCTCGAGCTATTTTAAAAGAAGTATTCGACACAAAAAGAATAAAGATTTTCTTTCGTATCAAAGCCTGATTTGTCATCATCATGATGAACTGCATATCATTTGTCACAGTTATTTTAATATTTTAAGATTAAATAGGATACTGCGCAAAATTCGAATAGTTTTCAATGAAGAATGGGGATTGTTATGAGTTTGCATTTGGTACATGTTAGGTTGCACGCTGTGTACGAAATGTAGTTAACATACTGAATTATTATTTAAACAGTCTCGAGAAAATGGGCTGACGTAGTGTACTCAGTTCCAACCGCGCCCACAAACTATGAAACCAGAATAAAATATTCATAACATCCCTCGTAACTCACAAACCGTGCAGAGAGGAAAGGATTTTGTCATTGGTTAATATGCGAAAGTTCCGGATCTACCTTGATATGCAAGTAACTAGATATTTTTCAATAGACTAATGTAATTTTTAATGAGTATCGGTAGCTTACGTAAAGGAAATTGCTATCACTTTTGCAATAACACAAATAAAGATAATCCGTGTTTATTTCTGTCCCAAGTATCAGCTTTTTCATAAAATAATGACCAATCTCGCTTCAGCTGTTAGTTTCGTAATTCAGTTTAGGAATTTCGTCGCAATTTCAACTGCTGTACTGGTACATTTGAATGTCAGTGAGAGGAATATTTGTAAACACCGTTGTGTTTTGGCAACATAAGAAAATTTTAACATGGCAATAAAAATTAAGTATTACAACGACCTATGTATTACTCAGACCTCGTAACTGCTGGCACTTCTTTGAAGACAGAAAAAGAAGTAGGAAGCCTTCTGTCGCAATTTGGGCGGAATTCTATACACAGTGTATTTATAATAATGGCTAGCTTGGACTAAACATTGCCAAAGGATTGTATTCATGATTTTACTTCTATACCGAGCGAGGTGGCGCAGGGGTTAGCACAGTGGAATCGCATTCGGGAGGACGTCGGTTCAATTCCGCCTACGGCCATCTTGATTTTGGTTTTCCGTGATTTCCCTACATCACTCCAGGCACATGCCGGGATGGTTCCTTTGAAAGGGCACGGCCGACTTCCTTCCCTAATCCGATGATCTCGCAGTTTGGTTTCCTCCCCAAATCAACAATTTATTTCTATACCTCAATTACCTGAGGAATATGAAAAGTGTACTTCTTTGTTCACAATCACTGGCGCACCCTGGTGTCCTTAACGCAAGTCAAAACCCGCTTTGTTTGACAACTTTCGTGTTTGTAGCAAAGTGTTTACTTTTTTGACCGCAAAATATCGTCTGAGACGAGTTGTTGTGAAATGGAGGGCTTGAGTACCGTCGAGTTGAGTGTTGTGTGAGAAGCTCTAATCTTGCAATTAAAGGTCAGCTTTCTTATCTGAGACTATAGTAAATGTGTGTCGCTGTGTTAATTTGAATCTTACAATGTAAATGGAAAAAAAAAAAAATGTTCGTACAGCACCTGAAGTTTACATGAAAGTTGTTTAAACAGGAACTATGCTTGTATTCGGTGTAGATCGCAATGCTTAGAAAGTTAATAGTTCCAGTGTACGAGAAGAAGCCCTTCCAGGCTGCCGATCCAGGAAGTTTAAACGTTCGAATGAAATTTGAACGTGAATGTACAAGTTCATGCCTGACAAAATTGATAATCGCCCTAGTGCAGTAGACTTTTCTACGTTTGTGTACACCGCACCATATCATAATCAATGTTTTCTCCCTTATCGGCATCGATGTTGTGTGAGAGGAAATCGGACAGGCTCAGACCGATAACCAAACAAAAGTATTTGGACCGAGGTTTCCAATTTGCCATACCGTACGAAACTAAAGGCGATTTAGCCTGCCATGACCCTAAACCAACCTTACAAAACTGTCTGCAATGAACTATTCGAATTTCTTCTTATCTATATTTCATTTTTATTTTTTATCTACAGTAGCACGTAATGCTCCTGTTATTGAACGTGGTAAAAACGTTAGAGTTGTACACAACCTTTTCCATAAATAATTCCTTCAATTGCTTCATGATATAAATCTATCATAATTCTAAATCTACTCAATTTCTAATTGGACATGGTGCAGTAGGCTGTTCTACAAGACCATATATGCACTTGATGGAGTGTAATCAGTGTCACTGCAAATATGACTAAGAAATTTTAAAGAGACTTACATTGATTTTCTTGCTTTTTAAGATTTTCTTAAAAAGTTTCAAACTTATGTGGATCTACCCTTCTGGCGCTGTACTGTATTGATGTGAGTTAAGAGGTCATTTTTGTTCAGCCTGATATTATGTTAGTATCACAGTTTCCTTGAAATTTTCTGCCTTACTCAGTTAAAAGTACTGTAGGCACTAGGAGTGCTTGTCTGTATAGAAATATGGCGATGAATTTATATTCACTGTTGTGATGAAATGAGATTTGCACGATTCCATTGTGTCACTTCCATTCATTATTCTACTGACCTCCTGTCAAAGTAGTGAATGATACTGAAGAGTTTCCTAAAATACACCTTAATTTAGGTGGGAATGTAAACATCTTAGGCACTCATAATTATTTCCCTGTTGGTGCAAGGTTTCATTGCTTGTAAGACCTAACAGCTTCTATTTAATTTGCCATTACCTTAACCATTACATTAATTCAAGGTCATCTTGTGGCCGTGTTACAAAGATTTCTTTTAACCAGTTACCACTGGTTTATGCTAATTGAAACTGTAAGTTTATGTGGATCCCTATTCCAGAGAATATGAAAATTTGATATGACACTCACTGTGTTATTTATAATTCGCTGTTTATCTTGTGCCCAATACTGATTTGTGACACATTTTACAGATTGCTGAAATTTCTTACCATCCTTGGCAATAAACAGGTTATAGAATGAACAGTAAGGGGTCCCATAACAACCCCAAGGCACCCCATATTTGATTGTGCTCACATGTAATAGTATTTCAGTGTCTGCTGTGGACTTACAATAATATGCCTCACAGTGGGAGTTCTTTCTGATTACTAAAGGAAGAATTGGGTCAAAGGAACCGTCTGCTTTGACGTATGGGTGTTGTGGTGTGTGACGTAAGTCGTGGAGTTTATGAGTTGGTTGAGTGTTTGTAGTTCATGACATAAGGTTTGGAAGTTTCTTCAGTGAGTTATCAATTAATTTTTTTGTTTTTGTGCTTTGCATTCTTGTTAGGCATTATTGGTTTGCTGTTTGTGGTGTGGTAAGATGTCTAATTTACCGTGTGGCTTCTGTTGTTAGGTATGGATATGACGACGAAATATAAGAGCGCTGTGTTGCAATTGGAGATGGGGGAGGACATGTTGCCCGTTATTAAATTCCTTCCGTTATTTGGACTAATCTCTGAGATTGTGAAGTGTAGAATTTGTCGTGAGAACATGAGGTTGACCAGGCTTCCAGTGTCTCGGACCAGAGATGGGTACATGTGGCGGTGTCAGAGAGAGAGAGAGTGTGTGTGTGGGGCGGGGGGGGGGGGGGGGGGGGGGGGGGCGCGTGCGTAGTCAAGTTTTATTTAATTTTAGGTTTAGTTTCAGGTATTGGTGTTTTGGTATCGTCAGCTGTGGTTGGCCTATATAGATCCAATGCCCGTAGGTTTTGTTAATGTAGCGGAATTTTGTAATTTTCTTCTTTTTTTCATTTTGTGTGTTTTGGGAGTGTGGTGTGTTTTTTTTTCTTTTTTACTGTTATATTTAGCTTGTCCACACCCTAAAACTCCCAATTTCCCGCTGTTGTCCCGTTAGTTTGTTTATATTTTTGGAGGGAGATGTTATTGTCTTATTTATGTATACTTTTGTGTTTGTTGCCATGTAGGCCTATATGGAGGGATGTCATAGGTGCCATATTGGATACGCTTAGAATAGCCATTTCCGCCAGATTGATGATGTCGTGGGTCAAAGCAGTTGGGTGTTATCGGACACTTCAGTACTCCCGAAGAATTGATCCTCCTGTTGGGGAGGCCCCATGTGCCATAATGTTCAGCTTTATCAAGAAGGCTTTTGAAAAATGTAAAAATTTCCGTGCTAATTGTTTATTTTTCATCAGATTCGGCGCGCAACTGAGGCATTTGTACATCATTTTCTTCACTGAATTTGCCATTTGGGACTCAGATAGCATATCATTCTTATCTGATCCTTTAACTCTGGATATATTTTAGAAAATACTGATGGGAATTTCTGTCAACTTATTAAAAGAGTTAATGTTTTCCTCATTGAAAAAAAAGTTATGTATGATTTTCGTAGTTGATTGTCTTATGTCTAAATTGATGTCTGGTATCCATGCTAGGTGGTCACTGAGTCCTGCTTTGAGTAGCTACTTTGATATGCTATGTATAATAATATTTGGTCAAAGGGTTTTCCTGAATGATGTGCTATTCTTGTGAGAGTGTTTACATAGTTATGGGTATTTATGAGTTTGAAATTGCATCGCTGTTCCCTCTTATATTGAGGAAACAAATGTGGAAGTCTTCACGGATTACACTAGCATATGTAATGCTAGATTTAGATATTTTGTTCAAGAACTGCTAAAGCCTGTTCATGGACAGGACAGTGATGGCTATAAGATTTACTCTGGCAATTTCTATTGCAGCTAGTTCAAAATCTTATTCTACTCAAAATTCTCTGTACTTGGGTAAAGTAATAAATTCAATGTTATGTTTGATAAAGATAACTTTAACATGCTTGAAGCTTGTTTTAGAATAATATCTGCTAATTTAAAAGTTTGACAGTGAAAGAAGCCGAATTATTCCTGATTCAGGCCAATATTCTGAGGTACAAATTATTGATATGCAGCCTATATCAGTTACTTCATTTTTATTAGAATTTCAAGTTCATTTGAATATGAACTAAGCATTCATGTGATACAGTTATAGAACTGCAGCATTAATTGCCTGTTTGGTTTGAGTCATGTTCACAGTGTCTGTGACCTTTAGTTCTAGTTCTGCTCTTCATGGGATTTGTTTGCTTCTGAATTATTGGGATGTTGCTAGTTTGTAGGCATTGCTCTTGTGGCTTCTTCTTCTACCAGCCCATCATGGGATCCAACTGCAGTTAAAAGAACTTCATTAAAGGAAGACATTGAATATATATATATAATAGACAAAAACATTCCACGTGGGAAAAATATATCTAAAAACAAAGATGATGTGACTTACCAAACAAAAGCTTTCGCAACCAACAGCTGCTTCATCAGGAAAGAGGGAAGGAGAGAGAAAGACGAAGGATGTGGGTTTTAAGGGAGGGGGTAAGGAGTCATTCCAATCCCGGGAGTGGAAAGACTTACCTTAGGGGGGAAAAAGGACAGGTATACACACACACACACACACACACACACACACACACACACATATATATATCCATCCGCACATACACAGACACAAGCAGACATTTGTAAAGGCAAAGAGTTTGGGCAGAGATGTCAGTCGAGGCAGAAGTAAAGAGGCAAAGATGTTGTTGAAAGACAGGTGAGGTATGAGTGGCGGCAACTTGAAATTAGCGGAGGTTGAGGCCTGGTGTGTGTGTGTGTGTGTGTGTGTGTGTGTGTGTGTGTGTGTACGTGTCCTTTTTTCCCCCTAAGGTAAGTCTTTCCGCTCCCGGGATTGGAATGACTCCTTACCCTCTCCCTTAAAACCCACATCCTTTCGTCTTTCCCTCTCCTTCCCTCTTTCCTGATGAGGCAACAGTCTGTTGCGAAAGCTTGAATTTTGTGTGTATGTTTGTGTGTATATTGTAACTATTAAAGAGAATGAGACTATCTTAACCAACAGTACGCAAGTAGGTAATGTATTTAACAACCATTTCTTAAGTGTAGGTGAAAAAATTTGTGAGAATAGTTCAAAAGAAAAAGCCAGGCAGTACATGGAAGAATCAGCTTTGAGAAATCTTGGTCAGATTAATTCTCACCTAACAACATCTTGTGAAATAAGGAAAACCATTAAATCTTTGAAAAATAAATGTTCTGTTGTAGTAGATGACATATCCAACAAGACATTAAAACAATTTGTAGCAGTTACAGATGTGGCTTCAACCAGCTTTCCGTTCCCAATACTATCTGTGCATTATAACCTTCACTAAGTGATACTATTTCTGGGACCTTTCCTTGGACGCTCCTGCAGTTTACTAAAATCATATTAGTATTTTCTATCTCTGATCTGTGAGGACCAAGATTCTCTGAGGTCGCTGTGGCTGATTTAACTGGCAAATCGTGTTTGATCCCAAGGGAGGGATCCTCTAACCTGTGTGCACGCCATACGTACTCCGCTACCCTAGTAGCTGCTTCCTGAGTGTAGTGCATGCCTGACCTATTAATAGGAACCCTACAATTCTGCACCTGATAGTGGAGGTTGAGAAATTCACATCCGATACTGTCACAGAGGCGTCTTTGCCTCTGGTTTAGGGCTTCCATTCTGCTCCAAACCAGAGGACCACGATCAACCCCGGGTACGATGCTATAAATAGACAACTTAGCCTGCACCCCGCGTGCGTTGCTAGTTGCCTTCACCAAATCAGCCAGCCGCCGAAAGGAGCCGAGGATGGCCTTAGAACCCAAGTGGCAGGCGTCATTCGTACCACTACATGAGCCAGTTGCACCCAGTGCACTCGATAGCCGCAGGCAGGGCCTCCTCGACATCACGGATGAGATCTCACAGTAAACATACTGAATGTACACTGGAATTTTTTCTCGCCTTGCCTGCTATCTCCCTGAAGGGCTCCATCACCCGCCTAACATTGGAGCTCCCAATGACTAGCATACCCACCCTCTGTACTTGTCTGGACTGGGGAAGAAAATCGACCACTGGCCCAACAGGAGAGGCATCCCATGCTGGCTCAGAGCTAGTATCAACACTGGGAAGCACCTCATACCTGTTGCTAAGACGTGGGGAGCTGCATGGCCTGTTCCCTCTTTTGTTTTCTGCCCAGTGACACGCAAACCCACCACTGTCTGCCACCCACTCTGGAGTGAGGACAGACTGGTCAGGTGTCGCGTATCGGAAGCCGCAGTGATGTCTGGGCCACCAGGGGATTCCAGTGACTCCAAAGATCTTGTCACTGATGCCTTGATGTCTCTGCAACTGTGAGTGTTAGCTAGAAGCTTGTCAGCAGTAGCCAAAGCAGCTACCAGCTGTTCACGGACAGCAGCCAACTTTCCTTGTGTCCGCTCACAACAAGCACAGTCCCTAGCCATATCGTACTGTGTATAAAATAGATATGGCGCTACTGAGTTTGAAAATATACCAAAGGAGAAGAAAGGAACACTAAAAGTTGGTGTGCAGATTTCTCACTGAACTCTGAGACTGCAAGGTGTTAAACAGAAATAAATTTCTCTACATGGAAAATTTACGCTAGAAAGCCGCCCTGCACAAGGATATTCTCAAGACTTATATACAAAAAAAAAAAAAAAAAAAAAAAACTATGATTAATTTTCTAACCACTATTCTACACAGTAAAATACACACATACAGTTCACTTCTTTGCAGAAGCATGTGAACAAAAAACAAAGACTAAATTAATTTACAGTTTATCACACAAATGCTACTGTTGCTCTGCTGTGCCTCCTCTCAGCTCGGCGGCTGCCGCTACACTGTTGCTAATTTTGTCATGGCTAGCTCTCCCAAGGATTGCAACAATTCTTCTAGGGAATGTAGTCTATGCCGGTGGCCTTGTTTCAGCTTAGGTCATTAAGTGCTCTGTTAAATTCATCTCACTGTGTCATATTTCTGATCTTGTTGTCATAATTTATTTCCCATGTCCATAATATAAGATTCACTCCATTGCATAGCCCTTCTACTGTACATATTCCTCTCCTCTTTCCTTCTTTGATTAGTATTGCCTTGCCATCTGAGCTCTTGATATAGATACAGCTGCTTTTCTTTCTCCAAAAATTTATTTGATTTACCTTTAGGCAGCATCTATCTTTCCTGTAGTCATCCATGCTTTTGCAGCTTAGCATTTCTGCTGTAGCCACTACTGCTTTTTCATTTTACTGTACCTGTCAGTATTATTTTTTTATAGATTTTTGTATCCCTTTTAGTCTGTTTTATTTGCTTCATTTTTATATTCTTTCCTATCGTCAGTTAAATTCAGTATCTCATGTGTCATTTCGTATTGCACCTTTGATTCTTGCTGCTTCACTACATTATGTCTCAATGCTACATATAATCTTCTATTGGATTTTCTCCCCCTGTTTCAGCCAAAAGTTTCTTTGAAACTCTCAACAACCTTTGGTTATTTCAACTTGTCCATGTCTCATCTCTTTAATTTTCTACCTTTTCGTAACTTATTTAATCTGCAATTCATAACCAATATTAAGTTTAATTTTTTATAGTCAGTGACCTGTGAGTGCAAGGTGTAGGATGTAGTTTTCATTTGTGTGTGTGGTTACCATATGAGATATGGGAGGGGAAAGAAACCACGTACCACAATCTGGCAATACTAAGGAGGACACTGAATTTAACCTGAGTTACTTGTGTTTAAGCATTCACCCCCCTCCCTCCCCCCCCCCCCCCCACACACACACACAGAGAGAGAGAGAGAGAGAGAGAGAGAGAGCGCTGCAGTGCTCTCTCTCACTCTCTCTCTCTCTCTCTCTCTCTCTCTCTCTCTCCCTCCCCCCCTCCCTCTCCCTCCCCCTCCCTGTCCCTCCTCTCTTCCTGCCTTTTCCTCTCCCTTCCTCTTCCTTTTCCTCCCTCCCTCCCTCCCTCCCTCTCTCCCTCCCTCCCTCCCCCCTCCCCATTCCTCTTTCTCCCTCTCCCTCCCCTCCCCTAGCCCTTCTCTCCGTCTCTATGTGCATGTTGAAAAATGTGTAATCTGAAGTACTGTGTTCCACTTATTTTTTATAAATACTGTGCTCCGGTTATTTTTTATGTGCATATCCACTCAAGACTTACTGTCTGATGCTCAGTAGGAGCACTTCTAACTGAAACGGATCCCGTAGTGGGTAAGAATTCTTCTAAACATTACCCCTCCAGGAGGCTCATAGCTCTTTTGTGAGTACGGGATTGGCAAGCAAGGGTCCCCAATCCAATTCAGTTTTACTTCCTTTCCAGTGCTCCAATTTTACTCTTTGATTGTCATATTTTCTCATACTTATTCTGTAGGACAGATTCCCTGCTGACAACCTGTTACACTCATAGAATATTGGCTTTCCACAGTTTGTTCTTCTATTTTGCACCACATATTTAGTCTAACTTCTGTTTGATGCCGAACTTTGGGTTCGACCTCCATCTTTCCAAATTTCTTTTACAGAATGTTTGGGGTAGGTTACCCGATACCCAGCATTTGGGGGACTGATGACCTTCGCTGTTTAGTCCCCCTTAAACATACCAACAACCACCTCCACCCAGCATTGTAGCCTGTCTGTGTGGGTATTGTCAGGGTAAGAAGGTAGCAGGAGTGCACTACTGATGCCAGTCACCTCCCTGTGCATGCTGAGAAGTACATACCTGTCCACATGGAGGCACTGGGACTTCGGCCACTGGCCAACATGACAGTCTGCCCTGGCTGGGTGGTTGCACATGGGAGAATCCTCTTTCAGAGTAGGCAGCATCATGGCAGATATTCAGCATCATGAAACATCCAAATTTACCAACTGATTGCTGCACAGGCCTCAGTCCAGTGCTGATCTTTATGTCCCTAGGAACATCCCTCCCTGCCCACGCCATGGAAGGAAAACAAAACCAAGTGACTCCCCTCAGTTTCTGATTTGTATCCATACAGACAGAGGGTGTCTTCTCCCTACTAGGCCAGTGTTATTTGTGGGGAATATTGTAAATGTGTTTGGTGAATTATGGAGTGGTTCCATCTTTATTAAGACCGCAAATAGTACGCAGTCCTGAACGTTAATCTCTTGTAAACAATTTGGTGGTGTGCCTGTTACCAAAACACCGAGCAAGAACCTAAGCATGGTACAGGAATTAATTTTTCACTGGAACCTAGTGATGCAGAAGGATGAAGAACTACACAAACACTTGGAAATACAAGGGACACACTTTGTAGGTCATCCTCACTTTTTAGCCTCCAGAGAAAGTCAAAATTGTGATTTAATGTTGTGGCGTTAAGCCACGTTTCCTGCCCCTGATGCTTTGGGCATCTTCTGGGTGTACATATGACCAAGTTCGTGGAGAATTTGGCTGACCACTTCACAGAAATTCACCATGTGTGCTACCACCTGCCTGTCAATTGCAGGACCGACCAATCTCCCCAATCCATCAAGTATGCTACCATAATCAAAGAATGCAAGCTTCAGTAATTGAAGATCACTTATTGTATTTTGAAGCTCAGAAAAAACAGGATAGTTGTATCCAGGCAGTAGAAAGTTTTCTGTATCCATCCCAAATCTCCAGACCTGACATGTTTTGCAGACAATTTGTTTGGCAGATGTAATCACTGTTTTAAAAAGGTCCATTGATTGCTAGTAAAAAGAGTGTTTACATGTTTTAAGGGAACCATGTGCTATAAGCTAGAATTTTCTTGAAATGGCAGTAGAGAAATACTAGCCTTCAGTGATGCAGATGGGAGAAATAAAAGCAATGGCAGATACTCTATAATGCATTTGTGCATAAAAATGTAAAGTTCTTTAATCCTGTGATCTAGTAGAAAATAAAAAACTGTTGCATTTTCTACTTTTGAAGCTGAATATATGGCTTTGTTCAAGATTTACTGTGGTTAAGACAACTTATGTCTGAGGTAGATCCAAATAGTGTCATAAAGTCACTTAAAATACTGTATGTTGTGATAATAAAGGAGCCAGCCATTCAGTTAACTAAAAATCTGGCAAAACATTGTAGATCCAAGCATAGAGATAAAAAATATCACTTTATAAGAAGGCATGTTGAGTCATATTGGACATCTGCCATCTGAAGGAATGTTAACTGATACTTCCACAAAACCCCAAAGTACTGCTAGAAATGAAACACATGCAAGAAACTGTGGCCTTGGAAAAAAGCTATGGAGTGACTGTTCGTTTGAACTTCACATTGTGTGTCAATATCAGTCTAAGGGTATGCGTTGGAATATGTAAATCAGTGTCGACAATTTTCTGTTTGCTCCATGTTTTTACTGTTACTACGTGGTTGTTATCTATTTGTTTATGCGTAGTCACTGTAGTTCATGTACTGCTTTTTTCATTCAATAAAATGTAACCTGTTGCAAAGCTTTCACAATAATTTCACTAAAAATGCTCAACAGAACAGAATGAATAGTCTTGATAAGATATTGTAAGATAATAATCAGCAAAAGTAGTGCAAGGATAGTGGGATGTAGCTGTAAGAAGGTAAGGAAGTGGGACACTAAAAGCTGTAGAAGAGTTTTGCTATTTTGGCAGCAAAGTAGTTGATGGTAGCAAAGAGAGAATATGAAATGCAATTTGGCAACAGCAAGAAAAACTTTGCCGAAAAAGAGAAATATTTTAACATGTAATATAAATGTGTTATAATTGGTTGGATAAAGAAAAATCTACTCACCAAGTGGCGGCAGGAGAATACAAAAGTTATGGAAATGTGCAAGCATTTAGAGACAGTGGCTCCTCGTCTTGGCAGAAGGGTTAAAGAAGCGGGGATGTTTTTTCAGTAATTTCAGTTTTGCGTATTACCCTATCTTTCCCCTGTAAGCTCTCAGGTTTTCAAATCTCATCTGGTGCAGTCCTCAACAGTCTTTCATTCTCATTCTGTCTGGTAAGTCTCTTTGGACCTGGAATCCTGGGTGACTTTTCCATACCTCTTCCCATTTTGTAAACTACACCAATCTTTTTCTGTCGTCCCTCTTCTTTCCGTTTCAACCCTTTTGCCAGAAGAAGGGTCCACTAGCTCCAAAAGCATGCCAATTTCCATATCTTTCATATGTGTTTTTTGCTGCAGCCACTTGCTGAGTAGATTTTTTATACATATAATTGTATTATATTTTCAAAAAATTATTATTATTATTTCAATGCAAGTATTAGGAAGTCTTTTTCTGAAAGTATTTGCCTGGAATGAAGCACTGAATAATAAACAGTATAGTCAAAAAGAAAACAGAAACCTTTGAAATATTATGCTGTGGAAGAATGCTGAAGGTTAGGTGGGTAGAACAGATAAGTATAACAAAGATTTACTAAATGGCATCAGAGAGAAAACAAATTTATGGTGCAACATAACTGAAAGAAGGGATCGGTTGATAGTACACATCCTGGTGCTTCAAGGAATTAGGTCATTCCTTTTAATTCTAATTCCTGCCCAAACAGGATAGCCACCAGTGGACAACATATCTGCAGTGATGAGATCTCCCTTGACCAGTATGTCGAAAGTCTCACGAAGACCTTAACTGACAGGCAGTATTCTCCAAATGTTGTCCATAAACAAATTTCCCGTGCCATATCCTCACTCACTCCCAGTCCTCCCACCAAAGGAGTATTCGCCTGGTCACCAAGTACGAGGTGGAATCCAAAATTTTCAGGACTGGTGCTGCCATCTGGAAAGTAGGAGTAGTAGATCTTTGCACCGCTAGGTGGTGAGAGCTGCATATCTGATGAGTCCATGTGTGGAGTGTCATTCAGCTGGGAGGATGTGTTGTGTGTCCACAGTGATTTCCGTAACACTCTGTGTTTGGTGTGTGGCAATTTTACGATGGATCGGCGAACAGAACAGCGTGTGTGTATCAAATTCTGTGCAAATCTTGGGAAAAGTGCTACGGAGATCCTTGCAATGATTCAACAAGTCTTTGGGGGACAGAGCATGAGCCGTAGGCGGATGTTTGAGTGGCATGCTCGGTTTAGGGCCGACCGTACAGACGTCAAAGATGATGCTCGCGCTGGAAGGCCCGTTACCCGCACAGCAGCAGACATTATTGCCAAACTTCAACTAGTGGTTTGTGTGGATCGACATCAAACCATTCAAGACCTTGTGAATGAAGTGGGTATTGGTCATGGGACATGTCAAAGAATGTTGAGTGATGAATTGGGCATGCATCGTGTTGCTGCAAAATTTGTGCCAAGGATCTTGAATGCCCATCAGAAGGCACAGCGTGTTGAAGTGTACATGGACCTTCGTCAAACCACACCTGATGATTCAACCTTCTTGTCACGGGTTATCACCGTCGACGAAAGTTGGATTTACGGTTATGACCCAGAGACAAAGCAACAATCGTCCCAGTAGAAGAGTCCGGGCTCTCCAAGACCAAAAAAACTGAGACAGGTGAAGAGCATGATCATCATTTTCTTTAATACCAAGGGAATTGTGCACAAAGAATTCATCCCACCCAACCAAACAGTGAATTCCGCATATTACTGTCACGTTTTGCGATGGCTCTGTGAAAATGTGCGGCGACGATGGCCCGAACTTTGGCGTCAAGGGAATTGGCTGCTGCGTCACGACAACGTGCCCTGTCACATGTCCTTGCTCACCTGGACCTTTTTGGCACTGTACTCACCAGATTTGGCACCTTGCGACTTCACACTATTCCCAAAACTGAAACTCAAGTTGAAAGGCCGTCGGTTCGACACTCTAGAGATAATTCAAGAAGCATCGCTGGCGCTGATAAACACCCTCAAAGAACAGGACTTCCAGGAAAAGTTTGATCAGTGGCAAAAGCACTGGGATTGGTGTGTATGTGCAGATGGGAACTACTTCGAGGGTGATGGTGACCATTAGTCCAAAGGTAAGGTTTTCAGTAGATGGTAGCACCAGTCCCGAAAATTTTGGATAGTACCTCGTATAACCCTGGACTGGAACAGCTGCACCATACCCTTTTCCAGGACATTGATTATCTCTCATCATGCCCTGAAATGGAGGACTTCCTACACAAGATCCTTCCCAATCCTCCTAACGTGGTGTTCCATCGCCTAGCCAACCTGCACAACATCCTGGTACAGCCCTGTGTCACTCCCAGTCACTTGCCACAGGCCTTACATCCATATGGCAAACCAAGATGCAAGACCTGCCCAATCCACCCACCCAGTATCTGCTGCTCCAATCCTGTCACAGGCTTATTCTGTACCATTAGAGGCTAGCCACCTGTGAAAGCAGCCATGTTATATACCAATCCTGCTACAATCACTGCACAGCTTTTTATATCTGTGTGACTACCAATGAGAAATCTATCAAGATGAATGGCCGTTGCTAAACTCTTGCCAAGAGCAGAGTTGACTAACCAGTGGCACAATATGCATCTGAGCACAGTATGCTCAATGTCAATGGTTGCTTCGTAACCTGGACCATCTGGATCCTTACTTATACCACCAGCTTCTCTGAACAATGCAAATGGAAGTCATCTATACAATACAACTTCTGCTCACATAAATGTCCTGGCCTCAATCTCCAGTAACCATTGTCACCACACCCTCCACCAACAGTTTCCCCTTCCTCTGTCGTGTTACGTCCTCCCAGTTCACCACATCACCTTCAGCATGTGCCACTCCCTGCTGCTCTGACAACTGTGCATCACTTGCCCAGCTTGAATACCTGCCGCTCCTCCCTCCAACATTCCTAGCCACCAAACCAGCTGCCTCCCTCCAAGCCGCTAACCATCCATCAGGTGTGTGTGTGTGGGTGTGATTTACTTTGACTTGTAAAAAGATTACTCTGAAAGCTAGCAAGTTTTCTTTCTTTTTGTGCATGCATATCGTCGACTCAAAGTTGCTGCCTTTCAGTGACTGGTCTCCTTTAATCCAAAGGTATTTAATTCTTATTTTAAGAAACTTCCAAATGAAATTTTGCTTGCAGCAAAACCACACTACACAAAATTTGAGCTCAGGATACAAAAAAGTCACTACAGGTGGGTTTCTCTCATACTGGAGTCTGAATGACCTTCCCTTTCCACTTAACTTTCCCCAACATGCCCTCCTCTGCTCCCCGATGAACTGTTAATCTGGAAACCTAGGTACTGTGTCAGTTTAGCTTTAATATGCAAACATGCAGTAAAAATGTTTATGGCAGATTTGTGTGTAATTTGACGTCATATTGCAAAATATTATCACCTCTTATTTTGTTTATTTTTGTTTCATTAGAAAGAGCAGTTGTTCTTGTACTAGAAAAGGTTTTATTTATTTTCAAGACCCTCCGGATAATGTGAAAAATGAGCTTGAAAATAATGCTGTGAAACATTAGCAGACTTTAAATTTGGATTTTTAAACTCCACCTCTTGAACAAAAAAATGTATTTCTTATTTATGTTTCCCCAACTATGACCTTTATATTGTCTTGATGTACAAAGTTCATGGTTGTTTTTCTATTTTAGGGCTAAAAACTATGACATGTGCATTTTGTATGCTTGGTTTCTATTGTTCACTTAAGACTGCATTACTTATGAAAGTGGATTTCTACAGATCGACTTGCTTTTATGCCGTTACCATTTGGCAGAATTTCATCTGGAAAGTAGTTGAGGAAATTGCTGGAGAGAGTTGATGACTTTGAAAATACTTTTTCGTGAGTAGTTGTTGTATATGTCTTGTTCTTACATTTATCCCAGAGTTCTGCGTGTTTGGTGTGTTTTCTCTTTCTGTTTAATTACATTGGTTTCAACACCTTTTTTATACTTCACTCTCACCTGTTTTCACATGATTTTTATACAGAAATGAGATTTGAGCTAATGCTTATGTTGTCCTTCTCACATAAGTATGCTGTGGTTTTTTTGGCACTCACTTGTTCATGACGTTGTTTCAAAAAAGGCATGAGAACTAGCAGACCTATAGAAATCCACTTTCATAAGTAATTTTGTTCCCGTGAGCAATCAAAACAAAATAAATAAGATGCACATTTTATAGTTTTTAGGCTTAAAATAGAAAAAAAAATACCCATTAACTCTGTATTATATTTTACAATAATAAATTGAGACCCGCAGAAGATGACACGTAGATGCCGAAGCATGTTTTGGTAGATAAAAAAGAAATACATAGTGTTTTGTTGAAGGTGGAGTTTAAAAACTCAGATGTAATTTGCAAACATAGGAAAAAAATGTTAACAGGAGCTTCCAGCCCCAGCAAGATGATTATTTGCAAACGTGTAGTTAAGAGTTGTTAGCTTTTTGTAATTTTTAGATGTGGTATTTTTGCATGTTTCTTAATGTTTCTAACCATGACTAAGAAATTATTATGGCACTGGGTATCAAGGATGGAAATAATTCAAGAAGGAAAACAGGCTGTCATCATCTACTAATGACAGTGCAAATAGACTTCTTCTTGTACGAGACGCACTCACTTATTTCCCAGTACACACTGGTTGACACACAGTGTGTTTCAATTGTTGGTCACAGTCACCAACCATTATCACTTAATGTCCAGACTGTCAACATCATTTCAAATGTATTGCAAATTAATCAGTATGTGCTGTGAAATAATTATAAATGGGTCTGTCTAGTATTAGAAGAAGTACATTCGTGCAATCATCTGTAGGTAAGTGGTAGCATGTTCTTTTTTTTTAAGTGCAACCAAGAAATCACATAATTTTCAATTTAACAGTACACTGAACAATTTGTTCCAGGTTAAGTCATCAAACTTTCAGTAGAAGTGGAACTGTTTTGTTTACTGTGAGATACAAGGTGGCTTAGCACAATCATGTCTGATTAAAATTATTTTTGATGTGACGGTTGATTTAGATGTTGGCTTTTGTTCACTATCATGGAATCTAGTTGCTTGCTTGCACAATTCAGTGTGTTATCAGAACTTTTTTAGTAATTTAAAGAAAGTGTGGACTCACTAAATGAACTACAACTTTACGATGACTACTGAAATTATTCGGTTCTTATGACCCTGAAACAGATCGAGTGATTTGCTTCTATCATGAAGATTTGTTTCTGATTTAGTTTCTGTTCTTGCAAAAGCGCTACTGTAACCCTTTTGTGAAAACAAAACATTCCATTAAAAAGGGTTTATGGAGGCGCTCAGTGATCTCTAGTTGCAGTTGCTACAAGAAAATTGTGTATCACAGAGAAGGTTACTGTTGAAATTCCGAGAGTGTACATTTGAAGACAAGTTGGGCAACATTTTGTTTCCTCCAAGAACAAACAAAGCAGAGAAATTAAGAGTTCACATGGAAGCTTGTCAACAGTTGTTCTTCTCATGTACCACACAGAAATGGAATAGAGGAGTGGGAAAAATTAATGTGGTACGAGAGGAACCCACTGTCACACACCGTAGAGTGGCATGTGTAGTGCAGATGCCGATGCAGATGTAGAGCAGCTGAATTAACAAAGCTCTCAAAATGTAGATTTTTACCACTACAATAATTATGCACCGTATGCTAGAAAGGGGACACAATATACTTGCTGACTATTATTATCCTCCTCAAATGCTTCAGATGCTGAACCTATGAAACTGCAGAAAGGGTGAAATCAAGTTTGTTATGTAGTGGCAGTTCTCCTTAAAAATATCAGAAGTAAGGTTCATAAGGCTGCATAAAAATGAAAGATTTATCAAGTGTAAGATTTGTAGACAGATTACAATTTGTGTTTGGCTTAAGTTGGGAACATTCATGCAATAAATTCTGATGTTAAACACTGGGTACTATGTTAAATATGGCGGCCTACCAAGTGAATTAAAGCAAAAAAATGTGCCAGTTTCTTCAAAAACTGAGGTTTGCGAACTTAACATTTTCTCCAAAAGGCGGATTGATAATATGAGTGGCCTCTGAATTTACAGTTTCAACCAGAATGGTCAAAAAGAAGAAAGTTTAAACAGTAGGTGGTTATTTTACCAATACCTGCGTACAAGAAGGAAGAAGTCCTTGCCGATTAAAATACAGGGTTTTAGCTTTCTTTGAGAGTGACAAATTTAATCAGATTTAAAATTCACTAGGTGAACTGGTGTGTGTAAAAACAGTTTTTTTTGCAAAAGTTCAGCTTGATAGACGAAAGTATGTAAGTACTATACAAATGTTTATAGGTTTCTTACACAAAATGCTGCTGTTAAAATTATTGTTTATGAGTCTTGGACAGCAGTATTTTTGAGCTCTTTTGTTTAATCTTATCCTTAGGGTCCCGAAAACAAACAAAATCTTTTGTAGTACAAAACAGCTGTTCACTTTGGTGAAACAAAATGAAGAAAGCAAGAGGTGAAAATCTTTAGCAATATGACATCAAAATGTGCTTAAATTTGATACACAAATTTTTGTTAACATGTTTGCGTGTTTGTAAATTCTGAAGCAACCACAAATAACTGAAGCAATTCATTAGAATTAGTAGAAATAATTTCTCTGCAGAACAATTGAATGGCACTCAAGATACTTTGCTTGTCCAAAAATCATCACAGTCATAAAATGGTGGAAAAATTGCCATGACTGTTTTTTTCCAAACTTCGGCTTCATGCAGCATGAAAATAGGGAATGACACAGCCTTGAATTTTTAATGGTGTATTGAGCACAAAAAGTTGTGCATCTGCTCCAAATATTTCCTTTAGATTTCAAATAGGCCTACTTTCATTTCTAAGCTATCTTTAATTTGGCCAAAACTGCTGTAGAGCGACATTTTACATCTCCATACTGAAAAGCTTGTAAAACATTGAATTTTTTGTATCCTGAGCACAAATTTTGCATAGCTTATTACATGAGAAATACATGTTCAAAACTAATATAGATTAAAGATTTTCTGGTGGGGTAAACTGTCCACATTGTGTAGAAGATCCAGTAGTCAATTTGCTAAAGGAGGTGGGTTGCTGGAGGAGGATGGAGGGGGGGGGGGGGTTAATGTAAGGGGTACCCAAAGAAGCTCAACTGCCATTTAAGTGACAGTAGGCTGCAATAGCTATGCAGAAATTGAAAGGCTTGCTCAGGATAGACTAGCATGAAGAACTGAATATTGAAGACCTCAACAACAGTATTAGCATTGAAACTTCTTTCTTGTATTTGATGATGCTTGGCTGGAATAGCCTGGGAATTAAATAATAATGTGCGTTCAAAAAGTTTCCATTTTAGGGCTTTGCTGCAGCGTATAGGCAACACATCACAACTGTAATGTGCATATATGAACACCAGCATGTAGGGAAGACATTATTGTGGTACTTGTGTCTTTCCCATATGCGTACAGTAAATGCGGAAATGTAAAATATTGCAATGCTATTATCGGATGTGTTCAAAGGATCAGTGTACTGTTATACTTTTCTTGGCTGCCAAATGTCAAACCCCAGTAGACATTTATCAGAAAATGAAGGATGTGTATGGGACAGCATCTCTCTCAGATACCAACATTGTGAACTGGTGCACCAAGTTTATGCTGGTTGCGCTTCAACACAAGACACTGGTCGATCTGGGAGGCCAGCAGAAGTTACTCCAACTCAAGCGAGCGACACTTGAGCACCCCCTATAATCCTGAACCCTTCCCCTGTTGTTATCACACCTGTGACCTTTAAAATGTTTTACCAAAGGGGTATCTTCAACCTGGTGCATCGGTGGTATGATTGCCTACTGCTCATGGCAATTTTACCTGATTGGCAGACCGATTCTGGACTGCACAGACCTCAAACAGGAACTTTTTGATTGCCCCATATATTTGTTTTATTATTTACATCTTTTTATGTGTATGGCAACTTTTCGTTTACTCTGGAAATGAAATTTATTTAAATTTTTCCTGTTTACAAGTGGACCATTTCACCAAGAATGTGTGGAATGAAAAAGAAGTATAATCACTTGAATTGTTTTGCAAAATATATATTCTGTGTTAAGTTTTTCTTAGATATTCTACAGTCGTAATCTCCTCACTTTAACTGCTAGTTACGTGGATAAGCCCCTCTATATCTTGCTTGATTGTCTTCATATCCTTTCTCTTGTCATCTTACAGTCTCATGTGAGAGCATAGATGTAAGATGAAGGACAGATTTATTTTACACTGGTGCTTGTTTTTGCAGGAAGCATGAGCTACGATGAACCGAGAAAAACGGCATAAGTCAAAGGAAGAAACTGATGCTGTTTCTGCAAAGAGGCGGAGGACAAATTATGAGGCAAATGGAGCTGATTGTAGTGATGATGGATACGAGAGCAACGTTTCCCAACAGTCTCAGAGCATTCAGAAGGTTACTATAAAAAATAAATTTTATTTTAAATCATTGCTGTTGTTACTCAAACATCATCAAAATATTTAAATTTTACATAAAAATAGACATAAATGTGGATCTTACATACTGATTTTCCACTTTTCTACCAATTTTACTGGGACTGATGACCTCGCTATTTGGTCCTCTCCCCCAACTCAACCAACCAACCGTTTAATTGTGAGATACTACCAGATAACAACAGGAAAGTGATTCTTATTGTCTTCTTTACCATTAAAAGTAAGGAGTGTTCAGGCCAAAAAGTGTTAGCATTTTAAGTAAATAAAGTCAGATATTTTAAGCAGTTGAATGATTAATGATTTGGTTGGAAGTGGGTATTTCCTATTGAGCCAGTTATTTCATAAATCTGAATTGCTTGATGGCTGTGCAATAGTTAAGAATTGCACAATACTGTCTATGCCACTAGTGAGAGCAATGCGTGATGCCTTCAATGACTGCTGTAATAGGATATTGTCATATGACATTTCACAAAATCCAAAGAAATTCTGGTCATATGTAAAGGCTGTTAGTTGCACGATAGTTAATGTCCAGTCCCTAGTGAATGAGACAGAAACTGGAATTGAGGGTCTCAAAGCAAAAGCTGAAATGCTGAATTCCGTTTTCAAATGTTCCTTTACAAAGAAAAACCAAGGAGAATAGCCTCAATTTAATCCTTGTACCACTGAAAAGATGAATGAAATAAGTACTATTGTCAGTGGTGTTGAGAAACAGCAGAAATCTTTAAAATTGAACAAAGCTCCAGGCCCTGATGGAATCCCAGTCAGATTCTACACTGAATTTATGGCTGAGTTAGCCCCTCTTCTCACTGTACTTATCGTAGATCTCTCAAACAAAAAACTGTGCCCAGTTTGTGGAAAAAGGCACAGGTCACATGTGTCTACACGAAGGATAGTAGAAGCGATCCACAAAACTACCGTCCAATATCCTTGACATCGACTTGTTGTAGAATGTTAGAACATATTCTGAGCTCGAACACAGTGAACAGAATGACCTCTCAATGCCAACAGAATGACCTCCTCAGTGCCAACCAGCATGATTTTCAAAAACGTCGATCATGTGAAACCCAACTTGCGCTTGTCTCGCATGTCGTACTAAGAGCTTTGGATAAACGCAGCCGGGTAGATGCAGTGTTTCTTGATTTCTGAAAAACATTTGACTCAGTACCACACCTGCTTATTGTCAAAAGTTTGAACATATGGGGTATCAAGTGAAACTTGTGACTAGATTGAGGACTTTTTGGTAGGCAGGACACAGCCTGTTATCTTGGATGGAGAGTCATCGTCAGATGTTGAAGTAACTTTGAGTGTGCTCCAGGGAAGTGTGTTGGGACCCTTGCTGTTCATGTTGTAAATTAATGGCCTTGCAGACATTATTAATAGCAAAATAAGGATTTTTGCAGATGATGCAGTAATATTATGAAATACTAGAGAGAAACTGCAAAAGTTTTCAGTCAGATATTGATAAGATTTCAACATGCTGAGAGATTAACAACTTGCTCCAAATGTTGAGAAATGTAAAACAGTGCACTTCAAAAAACAAAAAAACCTACTATCCTATGACTATAATATCAATGAGTCACTGTTGGAATCGGCCAACTCATACTAATACCTGGGTGTAAAACTTGGGAAGGATATGAAATGGAATGATCACATAGGTCCAGTTGTGGGTAAAGCAGGTGGTAGACTTCATTTTATTGTAGAACACTGGGGAAGTGCAGTTAGTCTACTAAATAGATTGCTTACAAATCACTTTTGTGACCCTTCCTAGAATATTGCTCAAGTGTGTGGGACCCATACCAGGGGTACTAACAAGGGATATTGAACATATACAGAGAAGGGCAGCATGAATGGTCATAGGTTTGTTTTATCCGCAGGAGAGAGTCACAGATATACTGAAGGAACTGAAATGGCAGACTCTTGAAGACCGACATTAACTATCTTGGGAAAGACTATTAACAGAGTTCCAAGAACCAGCTTTAAATGATTAGTCTAGGGATATACTACAACACCCTACATATCGCTCACACAGGGATCGTGAGTATATGATTAGAACAATTACTGCTTGCACAGAGGCATTCAAACAATCAATCTTCCTGTGCTCCATACATGAATGGAACGGGAAGAAACCATAATAACTGATAGAATGCGATGTACCCTCGGCCATGCACCTCACAGTGGTTTGCAGAGTATAGATGTGGATGTAGATGTAGTGTGTTACCCTTGTGCAGAGTGATAATGATCAGCAACATAGAAAAATTGAAATAAGAATGAAGACAGGAAACCATAACATATTGCAAAAATATGATGAGAGCCCATGACCAAGCTGATCAACTCATTGCACATACAGGTTTTGTGTATATTAAAGTGAAGCTGAACAGCCTACAATCTATATACCATTTTTGTACCATTTTATTTGTTAGCACCTTGTTGGACACACCATTATGTCCTGAATGGGATATATGTGTGTACAATGTGGCCAGCTTGTTAAGGAAACTGAATTTTGTCTTCATTATTGTAAATGTGAGCTAACTGTTCAGATAATCTATCTACATCTCCTTGTAAGAAGTGTCGTAAATCCAATGATGCCAGCGCATATTTAATGTTGAAATGTTCCATGTTCAACTGCCGCACTACTTTTTGGAGTCGTGATGTCGTTAGTGGCCTTTCGACTGTCGACTTTTGCGAGCGTGTACAAATGACCACTGTACGAATTTGGATTATTTCTTTCTGTTGTATTGTGTGTGCTGCAGTGGCACAATGAAAATCTGTCACAAGCACATCACAATGGCAAAGCCTACAGTAACTGCTGATGAAAGGGTGCGAGAATTTGAAATCGATGGTTTATATACTCCCAGTAAGTTAACAGTGTTTTGTAAATTCTGGAATATCAGAATTTCATGGGAGTGTAAAGATTCTTTAGTGAGACATGTGCAGACTGAAAAACTTAAAGGGGAACAAGTTGAAGTAGACCAGTTTGCCAATGAAGTGGCTGTCTACAATTAGCAGCAGCTTTGAGGCTGCAAAAAAGAAGAAGAGCGATTGTGAATATCTGGCCTAAAGGACTGTGGAAACATTTTTGAAGGAAACATTCCGTTCCACAAATTGGATACATCATTGATAAATAATTTTTTTGCATTTTTAAAAATATAAATAATTTTTTTGCATTTTTAAAAATATATGTATCACTCCACACCATTCTGACCAAGCACAGCAACAGTATACAAATGTTAAAAATTGAAATAATTGTGTCTGTTGCAGATACTTTATTGATGACGCATTTCACACTTCTAGCGCATCTTCAGATCATTCATGAGCTGCGGAGACTGGTTTCTGTGGTCTCCACAGCTCAATAACAATATGAAGAAGCGTGAAACATGTCATCAATGAAATATCTGCAACATGCTGTTATTTTCTTTTTTTACCTTTGGTATTTGTTTTTAAATAATTATTTGTGTCAAAATTTGTTGTTAAAATAATTTTTCTCTACACTTCTCTCATTTTTAGTCCACCCTGTCTTAGGAATAGTTCCATTTCCAACATAGCATTGAAAAACGGGTAAATATGACAAAAATAGATAACTGATAATAGAAAAAGCGTGCCAGAAAATAATACCGCTAAATAACACCGAAAAGTGCAAAAAATGTCACCAATTTGGTGACACAGTTTTTCCTGTCCCTAGTTATTAGGGTTTCTTCTCATTCCATTCACACAAGGAGCACAGGAAGACTGATTGTTAAAAATGGCTCTGTGGTTGCTGTAATTAATGTAACCTTGTCATCACAATCCCTATGTGACCGATACTTAGAGGGTTTTAGTATATTCCTAGAGTCATTTGAAGCCATTTCTTGAAACTCTGTAAGTAGGTTTTCTCGTGGTAGTTTGTGTTTATCTTCAAGTATCTGCCAATTCAGTTTCTTCAGCATCTCCATGACACACTGCCATCAATCAGTTAAATCCATGACCACTTTTACTGCACTTCTCTGTATATGTTCAATGTGCTTTGTTAGTCCTATTTGCTACAGGTCCGAACACTTGCACAATATTCCAGAATGGGTCACACATGTGATTTGTAAGCAGTCCCCTTTGTAGGCTGACCACGTTTCCCCGGTATTTTACCAGAAATCAACCACCTTTGTAGACTTATTGCGAATCCATTAGTCTACCATCTGCTCTATCCACGACTGAGTCTATTTGATCATTCCATTTCATATCCTTACGAAATGTTACGTCCATATAGTTGTGTGAGTTGGCTGATTCTAACTGTGGCTCATTGATGTTATATGATGCCATGTTTCTTCATTTTGTAAAGTACACAATTTTACATTTCTGAATATTTAAAGCTAGTTGCCAATCTTTGCATCACTTTGAAATCTTATCAAGAGCTGACAGAATATTTATGCAGCTTATTTTGGACAGCACTTCATTACAGATAACAAGTCATTTCCAAAAAGTCTGAGGTTACTATTAATATTGTCCGCAAGGTCATTAGTTTACAGCTTGAACAGCAATAGTTCCAACACACTTGCTGAGGGCACATCTGAAGTTACTTGTAATTCTGATGATAACTCTCCATCCAAGTACATGCTGCGTCGTCCCTACCAAAAAGTCCTTAGTCTAGTCACAAATCTTGCTTTATGCATCATATGCTCATACTTTTGACATTAAGCATAGACGTGGTACTGAGTCAAATGCTTTTCGGAAATCAGGAATACTGCATTTTCCTGACTGCCTTGATCCAAAGCTTTCAGTATGTGGTGTGAGAAAAGTGGGAGTTAGGTTTCACACAGTCGATGTTTTTGGAATCTATACTGGTTGATACGGAGGAGGTGAATCTGTTCGAGGTACTTCATTTGTTTGAGCTCAGAAAGTATTACAAGATTCTACAACAAATTGATGTCAAGGATATTGGGTGTGAGTTTTGTGGGTTGTTTATACTACCCTTGTTGTAAACGGGTGTGACCTGTGCTTTCTTAACTAACTGTTGTTAGAAAAGGGGCTGAATCAGTACAGAATATGATAGAGATTCCATCAGGCCGTGGGACTCTCTTCAGTTTAAATGATGTCAGCTGTTTCTCAACAACAAACACTGTTTTCACTCATCTTTTCAGTGGTACAAAGATTAAATTGGGGCAATTCTCCTGGATTTTCCTTCATAAAGGAACATTTGAAAACCGAGTTAAGCCTTTCAGCTTTTGCTTTGCTACCCTCATTTTCAGTTCCTGTCTCAACAATGTAGTATAGAGAGCGTAGTCAAGAAGATATAGAAGATACGGCTGCAGTTGTCCTAATCCCATTACACTCATAACTCTCTGTGACAAAAAGTTGCAGCTGTCACACAGTTCATATACTGCCAAATTGAATGTGCTAACAATGGAGGGAGAACATATAATCAAGTTGTTTTAACATGCATTTAATACTTTGTAGACCAGCTACTTAGAAGGATATTGGGCTTAGGAAAACAGATATTTATGCTGTTTTTAAAGCGTTACTATTTTCGTACTTACTTTAGTTCTTTGATAGATTACAAATTTTAAAATAATGATGACGGAAAGAATAATTATCCTCCCAAGTAAAAAGTTCAAATTGAGTTATTGAGCAGTTATCGTTAAAAAAGTTGTTCTGTCAAAAATTCAGTAAGTATAATAATGGGAGAAAGAGACTTTGATATGAATTGATGTTTTCCTAAATCTTAAATTTTCTGTTTCATGTATTTAGTTTTTCACTTATGTAACTTTGCAGCTTATGATTTATTATTCTTTGTTTCTCATTTTATTCTTTTTTACAGAGTACCACTATTCCTTACTTTTCTCTGTTCTAAACGAATCTTTTTCTGCCTGTTTCATCTCTGTCATTCACTCAAATACCAAGCTCTGCACAATATTTTTGTTATCAAAGTTAATAAACAAAATTAACTCTTTATTTATCAATTAATTTATTTTGGTAGTTTTAGCTAGACCTTACGTGTTAAATATGGTGGCTTTTCAAGCTATTTTGTATTGCTTTAACGGGTTGCTCACGTAAATATGATATAGCCTTTTATCTGCCCAAAATTAGTAGTGATAGTTGATGTTTGCATTTCATTGCAGTTAGAGGTACCAGGAACGATTGCAAAAATTCACCTAAAGAATTTCATGTGTCACGCCAATTTAGAAGTGGATTTGAACCCAAGAATAAATTTCATTGTTGGAAGAAATGGGAGTGGAAAAAGTGCAATCTTGACTGGCGTCATCCTTGCTCTTGGTGGCAATGCCAGTGCTACAAACAGAGCTTCATCAGTCAAAGGTAAAGTCCTGTTTTGGCACATGTTGGTGCTTCATGAACTGTTGTAAGTGTGATTTTTGTAGAATAATTTGCATTTAGTAGCATTGTAGAATTTAATAGTAAATTTGTAATGTAGCTTTGCGCTTCTAAACCATGTGAAGGGAACAAAATGAGGTGATAAAACTTTTGCCACTCTGAAGAGCTTACTTAATAGCCACAGAATGGCAAATACAACATCTGATTTGAATACCTAGTCACACGCTGATGCTGTAGGACATTACAAATGTAATGTATTGCGAATACATAGGAAGAAGGATCCTTTATTGTATGATTATATGATAGCGGAACAAACACTGGTAGCAGTTACTTCTGTAAAATATCTGGGAGTATGCGTGCGGAACGATTTGAAGTGGAATGATCATATAAAATTAATTGTTGGTAAGGCGGGTACCAGGTTGAGATTCATTGGGAGAGTGCTTAGAAAATGTAGTCCATCAACAAAGGAGGTGGCTTACAAAACACTCGTTCGACCTATACTTGAGTATTGCTCATCAGTGTGGGATCCGTACCAGATCGGTCTGACGGAGGAGATAGAGAAGATCCAAAGAAGAGCGGCGCGTTTCGTCACAGGGTTATTTGGTAACCGTGATAGCGTTACGGAGATGTTTAATAAACTCAAGTGGCAGACTCTGCAAGAGAGGCGCTCTGCATCGCGGTGTAGCTTGCTCGCCAGGTTTCGAGAGGGGGCGTTTCTGGATGAGGTATTGAATATATTGCTTCTTCCTACTTATACCTCCCGATGAGATCACGAATGTAAAATTAGAGAGATTAGAGCGCGCACGGAGGCTTTCAGACAGTCGTTCTTCCCGCGAACCATACGCGACTGGAACAGGAAAGGGAGGTAATGACAGTGGCACGTAAAGTGCCCTCCACCACACACCGTTGGGTGGGTTGCGGAGTATCAATGTAGATGTAGATGTAGATGTAGGACATTACAACTTTCAGGATATGGGCACCATAACCTAATGTTTGGTGCTTTTCACATTTGAATCAGTGATTTGCATTAATCATAAAACACTATGAAACCAAATGTAAATAACAAAATCAAACAATGGAAAATCCAGCGTGGAATGTAACAATATTATGAAAAGGATAGTTGCTACTCACCATATAGTGTAGATGCTGAGTTGCAGACAAGCACAACAAAGAGACTGTCACAAAATAAGCTTTCAGCCAACAAGGACTTTGTCAAAAATAGACGATGACACACACACACACACACACACACACACACACACACACACACACACACACATGACCACAGCTTCAGCTGCCACAGACTGTGGTCATGTGTGTGAGAGTTGCATTTGTGTGTGTGCGTGTGTGTGTGTGTGTGTGTGTGTGTGTGCGTGCGTGGGTGTGCGTGCGTATGCACGCGTGTGCGCACATGCGTCTGCGTGCGCATGTGTCTGTCGTCTATTTTTAACAAAGGCCTTGTTGGCCAAAAGATTATTTTGTCACAGTATTTTTGATGTGCCTATCTGTAAGTCAGCATCTCCACAAATGGAAATAACATTTGTTGTTCAGATTTCTGTCTTAATGAATGAAAAATTTTCAGTTGAAGGTAGGATAGAGGATTAGAAAGAAATTGATGTGGTACTAGTACCATAAGTGAGGAAAAGCTGATCAGAACGGCATCAGTATTGTGTGAAGTATCTGGAAACAGAGCAAAGCAGTAGTGCTGGATGTTAGCACCAAGTTCTAATGTAATAGGACGGCTTTGGAGAGTCCAGATGTGAGTACAAATAATAGTGTGAGAAAGTACAGCCATTTACCATATAGATGAAGCATTGTGCAGCACACGCACGCGCGCGCGCCCACCCACACACACACACACACACACACACACACACACACACACACACACGAAGAAGAATGCTATACCTCAGTTTTTGAACTTGCGTCTCTCTTTGGAGAATACACACCTACAGCACACTGTCATCTATTTTTCCTTATTTTTTAGCATATCTCAAATCTCAGGGGCACTCTGTTCCCTGGTAGAGCACACGCAGATAACTTGGCCCCTGTGCAGACTCTCAGCTCTGAGCTAGTCCACCCCTTTCATTCCGAAGAGGCAGCTGCCTCCACTAATGATCGTTGCACACCGTCTGTTATGAACGAAACATTCTCAGCCCACTTGGGCACAACCAGTGGCCAATTTACTATACTGTGGAAACAGAGACGTGTGCCAGCTGGTTGCTATGCAATCTTTCTCAAATGAGTTTAAAGAAACTATTTGCTAAAAAAATTTATTCTCTTGCATCTCGTAGCTTCATTCATCACCTACATGATGAAGTGTTTATCATTTCATTAATTGTCATTGTTATTGAGGTATTTTGACCCTAAATAGGCTATTGCTATGAAAAATAGGGGTCAGTGCGTGTTTGCGTTTGGTGCACGGTAGGTCATACATTGCCGCATATTGAGATTTTATTTCAACTTGAGGTGAGATCTATATCTATCTTCAATCTCAAGAAAATGAATTCTTCTCGCATGCCAAACAGTGAAGTAAAAATGAAGTGTTCGTAACATATCTCATAAATGGCTTGAGATACTGAAACGAGTGTTTGGTAAATGATAGAATGCAAAGCATAGGCTATTTTGCCTATAGTTAATGAACAAAACTTGGTTATCTACCACAATTTACAAGATTATTTTGCCGTAAGATTAACATGCTAAACTTGCTTATCTATCACAATGCTTGGGTAGCTACAGATTTTTTCAGTGAAATAATTTCATTATTATAAGGGCTATTGATGATAATAAAATGAGAATTAGTATGGGTTCACAAGAACATAAGTAACTAGCTCAAGAGTTGCATGTGGATTAACATGTTAGTGTGGTGAAATTGTGCAAACTCCGCTGTGTTTTGGCACAAGAAAGTAATTTCATTAGAGCAACAAGAGAAATAAAGAAAGGTTTACAGCTCAGTCAAAAATAAACCATTCCTTCTGTTGAAATTTCAGCGTAATCCTGTAACCTGTTGTGTTTCTAGTAATAAACAGTTGACTTGTTGAATTATTTGGATGTACTGGTACAACCAGTTAATACACTTGTTTGTAGACTCATTAACTGTAGCCCCCACCCCCCCACCCCCCCACCCACACACACACACACACACAGGGTACAGCTGCTGAATGACCATAGGTCACATACGACCAGTCAGTCACATGCTTGGCGAATAGGTACACCAATAAGGAATTAATAATGATTACACATTCTAGGGAATATGTTCTTGGAATTTTGCAATAACATTAGGATGCAGATAATAGGATATGACTAGCTTTAGTAACGGGTATTAATTTTTATCATTAAGTTGTATCATACCCTCATCACCACCAGATTCATCAGGTTCATTATAATGCTGCAAATACACAAAAACATGATCTTGAGCAGTTAATGCCACAGGCAGAAAAGGGTGTTACAAGACTTGCATGTTTTCAGACACTTTGTCAGAAAAGGGTCATCATCACAAATGCTGTCGTCATTGTCATCATCATGATGTAGATCAGTTGCTGCTTTTTCCGTGATAAGCTGGTTCTGTGCCAGCAAAATTTTTTTATCTCTGTCTAGTTTTTGCTTCCTCTTTTACTGCCTGTTTAGTGGTATATTTTCATACATTTCTAGACCTGCCACAGTTTCTCATACCCATTATGCCTCAACCCTCAGCAGTGCCGTCTGCTTTTTTGTATTTATGTGCTGAGAACTGTCATTGTAAAATACTTTTTTTTAGACCAACTGGTCTGTGATTACTAGGTTTAATTGTTTACCAAAGACAGCAGTTTGTAGTCAGTAGATTTTGTGTTAGTGATGTTAAAGGACATATTTCACATTTCTCTTTAATGTTCTGACTGCTTTAGGAAACCATTATTTTACATCTTGTGGTAAAGTTGAATAAATACATCACTAGCACTCTACATGTATGTTTTAATATTTTCTTTACTAGCTGTTTTTGTACTAGTTGCCAGATGAAGAAAGGAGTTTACGTGTGATATCGTGTTTCCAACAATGTTGAGATGAGATGTTGGCTGTCAGTTCCTAAGTCCAGTCAGTGTTCATCATATTTTTCACTCTCTCTACAAAATTGTGCGAGAAAAGGGAGACATCGCCACCAGAGGTTAAATCATCTAGATAATGTTTCTGGGCTCACTTTATGTCTTTTCTCTGATCAATAGTGAGATCTTGTATTTCTATCACCAATAGAAATAAGGTAGGGGAGAGGCTGAAGAGGATACACTCTTGCCAGATGTGTTAGTTTCCATTATTGACTTCACATTCAGTTGCTAGAATTAAATTACTTTTTTCCTTCTTTCAAAACCTATATAGCCAGATGTAAAGCGCATTACAGTTTCTTACTTTGTTCTTAGATAATGCAAATTATTTTGGAAATAAACTGTTAAAACAGAAAAATAGGTTAATTGGTCACAAATTGATATTAATACAAGTGTTGATGGAAAACGCAAAATTGTGAGCTTTATCGGCCGATGGGAGATTATGTGACACTGCTGCACAATTTCCCCCCACAGCTGGCAAGGATAATGGGGAAATGTTGATATCAGAGCATAGAGTCTTTGCAAATTTCATTCCGTTTACTCAGTTCGACAGTAATTATGCCTCGAGGACAGGTGTGTGAATAGTATATGCAGATGTTAGCATTTGAGAGAGGACATGTAATTGGTCTCAAAGAAGCCATTTGAAGTAATTGTCGAATCACTCGAATAGGAGCAATGGCGCTGTTCGATGATGTTGGCAGGAATACATTAACTCTGGTCAAACACATCATCAAGAAGGAAACAGTTGACATAGACAACAGAACGTGAGGACTGAGCACTTGTCAAAGAGGCACTCAGATCATCATTACCATTGAACAATGTGCAAATGATGACCACAAGGACCATTAACAGGCGGCTCACAGGATGGGGCCTGAGCTAATACCGCCCCTTGTGCTGACGACCATTGGTCACTATACACCAGCAAGCCTGGGCCCATTTGGCGTGGTATCTCTTTGACTGGAGTAGAATTGTCTTCAGTGATGAGTGTCACTGTGAAATGAGCTCCAGTGACCAGAAAAGATGTGTTTGGAGACAACCTGGACAGCAGTGGGATATCAACTTGACTGTCGCCCGCGGTATGGCCCTACAACCAAGAGTGATGGTCTAGGATGCCATTTCATTTCATTGCAGGACCTCTTGGTTGTCATTTGTGGCACCCTTACAACACAGCGGTATGTCGATGATATTCTTGCTTTTCAGCAAAATAATGCCCACGTGCACATGACGAGAGTTTCTGCTGCTTGTCTAAGCGTTTGCCAAACCCTACCTTGACCAGCAACGTCGCTGGGTCTTGCCCAGTTGAGAATGTTTGTAGCATTATGGGCAAGATCCTCCAACCAGCTCGGTATTTTGATGATCTAACATGCTGATTGGATAGAATTTGGCAATATATCTCTCAGGAGGACATCCAACAACTCTATCAATCAACTCCAAGCTGAATAACTGCTTGCATAAGGGCTAGCTCATTACTGATTTGCTCAATTTATGAAGCACTTTCTCTCAAATAACTTATTCAGTTTTTCTGAAATTGCAATCAGTTGTTTGTCTGTTACATGTACATCACATTGTTTGTCTGTTACATGTACATCACATTGTTTGTCTGTTACATGTACATCGCATCTACCAATTTCTGCCCCATTCAGACAATTCTTTTGTGGCTCCCCCCCCCCCCCCCCCCCTCCCCTCCCCTCGAGTATATCTACGCTGTAGTGCCAAAATGTATTCATCTTATTTTGGTAGCTTTCCAGCGGTCTGTGGCATCAGATGTTTTTGCAGTAGGTCACACAATGTCTATAATTATGGAATGGTGGTATATGGGTGTGGAGGTGGTGGCTGATAACATCCCAGATGTGTTCCCTCAGGTTTACACCAAGCGAATTTGGTGGCCAAGATTTCAATGTGAATTCACTGTCATGCTCCCCATATCACTGTGACACAGATAGTTGTCTTTGTGGAAGATATCTCGCAATGGGGTGTGACATCAAGCACTAAGGGGAGTAGATAGTCCAGAATAAAGAGTGTACTTGTATTCTACAACTGTCATGGTGCCTTCTATTACTACCACAGGTCCTGTGGAAACCCATGTGAATGTCCCCTGTAGCTTAAGGCTGCCATCACAATGTGTGCCAAATGATGTACTCTGAACCAGCATTCTACTCTGTCATCAGTTCAGCCACTTATCACAACAATCCTACGCTAGAGAGTGGAGCAGCATCCAACCCCTACGCTCTGTGATGTGTAGATGTCAAGCACCTTATCATTTAATTGCTATCATTTGATTGTGGTTTCACCATCCTTAACTCTCTTTCTGTAGATGCTCACTGGTAGAAGAACATCTGATCAGCATTGCTGTTCCTGCACTTGTTCCCAGGCACTGCGTCATAACATCTGCTGTTTGCCAAAGATTTTTATGTCATTGCATTCCCCATTTGTGGCCCATATCATTGCTATTAGTGTTCACTCCACTTACATACTCTCCTTACAGTTTTGAGCTGGGCAGTGGTCGTAATGTTTTGGCTCATCAGTGTATGTTGTTTCTGTTTTTCTCCAGTGGATACTTGTTCTGTGTGCAGTTTCTGCTTTTGCATCCTTTATCTGACCAAGGATTGACCTTCTGATGTTGCTCAAATTGCTTGTTTCTTCTTTCTTAGGAGCCTTCCTGATCTGGTGGCTTGATATGTCTGATATGTCACAAACTGAAAAGTGGTGTGAAGATGCCTGGAAAGAGAACTGCCATTGTCCTTCTCATGGAGTAATTTTAGATTTGTATCAAATCAGTGTGGCTTTTAATATCTCAAAACAATTTCTGTGAAGAGCCAGTAACTACTGCACATTAGATGTAAAACTTCATATTTAAAGGTTGTCAGTGTCACCAATGTTATTGTTCAGCCATTCGCAGATGACACAGAAACTTAAATTGAGTGTAGTGTAAGAAAAGTAAAAGTGCTGAACCCTATTGTCAAATTTTCCTCTACAAAGGAAGATGCAATAGTAATGCAACAGTTTCTCACACTGCTGCAAAGATGAAAAACATAGATATTAATGTCTGTAGGATAGAGAAACAGCTGAAATCACTGAAAGTTAACAGTCACAGCACCCGATGGATTCAATATCAAATTTTGTTCAGAATTTGTAGCTGAATTTTCCCCTCTTTTAGCCATAAATACGATCTGCGAAGGAGACTGCTTACAAAACTAATATATTGTAGAATATTTTTTAAGTGTGTGGGACTTGCACCAACATACAATAGATCCTGTGAAGAAAAGAACTGCCCAATGGTTAGAAAAAAACAAATCACATCAGCTACACGAAGGGCAGCACAAATGGTCCATAAAACTACTGTCCAGTATCATTGACATCCAGTGGTTGTAGAATATTAGAACATATTCTGTGCTCAAACATAACAAAGCGTCTCTAACGGAATGACCTGCTCCATGCCACCCAGCATGGATCCTGAAAATATCAGTGTGGAAAACCCAACTCGCTCTTTCCTCTCATGACACCCTGAAAGTATTGGCACATCACAAAATTCAGAAAAGTAATAATTATGTCTACGTCAGTGAGTCACCTTTGGAATCAGCCAACTCATTTAAATACTTGGACACGAGTGGAATTATCACATAGCCTCTGACATAGATAAAGCAGGTGGCAGATATTGGTTCATTGGTAGGATACTGGGAAAATACGATCTGCAAAGGAGACTGCTTACAAAAGTAATATATTATAGAATATTTTTAAAGTGTGTAGGACTTGCACCAACTAAGATTAATGGGGGATATTGAATATATACAAACAAGGGCGGCCTATATTGGGACAGGTTTGTTTAACACATGGGAATGTATCACAGAAGTGCTGAAAAACCTGAACTGGCAGTTGCTTGAAGACACGCACAGGCTATCCTCCAAAGGGTGCAAAGTTCCAAGAGTAACTGACAAATGTAATGGGTTAGTGATATGCACATATACAAATGGCGGTAGTATTGTGTACATAAGATATAAAAGGGAGTGCATTGGCAGAGCTGTTATTTGTACTGAGGTGATTAATGAAAAGGTTTCCAATGTGATCATACCATCATGTCAGAAATTAACAGACTTTGACTGCAGAATGGTAGTTGGAGCTAAATGCATGGAAATTCCACTTTGGAAATCATTATGGAATTCAATATTCTGAGATCTACAGTGTTAAGAGTGTGCTGAAAATACCAAATTTCAGACTTTACCTCTCACCACGGGCAACACAGTGGCTGACGGCCTTCAATTAATGACCAAGAGCAGCAGTGTTTGCATAGAGTTTTCACTACTAATAGACAAGCAACACTGCATTAAATAACCACAGAAATCAATGTGAGATGTACGATGAATGTATCCTTTAGTACAATGCGACAAAATTTGGTGTTAATAAGGTATGGCAACAGCTGCAACGCCTCTTGTGGGCTTGTGATCATGTTGGTTGGACCCTAGATGACTGGAAAACCATGACCTTGTCAGATGAGTTCCATCTTCAGTTGGTAATAGATGATGTTTGGGTGTGGCACAAACCCCATGAAGCCATGGACCCAAGTTGTCCACAAAGCACTGTGCAAGCTAGTGGTGTCTCCATAATGGTGTTAGCTGTGTTTACCTAGAATGGGCTGGGTCCTCTGATCCAACTGAACCAATCATTGACTGGGAATGGTTATGTCTGGCTACTTAGAGACAATTTGCAGCATTGGTGGACTTAATATTCCCAAACATTGATGTCATTAATGTCATTTCATCAGGATACAATTGTTCACATTTGGTTTGAAGAGTATTCCAGACAGTTCGAGTGAATAATGTGGCCAGTCAGATTGTCATGCGTGAATCCCATCAAACATTTATGGAACATAATCAAGAGGATAGTTCATGCGCAACGCCTTGCACTGGCAACACTATCAAAATTATGGATGGCTATAGAGGCAGGAGAGCGCATGTTTCTGCAGGTGACTTCCAATGACGTGTCCATGTCACATCTAGTTGCTGCACTATGCCAGGCAAAAGGAAGTCCTACCCAATATTAGGCGGTATCCCATGACTTTTGTCACCTCAGTGTACCTTAACCTTCTACCTATCATTCCCGTAGGTACTGCAGGATTTGATTAATTACTATGTACACAGAAGCTTTTAAATATTCTTCCTGCCCTATGTTTGCAAATAGAACTGGAAGAAAATCTAATACATTGGAATATGGGCAGTACCCTTTGCCACACTGTTCACAGAGGTTTGTAAAGTATGGATGTATGTGTAGATAAAACGCACAACATTCAATGATTTGATATAAAAGAGGTCTTATTGAAGCTTTGGGTGATGTCATATTATCTGTTTTATTAGTATCTACGTTAGGACAGAGCCCAGTGCCACTGTGTGTGGTGTCATTTATTAATGTGCTTTCTGAAATATTCCTTGTCTGAAAATACAGCCACAGTCTTCTACTTGTATATACCACCCTTCTGTGCAAGTGATATATCCTCTTATAGATATTTATATATCATTATGTACTTTGCAGTACAATATTTACTTACTTTTAATTATTAAAACTTTAATGCACTGATTGTTAGTTTCACGTACGCAGAGGTCCAACTACCTAAGGGAGAGCGGTACTACAGCAGCTATTTGTCTTTTTACATAGTTTACTTGAGTGTTCTCTCTTGAGCTTCTGTCAAGAAGTGAATAATGTCTGTGTGTTTATCTGGCTTGACCAGTGATTAATTAAATTTTCTACGTGCTTGCGCATTTTTTTCTCATTAGCTTTTTCATTATCTGGCTTTCGCCAAGTAGCTGTTTATGTATCCCTTTTCAGCAGTGTAGTTTATTTTTTTGTTAAGTGCTTTCAGATTTTATGTTACTAGTGTAAAGTGTAAACTTTGTAGACTAGATTTTACTTCCATTATTTTTATTTTCCTTGTTTATATTTGCTGTACATTGCAACTTCAGTAGCATAACAGTCAGGTAATTTTGTCTCTTGCTGAAATGTGTCTGTTCTATCTCAATTAGTCCCATTTTGTTTTTATTTTTTGTGATTTTATACTTTTTTTACACAGTGTGAATGCAAGGAAAATTGGCCACTGTTCAGAAACAGCTAGTATCTGTGTTGAGCATGGTGACAGGCTTCATGCTACTGCTCTGAGCTGCAACAATATTGGTGCACCAGTGATGAAGACTGTGATACCTTTGGTGCTATTGAAATCCATCTGAAAACTGAACTGTCACTGCACCTTCCAATGTGCAACATCTGACCCAGTCTGTCTTCACTCGAGAGTGAGTGGCAGATAGTGCTGGGTTTGTAAGTCTCTGGGTGGAGGGTGAAAGTGGGAGTTGGCCACATGGCTGGCTCCATACACATTAGCATCAGGTATGAGGTGCTACCCAGTGTTTATAAAACATTGGATCCAGAATGTGATGCCTTGCCTGTTGTACCTATGGCCAATTTTCCTATCAAGTCAGGACAAGTGCAAATGGCAGGTACGCTAGTCATTAGGAGCTCCAGCATTAGTCGGGTAATGGAGCTCCTTAGGAAAATTGCAGGCAGATCGAGAAAGAACGCAAGTGTACACTTGATACGTTTGCGAGGATGTCTCATTTGAGGTGTGGAAGAGGCCATGTGTCGACTATTGAATGCGCTGAGTGCAATCAGCTAAAAGTTATGGCACATGTTGTCACAAATGCGCAAATGATGTCTGTCAGCTGGGTTCTGAGGCCATCTCGGTTCCTTTCACAGTTGGCTGCGGTGATGAAAGCAGCTGACATTCCAAGTGAGATTGAATCTCGGATCATTACTTGTAGCATCGTACCTAGAGTCGAGTGGGGTTCTCTTGTTTGGAGCCAAGTGGAAGGACTAAATTATAGGCTCAGTCAGTTCTGTGCTGATATTGGGTGCAAACTTCTCAAACTCTGCTGTAGAGTGGTGAATTTCAGGGCTCCCTTCAATAAGTCAGGGATGTGCTGCGTAGAGGAATCAGTTACTAGGGTAGTGGAGTACATTGGGCATGTCTCCATTTTTTTAGGTTAGATGAACTGCTGCTCGGGCTCAGTGATGAATAGCATGCCAAAATCGAAAATGGGTCAGCCACCTTATTTTCAGAGAACGCTCTTCCTTGCAGATCGAAAATAGAAAAGTTTAATACAATATTAGTAAACTGCAGATGCGTCCATGGTGAGTTCCCAGAGTTCGTATTGCTTATTGAAGATAATCATGCCCAAAGTTGGTCAAACAACCCTACATTCATATCGGAATACGTATTGCAAAGATCGGTTTGTTGCCAGTGATGGTGGTGTATTTACTGCAGTAAATAATATGAGAAAAAGTAGTGAAGTTATTATGGATCCTGGATATGAAATAATATGGGAGAAGTTAAGCATCATAGGTGAGTCATACATGGCAAGCAGATGGTTTTATTGACCACTTGCATCAGCAAGTGTAGTTATAGATGCACTTCAGAGAGAACTTTCAAAATACTGTAAATAAGTTTCCTGATAACTCTGCTGTAATTGCAGGAGACTTTAATTTGCCAGATATAGAATGGATGAGTCATGTGATCAAAACTGGTGCCACATATAGGGCTTTATGTGACTTTATTCTGAATTTCTCATCAGAAAGTTATCTCGGGCAGATAGTTAGAGAACCGGTTCCTAGCAACTAACAGACCTGAACTTTTCGAATTAGTGTAGAAGGTATAGGTGATTATAAGGCTGTGATATCATTGATGACTAAGCATGTTACAAGGAATGTTACAAAGAAAGGTAAGAACATATATTTTTTGCATACCAAAAGTGACAGGACACACATTGCAGAGCATATGTTCAGTTCTGAGGATGGAAGTATGGTGCACAAATTGACAAAATTCAAAAGACTTACAGAGGTTTAGTAGCTTCATTAGAAAATTGATGTAAAAGCAAAGTATGCTTAATCACCAATGTAAGCGAATTCAAAACCTAGCTGACAGACAAATGTTGAATGATGTGTAAATGTGTGTAAGGAGAGCAAAGAAAGAAGCATTCATTGAATTTGAAAGTAAAACCCTGAGGCCATGGTTTTCAATCTTTTTGAGTTTGTAGTTCTCTTAACAAACTATGTTGTTTCTGTGGCTCCCCTGAAGGATACATAGTAAAAATTGAAATAATTAATTAAAAAATATGATTAAAATACTACTCACCTCAATCCAACTCTTGAACTTCTTCTTTATTACACAGCTTGTCAAATCTTGGCACCAAAGGAGATACAGCTAGCTACCTTCATTTCCATTTCAACACGAAGTCTTTATCTGTACTTGGTTTAAATGACAGCCACTGCTGAAAGTCCACTCCCACAAAGGTAGGAGGTTGCGAAAAGAACTAATACCTTCAATGTTCACTCGCTCAAGCTTGGAAATTCCTTTCTTGCTGAGTGTCACTGACGTCATTGGTGAAAACTTTACTTCTATTGAAGGATCTGGTGAAAGTTCTCTCAACTCTTCCTCTCCTGCAGTACTGGGTTCAAAAGGAGGTTATTACTGAAGGGATTTTGTACCATTCAAATGTATCACAGTTTCCAGGAAACATGAAATGAACATGAAATTCAGATAAAGTCCCTTCAATTATAAGAAAATGTCTACAGTAAGGCCTGCCTCATGGTCATTATAAAATGCTGCAAACATGGACAGTAATCGATATATCCTCCATCATTCATTTTTATCTTCCAAAACGGAAGCTTTCTTCTGAAGGTCAAAACTTTGCCATTAAGCTGAATGAAATGAGTTTCACTTCCATGCAGGTATTTAAACAATGAGTTTAACTTCTCAAATATGTCACATAAGTATGTGAAACTTTATTAGAAAGTTAGTGTCAAGAAAACACTTAGCACTGGTATTATTTTCTTCTTCCAAGTAAGAACAGATTTCTCACTTAAGTTCAAAAATGTGTGATTATACATTTCCCCTGGAAAGCCAATGAGGGCTTGCTGTGTTTCCTCCCAAGTGTGTGTGGCAGCTTGGCTGTAACATTATGAGTAGGGAACACTGCACGGCGGATCTTTCAGTGTCATGATGTCTAAGTTATCTTTTATTGTTCTTCTTCCAATACAGTCATCTTTTAGTTTTTGTTCATGTGGTTTGGCTACTTCGTTCCATGTACGAATTTATTCTTATTGATTTTGTATCCAGGCAGGGTGATGCTGTAAGGGAGTGTCTCACTACTTCCAACTACTGAATGACAAACATGGTAACGATAGTCTTGTTGTTTCAACTATTTTCATCAGATTTGAAGATAGATCCAAATATCAGTAACTCATGAACTCATAACATGTCAGTCAATACATCCAATCACATCAAACTCGACTTAACTCTAAGATTTACAATCTTCATTTGTCTTGAGTGTTTACATTGTAGTATGTCTGTTTTCTCTGAGGTGTTCAAGACACCTTCAAGGGGTGTCACTCATGTTTTCAAGAAGGGCCATGGGACAGATCACGTAATTACAATCTTTTACTGCTGATGTTCATCATCATCATCATCAGGATTTCCTTCCAGCAAGCTGGGTAGGAACTTAGTGAATGATATGCCTCCATTGATTTCTGTCCTGGTATATCTTTTCCCTCTTCACTACATCCCATGTTACTCCTCTCCTTTTGAGATCTTCCTTAACCTGGTCTGTCCATCTCTTTCTAGCCCGCCCAATTGGTCTTCTTCCTGGTACCTCCATCTCCAAATACTGGCATGGAGTTCGAGTTGGGTGTGTTCACTTCACGTGATTGAACCACTTCAATCTCAAAGCACTCATCCTCTCCTCTGTAGTCAATGTCACCTGCAGGTCTCTCCTTCCATAATCATTCCTGACTCTTTCTCGCCTGGTTTTTTATAGAGTTCACCTAAGGAACTTCATTTCCTGTGCTTGTATTTGACTCTCTTCTCTCTCATTTATGACACAGGACGGTAGACTACACATCATGATTGGCAGGAGATAAGTTTTATACATGGTCTGTTTAGCTCCTAGAGGGCTTTCCTTATCCCAGATTAGATTTCGTACTTGGTGGAAGAAGCTAGATCCTTTTGTTATTCTGTTTAAGATTTCTAGTTTGGAACTCCCATTGCGTGATATGATGCTACCCAGATAATTGAAGCTTTTCACACATTCAACCTTCTTCCCCTCCACTATGATGTTAACAAGGTGTGGGTGTCCTGCTCATCTTCATTGCCATTGTCTTGTTCCTACTCACAGTTAACTTGAATTTTTTAAATTTTATGTTCCAGTAATCTAGTGTCCTCTGAACCTCCATTTCCATCTCTCCCCAAATGGCGATATCATCAGCAAAATCAAAAGCATTGAGATCTTCATTTTCTTCTTCCTTGATTCCTTTCATGATTGTGTCCATAAGTGCAATGTGCCATGCTGAACACCTCTCTTTGTCTTAAACCATTTTGATCTTCCACCTCCTACTTGTACACTGCTCTCATAACCATCGTATAGCATCTGGACTTTTTAAATTAATAAACCAGGAACATTATGTTTTCTCAAGCATTCCCACATTATATCCTTTGATACCCTGTCATATGCTTTTTCCAAATCCACAGATGCTGCTATCAAGTCCTTTCCTTTTTCCCAATACTACTCCTTTAACTGACAGAGGGAGAAAATGAGATATATTGTTCCCCTATTACACCTGAACACATACTGTTGTTCCTCTAATTGGTGTTCTAGAAGTCTCAACAACCTTTTTTCTACGACCTTTTCCATTATCTTAAGGCAGTGTGATATCAGTGTGATTCCTCAGTAGTTGGTACTTTTCTTTCTACTACCTTTCTTGAACAATGGTATTATAATTCTTTTTTTTCCCATCATCTGGAACTTTGTTTCCTTTCGATATCACCCCCAGCACCTGGTGTAACCATTGCATTCCATGGATTCCTGCAGTTTTAATCATATCTGCTGTCAGCTCATGTACTCCAGCCGCCTTCCCACTTTTCATCTGTTTCAGGGAATTCTCTGTTTCTAACCAAGAGATTGGATCCTGCTCCTCCTCTAATTCAATGATTTCGGTGTCACTTTCTTGTGCACCTTCTCCATTCAGTAAGATTTCAAAATAGTTATTCATCACTTCTCTGATACCTTCCACGCCCCTCATAATATCCCCATCCTCTGTTTCAATCACTTTAATGTCTTCTCTATCAGACCTTATACTTTTCAATAACCCATATAGCAGTTTTTGGTTCCTTTTGCTATCCTGCTCTAGTTTCTGGGTGAATATTTCCCAACTATTCTCCTTGTCTTCTTTCACGATTCTCTTTGCTTGGCGTTTTTTTTTGTCAGTATTCTTTCTCCAGTGTTGTCATCTTGCGTTCATCTCTTGGCATCAGCCACTGGTTCTGATTTCTTTTTTCAAGCTCCATGTTTTTCTTTGCCATATTACATTTTTTAGTTGTGTCTTTTACACTATCGTTCCACCAACTGGTATCTTTGTCTTTCACTTTATCCTTTGTTTTGCCGCATATCTGCACAGCACTTTTATTTATTTATGTTTTAAATAGGTTCCACTCTTCCTCTACACTACCCCTTTCAGTTTTTAGTAATTTTTTTGCTGCTAGATGTTGAAAACTTTTCTTATTTTCTTCTTCTTTCAACTTCCACTCCTTAATTTTTGGCATTCTTTGTACAGCATTCAAACTTTTCATCTTATAATTTAGATCATCTACTAGTAACCTGTGGTCACTATCCACGTACTCACTTGTTATGACTTTAGTGTCCCTTACTTTTCCTCCAATTAATTAGTCTGTTAATGTATAGTCTACAACTGTCTTAGATTTGCCATCCCAGCCATATCTAGTAATCTTATGGCTATCTTGTTTCTTTAAGAATGTATTCTTCACTAAAAGATGATACCTTATGCACAGATTTAGAATTTCTTCACCCCCAACATTTCGTCTTCCCTATCCAAAAGGGCCCATCACCTCCTCATATCCATTTCTATCCATGCTGATCTGAGCATACAGATCCCCAATCATCATAATGTAATCTTCTCTTACTTGGTCTTCCAGTTCTTCAAGGAATTTTGTTTTTTCTTCCTCACTGCATCTTTGTTTAGGTGCATACACTTGGAGTACAGTAAAACTATTCTTTCCCAAGTTTACTCACTCTTGCTCCAATTATCCTTTCACTTACAAATCTTACATCTGTAACTGGGCCAATGTTTTTGTGAAACACAAACCCCACTCCATTTTTTGCCCCTTTATTGTGACCCTGCCAGTATAATTTGTACGTAACCTCTCAGCAATTTAGAGTTTTTTCCTACCACTTGGTCTCACTAAAAAATCCAAGGATATGAATCTTTTTCCTCTCCATCATGTCTACAATCTCTTCAGTCTTTCATGTCAAGGCTATTACATTTAATGTTCCCACTCTCAACTTGTTTTTGTCTTTTTGTTGGGTTCTAGTTCTCTGTTCTTGTTTAGTGTATCTTCTTGCATTCCTTGGTTTTTCTTCAGGCTGAGAAGAGCCGTCATTTATTCCAGGGGTACAAGAAGTGCTGTCTACATTAGGAATTCTTAATCTGAGGCATGTTCTTTTATTGAAAGCAATAACATTTTTTTCTCATCTGCTGGCCTGCTAAGCCTAAAGCATCTGAGGATTTTCTTTCAGGGTTTACTCCCTCAGCCTTTGAAGATCCCTCTGCACCACAAGGCAGTGGTTCCACTCCTCATTTGCCCTTAGGAGGGAAAGGGTGCCTCCTCCGTCAGCTGCACCATACCAAAGCTTTCATCGTAGCTGCCGTTAAGGACTTTGCCTTATCCATGACAAGGGTGGATAATGGTAAAGAAAAAGGAGAGGTTTAGTATAGGACAGGATAGAAGACAGGTTAATGATAGGTCGTTGTGGGACCTTTGGCCTGTCTGGCATGGGTGACCCTGTTGGTAGCTACGATATTGCCGGCATAGCCCTCTGGATCCAGACCGCTCAAACCTCCTCACTTGCACGGATAGTGCTATGTTAAGGTGGTGTCCCCTGAGGAGGTACTGATGTTGATCTGTTGTAGAATTATGGTATGTTTTACACTCATGTATTAATGATGTTTTTAGAGATCAAAAATAGTCTCTCTAAAAATCAGTGTGGATTCCCCAGAGATCTTGCGAAACAATGCTCGTTCTGTTCGTTCATGAGATCCAGAGTGCCATAGACATTGACGTCCAGGTTGATGGCATTTTCCTTGACTTGGGAGGGTATTTGATACATTTCCGCATTATCATTTATCAGCTTACAGATAATCATATCAGATTTGTGACAGAGTTCAGGATTCCTTACAAGCAGAACTCAATATGTTACTCTCAACAGAACAAAATCGAAGGTAATTTGTGGAGTATTGCAATGAAATATGATGGACTGTTACCCTTTGCAGTATATGTAAATGACCTGGTTGATAATGTTGGAAGCTTCTTGAGGTTCCTTTTAGATGTCATTGTTGTCTGTAAGAAGATAGCAATACCAGGAGACGGGAGTGAACTGCAGGAAGACCAGCAGAGGATTGATGATTGTTGCAGAGACTGGCAATTGACCCTGAATGTAAATGAAGGTTGCATATTACACATAAATAGGTGAAGAAATCCACTATTGTGTGATTACACTATTGGTGAAAGACAACTGAAAAGTGTATCTAACATAAAATACCAAGGATTAGCCATCCAGAATGACTTAAACAGGAATGCCCACATAAAACTAACAGTGGGTAAAGCAGCCACCAGACTGATATTCGTAGGAAGAATGTTACGGAAATGTAACTCAACTGTAAAAGAAGTGGCTTAGATGAGATCCAGTAAAGAATAGCAAGTTTCATCACAGGATTGTTTAATCAGTGCGAGAGCATTTCAGAGACACACAACAAACTCAGGTGGCAGACACTAGAAGAGGTAGTGTGCGTCATGGAGAGGCTTGCTATTGAAATTGGGAGAGAGTATGTTCTGGGAAGTGTCGGACAACATATTTCTTGCTCTCGCATATGTATTGTGAAATGACCACAGTTAGAAAATCCAAGAAATTAAAGGTAATAGAGAGGTTTGCTGACAATCAGGAAAGGGCCCAGTACATAGTGGTAGCAGAAGCACCCTCTGCATTATGGTGTGTTGTGGGGTATAGCTATAAATATATGTTATGGTTTGTGGTAATTAATGTATGAAGATAATCATTATTATCCAGTGGTGTCCCCAGCCCGTGGTCTAGTGGCTAGCATTGCTACCTCTGGATCACAGAGTCCGGGGTTCAATTCCTTGCCTGGTTGGGGATTTTCTCTGCCCGGGGAGTGGGTGTTTGTGTTGTCCTCATCATTTCATCATCATCCTCATGATTTGTGACAGTGGCTAGATTGGACTGCGAAAAAAAAAATAAATAAATAAAATTGGACTGTGAAAAAAATTCGGACTTCGTACGGCACTGATGACTGCGCAGCTGAGCGCCCCACAGACCAAAGGTCATCATCATTATTATCCAGTGGCAAATTTGACTGTCTTTCTGAAGGCAGCAGAGGGATAAAATGTCATCAGCCTGGATTTCTACAGTGATGTCAAAGCAAAACAAAAATATACTTTACCAGATAAAGTGGTATAGACTGTTTAAGATTCACCAAACATCTGCATACATGGAAATACATATAAAGCATTTTAACTGAGCAGGTTAAGCAGCTTTGTACAAAGTAATTGCCTTTCTGCCAATTTATTATTATTGTTTGTAGTTTTTTTGAGTGCAGATGGAGTATAGCAAAATCTTTATAATTGATTACCCATGCTATTGTATTTAATACAGTCTGCAACTGTTGTTTCTTAATTTCAAACTTAGCTCCTTCCACATCATGTAGTTTCATCTTGAAGGAACACTATCAATGTACCAGTAAATGAATAAGTTGAACGCATTGTGTTAAGCTTCTCTTCCGGCTCAAGTTCTTAGCTTTCAAAAGAAACTTAGTGTGTCTGTAAAAGAAGGAGTGTTTTGTATTCAGAACAATAATGAGGTAAATGAAGTCTGCAGCATGTCCCTCTTGTTATTCAATCTGTACCTGGAGCAAACACCAAAGGAAACCAAATAGAAAGGGAGGTTTGTCAATGACACTGTAATTCTATCAGAAATGGCAAAGGATGGTTGAGTAAAATGGTTATAGAAAGACAGTCTTGAGAGGAAATTAGAACAGAACAGGACCGTGTAACATGTAACAGTTTTTCGATCAGTACAATTAATGTGTTTCATCAGAACGTAAGGAGGTTGAAAAAAGAGTTTGATGAGCTCCTGTGCCCTAGACGATGTGGAAAATACTGAAGTGTTAAATGTACTCTGTCTCTATGAACACCTATGATCACTGGGATAGAAATGTTAAACATAAGAGATTATAGACTAGCATCATTTTCGTATAGAGCGAACATGGAAAAAGGAAGAGTTACGACATGAGAAAGGTGGAGACAAAGTCAAAAATATTTGTAAAAACAAGTTTTTGTGGAGGGCTGAACCTAGAATCATGTGCTTGTGAGTTGTTACTGCAGAATATTTGTTTTGTAATTGTAACATTCTACAGATCCCTTCCAGGAAACTTTCAGCTATTTATGAGAAAGCTAAATGTATTCTTGAGCTACCTATCAGACAGGGAGAAACATTCGGTAGTTTGTGCAGATTTCAGTGTGAATTTATTAAAAGATTCTGACAGGAAAAATGAACTTGAATCATTATTTGCCTGTTTCAGTCTGATTTCAGTGACAAATTTCCACCTCACATGCAACAGTATAGCTGGAACCTGACTGATAATGTTTTTATGGGCAGTGCTCTGGTTGGAACAGTTAATGTGTATGAGAGTGTCAATGGACCATCTTAGCAACTTACAGCTCTGAGGCATGTTCATACAAAGCAGTGAGAATAGGGTACACTGTTAAGTTAAAAGAGGTAGTATGGAATGAGATACATATAGAAAGAGATGTTATATGAAATTCAGTATGGTACATAGTAAATTTGTGTCATTTTTTTTTGAAAATTAGTTAAGGAAGTGAGTAACCCATGTATAACTGAAGGGATTAAAATTTCATGTAGGAGAAAAAGAAGAATTTATATAGTGGCCATTATAAGCCAAGCACTGTTGTTACTTGCATTCTACAAAAAAATACTGTTATATTTTAAGAAAATTATTAAAATGTCCAGAAATATGCACATCCTGACAGACGTTAACAATACAGTAGCAACACAAGTAGCAGCAAGTGGCTTATTTAGCGTTCATATAAGTGTTGTAGTCAAGTTGATAATTTGTTTGAGTGTTCTTAGCGGACTTGTTTAGTTAAATCTGATGTGTCGACAGAAGTGCTGACACAGTGTTATTTTGAGGGTGCCGATATGCACGCTATAAGCTCACGCAGAATATCGGGACGTCTGAAACAGGACGCTCTATGAATGCTATAAAGAAAAGTACGTTGCTTTTGGAATACTTAACTTTAATCTATCCTTGTTGTATACATCGTTCTTGTTGAGCCATGCTCTAGACGATAATTATCAATTGCTATGTAAGGCTAATGGCGCCTTGCTAGGTCGTAGCCATGGACTTAGCTGAAGGCTATTCTAACTATCTGCTCGGCTAAGGAGCAAGGCTTCGTCAGTATAGTCGCTAGCTACGTCGTCCGTACAACTGGGGCGAGTGCTAGTCCGTATCTCGAGACCTGCCTTGTGGTGGCGCTCGGTCTGCGATCACACGGTGGCGACACGCGGGTCCGACATGTACTAATGGACCGCGGCCGATTTAAAGCTACCACCTAGCAAGTGTGGTGTCTGGCGGTGACACCACAAAATCTGTCAAATCATTGTGTAGTTTCGTATTTAGCAGTGGCCGATTTGCATTTTAATATCTGTGACATGTAAAGTCACGTAGTCGTCTGTCATTTGTTTATTTCTTCCAAATAGTCTTTGTACATTACTGACAGTACAGTTAGCCTTCTGCCTCCGAGCAGTGTGTCAGCAGTGCGCAAGTAGCAGCAAGTGGCTTATTTAACATTCATATAAGTGTAGTAGTCAAGTTGAAAATTTGTTTGATAGTTCTTAGTGCACTTGTTTGGTTAAATCCATCAAATCATTGTGTAGATTCGTAATTAGCATGGGCAGATTTGCATTTTAATATCTGTGATGTGTAAAGTCGCATAGTCGTCTGTCATTTGTTTATTTCTTTCAAATAGTCTTTGTACATTACTGACAGTACAGTTAGCCTTCTGCCGCCGAGCAGTGTGTCAGCAGTGCGCAAGTAGCAGCATTACTGCATTTACTAGGCAGTCTCATATTTTAATAACCGTTTAAATTTTGTGTCAAATTGGACAGGGAATTGGTGATCATAAGGCCGTTGCAGCATTCCTGAATATGGAAGTAAATAAGAATATAAAAAAAGGGAGGAAGGTTCATCTGTTTAGCAAGAGTAATAGGAGGCAGATTTCAGACTGCCTAACACATCAAAACGAAAATTTCTGTTCCAACACTGACAATGTTGAGTGTTTATGGAAAAAGTTCAAGGCAATCGTAAAATGCGTTTTAGACAGGTACGTGCCGAGTAAAACTGTGAGGGATGGGAAAAACCCACCATGGTTCAACAATAAACTTAGGAAACTACTGCAAAAGCAAAGAGAGTTTCACTGCAAATTTAAACACAGCCAAAATCTCTCAGACAAACGACTGATGACCATAGCAGTTAAGTCCCATAGTGCTCAGAGCCATCTCAGACAAACGGAAACTAAACAATGTCAAAGTTAGCGTAAGGAGGGCTATGCGTGAAGCGTTCAGTGAATTTGAAAGTAAAATTCTATGTACCGACTTGACAGAAAATCCTAGGAAGTTCTGGTCTTACGTTAAATCAGTAAGTGGATCGAAACAGCATATCCAGACACTCTGGGACGATAATGGCATTGAAACAGGGGATGACACGTGTAAAGCTGAAATACTAAACACCTTTTTCCAAAGCTGTTTCACAGAGGAAGACCGCACTGCAGTTCCTTCCCTAAATCCTCGCATGAACGAAAAAATGGCTGACATTGAAATAAGTGTCCAAGGAATAGAAAAGCAACTGAAATCACTCAACAGAGGAAAGTCCACTGGACCTGACAGGATACCAATTCGATTCAACACAGAGTACGCGATAGAACTTGCCCCCCTTCTAACAGCCGTGTACCGCAAGTCTCTAGAGGAATGGAAGGTTCCAAATGATTGGAAAAGAGCACAGGTAGTTCCAGTTTTCAAGAAGGGTCCTCAAGCAGATGCGCAAAACTATAGGCCTATATCTCTGACATCGATCTGTTGTAGAATTTTAGAACATGTTTTTTGCTCCCGTATCATACAATTTCTAGAAACCCAAAATGTACTCTGTAGAAATCAACATGGATTCCGGAAACAGCGATCGTGTGAGACCCAACTCGCTTAATTTGTTCATGAGACCCAGAAAATATTAGATACAGGCTCCCAGGTAGATGCCATTTTCCTTGACTTCCGGAAGGCATTCAATACAGTTCCGCACTGTCGTCTGATAAACAAAGTAAGAGCCTACGGAATATCAGACCAGCTGTGTGGCTGGATTGAAGAGTTTTTAACAAACAGAACACAGCATGTTGTTCTCAATGGAGGGACGTCTACAGACGTTAAAGTAACCTCTGGCGTGCCACAGGGACCATTGCTTTTCACAATATATATAAATGACCTAGTAGATAGTGTCGGAAGTTCCATGCGGCTTTTTGCGGATGATGCTGTAGTATACAGAGAAGTTACAGCATTAGAAAATTGCAGCGTAATGCAGGAAGATCTGCAGTGGATAGGCACTTGGTGCAGGGAGTGGCAACTGACCCTTAACATAGATAAATATGCTGTGAATGCATAGAAAGAAGGATCCTTTATTGTATGATTATATGATAGCAGAACAAACACTGGTAGCAGTTACTTCTGTAAAATATCTGGGAGTATGCGTACGGAATGATATGAAGTGGAATGATCATATAAAATTAATTGTTGGTAAGGCGGGTGCCAGGTTGAGATTCATTGGGAGAATCCTTAGAAAATGTAGTCCATCAACAAAGGAGGTGGCTTACAAAACACTCGTTCAACCTATACTTGAGTATTGCTCATCAGTGTGGGATCCGTACCGTTGACAGAGGAGATAGAGAAGATCCAAAGAAGAGCGACGCATTTCATCACCGGGTTATTTGGTAAGCGTGATAGTGTTAAGGAGATGTTTAGCAAACTCAAGTGGCAGACTCTGCTAGAGAGGCGCTCTGCATCGCGGTGTAGCTTGCTGTCCAGGTTTCGAGAGGGTGCGTTTCTGGATGAGGTATCGAATATATTGCTTCCCCCTACTTATACCTCCTGAGGAGATCACCAATGTAAAATTAGAGAGATTCGAGCATGCACGGAGGGTTTCCGACAGTTGTTCTTCCCACAAACCATACGCGACTGTAACAAGAAAGGGAGGTAAAGACAGTGGCACATAAAGTGCCCTCCGCCACACACCGTTGGGTGGCTTGCGGAGTATAAATGTAGATGTAGAATAAGATTAGAACAATAGAGGGTATAGTAAAACAGGAGACTGAGCATCCAGTCAATGCGCAAGATACCATATCAGTTAAACTAAGTGACAATGTTAACAATTACACTTAATGACAGTGCTCTGACTGATGATTCTTAGGTTGTAAGCATTTTTAGCAATCACTTTATGAGTGTAGCAGCAAAAATAGTATTAAATGGTTCAGGTGAAGGAGCAAATGAGTGTGTTACAAATTTCATTCCAAAAAACTAAGCAGGTAGAAGTAGCGACCGACAGCTTTCACTGAAATTAATGGAATTATAAAAATTATGAAAAACTAAAGCTCATGTGATATCGAAGGAATTTCGAACAGAATTCTGAAAAGGTGATGTAATATCCTTAGTGATATATGAGTGGTATCTGTGATCCAGGGAATTTTTCCTGACAGATTAAAATATGCAGTTGTTAAACTTCTTTGCTCTTTATGATAAATATGACAAGAAAGTTTTAAATAATTATTGTCCGGTTTCTTTACTAATGCCTTTTTTCAAAATATTTGAAAAAGTTTTGTACTCCAATGTACTCTCCCATTCAAGTAGAAACAACTTAGTACGTCACATTTTGGATCCAGAAGTGATTAACTTCTCATGGGTGGGGTTCACAGTCATGTAGAATTATTTAAAAGACATTATATTCACCATTGACTAGAGAGTTTTCATTTTCACAATTCCAATTTCTTTGAAAACCTATCAGACTTGTGGAACAAAATATCAAAACACAATATCAGGATAGTAACAGTGGATGTTAGTGGAAAAGTAATGGGGGATTTTAATGCAAATTTTGGAAAACAGGATGTTGTCAAATGTTCTGTTCAAATGATAATTTACATCAGAAAAGTAATGAAATGTTACATAAAGAAACATGGAATTCAAATGATAAGGAAACAGTAAATCAAGTTGGTCATGTTCTCATAGATAACAGACATAGAAAGGCAATAATAGGTGTACAATCATTCCGAGGAGTGGAAATGGGGTCAGAAAACAGTCTAGTTAAACAAGTACAATGAGAATCCTGTGAACAGGAACACGTTATGCAGGTCTTGGGGTCACTCGTGTCCATCTAGAAAAGTTTTTACGGAGTTTAACGAATGCAATGTTGGTCTGATGTATTTGACGATGTCCTTTGGCTACACTCTCTAAAGTATCGTTGTAAGAAATACCAAAGTAAGATCAACCTGTAGATGCCTAAATAAGGCGAAACGTGTAGTTGAAAAATAAAAAAAACTAAAATTGCAATCAAGACCGTTTTTAACCAATACTGTTAAGCACTGGTTTGCTGTATGCCACATATGGATTGGAAGAATTTCTATAGAATCAGGTTAGTAGGCAGTACCTAAAATGAAAATTAGACATGGAAATGTGGCCAAATTTGATCTGGAAAATGTAATAGGAGCAGAAGAGATACTAAAATACAAAGTTTGAAATTTCAAATTGATTTGAGGTTCTGAGTAGGGTGGGAGAAAGTCATGAAATGAACAGCAATGTGCAATGGAATAGAATGAAAGAAGTTATCCTCACAGCAGCAAGTAATAGCCTTCAGGCAGTAAAACAAGGCAGGGAGAAATGATTTGATGAGGAATGTGAGGAAGGTGAAGACAAGGCTATGAAATTATGCTAGAAATGGCTGCAAGTTCATAAAAATCCTAAAATAGAACTTAATGATTGGCAGGCATAAAAGCAGGCTAGTAAAATAAATAGTAGGAAAAATAAACCATACCTAAAACAACAGATGGAATCTAAACCATATCTAAAACAACAGATGGAATCTATTAATGAATAACATCAATGTAACAACATTCAGAAAATGTGCGGCAGTCAATGAAATTAAAAGAGGTTTCAGTTACAAGTCTAAGGTGATGAAGGATAAGAATGGCAGTATGGTTATTGTCTTATCAACAAGCAAGAAATATTTTGACAGTCTATTGAAATATTCGGAATCAGAATCACCAATTACAAATTCCAGCAGCAGCCCTAAAATGACCATAATCCAGAACTGACATACGAAGGTGTGCTAAGAAGTTTCAAACACCTAAAAATTGGCATGGCAATTGGGAGTGATGGTATTCCAGCTGAGATACCAAAACATGGAGAAGAAGCACTGCACAGATGTTTGCTTCACCTCGTGTAGGTAATCTGGAAAACTGAGTCCACACCAACAGAATGGAAAGATAATTCACAGTTATTGTTCCATCTCAGTTGTACATTTTTAATTATATTATGTGCTTCAGCTACTTAGGATCATCTTCAGATCACAGCAGTTGTGTCAGAGTATTCTGGCATGTTGTTCTGAGTAGAGTTGAGGGGTTGCTTATGCTTTGATCTGAAGATGATCCAGAGTGATCGAAGTATGTAATCTAATTAAAAATGTGCAGCTGAGGCAGAGCAATAAATGCAGTTTGTCACCAGAAGAATATGTTGGCTATAGTGAGGGTGGAAAGAATCATTAATGGTTCTGATATGTAAAAAAAGGAGACAAGGAAGACTACAGAAACAATAGGGTAATATCATTAGTAAACATTGCCTATAAAACTGTATCCTGTTTATTGCTGAACTGCATGAAACCATACGCTGAAAATATAATCAGTGATTATCAAAATGGCTTTTACAAAACTAGTTCTGCTACTGACAGTATATTTACAATCAAAACAGCATGTGAAACATTATTGGGAATGTAAACAAAAATGAATACATTACTTGTTCAGTGACTTAATGAAAGCTTTTGACTCCATCCGCAGGTAAAGCCTGTGGATTCTTGTGATGGACTTGGGATTTACGATTAAACTTATAAATCCTTGTAAAATATACATTGATGATAATATAAGCAGAGTTTTGCTAACTGGAATAAAATCTGACCATTTAAAAACAAGAACTGACCAAGACAGGGAGATTCTCTGTCCGCTTTTCTCTTCAGTTAGCCTTGGAGAGAGTTGAGAGGAAACTCAAACTAGTACATGTTGGGACCCTGCAAAAAATAAATGTTTTACCGTATGCAGGTGGTATAGTGCTTGTTGGAAAATGTGAAATAGATTAGACAGTTATTTGTGGAGCTCGTAGAAGCAGTATTCAAGCTTAGCCTAAGAGTAGATGATCAGAAAACAAAACACGTGATCGTTCAAAGATGTTGGAATAGCAAAATGACCAGTTACATCTAATAATTGGCAAACATAAATTTGAACTTGTTTAAGAGTTCATATTTCTGGGTGCAGTGGTAAATGAACAAACTCAGAGACAAGTAGAAATGAAAATGAGATAAAAATTAGGGCCTAAACTACTGACAAGGAAAACTAAATGAATGTTTATAACACAATCGTCAGACCATTCCTAACCTATGAAGCAGAAACATGGAGTTTAACTAAAAGGGAAGAACACTAGTTATAACTATTTGAAAACAAAGTTTATTATTGTTGTTTTTGGGATGCATGGGTACTCAACTTTGAGGTTAACAGCACCCTTGTGAATTTTAAAAGAAACCAGTGTTGGGTCAAGAGGCTAAAAACATTGTCACACTCACTCACTCACTCCGATCTCATTCATGTAGATCCACACAATCATTCTGTATCATAAGCCAAAACAAAGTTTACAGGCAAATCATTGGTCTGTGCTATGATAAAGATTAAAAAACTGGAAGAGAAGAGACAACACACAAACCCACATTCTGTCACAATAAGCAACAACAATGAGCATAAAAAATTCCAGAAGACTTCATTTCGTAGGCTATCTGATGAGAATCAAGTGATTTCAAGAATATTCCTGGAGAAGTCATTTCATAGTAAAGGACCAAGAGGGAGAACCAGGAGTGCATGAGTAAATGAATTAAAACAATATTTAATAGATTTGACAGAATTGGTGTGAGTAATTAGCAGGAAGTAGCACAAGATGGAAGCTTTTGGAGGCAGCTTGTGAGATTGGCACGTAAGTTTTGAGTCCCTTGGAAGCCAAGAAGAAGAAGAATTGCAATTTTGGCCTTACGGCCATTATCAAGTGGTGTACTGCAGACAACTGAGCTTTGGCAAAAGTCAAACATTAAAATCCTCCAACATGTACACATGTCATCCTTGTACCTGAACCTTGTAACTGGAAGGATACAGCAATGTTAAATGAGCACAAGACTCTGTATGCTGTGAAAAATTATGTAAATTGCATAAAATATTACAAATATTGACATCCAACAATGGAAAATCCAGGATGGAATGTAACAATAAAATGAAAGGGATAGTTGCTACTCACCATGCAGCAGAGATGCTGAGTTGCAGAAAGGCACAATAAAAAGACTGTCAGAAAGTTAGCTGTTGAGTCTGACTCCAGCTGCCAGAGACTGTGGTCATGGTGAGAGTTGCATTTGCATGAATGTGTGCATGTGTGTGTGTTGTCTACTTTTGACGAAGACCTCATTGTCCACCAGCTAACTTTCCAACAGTCTTTTTGTTGTGCTTTTCAGCGACTCATCATCTCCGTTATGTGGCGAGTAGCAAATATTGACATCCTTAACGTGAATCCCAATGAACTACCACTCCTTCACATCACCCATATATAAAATCAAAACAACATGTTAAGCTGAGAATCTTAGCTCTGGTGCTTGTGTTTGTCATAGTTCAATAACAAAAAGGGAGAAACAGAAAAAAGGCAAGGTGCAGTGGGGAGAGAAGAAAGTTGCTCGCAATATGTGTAGTTTTATTAATGAATGACTTCTCAGCCTGTTCATCATATTGTATTTGCTGTAAAATTTTTGTGGTTTCCTTCCCACAATCATCTAAGAAAGTTTGCTTTTATTTTTTACAGACTTTGTTAGAAAAGGAGCAACTACTGCATCGGTTGAAATAACTATTAACAACAAAGGTGTCCGTGCATATAAACCTGAAGAATATGGCAATATGATAATTATATGTAGAACATTAAGTGCAGTATCAGGACAGTCAACCTACAGAATACGATCAGCAAGAGGTTAGTAGATTAAGATTGTTCTGCGTTTTTCAGTGTTTTATATGGTAAAATTTGATCTCATGTTGAGTGAAATGGAATCAGTTACTTGTCAGTGACACAAAGTCATCATTTTGATGGTTTGTTACTGTAATTGTACATGACATTTTCAAAAATTGTGGTGCTTCATAAAGTAATTAATCTTGAGGAAACTGCAGTATGTATCGGAGACATGGAAAAGAAATGTAAGTAGTGTGTTCATGTCTGAGTTGTTCAGCACTGAAGCTTTTTACTCTTCATCAAGCTGTCAGACTATTTTCTCCATAGATTCTTTTTACAGTCCATCCATTTTATCTTCTATGAAACTAGTGTTGGTCTTTAAGGAACTTCATATTTCTCCATGATTTACTGTCCATACATAATGTTATTTATGATGTTCCTGTCTTCTGTTATTTAAAAATTAATTGGCTTACAGTTACTTTCACCTTCCATATTCATAACTAGATCTCTAGAGCATAATTTTAAGATAATTTATGTACACCGCCTCTGTAAATGGGTCTTGTTTTTAAGATTGTTTGATTGTTTAGGGGAAGTCAAGTCATCAAAAAAGGAGGAATTGGATCGTATTGTCAGTCATCTGAATATTCAGGTTAACAATCCTATATCGGTGTTGAATCAGGATACAGCACGCACATTTCTGAGCAACAGTGATCCTGCAGAGAAATACAAACTTTTCAAAAAGGCAACACAACTACAAGCTATAGAAGACACATATCAGAACACAATAAAGAGCCTTGAAGAAGCCAAACGCATTTATCAGCAGAAAAGGAAGGTTAGTGCTGTTGAGTAGTAGGTGTGTGTGTGCACATGGGCACACAAGTGTGTGTGCATGTGTTGGTGTTGTCTTTAAATATATTTCAATAAACAGATGGTAATAATGAGTGCTTATTTGTTGTGATTTACCTATAATGGTTTCTGTGGAAACAATGAAATATATTTATGAAGTGTGAATTAAGAAAAAAGGTTTAGCACATGTCATATTGTATTAGAGATGCAATGATGTGAGACTGTGTATGATCTCCGTGTTTTTTTAATAACAACAAATACCCTTGTTACAAGAACACCCACTTAACCAGATTTACCTTGTCAGTGCACCTGTGGAATGAAAATATGCATTCAAAAAATTTTTCATGAGGAGCTTCAGGATGACCTGATTGTACTCAAATCATAACACAGTGATGACTTTTTACTTCATTGGTGATAAAGCTAACACAAGCTTTTGTTAGCAAAATTAAGAATAGATATTTGCATAGCCAGTTTTGCCTGCACATAACTGTCATGTAACTCATATGATCATGTTTATGAACAGTCCAAGCTTAAATTTATTTTCAATTTTTACTGTGTACATGATTTTATAAAAATAGTAAATAGGTAATAATTGTTTATTAAAATCCATGATCAGAAACTCTGGTACCGACGATGTTTTTTTACTTGGTAATATCTAATGATGAGCTTGGTAAAGAATTAGCTATAGTGAAGTCAGTGTGAGTTGATCCGTGACAGTTACATTGGGCTGGCTGTGACCACTTAATGGGCCTACCTGAACCAATAAAGTAACATGATTTTATACATGTCTGTATAGCAACGGTTCAGTGTTATCGCAGGTCTGTAGACGGCTGCAGTTTTTACCTGCAGAGATTAGTGCTTCACAGTTGAAAGCTTCCAACAGCACTGTGAGCTGCCAGGAATTGTCCTTCACCGACTCAGCTGTAGGAGCATGCATTAGCAAAAAGTGAAATTAAATTTTGGAACATGTATACACATTGTAGTTATGTCTGATGCAAGCTGTTAAGAATTAGGCTCTCATGTTGCTGTGTCTCCAAATTCAAAAGAAAAAACAGATATGCATTATGGAAACAGCTGTAACAAAATAATTGTTCTACTTGTGTTTTCTTGAAAACTTCTCTCAAAACCTTTTAATCCTCAAAATCAAATAGTTTTCTGATTGGTGTATTGTTGATTGTTGTAACATCTAGAATAGACTGTTCCACTGCTGTCCCATGGAGCAACCATGCCCGTGTCTGCTCCTCAATGCACTCATTGGCAGGTGCAGGTAGTGTAGGCTACGTGTCAGAAGGTTGTATTGCATGTGTTCTGCACATGTACGAGCTGTTTAGACACCCCTGTTAGGCCAGTGGAGTATGATCATGTATGCTGCAGCCTGGCTGGATGACTGCTATAGGTCATCATGTTGCCACCTGTTCCCGTGACCAAATGGCTGTCTGCGAGTAGCCTTTGAGTTGGAACAGGCTGATGTAGACCTCTTAAAGTGCTAATTGTTTTGTAAGAATGCTCTGTTGTTGGGACACGTTGTGGTGCACAACTGCCTCAGTTTACTTTTGGTGTATTTGTTTACAGTCTTTCCTACAAGTTCTATATTAGCCACATGTAAACTAAAAACTAACTTAAAGAGTATCTTTACATCCAGCTTCACCTAAGTTTTGCTAATACAGTGTTTAGTGTAGATGGAGGCCAGGAGGATTACTATTTTGAATGAATCTCTGGTTTAATGATTCAGAGAATCTGGTGTTAAGCAACACGATCCAAATGACAGAGGTTGTAGAAAAGCCATTGAAATTCAGCATGTTGTGTATAGCAGCATATTTTGTCACTAGATAGTTATCTCTGATCTCGGTCACATTGTGGTGGTAGCCATTCATTTGAGTGGACAGCTGATCGGTAGTTATACTCACACGCAACGCTGGACAGAAATCACAGCAGGGTTGGTTATGACATGACTACCTTCACAGGTAGCCCTGGCTCTGATAGGATAGGATAGGATAGGATAGGAAAGCCTGTGACAGATCTGAAGTAGGATGTGCCAGGTGGGTGAATTGACAGGTCTCGCACCTAGACAAGAGCTTGGGAGTAGGTGTCGCATAAAGCTGGACAAGGGTATTGCATAGATTGGGTGGGATGTGGAATGGGTGGGAAGGATTGCATGTAGGATGTTTTTCATTTCCGTGCCCATGTCAGATGAATGACCATCACCAAAGTGTGACCAAGAGCAGATTTGTCCACCCAATAGCAGAATACGCTGCTGAGCATGACATGCTTGATTTTAATGACTGGTTCACAATGTCAGGTTCTATGATTACACTGATGAGAGCTTGCAACACACCCTTCAGTCTCATAATTCTCGTGGCCTCAATCTCCTCCCGACCCTGCTCCTCAGCTACCAAGACTCCTTCCCCGTGACCCTAACTTCATTTATCCTGCACCGATACCCTCTTGCTAAAGTCTCCCTCTTCATCAGTCCTATCCTTTCCCCCCAGTACACTCTTCCAAGGGGTCAGGAGTGGGAGTGGCATAGGGATGGATCATGTGTAGGTTTGGTGGATGACAGAACACCACTTTAGGAGGGATGGGAAGGATCATTCATAGGATGACCTTCATTTCTGGACATGGTAATAGGTACTGTAACCTTGGTGATGGAAATGGTGTAGTTGCTCCTGTCTGAGGTGATGTTAAGTGATGTGGGGGGGATCACCTTTGTAGCTGATTCTTGGTGATGGGAAGATTGGGAATATGTGCAGATATGGCATGGGAAATCTGTTCGTGGACTATGTCTGGGGGGAAGTGCCTGTTTGTAAGAGCTCTCATGGGATCTTCAGCATACCGGGCAAGGGAATTCCCATTACTACAGATATGCCATCCAAATGTAACCAGGCTGTGTGGTAACTATTTTTTATTTTGGAAGGGGTGAAAGCTGTCAAAATGCTAGTACTTTTGGCAGTTAGTGGGTTTAATATGACAGAGCCATTAGAAAGGTGGAGGACAACATCCAGGAAGGTGGCATGTTGGGCTAACAACGGCCAGGTGAAGTGGGCAGGAGAAGTGTTGAGGTTGTGGGGGAATCAGCATAGAGTGCCTTGGCCCTTTTTATGGACTATCTGGCGGAAACCTTCCTAGCCTATTGCAACAAGCTCTTTGTATGATTCAGTTTCGTTGATGATATATACATGGTCTGGGCTCAGGGCCAAGACACCATATTTTTATAAATCCACCACTTCAACATGCAGTCCTCCTCAGCCCAACATGCCACCTTCTTTTACTTTGTCCTCCACCTCTTTGATGGTTCCATCCACTCCTTTCTACATATTAAACCCACTAACCATCAACAGTACCCGCATTTGGCAGCTGTCACCCCTTCCACACCAAAAAATAACTTCTACACAGTCTGGCCACTCATGGCTAGCATATCTGCAGTGACAAGAATTGCCTTGTCCAGTATGCTGACAGTCTCCCAAGGGCTTTCACCAATGGACACTATCCTCCCCTCTGCCCCTCTCCAAACTTAGTTCACCTAGTACACAGGTATCCCGTACCATATCCTCAAACACTCCTAATCCTCCAACTACTCCCAAGGATCAGCTTTAAAGTAGTGCTCCCCATGTCAACTAATATCAAATTGGACCAAAGCAACTGAAACATATATTTTGCCATGGTTTGAGCTGCATCTGTCATCATGCCCTGAAATGAAGGACATCCTACCCAAGATCCTTCCCACTCATCCTAAAATGTTATTCTGTCACCCATCCAACCTACACAACACCCTGGTTGACCTCTATGCCAGTCCCACTACAAACATTTTGCCCAGGGATCATACCCTGTGGAGGACCCAGTTACATCATCCACCCAGCACTTCCTACTCCAGTCCTATCAGTGGTTTATCCTCTCCCATCGAAGTTGGGTCCCCTGTGAAATCAGTTATGTCATGTACCAACTGTATTGCAATCACAGCTTACCTTTTTGTGTTGGCATGACAACCAATCGGATGTCAACCAAGATACTGGCCTTGCCAAACTGTGAACAAGAACAGAGTTGACCACCCAGTGGCACAACACACTGAATACAAAATAACTCACCATGCGAGGAGGCGCAGTGGTTAGCGCACTGGACTCGCATTCGGGAGGATGACGGTTCAATCATGTGTCCGGCCATCCTGATTTAGGTTTTCTGTGATTTCCCTAAATTGTTCCAGGCAAATGCCGGGATGGTTCCTTTGAAAGGGCATGGCCAACCTCCTTCACCATCCTTCCCTAATCCGATGAGACCGATGACCTCGCTGTTTGGTCTCTTCCTCCAAACAACGCAACCCAACAAAATACTCGAGTACAAAGGCTGTTTTGCAGTGCATGCCATCTGGATCCTTCCCTCAAGCACTAGATTTTTCTGAATTACTTAGAAAGATGTGATCCTTGTGACACATCCTTCGTTCCCGTTATGCCCTGGGCCTCAGTCTCCACTAACTTCCTGTCCCAACACCTTCTACCCAACAGTTTCCCTTTTCTCTTCTTGTCACCCCCTCCCAACCCACACTTCCATGTCATCTTAACAGTGTGCCACATCCGGACAGCTCCAGTGCCCGTGAATCACATGCCTAGCCCATGCACTCGCACCTTTCCCTCCCGCATTCCTAGTCAGCACACCTGCTGCCTCCCTATGAGCCACTGACTGCCCATTTCCAACACCTCTTTCTATTTCCCACCCTTACCTCCATCCATCCACCCCACCTAATATAACCCCACTCCACCTAAGTCCAATTGGTGAACTGCAATCCTGGCATTGTGTGTCGTGTTGGTACAGTGTAGGGGCACAGGTGTGTGTGTGTGTGTGTGTGTGTGTGTGTGTGTGTGAGAGAGAGAGAGAGAGAGAGAGAGAGAGAGAGAGAGAGAGGGGGGGGGGGGGGGCACACACTCGTCAAATGCTTTCTTCCGAAAGCAAGGGAGTTTTCATTGTCTTGTTTATGCCTGTCAACAGCTCATTGCTTCTGCTACTCAAAGTATGCTCTCGTTTACTCCTAAATGATTTGCAGTCTGCCTGAACTTTATTTACTACATTTATTTATACATTTTGTTAATTGTATCTAATAAATAAAATTATTCTCTTCTCTTTTTTACCAAGCAGATGTACAAGAGCTCTACCTTTCTCTACCCTTCTTTCCACTAGTAATAATTAAGCATAATGCTGAGTAGCTCTTCACCTAATAAATATCTTTCTTATGTTTCTCAGTGTAGGAATAACTCAGCAATTTTGCATTAAGCTTGTCAGAGATCACTCATTCTAACTTTCGATTATTATTGCTAACATGATTCTTTTATGTCAGTGAAAAGATATAAAAATTAATTATTTGTCCTTTAACACTACCAGAATTAATTTTATTCAATTATCTTTTCTCTAAGTGTGATTTCTTTAATAATTTAACACTTTATCTCATGCTCTCAAAATATGATATAGTTCGTCTTGTATCCTACCAGTTACAGAAGTCAGCTCAAATCTCTTCCAGGTCAGGTGTTGGCATCTATCAGTGCTAACTCAATTACTGTGTTACGATAAATGCGAAAACTCAAGATAGCACTATAGTAAATTAACATAGTGGTGTTCTTTGTTAATCTTAATTCCTCAGTACCACAGGTAATGAGATAGCAATTTGACTGTAAATCTGTTGAGTTTGCTACTAAAGAAGTCACACAGCACACCTGGTAACCATAAGAGTAGCTCCTATCTCGCATAAAATTTATAACTTAGCCTTCTTGGTACTCAGTTCACATGAACAGCCATCCTTCCAGTACAAACCAACAACAACCAACGAGAATAATATTTCATAGCTTTCCAGATAGGGGTCTGTCACAGAATTACTAACTTGAACTGGATATCAGTCAGAAATACCACGAACCAACTCTGTATCCTCTGCATCAGCTAATGATTCTTAAGATTTACCCATCAGTTAATACCTTTAATTGAAATATTTCTAACTATAGTATCAACAGTCATTTCTGGTTTTCCGTAACGTTTATAGATTTGTTCCGAAAAAACTTTAAAATTTTCATAACTGATCTACAGTTACAGCCGAGGGTACTAAATTGACATTATAATATTGCTTGCCCATAGCAATTTGAGGTGACTTTAAATAGCCAACTCGCCCATCTGGTCAACTCTCAATCCAAATCTCAGCGCTTTTCAAAACCCACTCTGAACTTGCATAGAAGTATGAAGCACAAAGGAACATTGTTATTGAAACTTTTAACAGTAAATATGTTGTAGATATTTGCAGTGTGGTAGCCAGCTTTAATGCATGCAATGTCCATTAATCTCTATGGAGCATGCACGTCACTTGTTTTTGTCTCGTCAGTACACTGACTTAGCAAATGTCATGGGATAGTGGGGCACAGATAGCTTGGGTGTGTTGTATGCACCCCCCTCCCTTCCTGACCATCCCCATCCCCTCCCTGTGCTGACTGCAGCTGTATAAGAGACATGAGAAGTGGTTTGTGTAACATGCAGTGACATCGTGAGCCGACACCATTCGAACTGGTATGGCAATCGATGCCCGATGGATGGGAATTTCTATTTCGGCACTGGTGCAGGAATTCGGCCTCACACTTTCAACTGCATCCAGGGTGTATCATGAATGGTTGATTGAGGATGTGTTCTTCAACAACAGACAAACTACCAGCCATCCAGCTGCCCTCAATGACCTTGATCAGCGGCATATGAGACGGATCATCACTAGTGACAGAAGAGCAATTGTGCAACAAATCGTGGCCCAGTTCAGCACAGGTTGTGGTAGACAAGTCTCTCAGTGGAGAGTCCATAGGGATATGGGTTCCACGGGGTACGGACACTAACACTGCACACGGGTGCCTCTGTTAACCCAACATCTTCGGGCACAATGGCTTGCATTTGTCATCAGTCACCAGGGATGGATACTGGAACAAAGGCGTCACAAGATGTGATTGGATGAACCTTGATTTCAATGCCTCCGATGGGAGGCACCATGTGTGGTGCAGACCATATCAGTCAGTGGAACTCTTCTGCCAAGAAGGTGTGGTTCAAGGCAGCAATGTCTGTGTTATGGTCTGCGATGCATTTTCCTGGTATGAAATGGACGCCTAGTTGTTTTGGAAGGGACTTTGAATAGTCTGCAGCATGTTGAGCTGTTTGGGAAACATTTCCACTCATTTTTTTCCTTCCTGACGGTTCTGCAGTGTTTCAAGATGATGTTGTGCTCCCACATCGCTACCATGTCACCTGGGAATGCATTGAAGGTCCAAAGACTGAGATGGCCACCCCAGAACCCAGATTTGAAACCCATCAAACATATCTGGGATGCCATGGAAAGCAGGCTCTGAGCCATGGACCCTGCACCTGTGAACAGATCAGAATTGGCTGCCGCTCTGCAAACAATTTAGTGTCAGCTGCTTCCAGAGAAGAACCAGGGACATGTGGACTCTCTTCCATGGCATCTCACTGCAATCCGCAGGGTCAAAGGAGGCCCCACACGTTATTAAGTGGCTATCCTGTGACATTTGCTAAGTCAGTCTATTGGCATTTGTGACGCTTCTACCTGCTTCATATTGCTCTACACTATATAAAGTTTTTACATATGAACATACAATATATATCAAAAGTACACCAAACACACACAATAGCTTACTACAGTGTTAGTTTTCCGCTGTAAAAGCTATCTGTATCTAAGGCTGTGCGATTACTACTCTTGTGATCCCCAAAAAACCTCCATTTTAGGCGTGTCGTAACATTTTGGTGCCATTGATGTGGAGCCCCATACTGTTGTACCTGAAATTCTACAACTCCTCATTGAATGCAGAAAGATATTATGCAATACACATGAACTTTTGTACTCTCGAGTTGAACTGTGTTTGGAAAATTTTCTTCTTTCATGTTTTGAAGTCTATGTTCACATAATTCTATGCGTTTTATCTTGTAATTCTTGCAGATAGCTTCTACTAGTTGTAGTTATTATTGGTAGAAAGATTTTTGCATTTAAGTTCTCTGTTTGATCTGTGCATTGACTTCTTTGAGCTACTCTCAAAACACTTCCTAATTCATGCAGTGGTGTCTTTTGATACGTGATCTGGCTTTTCTATTTACTTGAAGAGCAATAACCTCAAATTTTACAGATGCTCTTTCTTAATCTTACTCACAATTTAAACTGCTGTACATTAGGAGCGCTCAAGTAGTAGTGGTCTATTTTAAGAAAGTATTTTGTTGCATACAGTACATGGTTTATTGAAATTCAATTTATGGTCCAGAAGCTGTAGCCATGTGAAATTGAGTCGATCCTTTTCCATCAACACATGTTACTATTTTAAACAATGGAAAATCCAGGAAGGAATGTGAAATATTATGAGAAGTATAGTTGCTATTCACCATATAGTAGAGATGCTGAGTCGCAGATAGGCCTCTCTGCGACTCAAGATCTCTGCTGTATGGTGGGTAGCAACTGTCCTTTTCATAATAAAGTGTTACTAGTTTACACATGCAGGAGACATTTTCAGTGTGTTTTTGCACATCTCCATAGAATAAACATTTGCTCAAATTTTCAGTAGCTTCTTAAATGGTATAAAAGCACACTGAGAACATTACAACACTGGCACTTGTCTATTTGTTGGCAATACAGTCATTCTCTAATTTTGATATCTATAAAAAAAATTAATTTTATTTTTTTATTTTTATTTTAATTTGTTTATTTACTTTTTATTGTATCTTGTCCATCATTAACTAGGTAATATTTATAGCAGTTTAAAAATGATGAATGACAGTTGAGTGCACTTCTATCATGCCTTTTTACATGTTGCAGGCAGCTGATGCTTTGAAAGCTGAAATAAAAGATCTTAAAAAGCGATGTGATTATTACAACTCCATGGCAAATCATGACAAGAAAATGCGCTTGTTGGAGAATGAACTGATGTGGTCTTTGGTTTGTATTATCAACACAGTGGATTTTTATCAAAGCGTTTTATCATCAAGCCCTGTATTAAAGTTGTCCTCCCTCTGTTCTGTTCAGGCTATTCGTGAGGAAAATTTGTACAAACAACTTCAAAATGATTTACAGGCAGAAATTGCCAAATGTCCAGATATGAGGAAAGGAATAGAAAAATATCAGTCAGAAGCTGAAGAACTTGTTGACATAAATCGGTAAGTAGTTATTCAATGTCCCTTTCATCCCTTGGTTTATTCAAAGTGTTATTAATAATTTGAAGCTACAAGTATTCTTTGTATGATCTAAATATTAGTATGTCTAAAAACAAAGATGATGTGACTTACCAAACGAAAGCGCTGGCAGGTTGATAGACACACAAACAAACACAAACATACACACAAAATTCAAGCTTTCGCAACCAACGGTTGCTTCGTCAGGGGCAGACAGTGTTTGTTGGTAATGAGGATCACCCTGTGGCTAAACATGCCTTGGTGCACGGCTAGCACATCTTGGCACAGTGTTACACCGTCCGGGTTATCTGGATACTTCCCACTAACACCAACCTATCCGAACTCCGGAGATGGGAACTTGCCCTTCAATATATCCTCTCTTCCCGTTATCCACCAGGCCTCAATCTCCGCTTATTTCAAGTTGCCACCACTCATACTTCACCTGTCTTTCAACAACATCTTTGCCTCTGCACTTCCGCCTCGACTGACATCTCTGCCCAAACTCTTTGCCTTTGAAGATGTCTGCTTGTGTCTTTATATGTGAGGATGGATATATGTGTGTGTGTGTGTGTGTGTGTGTGTGCGAGTGTATACCCGTCCTTTTTTCCCCCCTAAGGTAAGTCTTTCCGCTCCCGGGATTGGAATGACTCCTTACCCTCTCCCTTAAAACCCACATCCTTTCGTCTTTCCCTCTCCTTCCCTCTTTCCTGACGAAGCAACCGTTGGTCGCGAAAGCTTGAATTTTGTGTGTATGTTTGTTGTGTGTCTATCGACCTGCCAGCACTTTCGTTTGGTAAGTCACATCATCTTTGTTTTTAGATATATTTTTCCCACGTGGAATGTTTCCCTCTATTATATTCATATCACTAAATATTAGTATTGTATAAATGAGGAGAATCAGAAACCAACACCACTATAAGTAATGTTTATGTGTTTGTGTGTGTGTGTGTGTGTGTGTGTGTGTGTGTGTGTGTGTGTGTGTGTGTTTGAGGTTTACGGGCGCTAAACAGCGTGGTCATCAGTGCCCAAATGCATAAAAATAGGAACACATGCAGTGAAGGGACTAAGACGAACAGCGAACAAGGAGAACGGCTAAAAGACACAGACCTGACGCAGTTCCAAATCCTCACATACAGAGGCAAAACAAGAGGAGAAGGAACACACTAAAAAGGAAGGGAAACAAGGAAAAGAGAACAGAAACCGAAGGGAAACAAGGAGGTAATCGTGACTGGCTGACCTCTTACCTAAAACCTGGGTGAGCCAGTCACCCAGCAGCACATTAAAACCCCCTCCCTAAAATCCGAGGCAACAAATTGGACAGGACACAAAACCATAAGACCATAACTACAGTCATTGCGTCATCTTGTAAAATAGAGGGCAAATCCGGTGGCAAAGTAATGTTTACTGATGTGCTGCCACTCATTGAACATCCTCAAGCAAACTGCATTGTAACATAACAGAGGCAATTAGTAAACACAGCTTTTGTTGTGAAATAATATTTAAGAAATCTCTACATTAGAAATACCCAGTATTTGTAGAGTACTGTGGTGCACATGAAACTGGTTTCAATAGCATGAGCTTTTTTCCAAGCGTAATGAAAGCATACTAATGAGTACAAATACCAGTGTGCCGTTTTAAGAAGAGCTAAGTTGAAGTGAGCCACATACATATTGTACTTTATGAGGGAATAACTGGAGTTGTCAAGATAGAAACTTTAATGTATGAGACGATTTTTAGATAAAATATATCTTCGACTAACTTTGACCCGTGTGCCCGCTAAGGCCGGCAGACTTCAAATTTTCATTAATGTTACATTGTACATACCTCTTGCTGGAAACTTGACCTCACAGCAAATAAAATAAGAACTGTTAAGCTTACAGTTTACTCCCAACCGCAGAAAGAAGCCAAAGTCTTCATATAACTGAAGTTTAATAACTGACACCTGCCGCCAGCCAGTGTGGCTTCAATATGGTCAGTTACATGACTAACATATTGTTGATTTTTCTGTGAATGTACACTATGTGATCAAAAGTATCCGGTCAGCCCCAAAAACATACGTTTTTCATATTAGGTGCATTGTGCTGCCACCTACTGCCAGCCTACCTCAGTAGTAATTAGATATCATGAGAGAGCAGAATGGGGCGCTCCGCAGAACTCATGGACTTCGTATGTGGTCAGGTGATCGGGTGTTACTTGTGTCATACGTCTGTATGCGAGATTTCCACACTCCTAAACACCCCTAGGTCCACTGTTTCCCATGTGACATTGAAGTGGAAACGTGAAGGGACACGTGCAGCACAAAAGTGTACAGGCTGACCTCATCTTTTGACTGACAGAGACACCCGACAGTTGAAGAGGGTCGTAATTTGTAACAGGCAGACATCTATCCAGACCATCACACAGGAATTCCAAACTGCATCAGGATCCACTGCAAGTACTATGAAAGTTAGGCAGGAGGTAAATGCCAAACGACGCTTCGCTTGGTGTAAGGAGTGTAAACATTGGATGATTGAACAGTGGAAATACATTGAGTGGCATGATGAATCATGCCACACAATGTGGCGATCCTATGGCAGGGTGTGGGTATGGCAAATGCCCAGTGAACGTCATCTGCCAGCGTGTGTAGTGCCAACAGTAAAATTCAGAGGTGGTGGTGTTATGGTGTGGTCATGTTTTTCATGGAGTGGGCTTGCACCCCTTGTTGTTTTGCGAGGCACTATCACAGCATAGGCCTACATTGATGTTTTAAGCACCTTCTTGCTTCCAACTGTTGAAGAGAAATTAGGGGATGGCGATTGCATCTTTCAGCATGATCGAGCACCTTCTCATAATGCGCAGCCTGTAATTGAGTGACAATAACTTCCCTGTAATGGACTGGCATGCGCAGAGTCCTGACCTGAATCCTATAGAACATCTTTGGGATGTTTTGGAATGCTGACTTCATGCCAGACCTCACCAACCGACATCAATATCTCTCCTCAGTGCAGCACTCCGTGAAGAATGGGCTGTCATTCCCCAAGAAACCTTCCAGCACCTGATTGAACATATGCCTGCAAGAGTGGAAGCTGTCATCAAAGCTAAGGGTGGGCCAACACCATATTGAATTCCAACATTAGGGATGGAGGGCGCCACAAACTTGTAAGTCATTTTCAGCCAGGTGTCTGGATACTTTTGATCACATAGTGTATTGTACATAGTTGGAAATGCCTATGACTGTCTGTCAGTGCTACCCTGGCTGTGCATCATCACTTCTCCAAGGTAGTGATAACTGGAATTATGCCCAGAACATCAGAAGACTAAATCAGTCTTTCCTTCTCATCCTGTCTGGTAAGTCTCCCCTGACCTGGAGTTCTGGGTGACTTTTCCAAACTCTCTCCATTTCCTAAACCTCACCAGTCCTTTTTCTTCATCCCTCTTTCTTCCTCTTCAACCCTTCTGCCAGAAGGAGGAGCCACTGGCTCCTCAAGATTGCAAATTTCTTAACCTTTTATATGTGTGTGCTCTCTTGCAGCCACTTGGTGAACAGATTTTTAATCTATCCAATTGCACTATATTTTCAAAAAGTGGGCACTTCAATATTTGACACAATTAAAACCAACCATCCAACTTTCAGTCTTAAATTTTAACAAAATTTCTTCACTTACTGGCTTTCCAGTTGCACCAGTCACAGCCCCACTTCGATGACTCATGTTTCTAGGAAAGAAGGAAAATGTGTTATTAATTTTTTTTCTTGTAAAACTCCCCTTTTGTGTGATGCCAGTAGCACTACTAGAATGTAATATGACGTTCACGGGAGCTGTCTCAGTTAATTTCTTGACCATCTGTTCTAATTGTTCATCATTATATTGGTTCTTTTAACACCCTTGACTTGATTATTGTGACTTCTGAGAACAGGCTGCTTCTGTGGTTCCTCTCTGTGCCTGTCTTCGTTATTGATTGATCTCTAATTAGAATTAAGTTTGTTATAACCCCTCTATTCATCCTGCCTTTTATTATTGTTAAACACCCACAGATTTCCCCTCAATTCCTTTGCATTATTACTTTTGCATTTATTCAGTCTGATCACTTTGTTAGGATCTTCTGCTTGTATATTTCCCAACTTTTCAATTGTGTGTAACTGCTCAAGGAAATGTAGTAGATGAGTGATCGTAGCCCAGTCCACAACTAGCAGTTTCTTCCCTACCTTCTATGTTCTTGTCTAATAGGGTAAACTAAATTTGTAGCTCTAAATGTATCCACTCCATCTGTTATGGTATGGTTGTGAGCTTAACAGTTTGATTTTTGATTCCCATTCCCCCCCCCCCCCCCCCTCCCCGCACCGTCACTCCAATACTTAGCTCTAAATACACTTTAAAATCATGATATTTCTCAAATTAGTCTAAATGTAGCATACCCCACTGGGTAACACTGCCAATTAAATGGCTGATTACATATTTTACTTTTCTCTGATCTTTTTAGATAACAAACCTACAATGCTTTCAAAAATAATACCTTTTCTTCACAACTAGAGGGTTTGACTGTGGGGAAGTGACTGTTAATGATTTACCCATTTCAAAAGTAAATCCTCCCACCATATATTATTCCTCTCGTTTTTTGTTAAGATTCATTCTAATTCACTTTTAATCTCTTATTTAATAAAAAGTTCAATGCTTCCCATAATAATACACTTCCCATCCTCTTTATGATTTAATATTGGATCCAGTTTTCCTCATACTTTTACTAAATAATTTCTTTTATATCCACTTAACATCTTTGTTTCATTCAAGAATTCAGTACATGCTTGATTTGTCAGCATGCAGTCACAGCGTATATGATGTTTAATTCAGTTAATTTAGCCTCATACTTAGTTACACAATCAACTTCCTTCAAATTATTTAATCCCTCTTGTAAAGCTTTATTTTGACACATCCGTTCACCGTTATTTGTTGGTTTACACAGTAAATCTTTGTTTTGACACATCCATTCACCCTTATTTGTTGGCGTATACAATCTCCAGTCATCGGTCAGTAGTTTATTTCTTGGTCCTCTTCACTAAGAAAAATCCAATTTTTCAGTACAACAGCTTCTTGCCATCTTCTTTCTTCAATTTCAAAATTAAATCTTTACTTGACTAAATTACCTTAATAATTATTTCAGGCTCAGTTACTCAGTCACTACATATGAGCGTACACAGTGGTTGTTGTCTTAGGAACTTCAATGTGTTAGACAAATCTCTCTTTGGCTGACTTAAACTTATGTGTCTGGCTAAGGGCAGCAGGCTTCTACCTGTCAGAATTGAATATCAGAGGTGGCTCTCATAACAAACTTTGCTTCACAAAAGCCAAAATCAGTTGGAGCGATTAGGCTTACAGTTTACTCAAGAAGACTAAGTCTTTATATAAACAAAGGCATCTGCAATTTAGGGGGGGGGGGGGGGGGCGGAGGCAAGAGGGAGCACTTGGACTCTCCTGGAGTCTAAGTGCAGAATTCTTATGAATTTATAGCAATGAGTGCCTGTGACTCGACTAAACTACAGATCTAACATTTCCTAACACAACTAGACTTACTGTGATTTCAGCAGTTAGTGTATATTGTGAAGGCCTTTTTTTTTACACTGGAGATTTTGCTGATAACGTGGAATGGCAGTGGTTCCAGTACTCTTTTTCATTCAGAATAGTTGCAAACCTTTACAGAACTGTGATCAAATAGTGGCTTCAATCTTTTCTCTGTCACTCGCTCGTGCAGAACTTACCAAGCTGTAGAGAGGAGTCGATTGAACACCCTGACCCAAAGACAGCACAATATACTAAGGAGAGAATTATCAGTCATTTCAGTTACAATAAATTCTATGTACTTCTTCTCAAATTTAGTTGTTGAGGGATGAGACATTTCCAAAATAACCTAATCAGTTGCACCTGAAAGTGGCAATTTTACAATTCTTCCCTGTCTTGAAAAAATTTCTGTGGGCACCCATGCATATAACTAAAGTTTATTAATGCTTTCACTGCTACAGACATGGTCTCTGCATTCCGTGCTGAGCACGGCTTTGATGTGGCTGTACTGCTTGCCAAATGCTGCTATCTGTGCTGAAAGATGGCACTCTGGCCAGTATGAAGTACGTATCGTCCAATATTAAGAAAATTATTATTTGAAAAAATTTGATTTTTGCTCATATCAGAGCCTGATATCTTTAGTTGATAAAGGACTGAATTTCTTTTCGTTATTTGTCATAGTTACTGCACTGCATAAAATTAAGTAAAACATTCCACAAAATTTTAAAGAGTTGGCAGAGGTAAGAACACATTGTGTAAACTTTGCATGTGGTTGATTTTACCTCATACATTGTAGATAAGGTATTGAAATTTTATTTAAAATTGAGAGGATAACAATATCTCATGTTGTTTATGAATTAATGATTTTTATATCTGATGGATGGTTGTGCATGATGCACTCATTTCCGTCCCTGCATGTCATGAGTAATCGTGAACGATAACATGCAGAGAGTCACATGTGTTGTATGATAAATAACTGAAACTTATTTATTTGACAAGGTATGCAAGTAACTAGTCCATAGCAGTGAGAGGTTGGCATGTCAATAGCACTTCTGGAAAATGCAAAGGCCACGTTCAAGCATGTCCTCAGCACCTGGGGAGTGGCAGAATATGACAAGTTAACTTACGAACTTCCAGCTTGCTGGAATAATTGTTGGTCAGCAGCTTCTGTTAATCAGAACAACGAAAAACCAGCAAAGTTGCAAATTTCACTTTTTTTATTCAGTCGATGACTAGTTTTTGGGCCAGGACCCATTTTCAAATGATTGTAACATAATCAAAAATGGTGGTTCCAAAAATGCAAAAACCATGTCAAAAATGCGCAAACAGTTACAGCACATACAGATAACTCTGGTTTTTGATTTTTTGGAAATATCACTTTTGACTTTGAAGTTTCAGAAATACCACAATTCAGAGATACTACTTTTGACTATGTTCCGATGATTTGAAAATGGGCCTTGACCCCAAAACTAGTCATCGAGTGAATAAAAAAAGTTAAATTTGCAACTTTGGTTGGTTTTTCATTGTCCAAGTTAATTTGTCTTCGGCAGTTAGAGGGTTAACTAAAATCTGGTTCCAGCCAATGTTGTTTCAGTGTAGTCACCTACATAACTGAAGGATCATCAATTATTCTTTAATACACAATAGTTACTTGGAGGTTTTGTAGTCCTAAATTATCTTCTGTGAATATAACATCCCATATTTTCAGGTCTTCTTGTCATAGTTCACAGCAGCGTGAAAACGGAGCTATAAAATGCATCCACCTGTTTGTCACTGATACCTTCGCTGTGCAACAACGGGGAACCTCTAAGAGTTTTATCCAAACAAACTACCAACAGTAGCTGTTCTAATATAAAATCGTCCTACGCTTAACTACTAAAAATAAATCTGAACATATTTACCTCAAACCACACTCAATTACATATTGCTATGATGTAATAATATGTGGTGGCATTTGGATTTTAGTTTATATTTGCAAATTGGTATGCTCATTTCCTGTCTACATGCAACTGACGACCAGCGCTTAATGTTTGTATATGTAGTGAAAAACTGAGCTGGACTTGGAGTGCCATATTGGTTTGCTTCCTACAGTGTGCCATGGAGTGCCACTCAACAGGAAATCAAGCAGTATAAAAACATTATTTGACACAGATCTTACTGTTGAATGCGATATATCGATATGCATATTCTTTTAACCTAAAATAGTACACAATATGGAAGAGTATCAGAAAGTATCTTTATACATTTAGTTTTTCTGCTAGTAGCACTGAGAATCTAACTCAGTTTTCCACTATGGAATAATGACAATATTATGAAAACGATAGTTGCCACTCACCTCATAACAGAGATACTCGAGTCATTTTCTCAATTTGACTTGGTTCTTCAATTATGCGACAGTGGCTTTTGTACTTGTCAGTATGCTGTCGTGTAGCTTGGCACAAGACACATTCTAATGAAACTGGTTTTGTGTGTACCAAAGCACTCTTCAAAATACTAGGCATCTATGGATACTGTAATGTAAAGATTTATCAGATATTTCATAAAGACAGTTTTCGTTACATTGTAATGCAGATCACCTGAGGATGTTCCATGAGTGTAATCTGTTGCATCGATTAAAACATGTCTCAATAGCTATTCACAGTGCAGGAAAACTCAGGGAAAAGCATATGACTGTTCACACATCTTTCAAACCCTTAAGATCAATTGAACACAGTGATCACACTTAATGCTCATTTGTGACATCTGCGATATTGAGTGATAGAACATGCCAGAATTTCTTGCAAGAATGAGTAATTATGAAAATGATTGTTTCAGAGTTCTCGCTTTGGCTGCTTAGCAGTGAGCACACAGGACATGGATATCCTGATATAGATTACCTTTCTAAAATAGGGCCCAGTTTTATGAATGTCTTCCTGAAATCAGGTCATAGGGTTCATTCCAATGAAAGAGCCTTTTGTTTTTCACCTGATGAAGATATCATTTCAGAATAAGCACATATATTTCTATTTATTTACTTTTTTCAGTATTGATATTTCAAACGTTTGGTGTGAGAACTGATACACAGTGAAATCGCGTGGGAATAATTCTGAGCTATTAACTATATAGCATGGGGCATGCACATGCATTTTATTTTAATATACATTTTGTACATGCATTATACTTGCATGACTTGATTCTTTAAGCACATTTCTGTTTGAAAACCTTTTTGTATATGTATATGACTATGAAACTCTCTTCAGAAAAGACTATCATACTGTATCCTTTTTGTGAAAGAGCTGTTCAGTTTGATGCACAGACCGCAAAGTTAATCTCAAGATAGCAATGATGTATAACTTTGTTTTACATTCCTCTTGTAATTGTTTTGATTATGTCTCACATTCTATACCTTTCATTTTTATGTGAATATTTAATTTGACAGTTTCATATGTCAAAAAACTGTGAAATTCATCTCTTAAAAATATTTTTTGACAGTGAGTACTAAATAAAGATATCCTGAAGAATTAGTTCTATCCTTTTGTTATAATAATTTCCCTTTTAAGAAGTAGCAGCTATTTACAGCAGTTTAGTTTTGCTCTGTTTCCATTTTTCTTTGAATTTATTTGGTTGCACTTTCATTCTGATCTAGTCTTCTCTGCAAACGAGAAGGGTTATTTTCTGTAGCTGTAGCACACATTCTTAGACGTCAGTATATTTTGATTTGGTAACAAGGAAATGCGTGTGAGAGGAAGTACCTCTACTGAAGAGGGATAGTGCCCTCAAAACCTAGTGCAACTGTTTTAGCTGTTAGTTGTGTTTATGCTCTACCTGTCAAACATATGTAGGTGAGTAGTTACCTTTCTTAATTTTTGTTTATTTTTCCCCATTGTGGATTTGCCATTATTACCACTCTTTCGTGTTTTTGTATTTTTTATTTTTTGCTTCTAGTCTGGTTTATTAATGATTTGTTATTGGTCATAATTATTTGATTTTTTAAAGGGGTTTTATTAGCGAACTCAGTAGTGTGGAACAAGATGAAGCAGAAATTTTAGGAAAATTAAATTCAGCAAAAGAAACTGAGAAAGCACAAAATCAGTCTGCATCCCAAATATATAAGCTGTATAAACAAAAGGAAAGTCTTAAAAAACGGCTTGAAGTAGACATCAAAACATTGCAACAAGAAATTATGAAGATAACAAATATGTAAGTATGAAATACATGTTAAAATATGCAAAAGTTGTGCTCATCAAATTAACAGCTATGGCACAATTAAGATGAGAAACTGCAAAAACAAGTAATGAAATTGTAGCTTGTGTATTCAGAGATGAAATGCTCAAAAGGCAGTAAATAATAAAAGTGCTGGGACATCAAGTAGGTAAAGGGATGAAGTTATGATCCATCTCTGCCATAATCTTGACTTTTGTAGTTGGATGAACAAATATTAAGAAGCTGTAGATTTTATTTTGACTAATCATTTGGGAAACCTGACACACACACACACACACACACACACACACACACACACAGACACTGACACTGCATGTACTTGAATACATCCATTACAACAATACGAACAGACACTACATAATATTAGCTCTTTAGTCATCCACACTCAGATTAACACTTTATGATACTTAGATGTGTCATTTTTCTACTCTTCAGCAGATTGTTTACTGTGATACACATTTGTAACAAATTAAAGAAGTGTACTTGAGTGGGACTCAAACCTGGATCCCTGTATTTCATGGGCAGTGTGGTACACATCACACTATCTGTGTGTGTGTCATGGACTAATTTATTTCCCTTCTTGCCTTCCTAGTTCTGTAACAGGGTCTATTCCTAATGTAGCATACCGTGTACAAAGCAAAAAAAGTAAGTATATGTGATTATATGAAGTATCTCAGTGTAAATACTAGTACTCCAACTTGTGATCCATGCAGAGAACTTCATGTAAAAACTAACTACAGGTTCTCTGTAACAATATTTAAATGCTGTACCTTTGATGAGAAGTGTGCTTTCTTAACAGGTGTCATACTCTGCCTCAGTATAAGGACACAGTGCTGCATAACATACTTTAAAGAATATTAAACAAGAGTTACGTTAATATTATTAGGTGAGCTACTTTGAGTGACAGTGTTTAATTGCAACTGGTTTGCTCAGCGGCTGACGAGAGAAGAAGTACAGGGCAACAGTCAAAAAACTGAAGGTCACCATAAACATTTGCTGCATGAAATTCGATCATTGTGTCTCTCTTTAAGCATTTACTGTCTCTGCTAATAACTAGAGTGCTCAGTGTAAATATTAGCTTGATTTAATCAAAACAGTACGTAGCCATTAAGGACTACATTACTTTAGCCATTTAGGGAGTTCATCAAAATAAACATCACATCTGATACAAAGTTCGTCTAATGTCAGAGATTCCTACTTTCTTAGTTAAGGACACTCAAGACCGGTCCAAATTTGCCTTAAATTCATGGATGTATTTACATCCATATGGTCTACAGACAAATCTGCATTATTGTACATCATAGTCAGTACTGTCACATATGGTCATCCTAACAAATCTGGGTCATTTTTAGTCCGATTAATCAGTTCTTGGCACACTTCAAGTCAATATTGTCTCAGGTTACTTGACAACAGTTTTGGAATGGACTTGTGGACACTTGATGCATGTTCAGATCTTCAGTTAAAATTGACTGAACTGCATAGAAACTTAACCAGCCATCTCCCTAATTGTAAGTCTTCGATCAGAGCGAACTAAGTCTCGAACTTTCACAACATTTTCATTCATTTTTGAGATGGAAGCACAGCCGGACCGTGGTTCATCTTCAAATGATTCACGTACATTTTTAAATCTGTTGAACCAGACAAAAACATTTGACTGGCTCATACAAATATCTCCAAAAGCTGTTTTTAATAGTTTGTAAGTCTCAGAAACGGATTTCTCAGTTTTACAACAAAATTTCACACAAACTCGTTGCTCCGTTTTTACGTCCATTTTCACGCAGATAGAATCCGGCAACAAGCCCTAACAGTCCTGCACTCAACCAGCTGCCACAATGAATTGAATAAAGGAAACACATTTTCTTGTTAGAAGGCATTCAAGGACAAGGCTCACAGCAGGTGAAGCTGTTTACTTGTCGTCACACGTTGCCGTTTTCTCATATTCCACACCTCCCATATAATATCTGCACATATGAAAACAAACACCCTTGCACAGTATATGTTCTGCGACTTACTCCCCATTAATATTATTCTGTCACGATCATCTTTCCTTCTATTACACAAGAAATGTGAAATGTCATTTGCTTAGGCAAACAGCATGCAACGCTTCGGTTTGTAAGCTGAATTCTTGGTCACGCCTGGCTTTTAATATCTAAAATTCTTCTTTCAATGAGCCTGTCTGTTGTTCAATATGTCCTCTATGTACTGAGCAGCAATCTATCCTATTACTTACTCTTGTTATTCCATCCCAGATTTTTCCATTGTTTAATATGAGTTTTTGTAAGGTAAAGGCTTAAACTGTTGTCTGTGGACCAATTGTACATGTGTTCTGTTATTCTCCTGGCTGTGTCTGCTATGGATCTATTTGGATGCTTTACCAGTATGCTTTGCTTATGTTGTCTGCAAACTCTACAGTTTTTAAAGAGTCTTCCCTTGTCGCAGACAAATCTTTTATGTAGACCGAGAACAGGAGGAAGCCAAGCCCCAAACCTTGCGGCACATCATATTTAATAATTCTCCACTCAGAATTTCATCATCATTTACTTATGTGAACCTCTGTTTTCTGTTGTTAAGACATGGCTCCATCCATGCAAGGGAAAAATCCTTGATGGCACATCATTGTAGTTTTGCTAGCAGAATTTTATGATTTACACAATCAAAGGCCTTGACAAGTTTACAGAATGTGCCAATGGGATAATTTTTATAGTTAAATTCTGCAGCTCATTGCAGAGTCTGTGGAGGTATCACTGAAGAAGTTAATGTGTTAAACATCTGCAGAATTAGCTGTACTACGCTTGTCAACAATGCAGGAGCACCTGAAACAAGATTTAGAGCTGCACCCATTTTTATCTAGACTCATCCAAGAGGCTGACATAGATCAGAGAATGGAGTAGTGCAGCACACCTTCAGATATTTGACACAGTACCAAAACAAAGCAAAGTAATCTTTTTCGAAAAGTGTACAATTTACTGGAGTTCTCAGGCACAAAATGTGGTCTTTTGGTTCAAGAAAAACCACACTTTCATGAAGAGTTGGAAAGTACCCCTATACATGTGACGATAATTGCAGCCTTGGACAGCAAATGCTTGATTGGGCGTTCTTTTTTGACATTGTTCTGAATCAGCATTGGTACCTGAACGTTTTGCAGAACTGGTTTTGGAGCAGCATGGAATTAAAGACATTTTGATTTCAGGATTATTTCATCAAAGTATGTGAATATCTTAATGAAACTTCCTGGCAGATTAAAACTGTGTGCCGGAGCAAGACTCGAACTTGGGTCCTTTGCCTTTCGCAGGCAAGTGCTCTAGTAGTTGCATTGAGAGCACCTGCCTGCGGAAGGCAAAGGACCCAAGTTCGATTCTTGGTCTGGCACACAGTTTCGCGGGGAGGTGCTCTCAATGCAACTACCAGAGCACTTGCCTGCGAAAAGCAAAGGTCCCTAGTTCGAGTCTCGGTCAGACAAACAGTTTTAATTTGCCAGGAAGTTTCATATCAGTGCACATTCCGCTGCACAGTGAAAATCTCATTTTATCTTAATGAAGCCTTTCCCGCACATTGTATCGTTTGTTATCCCCCTTGGGCTGGTGGCACCACTTGCCTGGCCACCACAAAGCCCAAACCTTACCACAGGTGATAATTCACTATGAGGATTCATGTAAGATATCTTTTCACAAAACTGTTATGATACCACAGGTGACTTGAAAGATGCTATGGGACAAGCTGTCACTCAAATTACTCCAGCAGTGGTCCGAAAAATATCATACAGAACCTGGTGGCATATTATCCTTTGCCGTTATAATGGCAGTGTACAGACTGGTCCTTTGGACAAGTAATGGTTCATATCTCAAGAAAACTCCTGTAAAGAACTGTTTATGTGTTGTTTATTTTAGTTTATGTGTTTATGTTTCTTATAGAGGTTAGTGAGACTTCGTGGCCTCCATGCGCATGAACAGAGCGGTTTTATCATTCCGATAAAAGGGCAGCTGTTGATACAATTGGGGACCTGCCCTATATTTTAAATGATGTTAAGACAGTTGTGGACCATTGTAAACAGTAAAGCTGATGTTTTGCTGTGCTGCAGACTGGCTTTCTTAGCCACTACTAAGGTGTTCATGTATTTGATAGATTTGTCATAGAGATTTAGTTACCATACTTTTATCATTATTTGTATATTCTCTTCTATTGCATAACTCATAAATGTAGTTATTTAATTATTTGTGGGGGGGGGGGGGGGGGGGGACGACAGTACTCTACATTGTATTTCAGATAGGACAGCTTCTACTGCTGCCCACACCTTCTATCATCATATTGTTGTGCCTTAATATACTTTTAGTATTTAATTTATTGTCTATATTTTTAGGAATGGAGTAGATTATGCTGCTGAGAAAAAGAAACAAGCAGAAAAAATTATTAGATTGGAACACGAAGGTGAACAGATAGATGCCAGGATTAAAACTGCAGACTTTGACTACCACCAGTTGAGATCAGCAATCTCTTGTTATGTGTCTGATCAGCAATCCCTCAAAGCAGAAGAGAGAGAAATTTTACAACAGATAGGTAAGGGTTGTGCAGATATGCCTTTGACAACAGAAGATACACATAAAAGACTTTTGTGATTGGTAGGCCTTCCGGCTCATCCCGTACGGCAAGTCTGCCCTGACCCACAGTTCTGGGTGACTTTCCCAAAATCTACCTCTTTTCCTAGACCTCTCCAGTCCTTTTCCTCCACCCTTCTTCCTTCCCCTTCAACCCTTGTGCCTGAAGAAGGAGCCACTGGCTCCGAAAGCTTGCCAATCACAACAGTTTTTTATGTGTGTGTTCTGCCGCCGCTTGGTGAGTAGATTTTTTTTTATCTAGTCAATTAAATAATTTTATCAATAATTGATTGTTTTTGTTGTTACATTCACATGTTATGTACTTTAAATGCCATCACAAAGGGGAGTCTTCACGGATGTGAATGAGCTGACTACTTCTGTAAAGCACACTGATAGCAAATTAAGAGTAGCACTATTGTACTACAACTGATAATTATAGTAATTATCTCCAGATTACTTTATATAAGTGTGTATGTATGTAGAAAAAAATCTGCTCTGAAATAAACCACTGCTCCTCCTCCTCCTCCTCCTCCTCCTCCTCCTCCTCCTATACTACTCATCTGCAGAATAGAAAATATAAGCTGCTTATCCAGTGATAGTGTTGTATTGCAAATACCAACTAAACCAAGTGAACTGCCACTAGTAGCACTCTTGATTTTGGTTGACTGTGAGTTTCTCTTGTGCACCTGATCCCTGTAATTCTCGTTTAATAGTGTGGAAAATTCTCAATGCAACCACTAAGGTAGTGCATCCATTCTTCAGTGACTAAGGGATGGTTTTGCAGAAAAGCCATTCATCAGCCTTACGGGGACAATGTAGTTGTTTTGTGTCAGCTGAAACTTAATGGAGGGACTGTGAAAAATTATTGCAATGGTAAATAATATTAGTTATTTATCTTAATATGTTTGTTCTGAAACATAGCTGTAAACTGTATAGAAATCTTTCAAACAATGGAAAATCCAGGATGCAATATAACAATCTGACTCCAGCTGCCAGAACCTGTGTGTAAGTTGTGCGCAGGTGTGTGTATGTGTGTGGGGGAGGGGGGTCTATTTTTGACAAAGGCCTTGTTGGCCGAAAGCTAACTTTCCAAGAGTCTTTTTGTTGTACCCTTCTGCAACTCAGCATCTCTGCTATATTGTGAGTAGCAACTTTCATTAAATTGGTATAGGAATCTTTGGAACTTTTCACATTACCCCCATTTCTAATTCATTAGTAGCTCCAGTTGTTTCTTTCCTCCATCATTACTTGAATTTTGCTTTTACCCTCTACAATCCACCGCTCTACCAACTGAGCTACCAGAGGAATTCCTGGCAGGGGACTGGGTGTTGTGTGTCCTTCATCATCATTTTTATCATCACTGACACACAAGTCGCTGAAGTTGCGTCAACTAAAAAGACTTGCAGTACGGCGGCCGAACCCCGAAGGGGATATCCCAGCCAATAAATGCCATATGAACATTTCATTTCACTTGAATTTTAATTACAAATCAAATTGTTGAGAATTGTTCATTACAATGTTTCCTATGACCAGAGTGTGACAATATTTGACTGTTTACAGTTTGTAGTGTTACTAACCTGTGATGACAGCAGTTTCTCAGTAGTGTTGTAATCTTGGCATCTCTCTCTTCCACAAACTGGTTGGTTTTGCAACTTGACTGCCAATTGACTGATACAAAACCGGCTGTATAAACTTGGAATCTTCTTACATTTGTTATTTCCAAAACATGTTATGATGATTAGCTGCTCATATTGAATTTATACTTAGCACACACAACACAGGTAGCAGATGCACCCAACAAATTTCAAGAGTGGCAACATACTTAGTGAACAGTTCTGTAACAAACTCGGCACCTGTGTGTCTACACATGTTAGATCTTCAGGAATCACAGTTTAGAAGAAGACTTATTTGAAAACCTGATGATGGTGGTTTAAACCTTTGAAACATGTTGTGAAAATAAAGTAAAGAATGACTGGTAACAGTAGACATGTTGTTACATTCAACAGAAGAAGATTGTCAATTATTTCCTGTTCTTAGATGATGACAAAAAATTTAACAAGTAAATGTTGACAACATGCACACTCAACACAGACTGGTTAACATAGTTCATATAAGTACGTAACTTTATAAGATGAACTAACAACTGGTTACTACATACATTTTGACTTGTAGTGACAATAGGATATTAACCTGTTGGTAGCTAGACAAGGATTTTTCAAAGAGTTGACTGACATATACATATTAACACTTTACCTATTAGGCACCAACTGCCTGAAGCTTCCTCAAGCTAATGAATACTTGTTGAGTTTGGCTGTTATTTTTTAACTGATAATGAGAGAAAGGTCAAAATTAATTATGTGGAATAATAGTAACAATTGTTTGGAAATTAATTACGTGTTAGATCACGGGAAAATTGATAAAGTTAGACAGACTGTATTATTAATATCTTGTTTATTCCCATATTTAAATATTTTTCTGTGTTGAATAATTAGTAAGCATGTTTTCTGAAAGAGAGTGGACATTTTTGCTATCACCAACATGTTTGTTATCACAAACTTAAATGACAGAATCGTGGAAATAACCACTGGTTAAAAACACACATTCCAGATGTCAAAATTAATTATGAATAACTTTTGAAATACTTGGTTTTTGATGAAGATAAAACACTAACTGAAAAGAGGAACCAAAGGCCTTTTTTAAATGAGGTGTGTCTGTACATTCATAGTTACTTATTAGCTCACAATATTTTCCATCTCCTCGTGGTTTCTGTGAGTCTTAAAATCCTGATCACCTACTCATACTAATTATCTCTAAGTGAGATTACAATATTATTGTCAGTAATTGAGAAATTACATTGTGAATAATCAAACTTGGTAAAATTCATCTTAAATAAGAAAGTAACTGTTTCATGTAAATATTGTGATGTATCATACAGAAAATGAGAGAAAATTTGAAAATAATTATCTTATTACTTATTTGTTTATTTATCTGAGTCTGAAGGACACTAAATTACAATGTAATATAAATCATAGAGTATTTCACACTTTATGAGCCCTGTGCTCAGCAACCAGAATGGTTCTGTTGTTCAATGCAAACACGTCTTTGATATCACAGGGTTCACTCGGGTTACTGCAGACTAACAAAAGTTCAAAGTCCTGCCTTGCCCCACATACACAACATTCATCATCACTGATACCCACTTCTTCAAATTAGTCTTGCACCTTGTCATCCGTGTTCTCAGCCAGCTGAGGTTTTCCCAGATCCTGTATTGGATATGGCCGCCTGATGTAGCTTCTTTTTTTGTTGTCAGTAATCCTACAGGAGATTATGTTATCCACAGCTCAGTTCGGTGGGCTTCTGCTGGACTTGGAATTGGTGCAGTTGTAAGTAGGAAGCTGCTTCTGGATTTCACTCATGGTGGATAGGTGTGAGGTCTGAACAATGGATGCTGTGGATCTGTTTTGTGTTCTTCTTTTCATCCTCTGCTGCTACCTGTCTTCTTACGTCGGGAGGTGGTATTCCCATATCTGGAGGTGGTACTCCCATGAGTGGAAATATCTTGCTGACTGGAGTTGGTCTTAGGTACCCTGTGCCTACGAGGCCTGTCTCATGAAGGGCCACATGAACTTCGTTAGCATGTGCAGAGTTCTTCCAGACTGGCGCAGCATACTCCGCAGCAGAGAAACACAGAGCAAGTGTGGATGTACAGAGCATGCTGGGTTGCGCTCCCCATGTGGTGTTTGTCAGGATAAGGTTGTTTCTAATGCATACCTTCTGTTTGGTGTCTATACATTGTTTTCTGTAGGTTAAGACACAATCCAACTTTAACCCTAGGTATTGGAGTGGGCACAATGATTCAAATTGTGTCCTTTCAGGTGGTGTTCAACTTTCTTTTTGCCTCCTTATTGCATAAGTATAATGCACACATTTGATTTTAATGTGGGTTGGGTTTCAAGAGGTTGTCATCATAGTAGGTGACAAGTTCTTCGAGAGTACGTGTTAGCTTGGATTCTACTTCTTCAGATGTTGCTCCCTGAATAGCAACAGCTGTGTCATCTATGTAGATGAAGGACTGGATTCCAGCATTGAGTGGCTGATCATTAGTATATATGATATGTAATATTGGAACCAGCACACTTCCTTGGGTAAGCCATTCTTCTGCACTCTCCAGCGACTCTTCTTGTCACTTAGGATGACAAAAAATCATCTGTTCTGCAGAAGACACTGTTTAAATGGTGTCAGTCGCTAGTCCTTAGTTGTTGTGTCTAGCTTCTTTCTTAGTTTTTTATGATTCATAGTGTGATAAGCAGCTGTAAGGTTGATAAAGCAACTTCTGTAATCTGCTTTCTTTTGTACCCTTTCTTGACATGCTGGGTTATAATAAGTATCCGACTAGTGTGTGACTTTTCTGGTATGAAACCTGACTCTTCTCTAATCATTATTTTCCTGTTCTCCCCAGAACTTTAAACAGATGGCACAGAAGTGATACAGATCTGAAGTTCTTGGAATTATTTGGTTCTTTCCTGGTTTAAGCAATGCTTGTGCCAGATATATGGGATTATTATTCTGGCAACACAAGTGTTCATCATTTGCAGGATCCAGTTCAAAGTTACAGGGCCAAAGTTCCTTATTGATCTGATCTCATGTCATCCAGGCTTGCAACTTTGTTACTTTTCATCCAATGAATAGCAGTTTTCAGTTCATTCATAGGTGAATGGCGTGCCAAGTTCATGTCATTTAAGTTTTGTTACTTTTGCTCTTTTGCCATTCAGCAGCAGTTGGTGTGCTATTTGGTCAGGGGTGACCTTGCATACAACTGAGGGCGAAACTGTAGGATCACCAGTAAGGTTTTTCAGACTTTTACAGGCTTGTTGACTGCTGTGTTTCATATTCAGACTTCTGAGGAAAGTATGCAGTTTTTCTGTTTGTGATGTTGATATGGCTTGAATAAGTTTTTCTCATGTTTGTATTGTCTCAGCTGAGAATGGATCATTTTTGAAAAGTTGTTCGTACCTCTTAAGGAGTTCTTTTTGAGTTTTACCAAGTACAGGTAAGTACACAATTCTACATCCTCTTGGAATATGTTTACAAGAGAAACTCTTTACTATCTTCACAAAATGTCCATAATTCTCTGTATCAGACCTGATTTTTATGACTTCTTCATCCATGTTCTGAGAAAATTGATCCCACTGAGCATTTTGAAGTTTAACTGTCTTACGAAGGCAAATTTTCTGGTTTAACAACTACTCCTACAGTAAATATAAGAGCTCGGTGTTGTGTTGTTGGAAATGGTTCTGCAGTGCGCTTCTTCGTTTGGTGAACAGTATTTTCAGAGGTAAAAATATTATTTGGGCTGTAACCCCTCCTCTGTAGTCTACTGTTTAAAGGAATAGGGCAACATTGGGTCATGTATTAGTTTTAAACCCATGCATTCGGTCCAGTCGTAAAGGTTTTTGCCATTTGTGTCTGTTTTCTTATATCCTCAATAAGTCATTCAGTAACATCTTTGTTGGCTGGTGTCAAAATAGTAAGTTTTTGTAGATTAGTATTACTTATTTGGTAACTTGTAGTTTCATATCAGTGCACACTCCACTGCAGAGTGAAAATCTCATTCTGGAAACTTGTAGGAAAGTCTGGTAGTGCAAAATCGAATTCCTACTGTTAAGATTTCAGTGTTGTCTGCACAATTCATATCTACAGACAGTATATCATTGTCCAATTTTGTGAAAGTTCTGTTGCCTTATTGCTTGGTAGGTCTCTCTTAGGTGAGTTGCATTCCATACACCCTCGGTTGATAGTCATTTGATCCTCTTGTGTTTCTTGGACCAGTAATATACCACAGTTATGTTTCTTGCAGATGTCGGACATTAGTGCTTCCTTCTGTGCTGAAACCCCTTTGGTATTAATGGAGATCGTTTTTTTACTAGTGATGGTATTGACAAATGCAGTTTTAAGTGCGTCATTGTAGCGTCTTTGATGGTAGAAGATTCAGCCTTTAGTATTGTCCTCACTGTTGCCCAGGGTGTGCCTGATTGTTTCGCAATTTTTGACAAAGCATCTTCCTTGTGCCTCATCTTATTTTTAGGAATAGACTAACAGAAAAAGTGGATGTTTCCAGCTCTGAGAAGACACTCAAACAAACACTGTATCTTCCTGTGTAAATAGTTGGTTTTGTAATGAGTAAAGTGCAGTTTGACTTGGATTAACAATCCATCCTTGCTGGAGGTAGTTTTACAGTAGTCTTTCCACTTCTAATATCACCTAATAGGTGTTCTCCTTGCATTAGTGACTGTATGTAGGATGCTGGGCTCACATTTGGGAGGACGACATTTCAAACCTACCTCCAGCCATCCTGATTTAGGATTTCCATGATTTCCCTAAAACTCTTAAAGAAGATGCTGGGATGGTTCCTTCAAACCATCCGAGCTTGTGTCCATCTCTAATGACCGCGTTGTTGACAGGACATTAAACATTGATCTCTTACTCCTCCTCCTCCTCCTCCTCCTCCTCCTGCCGGTGATCCATCTGTGTGGCTTTTGTGGCTGTTTGCTAGTCTGTATGTAGCCTTCCTACTACAGCATTAATTTAGAACAAGAGAATGATATCCCTCTTCGTAGCATTTTAAGTGTGGCTTGTTTTATATGTATATAACTGTTAATAACATAACATTATGTATACAGTAACAACACAGCAGTTGCAGTCAATGATCAAGAAAGGGAAGGTACTATAACAAGAACAAATGTGATTTATGGAACATAGTACTTTATAGAGAATTCAGGATGGAATGTAACAATATTATAGATGAAAGTTGCTACTCACGATATAGGGGAGATGCTGAGTTGCGATAGGCACAACAAAAAGATCCACACAATTATACCTTTTGGCCATTAAGGGCTTTGTCGGCAACACACACACACACACACACACACACACACACACACACACACACACACACACACAAAAGCAACTTGCACACATGTCTCCAGTCTCAGACAACTGGAACCACACTGACCTGATCTCCCTGTTGTTACTCAGATGTGGAGGAGATGGGGACAATGATTCACTTCTATGGGCACTTGAGTCTGAAAATGCTCCACCTCTGTCGATTATGCAGTGTGGGGATCACTGGTGTTTGTGGGGCCTGGAAGTGTCCTAGGGGCTGGAAGTGGTTCCATCTCCATCGGCTCCCATCACTGGTCGTAGTTGCCCCTCTTTCGATGCTGAATGCAGGGGCGGAAAGTGTTACAATAGCAGGCAGGCTTGCCTCTTGCGTGGTTGCATATGTCGAGACCAGCCAGTAATTGAGGGGAAAGGATTGGGGGGAGGAGCACGCTTCGCTGCGGCTGGAGTTGATTTCAAAACATGACTAAATGCAGCTGACCGGCCACAGCTTTAAACATTTACCACTCTCTATTGCCAGTGACAATGCCTTGGGCCACCTGGAGTCTCAGTAGAAAGTTTAAAGCCAGATGTGGGAGCCCACACAGTGATATGGTTGTGTTCAGGGCAATGGGTGTGTGGTGATAGGTGCAACAAGTCAAAGAGGACATGGGACCTGCGCCTATATAAAATTTCACCTGTGCTATGTCCATTGACAAGAGACGGACAGGTAGTTGACGAGGAAGCTGATGAGTGCTTCCCCAGAGTTGGCTGCCATCATCTGCATCTGCATTTTGAAGGTCTTCACCATATGCTCGGCTTCCGAAATGGGGCGGTGACCATGTGCTAAATGTCATTGCATTTACAAACACCCTATAACGCAGATTCCCGGAATTGAGGGCCATTGTCGGAAACCAGGCTGTAGCGTGACCCCTCTTTTGCAAATATTATGGACAGTCCAAGGGTAGTAGTTGCTGTGGTAATAGTTGCAATCTGTCCCACATATGGAAAGTTAGAGAGAGCATTGACAACCAGCAACCACATTGCTCCCCATAATGGTCGTATGAAATCAACATGCCCTCTTTGCCAGGAGTGATCAGCTTGTGGCCAAAGGTTAAAATGCCAGGCCAATATACATGAAGCTGCACTATTACTTTCTTTCTGCATATTCCTCAGTGATCAATATGGAGGAGCTTCAGTATGAGGAGGCGGAGTGTGGGAGGAACTACCACTGAGCATTCAGAACTGTCCATAGTATCAGAATGACGCTGTCAGCGACATCAAGAAAAATTAGTGCACCATCCTGTGTCGGTGCCTTAGACTGGTGCTCCAGCCCATCCTGCCGTATAGCAGATAACAACCAGCGGAGTAGTGGATCATGGTCCATTTCTGCTGCTGTTTCACATGCCATAATCAGGAATTCATCAAGAGTATATTGCTTATTTGCATCTAAGGCAAAACAGAGTGCTTTGTGCTGTCAGACTCAGCGTCTGGGCTGCACGGCAAGTAAGAAGGTGTGTCAGTGTTGAGTGCTGCATGGTGAGCTGATAATGGATCTCAAAAAGGTATAGTTACTATGGACCAGTACCCACCATTGCACCTGTTGTGCTGTCCTTATTGGGAAGTTTTGAATGGGTACCAAATGACAATGAGGGGCTTGTGATTGGTGGAACTTAGTACCATCGAAACACACGTGAAACTTCCTGACTCCATATATGATAGCCAACACTTCTTTCCCATTTTGCGAAAAATTCCTCTGTACTGAATTTAATGTTGTAGATCAAATGCAATGGGCTGTCGAGTGCTGTTGGTGTGTTTGTGAGAGTAGCACGGCACCAGCACCAAGGTGTGACACATATGCTTTAAATGTATGCCGGGTTGAAAAGTCACTAAACAGTGGGCTGACCTAAAGCACTTTTTAAGTAGCAAGAAAGTCTTCTGGCATGCCTCTGACCACACAAATTCAACACCTTTTTTTAGGCAGTTTATTAAGCGGGTGAGAAATCTGGGCTGCATTGGAAATAAACCTCACATAATAATTTACTTTGCTGAGGAACGACTGTAGTTCTTTGAATTTCATAGGAGCTGGCAAGTTAGTGATAGAAACCCTGTGCTTGTGTGTATTCTTGAGCCCTTCTTTACTTAACATGTGTCCCAGGTACTTAACACTAAGCTGAAAGAAACTATGTTTGTTGGGTCGACACCACAGTCTGGTGTCCTGGAACCGCTCAAACATCTCCTCTAGGTTGTGCAGGTGCTAATCCTACATGGCCCCGGTAATTGCAAGTTATCTAATTATCTGACATGTGCCGAATGGCATATTAATCGCCAAAAACTGCTTCATCTTTTAATCTAGCTTTGAAAAAATATAGACCCCAACCAATTTTGCCAACAATTCCTCCGCCTGAGGAATTGGATGCAGATAGACATTTGCCTGAGCATCAATGATAGACTTGAAATATTTACAAATTCTAAGTGATTCACATGATTTCTTAACTATGACTGTGGTCATAGCCCACTGGCTTGACAATACTGTGTATATACAAGAGGCATTCAATAAGTAATCCAACTCATGTTTTTCTGCGAGCAGTTTGGTTTCATCCTAGGATTCCAATACACCACCTTATTCCCACTCGTTTGGCTACAAAACCAAGTTTTTCAACATAGTTTGCATTCAATGTGATGGGTTTATACCACCTTATCGGTAGGGCCTGTATGACTGCATGGTACCATCCTACTGGTTGACATCAGAGCCAGTGTCTTGCTGCATCAATAACCTCCCCATCTTCCCTGCACTGCTTCTTGTGGAGTGCATCATTCACTGGATCAAACAGATGGAAGTCAGAAGGTGAAATCAGTGCCAACTTGTGTGAGGCCTTGCCAACAGAGACGTCCAGTCGTGCACTGAGATGTTTGAACCTTATTGTGATCATGTCAGACCCTTCACCCAATGACTTGAATGCTTATGTTCATTGCCTCGTATCTGTTGGTATGTTGCATGCCCCCCTTGAATATCTGTGATGCTCTGGTTTTCTGGGGGAGAGAGGGTAGTGTCACCACCTACGGGAACTTCATGAAACTATAGGAGCTGAATCAGTAGTATATTGCAATGTCCCACAACAGAGTCCACATTTTTTCAACCCGAATTGTCCAAGAAAATAAATCTGTTGCATTATGCATTGAATGCCCCCTTGTAACACCTTTACTTTGCAACATTTCTGGTTCTGCTGTAACTTGCTGCCCCATGACGAAAGGCACTGGACAAGCTCTATGAAACTTTGGCTCTGCCCATTGCTTTAAGGGTACATGGGCGTGGAACCTTGTTGAACAACCTAATGTAAGTTCAAACAGTTACTTAAATTGTACACGTAACGTACCAAATTCTGTGAATGGTATCACAGTTAACTAGATTCACCTAGTCCTGAATTTGAGAACCAAAATGCACAGAAGTGTCTAAGCAGAAATTTTAATAGTCATCCAAGAGTTGACTACTAGCTGGGTTAGCTGCTGAGCTATATTTTTATGCTTAGCTTTGACTACAGTCGACCCCACACCGGGCTCAACTGACAATTGTATGTCACTTTATAAAAGGCTAGCGAGCCACCTCTTTTACATCATGATGAAGTGCTTCGTGTTTGCAACAGGCCTATAAAGGAAAAAATCCTGCTGTCACTGGCATGCCTTACTGTTGCTCACTAGCAGGATAACATTTTAACAATCGTTGGGAGCAATGAAGATCTGTAGGATGCATGCAAAGACTTGTCATTTGGAAATGGGTATGACAAATGGAACAGATCAGAATGCTGCTTTAGCTCCTTTTGAGCACTAGAATTAATTTTGATGTGACATATCTTATAAATGAAAGTTTTCCAGTGTTATTTGTAAACAGTCATTTTAATGTAATTTAGAGTAAGACTGCAGTTTTATTATAGCTTAAATGATTGATACTAAACCAGGAGTCACCTGGCTGCCTGTATTTTTCTCTGGTTGAAAGCACTGGATCTGGTGAGATGTGAGTGAAGGAAGTATTATCTCAACTGCTCAGATTTCCTTGATGGCCTCAAAGTTATTTGTTCTATATACCTGGCAGGGGAAAAATGATAAGGATAGTTAATGATCGCCAAGGGAATAATATAGCACTCTGTTGGTTAATAGGGCAAGTAGGCATAGAACAAAATAAGGAAGCAGGCTTAGCAGTCAAGTAAACTTGTTGATGATGAACAGTTGTAAAAGAAATTTCAATCATTCTGCAAGCTATTGCCTCATTGATGTAAGAAGGGCATGTGCTGATGGTGGTAGATGTGAATGGAGGAGATGGATGGGAAGATGCAGCTACTGAGATCAGCTCCGTACCTGTGATGTTTCTGTTTTGGCTAACAGAGGTGGAATGAAGTAGCAGTGACCTATTTCTTTATAGGGCATTGTCCTGAAACTCATAGCTTTCTCTTCTAATGAAGAACTGACCTCTTTGTTGCATGTTTTATTATGTCCATTTTAAATGTAGTATTCTTTATTTTTTGAGAAGAGGGTAGCTGAAAGATTAAGTGATAACTGCCTACATTTAAATGTTACTAAGGCAAGTATGGCACATGAAAGAGAGAGGGAGGGATAATTTTATATTTGTTTGGTATTTACTGAGTTGTTTGGTCTCTAAAAATTAATCTTGTGTGACTGTAAAGCACCTTCCATCATTTATCCTCGGTCACTGTTCACTCACTTTCTGTTTTGCATTTGTGTAAATATTTGTATTGTCAACTAATTATTGAAGGCACATTTATTGTTGCATATATGAAATAAATGTCCTTGAAATTTCTGTGTCTCATGTGTTTCAGAAGCAAAAAAGAGGCAGGTTAGAGCACTTGAGAGGGAAGACAGGGATGTGATAAGTCTGTACGGTTCTTGGATGCCCAGCTTTTTGGCAAAAATTGATGAATTACACAGGAATGGAAAATTTGATCGGAAACCTGTTGGTCCAATTGGTAAGTTTGGGACCTTACTTTTGGGTCATTCTATGCCAAATTCCCACATGAGGTTGCCTAGAGGTTTGCACAAGATCATCACAGATTTTGATGAAATTTTATATGAATGTTCCCAGTGAACACTGGTAAAGTTTCACAGTAATTAATTCTATACTTCCAGAGATATAGTCATTTGTTTGAACCCATGGCACAGCTATCGGCAGTGTACCCAAGAGATTTCGACAACTTTGAAACATAATGCGGGCAGTTCTAATTAAACTTTCCCTATTTAACACTTTTTAACACAGAAACTAATTACCGCATGAGTACCAAACTTGGTAGCATTAATGTCAGAGTTTGCGGTGCATGATTTCCACACATCCCAGTGTCACTGTCCAGTTCCAACTGTGGCCAACAGGTACAATGATCAGTTATCGTGACTCATAGTCTCACACACTTGATCCGTCGCAGTGCACTTGTTGAGGTGTCAACATGAGCATGGACAAAAGGAGCAGGACATTATTGGTGAAGCTCTGTTATCAAATCAACAGTCATTCTGCATGTGCACTTCGAAAATATTGCCAGCTGAAAGTATTATGGAAGGGTCCTCTTTCTCCACATGCTGTGCGGAGTGTGATGAAGAAATTTGAATCAACTGGAGAACTGGGCATCGCTCTGGGAAGAGGGCGACGACCAGTTGCACCACAGGTGGTTGATGAAATTGCTGTTGCTATGGCAGAAAATGCTGCACACAATTCCTGATTGTCAGGCAGTGCGTGTGCTGTGTCACGACAGTTGAACATCCCGTAGTCCACTGTATGGAAGGTACTTCGAACCATTCTCAAGTGGTATCCGTACAAGATCCATATCATACAGCAGTTTGCACCACAGCACTCATGACGAGTTAACTTCACTGTCCACTTTCTCGCAAGGATTGAAGTTGACGAGGACTGGCCCTGGACCATCCTATAGACAGATGAAGCTCATTTTTCTCTGATGAGTGAGGTCAAAATTGCTGAATGTGGGGATGTTCACCTACAGTCATTGTGCATGAAGTTCCTCTGTATGGTAAATGTGTCGCCGTATGGCATGGTTTAATGGGCACGTGCATTATTGGCCCATTCTTTTTTGAACAGGTTGGCGCTCAAGGACCAAAGACGTGCTGTGTGACAAGCCAGCATTACTGCAATATGCTTCACCAGCTGTCATACCCCACTCCACAGAACAGAGACGCATTGATCTCAACAGTTTTCATGCAAAATTAAGTCCCACAGCACATTGCTCGTGAAGTTCACCTGCTTGTCCACGACCCATTCGGAAACAATTGAATTATCAGCCGATCATTTCCAAATGCTTGGTTGGCACAATCACGTGACCTCACTCCCTGTGAGTTCTGGTTGTGGGGCTACCTGAAGGACAGGGTTTACCAGGAGAACATTCACACATGTGCTGATCTGAAGTGCAGCATATTAGGAGAGGTAGCCAGCATACCTATGGACATACTTTGTTCTGCTGCGCAGAATACAATCCTGTGCCTTCAGACACTTCTGCACACTGATGGGTGCCATATTGAGCCCCTTCTGTAGCAGTAGTGGTACTGGTATGTAATGGTATGATGCACCGTAGCAGCACATTAAAAGTGTTTCAGTTGAATTGTTTCTGCATTATTTCTCTTCCCAATGTCCCTGACATTAATGCTACCAAGTTTGGTACTCATGTGTTAATTAGTTTATGTGTTATAACATGTTAAACAGGAAAAGTTTAATTGTAACCACCCAGTATCTCTGGCAGTATTTTCTTGAAAGGAACAAAACGAATCCATCTTGTACAACTTTTTTTGCTCTCTTACTCAAAATAACAATACAAAGATTTCCTGGATGATTTGCGTATGGATAATTTGGAGCAAAGGTAGCCAAAAAAATAGATGCTTGAAAAAAAATTTGAAGTTTAGTTGTTTATATCTCCATAATTGATTGCAGGCTCCACCTGAAACCTTGTACATAATAACTTGTGAATACAAGGTCTTAAATCATAAAATTTCACTCCCCTACTGCTTTCCAGTAATTTACAAACTGAGGGCAAAGTTGATGATTTTTCTGAAAGTTCCAAAAATGGCTATTTTTGAGCCACCTTTACAAAAAACGTCTTCTACTAAACTCTTTTAAACCATTTTCAATAGAAAGAAACCATTTTCATTAGAAAGACCATGTTCTAAACCACCAAAATAAGCTGTATTTGAAACTTCCTGGCAGATTAAAACTGTGTGCCGAACCAAGACTCGAACTCGGGACCTTTCTTCCAGGAGTGCTAGTTCTGCAAGGTTCGCAGGAGAGCTTCTGTGAAGTTTGGAAAATAGGAGACGAGCTGCTGCTGGAAGGAAGGCTGTGAGGACAGATCGTGAATCGTGCTCGGGTAGCTCAGTTGGTAGAACATCTGCCCACGAAAGGCAAAGGTCTTGAGTTCGAGTCTCGGTCCGGCACACAGTTTTAATCTGCCAGGAAGTTTCATATCAGCGCACACTCTGCTGTAGAGTGAAAATTTCATTGTGGAAGCTGTATTTGGTTTTGCAGTGCAAGCATATAAGGCCCTAAAAAATGACAAGGTGGAGATACATTGAAAGTGGTCCCATATTCTGATGGTACTGAAATTAAATCTCACATCATTTATTATCTTCTACAGTTGTTTAGAACTCTCTGGAGAAGGCAGTATCAAATGTCTTGATGACTAGGAAAACTTCAAAAAAAGCGGTGTCTTTTGTCACATCTCATCGTAACACATTTCAGTCTGTTTTTCTGCTGTAACTACAGAATCAAACTGTTTTCAAATTTCACACTTTACTGTGTGTTACCAAGGCAGTGGAGATTATGGTAGTGAGATTGTCAGGTAAAAACTGCAGCACACATCATAGAAATAGCCTACAGGTTTTAGGTCACTATCACATTGTGTTGTAAATTTTGGTGAAAATCACAGCAGTCTTCCTGACATTTTTTGAAATGGATTCCTGTTACAGAGAATTATCAGTATGTATTTTTATTATGTAAGGTCTATCAATGTGCTAGTTTAATTCTGGTTTATGATATCACGTACTTTGTGGTAGCATGGTTTGTGGTTAATGTGGAACATTACTGCACACAGGAAAAATTGAATAAATGTATTGGTATGGTCCACAGTTAACCACTGCTGGTTCCTTTTAAAGTGAAAAAACCAGCATCCCCATCACCATAGGAGCCACGCCCAGTAGCTGTATAACAGCCTTACCAGGTTCACAAACCTGATAAGGATTTCTTTATGCAGTATCCCAAGCTGATGATACATTTCTATAAGCATCAGAGGCCAAAGCTAGAAGAGGTCTGTTTTATGATCCAAAGCTTATGTTTACTTCAAGCTACTTGTATTTTTTACATGTTTCATAATTTTCTGTAGTATGTCATGAGGAAACCTATAATTCTGGCCAGGTGATGTCACTGATGGGATCGCTTCTTCCTAGCTTACACCGCCAGAGGGTCTTGCCAGCTGAGGTAAAGTCCATGGTGCCCATAGTTTGGATGCAAAACTAGATAACTCCAGAAATCCAATGCTGGTGCATCCCTCTCAATCTCAATATCAGAGTCCGGCGAGGGTACTAAATATCTCCCATCTTTCATTGGTCCTGCCAGTGGCTCTAGCAGCATGTCAAAGTGTGCATTTTCCATTCTTTCCATTTGCTGATTGGTTTGCTGAGGCATTGAAGCTGTTGATTGCTGTTGGAGGAAGTAACTGAATGATTCTAAAGCCTGGAATGGTATCGAGCTCAAAACTAGATTCACCACATCCACTACTTGGAAACAAAATGCAGTGAATATTTACAGCCAACAGACATCAACCTTGTCTTCACAATACACGTTTAATATCAGAAACATGACATTGAAGAATTGCAGTTTTAGAGTCCTTGCCTGATTAGACATCGAGATTGAGATGGACACACCAGCATTGACCATCCAGAGTGGTCTCATTTCACTTTGGCTTACAACCAATAAGACGATTTATCATTCCATGTTATTTTATTTTGCCCATATAGTAATTTGTCCTCTCAAAGGAATTTTTTGCCAGCCGTATGAGATAAACGGCTGCTGCAACGGCTGCACATAGGGGTCGCCCAAATGCTGATATGTTTCCTGGTTAATGAAAGAAACTACTGACCCCTTCCAGTCTGGAATTGTGTGATAATACTGTTGACATTCAACTCAACCCAGACTTTATTATGTTCTTGGCCAGTTCTGTTTACCATGGAGTTAAAGCGAACACCAACATGTGGTCAGGTTCTGCTACCCATACTGTATTAGTGAACGCTGGCAGATTGGTGTGCCATTCTGTTCTCCTGCTCTGGCACATTACTGCCAGGGGCTGTAACTTGAGATATGCATGTGACAAAAAAATGTGGACACTTGCAACATTTGTGGCATGTCCAAATGTCTGAATATGACTTAAACATCAATGGGAGCAAATCCGACACTGAGGTGGGTGGGCCTCTCATGTGCTGCAGTAACAGAAAGGGAATGCTGTCTGTGTATGCCTCTCTCCAGCTGAAATATCCAGAGCAAGGCGAAATTTTCTTGTTATAAAAGTAACTCAAAAACTTGTAGACACCCAGCTAGGTTGTGTCTGATTAGTAAGTCTGCTGAAATCTACTTTGGGAGCAAAAATACGCATGTGACAAAAATATGTGGACACTTGCAACATTTGTGGCATGTCCAAATGCCTGAACATGACTTAAACATCAATGGGAGCAAATCCGACACTGAGGTGGGTGGGCCTTCATTGTTCTGGACAGTCATTCAGGGGACTAATTTGTTGATGCTTGGCAGGGAACTTAGCTGTTTGCAAACTATCTGAAAATGCATTTTGAGCTGTTGCAGACATCTCAGATGTTTTTGCTGCACTATTTGCAGTTGTACTTTACTAGGGGTCAAACAATTTCAAAATTCTAGTCTTGACCTCCTTCTGCAATATTAATCTTACAACTATGTCTGTGATTAAGAAGTCAGTGTATGAAACTCTGCAATTAGGACATTCATACTTGCATTTTCAGGCAAGTCCATTATCCAGGTTGCATAGAACCAATTGGTACTCTTTCAATATGGTAAAACTGCAATCCTGCTGCCACAATTTGCATTTTGTGGCAGAAATGCTAACTCAGTAAACTGCACAATTTATTAAATTCTTCATACAGTCAGCTGCTACTACTGCTGAGTAACAAAGTGCTCTGGAGTCCAGGATGTGGCTATATTTCTTACTTTGTAACACAGCATAAGTCTACATAGGTGGTTTCCCAATATTTCTTTGTTTACATCAGAAACAACAGATGTTAGGAGTGGGGGCAAAAGCTGGCTCAGGTGCTTGTCCCACTGGCTATGTGCTTTCATTTCGAGTCAGCTCTGCATTTTGCTTGAGTAGCTCCTTCATGTGCTCCTGCTGCAGTTGCTCTTGAAATTGCATTTGTTTCTCCTGTTGTTGTTATTGCAGCTACATCTGTTCATGCAATGTTATTTGATGCTGCCGAAGCTCCATAAACTTTGGGTCCATCATTAAGACCTTGTTTGCATACAGAAGTCAGGCTTGTCAAAACTTTTGTAAGTGCGATAGTGTCATCAGTCAGTTTCTGAGAAATGGCAAATGGCTGTAAAGACCAAGTGGTCATCTATGAAAACAGTCCACAAATCTGAAAGGACAAACTGAGGGTAATCCAAAATGTGAAAGCCAAGAATCATCAGTAGCATACATGGAGAGCCACAGTTACAGACCAAGAAGGGGATAAGTGAATAACTGTGTGAAAAAATAACATAGGTGTTCAAGAAGCCTAGGAAACACCAACACAACTGGATGAGGAAAATGCACACAATTTTCGCCTAACTTACACCACCATAGGGTTGCCGACTGATGCAAAATCCACCTATCTGTGGTGCTGAAGTGAAACACAACCATTCTGGATGGCCAACACTGGTGTGTCCATCTCAATCTCGATGTCTGAGTCTGGCATGGGCACTAAAACTGCAATTCTTCAATGTCATTTGTTTATCAGAAGCTCATGTTTTCAGCACTGGACATGCATTGTGAAGGTAAGGTTGATATCTCTTTATATAACTGTTTGTAGGACAATTCTAGTATCTTTGCTGTCATAAATGTATCTTGTTTTTAACCGTAATTGTAAAAAATGTTGTAAATATCGGATTGTCAATCATCTTTGTCAACAGGTGCATATATTAAACTTAAAGATTCTTCTTGGGCACCTGCTATTGAAAACTTCCTAGGTGCACGGTTTCTAAGCTCATTCTGTGTGCACAATGCAAAGGACTCAAGAGTATTAAGTTCATTAATCAATAGTATGAGAATAGACAGGCCTCCAAATATACTCATTGGGAAATTCTTTGATAGGGTAAGTGTTGTCTCTTAAATTATTTTCAATCTGCCAGAAGTTTCCTTACATGTTTAAGTCTTTTATTTCATTAGAACTGTTGGACACAAATGAAAAATCAGGATATTTGGGGATTACAAGTAGTGGAATTTAGGGAAGAGGTAGGAGCATGGGGAAGTTGAATTATTATGAGAGGCTGCATTATTCTGAGAGTGATGTATTATTTATTTGAGAGATAAGTCTGCCCACACCAGGTGAAACAAAAAGAAGAAAATTTCAGAGTTGTGTTGCCAGTCCTTTCATTAGGAGTCTCACCTAAAGTAGAAAAGAATTTAAAGTGACAGCTACCTACTCTTTATTCTTAGAATTATAAATTTTTTGGTTATAAGTTTTGTTATATCTGTAATGTCAAAATTAAAAATCAGCATATGCAAGCTTCAAACAGAGATAGAAAATTTTGAATTGAGGCCCAATTCTCTAGATTGTCATTCAGGCAATTGATTCAGCTGTTCGTTTGTCTCTCTTGCCTGTTACAATAACTATGACCTAAAGCAGATTTATACCATTGTAATACATTTTGTAAAAGCTAGAGTAAGTATTAAATACCTTATCCCTAACCAGTAAATTCTCTTACGATTGTACAGTTTTAAATATAGGCAGGTGAAAAAATAAAAGGTATAGAAAACCAAAAGGGAGCAAGTTGAGACTGAAGAAGTAAACATAATGTAGGCCAGGTGGGTGGCGAGAACCAAGGACATGGTGTAACGCCATTTCCCACTTGTGGAGTTCTGAGAAACTGTTGTTGGGTGGAAAAACAGGCACCAAAGGTCACAACTGTCAATTTGTAGAACAATCACAGGTGAAATGATACATGTCATGTGCCTTCTGTTACATAAGTTGTGTCCGGCCTTCTGCATTGGTGTCACTACTGCCAAGTTATCAGTTTAGGATGAGTGGGGATAGGCAAAGGGTATATACTGGCAAAACACAATATCCTGTTGCTGAACATGCTCTACAACATGGCAGTCATGACCTCTCTGCTTGTTTCACCACATGTGCTATGTAGATTCTCCTCACTCCCCTCCCTGACATCAGTTTCTCAGAACCCTGCAGGTGGCAACTGGCTTTACAGCATATCCTTAGTTCTCACCACCCACCTGGCCTACGCTTATGTTAACTTATTCGGTCTCAGCATTTCTTTTCAGACACTATTCCTTTTCTTTGCTCCCTTTTTAGTTTTTACTATTTGTTATTTGCTGACATGGCTATTTTTCCCTGCCCCCACCTCACCTGTATAATCTCACCATGTATAATGCACTTAGCTTTCCGCTCTTATTAACTCTTGCATAGTGTATTGCGAGTAGTTTAATTGGATAGATAAAAAATCTACTCGTCAAGTGGTGGCAGAACACACACATAAAAGGAGGTTGCAATCAGGCAAGCTTTTGGAGCCAGTGACTCCTTCTTCAGGCAGAAGGGTTGAAGATAAAGGAAGAGGGGTGAAGGAAAAGGACTGGAGAGGTCTAGGAAAAGGGGTAGATTTTGAGGAAGTCACCCAGAACCGCAGATTGGGGAGGGGAGGGGGGGGGGACTTATTGCACAGGATGAGAAGGAATGACTGATTGTTGGGGACTGCACCCGATGACATTTGAAAACCATAGAGCTTAAAGGTGGAAGACAGGGTAATATGCAAGACAGAGATTACTGCTTAAACATTAGGTCAGGTGTCCACTGTATGCAGGAGGTGGCTACACAGGTAGCAGGGGCTGTGTGGCGTAGACTGGGCGGATTTTTAGGTTAGAGGGTCTCAGGAAAACACAAGAAGGGCTTCAGTCACAAAGCACAAAGGGAGCAGGCTGAACACAGGAAGAACGTAGATACAGGAACCATTGGTATAACAGTTGTAAATTTTCTTAACTGTGTTGGGAAAGTACCAAAGCTCCAAGCGCTAATAGAAAGCACTGATGCTCAAATCGTTATAGGCACTGAAAGCTGGGTACAGTCAGATATAAGCTCAGCTGAAATTTTTGCGAAGAACCTAATGGTGTTTCGAAAGGATGGGCTAAACACGGTTGGCAATGGCGAGTTTGTTGCTGTCAGAAGTAGTTTAACTTGTCATGAAATTGAAATAGATACTTGCTTTGAGTTAGTATGGGCAGAGGTCATTGTTGGAAACTGGTATAAAATAATAATTGGATCCTTTTACTGACCTCCCAATTCAGATGATACAGTTGCCGAAAGGTTCAAAGAAAACTTGAGTTTGATTTCAAACACGTACCCAACTCGTACGATAATAGTTGGTGGTGACTTTAATTTACCCTCGATATGTTGGCAGAAATACATGTTTAATTCTGGAGGTATGCATAAAATATCATCCGAAATTGTGCTAAACGCATTCTCTGAAAATTATTTCTAGTAGTTAGTTCATGAGCCCACGCGAATAGTAAACGGTTGTGAAAACACACTTGATCTCTTAGCAACAAATAATCCTAAGTTAATAACGAGCATCAAAACCGATTCAGGGATTAGTGAACACAGGGGTGTCGTAGCAAGACTGAATATTGTACTCCTCAAATCCCCGAAAAATAAGCGAAAAATATACCTATTCAAAAAAGCAGATAAAAATTCACTTGACGTCTTCCTGAGAGACAGTCTCCACTCATTCCAAATTAATAATATAAGTGTAGACCAGATGTGGCTTAAATTCAAAGAAATAGTATCGGCAGCAATTGAGGAATTTATACCAAATAAATTAACAAACGACGGAGCTGATCCTCCTTGGTACACAAAACAGGTTAGATCACTGTTCCAGAAACAACGAAACAAACATGTCAAATTTAAACAGATCCAAAATTCCCAAGATTGGCCATCTTTTACAGAAGCTCAAAATTTAGCTCGAACTTCAATGCGAGATGCCTATCACAGTTTCCACAACGAAATGCTGTCTCGAAACCTGGCAGAAAATCCAAAGAGATTCTGGTCATATGTGAAGTATGTTAGTGGCAAGAAACAATTAATGCCTTCTCTTCTCTACCCCTTTTTCTAGACCTCTCCAGTCCTTTTCTTCACCTCCCTTCCTTCCCCTTCAACTCTTCTGCCTGAAGAAGGTGGCACTGGCTCCGAAAGCTTGCCTAATTACAACCTTCTTTTATGCGGGTTTTCTGCCGCTGCTTGGTGAGTAGATTTTTTATCTATCCAATTAAATTATTTCGTCAAAAATTGGTTGTTTTCATTGTAACAATCTCTGTCTTGCTTATTACCCTGTCTTCCACCTTTAAGATCTCAGGTTTTCAAATCTCTCCCAGTGCAGTCCGTGACAAACAGTCTTTCCTTCTCATCCCATCTGTAAATTCTCTAATTGCCTGGGGTTCTGGGCATCTGGTCTGTAACTCTCCCAATTCCTAAACCTTTCCAATTCTTTCTTTTCATCTCTCTTCCTTTCCCTTCAATCCTGCTGCCAAAAGAGCCACAGGCCCCAAAAGCTTGCAGATTTCCATAACTGTGATATGTACTTTTTTCCTGCCGACACTTGGTGGGTAGATTATTTTTTTTTTTTTATACAATTTATTATAATTTCAGAAATTTGTTATTTTTGTTGGTATTCAAATCGATAATTAAATATTTCACATGATTTTTTTCAGCTCTCAGATCACCATTTAACTTTCCATTTTAGCATTTAGCTCAGTTTTGGTCTTGAGCAATTCCTCTGTCTGTCTAATTACCTGTTGGCATACACTTAAGACAGTAATTAGTTTGCCGTAGCTTTTTTCCTGATCAATAACTGTCACAGTGTGGAAAACCTCTTTTGGAGTGATGTGAAACACCATGATTGTCAGTAGCTTTCTCTAAATTTATGAAAACTGTGAATGTGCGTCTGCCTTTCTTTAACCTCTCTTGCAAGATAAATTGTAGGGTCAGTATTGCTTTCCATATTCTTGTATTTCTCCAGAACCCAACCTAATCACCTCTTATCTGCTCACACAAATTCCTCTTGTATGTTTCAATCCTCTTGATGCAGATTCTCAGCACAGGTCAAATTATGAACAGATGCGGTTGTTTGTATAAATATCCATGTATAAACTTTACCTCCCTAATAAGTTTTATAACACTTCTTTAATGTACTGTTAGAATACACATTTTTTTTATCAGTACTAACTCAGCGGAACTCGTCATACATCAACCCGCTACCACTTATAGAGACAAACAGGTGAAGATACAGAAATTAATCAATTGAAGAGTGTATCTCTATCTTTGAAAATATTATCTTTGCCACAAAATATTTTATATGTATAAAAAAGAAAAGAACAAGAGAAAAAATAATATGATCCACTACACTCTCTCTTTCTACATTATTGTCATCAAGTTTCTTGCCTTTATGGACACCTATATGTTCTTTCCACCCTTCTGTTCTTTGCTTAGTACTGGCGTACTGACTGAGCTCTTGATGTTCATACAGCTGCTTCTCTTTCCTCCAAAGGCTTCTTTAGTTTTCCTGCAAGTGGCATCTATCTTTCCCATATGCAGACTTGCTTCTGCAATTTCTACAGTTAACTATTCATTCTTTGCTAGATTTTCCTTCTTGTCAGTCTTATTTTTTAAGTTTCTGTATTCCTTTTTGCCTGTTTTATTTGCTGTGTTTTTTAACGTTCTCTTTTCAGCAGTCAAATTTTACCTCTCATGTGTTATCCAAGGATTTCTACTGGACGTTGCATTTTTGTATATTTCTTCGTATGCTGCCTTCACTACTTTGTATCTGAAAGCTACCTTTTCAACATTTCAGTTAGTTGTTGCCTTGTGCTGCCTTTGAAACTCCCAGCATTCTCTGGTAGTTGAATTGTACCACCTTCTTAAATTCCTACATTTTCCTAAATTCTTCAACTTTTGTCGGCACGTCATATTCAATAAAATATGGTCAGAGTCCATATAATCTCCTGCAAATTGTATGTAGTTTAAAACCTTGATTCCATATCTCTGTCTCACTATTATATAACAATGCCAGAGATGGAAAGTTGCACGGGAGACTTGTTTTTTTTACAAGGATGGGAGGATAATTACAGTCAGTGAAGGCTTCAGTGAGGCCCTTGGTGTATTTTGAGAGGAACTGCTCGTCACTGCAGATGCGACGACCACAGGTGGCTAGGCTGTACAGAAGGGACTTCTTGATATGGAATGGGTGGCAGCTGTCGAAGTGGAGGTATTGCTGGTGGTTAGTAGATTTGATATGTACGGAGGTACTGATGTAGCCATCTCTGAGGTGGAGATCAACATCAAGGAATGTGGCTTGTTGGGTTGAGTAGGACCAGATGAAGCAAATGAGGGAGAAGTTGTTGAGGTTCTGGAGGAATGCGAATAAGGTGTCCTCGCCTTCAGTCCAGATAGCAAAGAAGTCATCAATGAATCTTAACCAAGGTGAGGGGTTTAGGATTCTGCGTGCGTTATCTTTCCAGTCTCCCACCGCGTCCCAAAGTCCCACAGTCCAGCCACAGAGGAGCATTCCCCTCGTAACTCAGTACCATCTGGGACTGGAGCAACTGAATTACATTTTCTGCCAGGGTTTCAATTGCCTATCGTTGTGCTCTGAAATGAGAAATTTCCTTCCCACTATCCTTCCCCCCCCCCCCCCCCTCCCCCTACCGTGGTATTCCGCCGTCCACCAAACCTACACAATATACTCGTCCATCCTTACACAACCCCTGCTTCCAATCGCTTGCCTCATGGCTCATACCCCTGCGATAGACCTAGATGCAAGACCTCTCCCATACACCCTCCTACCACAACCTACTCCAGTTCGCACCGACAAACTGTGGCCAAAAAACAAGTAGACCACCATGTTGCGGAACACACTGCCAAAAATGATATCCCTCATCTCAGTGAGTGCTTCACAGCCTGTGCCATATGGATCCTTCCCACCAACACCAGCTTTTCTGAATTGCGCAGGTGGGAACTTTCCCTGCAATACATCCTACGTTCCCGTAACCCTCCTGGCCTTAACCTTCATTAGTCACTGTCTTCACCCATCCAGCCCCCTCCCTGTTCCCATTCCAGCACTGCACAGCCATCATTTCACTGCCACACCTAGTCTTTTAATTTCTTTTTATTTCTCTCCTTTCCGCTACTTACCCCTTCTCCCCTCCACACCTTCTCTTCTGCCCTCTGTATAAACTGCAACACTTCACTGTCCGCTACTCCCACCATACTATCCCTCCCTCTCCCTGCCTCAGCCTTCTCCTTACCCCCACCCAGTCGCCACTCTCATCATGCACTGTGCTGCTGCTCACAGTGTGGTTTCAGCTCTCTGAGACTGCAGACGTGTGTGCAAGTTGCGTTTGCGTGAATGTGTGTGTGTATTGCTGACAAAGGCCTTTATGGCCGAAAGCTACAATTGTGTAAATCTTTTTGTTGTGCCTATCGTGACTCAGCATATCCACTGTATGATGGGTAGCAACTTTCTTTCTCTGGTATTGTTACATTCCATACTGGATTTTCCATTGTTTGATTTCATTATTATATAATCTATTTAAACCTTCCAGTGACTCCAGGTCTTTTACATGTATAAAAATCTTTTGTAATTCTTAAACTTTGCATTCACATTGATTATATTATGGTGTTGCAGATTTGTACAGGTTGCTTCCCCTTTCCCAAATCTATGTTCTCCTTTTATTTTTCCTTAACTTTCTTTTCCCACTATTGTATGACAGTTCTCATCGCAATTAATTTCTCAGCTACCTAAATGTGCTACACAGTTTGTTTAATCTCAGTCACTATGTTGTTTATGTTGATTCATCGTCATTCCTTTTTTTTTTTTTTCATATTTACTATTGGACTTACTCCTGCATTACCTTATTTGATTTTGCAGGTAGTGAAGGGAGACGAAAATTTAATAGTCATGGGTGACTGGAATTCGTCAGTAGGAAAAGGGAGAGAAGGGAACATAGTAGGTGAATATGGATTGGGGGGAAGAAATGAAAGAGGAAGCCGCCTTGTGGAATTTTGCACAGAGCATAACTTAATCATAGCTAACACTTGGTTCAAGAATCATGAAAGAAGGTTGTATACCTGGAAGAATCCTGGAGATACTAAAAGGTATCAGATAGATTACATAATGGTAAGACAGAGATTTAGGAACCAGGTTTTAAATTGTAAGACATTTCCAGGGGCAGATGTGGATTCTGACCACAATCTATTGGTTATGAACTGCAAATTGAAACTGAAGAAACTGCAAAAAGGCGGGAATTTAAGGAGATGGGACCTGGATAAACTGAAAGAACCAGAGGTTGTACAGAGTTTCAGGGAGAGCATAAGGGAACAATTGACAGGAATGCGGGAAAGAAATACAGTAGAAGAAGAATGGGTAGCTCTGAGGGATGAAGTAGTGAAGGCAGCAGAGGATCAAGTAGGTAAAAAGACGAGGGCTAATATAAATCCTTGGGTAACAGAAGAAATATTGAATTTAATTGATGAAAGGAGAAAATATAAAAATGCAGTAAATGAAGCAGGCAAAAAGGAATACAAACGTCTCAAAAATGAGATCGACAGGAAGTGCAAAATGGCTAAGCAGGGATGGCTAGAGGACAAATGTAAGGATGTAGAGGCTTGTCTCACTAGGGGTAAGATAGATACTGCCTACAGGAAAATTAAAGAGACCTTTGGAGAGAAGAGAACCACTTGTATGAATATCAAGAGCTCAGATGGCAACCCAGTTCTAAGCAAAGAAGGGAAGGCAGAAAGGTGGAAGGAGTATAGTATACCCACAGACTTCAAGAAGAATATAATAATTCCAATCCCAAAGAAAGCAAGTGTTGACAGATGTGAAAATTACCGAACTATCAGTTTAATAAGTCACAGCTGCAAAATACTAACGCGAATTCTTTACAGACAAATGGAAAAACTGGTAGAAGCGGACCTTGGGGAAGATCAGTTTGGATTCCGTAGAAATGTTGGAACACGTGAGGCAATACTAACCTTACGACTTATCTTAGAAGAAAGATTAAGAAAAGGCAAACCTACGTTTCTAGCATTTGTAGACTTAGAGAAAGCTTTTGACAACGTTAACTGGAATACTCTCTTTCAAATTCTGAAGGTGGCAGGGGTAAAATACAGGGAGCGAAAGGCTATTTACAATTTGTACAGAAACCAGATGGCAGTTATAAGAGTCGAGGGGCATGAAAGGGAAGCAGTGATTGGGAAAGGAGTGAGACAGGGTTGTAGCCTCTCCCCAATGTTATTCAATCTGTATATTGAGCAAGCAGTAAAGGAAACAAAAGAAAAATTCGGAGTAGGTATTAAAATTCATGGAGAAGAAGTAAAAACTTTGAGGTTCGCCGATGACATTGTAATTCTGTCAGAGACAGCAAAGGACTTGGAAGAGCAGTTGAACGGAATGGACAGTGTCTTGAAAGGAGGATATAAGATGAACATCAACAAAAGCAAAACGAGGATAATGGAATGTAGTCAAATTAAATCGGGTGATGCTGAGGGGATTAGATTAGGAAATGAGGCACTGAAAGTAGTAAAGGAGTTTTGCTATTTAGGGAGTAAAATAACTGATGACGGTCGAAGTAGAGGGGATATAAAATGTAGACTAGCAATGGCAAGGAAATCGTTTCTGAAGAAGAGAAATTTGTTAACATCGAGTATAGATTTAAGTGTCAGGAAGTCGTTTCTGAAAGTATTTTGTATGGAGTGTAGCCACGTATGGAAGTGAAACATGGACGATAACCAGTTTGGACAAGAAGAGAATAGAAGCTTTCGAAATGTGGTGCTACAGAAGAATGCTGAAGATAAGGTGGGTAGATCACGTAACTAATGAGGAGGTATTGAATAGGATTGGGGAGAAGAGAAGTTTGTGGCACAACTTGACTAGAAGAAGGGATCGGTTGGTAGGACATGTTTTGAGGCATCAAGGGATCACCAATTTAGTATTGGAGGGCAGTGTGGAGGGTAAAAATCGTAGAGGGAGACCAAGAGATGAATACACTAAGCAGATTCAGAAGGATGTAGGTTGCAGTAGGTACTGGGAGATGAAGAAGCTTGCACAGGATAGAGTAGCATGGAGAGCTGCATCAAACCAGTTCAGGACTGAAGACCACACAACAACACAACCTTGTATTCACCTGATAAGAAATTCTGTGCTTCCTTCCACCATACTTTGCTATTTCCAACTGTATCTAACTAGAACCTATCCATGATGGAATGTAACAATACGAGAGAAGGAAAGTTACTACTCAAGTTACTACTCACCATATAGTGGAGATGCTGAACCATGATAGGCACAATAAAAAGATTCACACAAACATTGCTTTCGGCCATTAAAGGCCTTTGTCAGCAGTAGACACACATACACACACACACACACACACACACACACACACACACACACACACACACACATGCACACGCAAGCGCAAGCGCAACTTGCACTCACATCTGCAGTCTCAGAGAGCTGACACTACAGCTGTCCATTTCTCTTTACAAGTCTGCTAACCTACCTACAAGATTAAAAAGATCTAATGTTTCATGCTCTGACACATAGAATACCAGATTTGTTTTAATTAATGATAGCATCTTCTTTTGCTGTCCCCCTTCCCAAAGATCTGAATGTGGACCCGTTCTGGAATGTTGTACCCAATAGGATGCCATCATCATTAAACCATAAAGTAGAGATTCACATTATCAAAATAATATAACAGCTATAGTTTCCCCTTGCTTTCAGCCATCTGCAGAACTGACATAGCATGGCTACCTTGATTAACACTACAAGGGCAGATCAGTCAGTCATATACATGGTTGCCTCTGAAGCTACTGAAAAGGCTGCTGTCCCTCTTCAGGACTCATATCTTAATCTGATATCTTCATTTTCTGACATGATTGCACACATTGTTGAGTAGTTTGTATGGTTGATACACACAATCCACCCCACCACATCAAGGACCATGGTTCTTGAGGCAGAGAACTAAGAATAAATAAGTTCGCAGGAAAATATGGTAGAGCATGGTAAATCAGTACGAGGGAATGCTGCCAAAATTTGATTTTGGGGTTTTGGGGGGGGGGGTTATGGATAACTAATGCTAGAGCTATTATAACAATGAAAACAATCAGTTGTTGATAAAATTATTGAATTGTATAGATAAAAAGTCTACTCACCAAGCAGCGGCAGAACACACAAACACCAATATAAGACTGTTGTGATTGGCAAGCTTTTGGGGCCAGCGGCTCCTTCTTCAGGCAGAAGGGTTGAAGGCGAACGAAGAAGGGTGAAGGAAAAGGACTGGAGAGGTCTAGAAAAGGGGTAGATTTTGGGGAAGCGCGATGTTTGAGTGGTAATCTCTTTCTTGCATATTATCCTGTCTTCCACCTTTAAGCTCTCAGGTTTTCAAATCTCATCTGATGCAGACCCCAACAGTCAGTCTTTCCTTCTCATCCTGTACTGTAGGTCCCCCCTGACCTATTGTTCTGGGTGACTTTCTTAAAATCTATCCCTTTTCCTAGACTTCTACAGTCCTTTTCCTTCACCCTTCTTCCTTTCCCTTCAGCCCTTGTGCCTGAAGAAGGAGCCACTGGCTCCGTAAGCTTGCCAGTCACAACAGTCTTTTATGTGTGTGTTCTGCTGCCACTTGGTGAGTTGATTTGTTATCTGTCCAATTAAATAATGCTAGAGCTATGATACATAGTGAGTTTTACTTTAAGTAGTAGTGGTGCGAATGGGTAATTACCACCAGCACTCCATAATAGAAATTCTGAAGTCTTTCACCCCTTTCCCTCTTCTTCTACTATAAAATGAAAACAAATTTTATTTTTATTTTTTTGCAGGTTCACAATGTCCAGCGTAATGGAGTTGTAGCACCTGGCTACACGAGCTTACTAGGCGCTCTTATAATTTCCAATCCTATTATTGCAAATTGTGTAATAGATAAGCACAGAGCTGAATCTGTCCTCTTGATTCCAACTAGTGATGAAGCACACCGACTTATGAGTCGCCAGGAAAATGTACCACATAACTGTCAACGTGCTTTTACAAAGAGGGGAGATCTTTATTTTCCTGATCCAAATTACAAATCATATGCTGGATCAGGGTCAGACAGAGCAAAAGTGCTACAAGTAAACATGTCAGATGTTATTAGGTAATATTTTTTAAAAAAGGTTTTGAATCAATTATTATCTCAGCAATATTGCTGCATGCTTGTATTAATTTTCATTTGCTGTAATCATTATAAAAGTTGTCACTTTTTGTGTGTGTATTTATTAGTTAGTAAATAATGCTGACGTTTACTGCTGCTTATGGTGTTTTCAGTTCCTACAGTAACAAGCAGTAATTGTCTTATGTTGCTTAATGAAATGGAAGTAGATTTTATGTGACCATTGGCAGCACTTTTTTCAAACAGTCTACAGTGTCTGACAGAAAAAGTGAAGCACTGAGAAGGCAAGTAGGAAAACAAATAAAGCTTCATGGGTTAACAATATCACGAAATGATAGAGTGCTACTCACCACGTAGCAGAGATGTTGAGTTGCAGATACACACAACAGAAAGACTACTAAACAAATTAGCTGCCAGAGACAGTGTCCAGTGTTGTAGTACCTGTGTACATCTCCCGATAATTACATGGAATCCTATAAATTCTTGCTTTTTCCAACAGTTGACAAGCATCCTTGTTGGATTTTAGGTGGTGGTGTATCCTGTGGGTGGGTTTGTATATTACCGCGATGTCCTGCTTTTTCAAGATTTTTCTAACCTACGGGCAGTAAAGTCCTTAATGAAAGGCAGGAGAACTTTAGATTTCACCAGTGCTTGAGCATCGCTATGATTTCTATGTGATGGTCTTATGTTCTTTTCACCTCAGTGAATGAATAACCATTCGTGAGCAGTGCATTGATGTGATGCTTTAATTCTGCGTCAAGCAGCTCTGGTTCGCAGATTTTTCTTGCTCTATCCGCCAATGTTTTTATGATGCTCCGCTTTTGGTGTGAGTGGTGGTTTAAATCCTAATGGAGGTAACAGACTGTGTAGTGGGTTTTTGGTAAACTGTGTGGCCCAGGCTACCCATCTTCTTCCTTGAAAACTAGTGCATCAAGAAAATTCAGTCTTACGTCTTCCCCCTCCTCCATGGTAGACCGAATCTTCGAATTGATCCCGTTGAGATGTTTGTCAAAATGATCCAGCTCCTCCCTGCCATGCTACAACAAAACAAACATATCATTCATGTACCAGAACCAAATATTCGGTTTCTTTTTCACAGTTTCCAAAGAATGCTCCTCGAATTTTTCTATAAATGAGTTCACTTAAATGGGCTTTAGGGGCTCCCCATAGCAATGTGCTTTTACAAAGAGGGGAGAGCATTCATCGTTCCATTTGAAATATATGGTTTTGAGGAACTATTTAAACAGTTGTGCAGCATTGAGAAGTAAAATCCAATTCAGCTGTTGCAACACTTCATTGAGCGGAACCATAGTGAATAGTGATTCAACATCAAAACTAACCAATATGTCCTCCAGCTGTACCACTATATTGTTTAATTTACAGATAAAATGTGCTGAACTCTTGATATACAAATCCGACTGGCCCACGTACGGTCATAGTAATGTTTTCAAGATTGTGGCAGTTGAATAGGAGGGCAAACCAATAGCACTCTCTATAGGCCTTAGAGGAACAAGATCTCTGTGCATCTCCAGCAGTCCTTAAAGTCTTCATGGGAGTGCAACTGAATAGAACAGACTTTTCTGAATGCTCTGTTTGATAGAAGACTTCTTTGTCAACTGCATAAAAGTTCTAAGAACTTTGTCAGTGGGATCTTTACTCAGTTCCCTGTATGTTGGCAGATCTAATAAGTTGTTAATCGTACTGGCACAGTCAGTCACATTCAAAACAACTATTGTATTTCCCTTGTCAGTGGGGAGAATATCAACACTATCATCGTCATTCAAGTGTTTTATGGCATTTCCCTCAGCCACAGTATAGTTACTTTTTGGAGGCTTTGCACAAGACAATATTCTTACAGTTTCTATATGGATTTCTTCAGCTGTAACTGCGTCCACACTAAGAATGCCTGCTTCTACACTGGCTGTTATTTCTTCTTTGGACACAACTCACGGACTAATGGCAAGATTTCCACCTTTGGCAAGCACATATCTCTTGCTGTCAGATAACAAACACGTGGATAAATTGATAACCGTGCAGTAAGCGTCTAAATGGTGGATTGTGTGATTAGGCTGCAAATTATCAGATTTTCTCTTCTGTCTATCATATGTTGTCAACATACGTGTCGTAATAGTATCAAGCAATAGTCTGTCAGTTCTATCCCTGTCATCACTACACAGTTTATTGCTGGTAGTAATATGGAGAAACATTAACTTACAGTCTGTGCTTGCGAGGTCCTCATGGGTCTGTTGAATCTGCACTCATAGTAAAGCCTCTTCCATCCTTTTGAAAATCCAATGTGCATTGGTTGAGCTGCATAGTTGGTTAATCCTCAAAAACTTCAGAATAGCACTGATTACTCTGCAGCGAGACAGAAATGTGAGGGAACACAAAAGCTTCACACTCTTTCTGGAGACCTTCCACGTGTTGTACATTTCTTGACATCTCCTCCCCATAGAGGGAGTAGGACTCAAATCATCACCCACTACAAAATCGAGGCAGATAAAGCAATAAAAATATGTGAACCAGAGCTGCTTGATACAGAATTAAAACATCTCACCAGTGCATTGCTCAAGAACAGTTATTCATTTGCTGAGGTGAAAAGAGCGTTAAGACCACCACGTAGAAATCATAATGATGCTCATGCGCTGATGAAATCTAAAGGTTCCCTGCCTTTCATTAAGGGTATTACTGACGGTATCAGAAAAGTCTTGAAAAAGCAGAACATTGCGGTAATAGACAAACCCACCCACAGGATACGAGATCATCTAAAATTGGCCAAGGATGTTTGCTAACTGCTGGCAAAAGCAAAAATTTGAAGGATTCCATGTAGTTGTGGGGAGGTGGTATGTGGGTACTAGAAAAAGAACAGTCAAAAAATGACTAGAAGAGCACAAGGGCAGTTACAGAAGAGGGGAGAGTGACAGATCTTGCGGAATATGCTTTGCAGCCAGAAGACCACCACATTCATTTTGATAGGACTGAAGTACTGATAGCCACAAGGAGATACCATGAAAGATTATAGAGAGAGGTGATAAAGATTGTAAAACACCCCAGGAATTCAGTTTGGAAGAAGGAGAGGGTGAAACTGAATGAATCTGGATTCCGGTGCTGAAGAGGATGTGTACTAGTCTTCCACCGTGGGGTGGTAGCAGCAGCAAATGATGGCAGTTGACAACAGCCAGTTGCGTAGAAGCGGAATTTTGCTGTACTCAGTAGCAAGACAGAGTGTGAATCAGACATTCAAAGAGGCTGTGATCCCCCTTGAAAATGTCCTGTGTAGATGGGAACTAAACATTGGGTTTTAATGTGAAATCCATTCAACCATGGCATAATAGCCTGGAACATTTTATTAATTTTTATACATTGTGCTGTTGAAAAATGGCACCACTATATTGTTGCATGAGAGGTAACATTTGAGGACACAAAGTATCTGCGCTGTACCTTGTGCCCTCAGAGTTCCCTTGATCTCTATCAGCTGTGAATTGTATTCATATGCGATAGCTCCTCACACCATACCACTGCTGTGACTCATCAACAGTCTGTGCTCCCCAGTCACAGCACCACTCCAAACCCAGTTGTTTGTGCTGTGGTGTTAATGGCATCCTACACATTGAATAGTAATTCCCTAGTCCAGCTGCTTCTAGCCTCTGACCAATGGTGTTGGATGACACAGAATGTTGCAGGGAGTCAATCACTTCTTCTCAAAAGGCAGGCACAGATATGGAGAAGTTATAATGGACTGGACACACAATACAGACATCCTTTCTTGTGGTGCTCAAACATGATTGGGCCACTGTCACATTTAAGTGCCCCACAAATTTAGATATTGCACAGTTTGACCAAAGGTCAAATGGAGATCCGACAGTGAGGCCACTTTAAAACATGCTGATAACACCCTCACACATGTACACAGCATCTCCATGTCTTCCACAGTAATCATTCGACATCTTATGCTGTTCACACCCCCACTACACCCTACCTGGCCTACACTAAACACTAGTGATCCCTCTACCTGTCACAGAGAATTGCATGTTTAATTATTCACATATCTGCTCATAGTGTACACGTGTACGAAGGTATATTGACATTGACCTTCTCTTGTGGGTGTTCGTTATTTATGTCGGACTGTGTATATGTAAAATAAATACACATAAGTTAATTCTGTGGTATGGAAGATAATTATTTCAGATTTAATTATATGACTCATGAAACCTATTGTGTTCTGATAGACAAAAAGTACCTATATTATCTGTTGTGGAATGAGAACAACAAGTACTTCACTAAACAGTGAAAAACACGAATCTTGGGTATTAGGAATCATTCGTAAAATTATTAACAGCTTAAGGTAATGAGGAAGAGGAATGAAGCTTGAAGTATAATGTCTTGTTGATGAAGCAAATTGAAGAAACGAAAGGTGAAGTAAATAGCAAAAGAAAAATATCTGGAGTATTGTGTAATGAAATGCATATTAAAGATATGAAAATAATGAGAAGTTATTCAAGATTTAAAATAAAACAGATGGAGAAGAACTTTCCTAATGTTGCCATCTGAATATTTTCTTTGAGGGGGGGAAAATGCCTTTAACAAGCAAGATGGTTTAACAAGCAAGATGGTGCAGTGGTTAACCCTTTCGCTGCTGTTGATATGTGCTTTGCATTTTGTGCTGAGGTGGCTTTTGTTATGGCTGTACTGCTCACCAAATGTTGGCACCTTTGCTGAGAGACAGGTTTTCAGCCAATAATAAACACTTATCCAATTTCTCAAAAACTATTCAGTGGAGTAATTTCATTTTTGCACATCTCACTGTTCGAGATCTTTACGTGATAAGGAACTGAATTTCTTTTTGTTAACTGTCATACTTACTGCACTATATCAAATTAAGTGATACACTGCATGAAATTTTAAAGAACTCCCTGAGATAAAAACACATTGCATAAACTTTGTGTATGATTGATTTCAGCTCATACATTGCAAGGAATGAAATATAGATAAGATATCAAATTTTTATTTAAAATATCTCGTTAAGTCTTGAGTTATTGGGTTTTATATCTAAAGGATGGCCACACATGAGGTGCACATTGACATTCTTGCAGATCGGGACTCACATAGTCATAACAATCATTGTATCATAAACGGTTTAAAATATCGAAATGAAGATTTTTGCAAATGGTGGCACGCAGTTACGCACACATGCTGTATGATAAATACCATAACATTTTTATTCATGGAGATATGGAAATAACTCTTCTGCAGCAGTGAGAGGCAGCAGCTCAGGGTGCATTCAAATGTCCATAGCAGTGAAGGGAAATCCAAGCTGTGTGCGTATACACGTCCCCAACACCTTGGGAACATGTGCAAATGCCCACAGCAGCGAAAGGGTTAAGGTACTTGATTTGCATTCAGGAGGGGCAGATTTTAAACCATCTTTTGGCCATCCAGATTTAAATTTTCGTTGACTTCAAACTAGAGTGTTAGGGTGGTTCCTTTAAAAAACATATGCCCAATTTCCTTTCCTATCGCTACTCATTCAAAGGGACCGATGACCGTAGCAGTCTGGTCCCTTTAATCCCCCAAACCATCCATCCTACTCATTCAAAGCTTTTGTTCCATCTCCAGTGACATTTTTTTAAATCAGACATTGTGTCCTTTCTTCCTTCCTTGTAAAGATTGTTCACAAAAACTGCTTGATGTTCAACATGAAACTCCATATTTATACTCATTTATAAGTATTTTATAAAATACATTCTAACCATCAACTGTTAATTGTCCCATTAATCATCTACAAGTTTCGCTTATTAACCATCATCCAGGATGTAGTGTACAACAGACTAGTTAAAAACATCCCATATTCTGTTGAAGCTGAACCATATCGCAATTATCCACAGTTGCATAACCAATTTGTCTTAGAACACTGACAGTCATATTTTATGTCAAACATACAGACATCACAGGAGAAACAAGATGAACAATTACTGGAAACTATCAAAGATAGTGCATTTGTACTTAAAAAAAATGCTGTATTTGGTGTAACTTGACTGCTGAGGGATTGTTCCAGTAATTGTTTGTCTTGCTTCTCCTGTGTCATCGGTATGTTTGACATAAAATATGACCTTCAGTATTCTAAGACAAATTGGTTATACAGTTGTGGATAATTTTGACGCGGTTCAGCTTCAACAGAATATGGGATGTTTTTAACTAATCTGTTGTACCCTGCATCCTGGATGATGGTTAATAAGCAAAGCCGCTAGATGACTAATGGGACAATAAACAGCTGATGGTTGAAATGCAATTTATAAAACATTTTAAAGCCGTTGAACCTCACCTCTTTGGTACATTGTATTTGTAAATACACACACAAAATAGAAAAGAATACCAAAAATGAGAGGAAAATTGCGTATGTGTAACATCCAGTCAATACTGAGCACAATCTCTGATTTAGGGATAGCATGAGAAACGTAAACCAGGTTTTCCACTTGGCTGCAATTTGAAACCCACTCCTCCCAAACTGGAGTCTGTTGTATTAATTAATACACTTGCACCTGTTCAGAATATCGGGGTTTACTCTGCAGTGCTCTTCCTCCTCCTCCTCCTCCTCCTCCTCCTCCTACTACTACTACTACTACTACTACTACCACCCCTACTCCAGCTACTTCCACACTCATATACACCGAAGATTCCAAGTTTTTATAAAATTCCACCGCTACTTCATATAGAACATTTTTAACTTTTGCTTTTTTATTGTCCTCAGTTGTGGTGGCAGTTCTCACAGTTTTAATGTCATATGTGCTGCAATCATCCACTTCTCTAACTTGCTTCTTCAGTACCTTTCTTAGAAGCTTAAGTTCATCTTTGAAGTTGTCTTGCATAATGCATATATTTCTTTAGTTTCTTATCGTTATTTTTGTAGTCCTTACTTCTTATATTCCTTAGACACTTATCTGACACATATAACATTGTCAGTTCCACAGTTTGCTGCCTCATCCACCCCATCATTGGACCATTTATAAAACAGTCTCCTCCATTATTGGCCTGTTTATGAAACAATCAGAATATGTCAGACTAAATAAGAATGTAAAATACAAACATAATCTAGCACTGTACAGCGGACTACTGTTTGGGAGGAATAGGTTTCAAATTGCAGCCAAGTGGAAACCCTGGTTTACGTCTCTCATGCTATCCCTAAATCAGAGATAGTGCTCAGTATTGACTGGATGTTACACATACACAATTTTCCTCTCATTTTTGGTATTCCTTTCTATTTTTTGTGTGTACTTACAAATGCAATGTACCCAAGAGGTGAGGTTCAATGGCTTTAAAATGTTTTATAAAATGCATTTCAACCATCAGCTGTTTATTGTCCCATTAGTCATCTAGCGGTTTTACTTATTAACCGTCATTGTTTCCTTTGACCTATGCAGATGTTGCCTTGGATAGCTGTCTCTGCATTTCGAAAGACGTTTGCAGCATCCTGCTAATGTCAGCTACCCAGTAGTAGTTGGAAATGTGCATGTGCATGTTAATCAAGGCATTCTTGTATTTATGGTGCTGGAAAACCTATTAAGAATCTCAAAAGTCATCTTATTTGTCAGTCAAAAAATGTTGAAGCCGTGCAGATTTTATGTAATACCACTATTGTCCCTGGGAAAGAAATGTTCATATGAAAAGTAGGGACATGGTCAACATAGAGATTTGAACTCTGGTATAAATATTGTTGCATTGCAAATAAGGGCTCTGGTTGATTGCTCGACAGTGAACTCTCCAAAGATCACTGCTTTCAGTATTTGTTGATGGAGTCAGATAAGTCACTCATTGAAATATTGCGCAAAATAATAGAATTATTATTAGCCCAAAAGAAAAGGGTCGAAAAGAAAATTGGGGGGGGGGGGGGGGGGGGGCTAAGGCAGAGTCCTCACTTCACAAAGAAGAATATTTGTCAGGAATGCAAAACAAAGGTTTCTGCACGTACTTCCTACTCCAGTATTGAACATCCTCTCTGACCCTCACCTCAGGTGGTTGCCATTTTCTACATGCTGCCTTCTAGGCTCCTCAAACTCTGTTCGAATAATTGCCCTTGAATTGGCCATCATAATGTTTATGAAACTAAGCGAGATGGTGCAGTGGTTTTGACAGTGGACTCACATTTGGGAGGAGTGCAGTTCTAATGCCTGTCCTATCGTCCAGATTTAGGTTCTTCATGGCCTCTGTAAATCGCTTAAGACAATGATTTCTTTCAGAAGAACATGTTCAATTTTTCTTCCCTGTCCTTGTGCAATATGAGCTTTTTCTCAGTCTCTATTGACATTGTCTTCAATGGGACATTTAACTGTAATCATCCTTTCTTAATACTTGCTACTACCAGTTTCCAATGAAAGATTGGATAGCACAGCTCACAGAATATGCCTCTGAACTAACTAAGAGTGATCCCAATTTCATTCCCCAGTCTAATTCTCACAAATCCTTTAACTTCATATTGTCTTTCTTTGACTTTAGTTTCTCATGTATCAGTTTTGCCTTCGTGTTTTCCATTTCATCTTCTTTCTATTATTGGCTGTCTGAGCACAGAACATTGCCGGTCTTTGGTAAGTATTGTTTTAATGGGTTTCTTCATCCTGAGTCAATTTGAATGGTCTGCCTCCGTATCCTTCTTACACTCTCTCCTTGCTGTCTCCTCATGTCTCCCTGTTAATCTTCCAAAACTTATCATAATACATTTTACCTACTCCTGCTACCCATACTCTCTCTCTCTCGATCCTTTATACCTCAGGTACAGGAATCTGTGAATCTTTAGAAATATGTAGCAAGCCAACATTACCAAAAGCCTACCCATTCAGAATATTTAAAAATAATGTTTTGTAGAAATTCAGCTACTGTTCTTGATGTTTTCTTGTTGCAAAATATTACAGGAATGTGAAAGAAGAGTTAATTGCTTTGGAAAGTAAGATGAAGGATGTTCAGTTGCAATTGCATTCAATGAACAAAAAAGTACTAGAAGAGCAACAACAACTTCAAAAAATAAATGATGTCCGTAACAGCCTGAGCAGGGAGAAGCTTAATATTTCCAAAGAGTTATCAAATTTAAAGAACTCTGTTGAACCAGAATCGAGCAGTCTTTCAACACTGGTATGCCTTAGAATTTTAGATCTGTAGATATATTTATGGTTTCCTGCATTTGTGACAAACATTACATAGTTAAGGCTTTTGTAACCAGGAATTAAAAAGTCAATATCACCTTTAATGTACATATCATTAAGATTGAATTTGCCACTCTAATGACAAATCAGTGTGAGCTCTTGTTAATAATAGCTCTTGTTATCTGTTTATTCAAAAAGTTCTGAATACAAGGACTGTGTAGATTACGTGTGGCTGTTACATGATACTGCTGAGATGCTGATGCTTAACTCACTATAAACCAGATTTGTGATTTGTAACAATATTAGAGAAGGAAAGTTGCTACTTTCCATATAGCGGAGATGCTGAGTGTGATAGGCACAACAAAAAGATTCACACAATTATAGCTTTCGACCATTAAGGCCTTTGTCAGAAACACACACACACACACACACACACACACACACACACACACACACAAGCAAGTGCAACTTGCACACAAGATAACTGAAACCAGATGTGTGTGCAAGTTTCACTTGCTTGTGTGTGTGTGTGTGTGTGTGTGTGTGTGTGTGTGTGTGTGTATTTCTGACAAAGGCCTTAATGGTCGAAAGCTTTAATTGTGTGAATTTTTTTGTTGCGCCTATCACAACTCAGCATCTCCGCTCTATGGAGAGTAGCAACTTTCGTTCTCTAATATTGTTACATTCCATCCTGGATTTTCCATTGTTTGAAATTTGTGATTTAATCTTCCCTTATATCATTTGTATCGCCAGAAATATGTTTTGGTCTGAAGCAAATAACCCCCACCAAATTGTGTGTGTTTCTCCATACGTCATTGCATGCATCTTATATCTGCCAAATTTACAATCATTGTAAAAGTAATATATTTCAAAGCGTGTTCTTGGTCAATCTAACAGATAGTGCTTTTTCCTCTTGCTAATTACTTAATAGAACATAAATAAGTAGTTCATATACCACCTATAGTGCTCCAAGAATTATTAAAGTAAAGCTGAACTGTCATACTTCTAAACTCCAGATTTAAAGGAAAGAAAGTCATATCATTGTCACATGAAGCCAAGATAAACGGTGTACAGGGCGACCTTTCATTATGAATGAAGATGTTTGCTGTAGAAAGTATGTATAATATACAGATGAAAAATCCACTTCCATTTTGTAGTTCGGTCGATGCTTTAGTCAAAAATTAACATGAAAGTTTTTGTTTATGCGAATGGCATTCATGGCTGGATCAAGTAGTTGCACATGGATGTAAAAACAAGCAACCACATGGGAGACTTCCTGTTTCATGTTGATATTATACTTATACAAGAAAAACTATGCCACATTCACTTAACAACATTCGCCAAGTAGCTACTGAAGCCAAGCCCACAGGAATTATGGTGTTTCTTAAGATACGATCCTGCTTTGCTTGGTTCAACGTTGAAAAGTTTCCAGTATTTTACAACCACCATGCTTCATTTAAATGAAGCAACTCCATGAAATCTTTACAGTGTGACCATTTTATATCTGAATTAGTTTTATGCTCTTCCAACGTGTCATTTATGAGCTACAGAAAAGTAACAATATCCCGTAAATATTGATTTATGTGGAAAATGGTATGCAACTTCTCAATTCTTTTCAGCATTATTTTACCTTATTTGATTTTCTGTACACATTGATAAGTCACTCTGCATGGGAGTGGCTTTTCCTGCTACCAGTATTTCAATTGAAGAGTTGTATTTAACGGAAGGCAGGTATTGACTGTGCAGAAATTGTATTTCACATAGGGCAGGAATTAACTGTGCAGAAATTGTACATGCATAGGTAAATTTTGCTACTGTAATGGAGTTTTAGTGTTTTGAAAATACATACAGAACCACCCCCTGCCCCTAATCCCCTCTGTTTTTAAAAAATATCACTTTCAGGTATGAAACATCATTTACTGGATGTCTGGAAGTGGACTCATTGTAAAATATACAAAATCCGTCAGGCTTGATTTTCATAACCTTTGACGTTAACTGCTTGTACAGTGTGAATGTATACAATTTAACAAAGTGAAATTGGGCCAATTGCAATTTGCCACATGGAGGAGGCATTGAACGGCAAACAGGCACATTCAAAGAACATTCTTAGATATTATAAGCTACTGGACAGAGTAGAAAAACAAACACATAAGCGCGTGCTCACACACACATTAATAATCATGCGTAACTTACTGACACATGGTCACTGTCAACCCTGAGCACTGCGTACAAGCGTGTCTATCTCTGTGTGTGTATGTATATGTACATCCCCCCCCCCTCCCCCCCCCCCCCCCCCCCCCCCCCCCCCCCCCCCCCCACTGGCACCATTAAAATGAGGGCTCTGCTCGATAGCTTATCTCATCATCTAACAATCTTCTTTCAACATGCCTGCTCAGAACTTTCTCTGAGAGGAGAGTAGCAATCCATCCTATCTCATATTGTTGTTATTCCTTCTTGAAGTTTCCATCATTTACAGTTTGATTTATTTTAGGGCCCACATAAAAATGCCATGAAGTGTCATAATACCAACATGTCAACACCGCCATCAATTTTTGCGTAATAAAACACTGTCTTTTAATAAATTCCATTTGCCCATCACTGTAAAAGCAGTATGTAAGTGTGGTTTGATGCTAGCACAATGAAGTGTATTCCATTAGCTGTCAGACAAGCCTGCATATTACACCTTTATTGGGAAATGTAATGTAGATATTGTACCTTTTGAAATGATACTAATGTAAAGCCTGCGGAGCTTTTCTACTGCCAGATGATCATTTTTGTTCTTATTTAATAGAATGTTTGTAGGGGTGGTATGTTCTCATTTATCTACAGCTTATATTTTACAACTTTGTTAACAGACAGAGGAGTTGGAAGATATTAACAAAAGGTTTAGTATGGTGCAGAAAGAATGTAATAAGCTGAAAGAAGAATATGAGGAATTGATGGCAGAGGTTGAAAAAAGTAAAAATGTAATAAGGAGCCTTCAAGCAGAAAATCAGCAAATTATTTCTGCAGGCACTTCTCTGAAGGTAATTGTACATAGTACTTTATCTTGCAGTAGTAATGAGGTGGTTTTATTTCTGTGGCTGTAAGCTGTGCAGTATGAGAGGAAGGAATGATGTGATGCATACTGTCTGCTTTTTGGCAAGTCCGTCTTTGATGAAAATTAACAGAAACAGTATAATTCTAGCAGACTGTTCAGAACTGGATTGTATTATGTGTGAATGCCAATTCTCGCGGCCTATACGAAGTCTTGGGGGCTGTATTACATTAACACTTTTGCTACTGTGGGCATGTATACACATGCTGCTACACCATTCCCCAGGTGTTTCAGACATGTACCAGGTGTTTCAGACATGTATATGAGTGCTGCTAAGATTTTTCTAAAGTGCTGTGGACATCTGAATGCGTCCTGAGCTGCCAACCTCTCACTGCTGCCATCAGTTTACTTCCATATCTCGGTGAATAAAAAAGTTTTGAGTATTTATCATACAACATATGATATCATTTGCTGAAAACCTCATTATGATTGATTTGCAATGCCCAAGGATGTGTATCGGCAACAATCCTTCGGATACAAAACCCAATAACTTGAGAACAAAATGAGGTATTATTCTGCTCTCAATTTAAATAAAATATCAATATATTATCCATATTTCGTTCACTTCAATGTATGAGCTAAAATCAACCATAAACAAAGTTTATGCAGTGCAATTTTACCTCTGCAAAATCTTTAAAATTTCACACAAAGTTGTACGTAATTTGAGGCAGCACAGTAACTATTGCATATAACAAAAAGAAATTCAGTCCTTTATCAAGTGAAGATATCAGACGAAGATGTAAAAAATCTCCCCCCCCCCCCCCCCCCCCCTCCCACCCGTCTAGTACTTTTCTTAAAAATGTATGATACATGTTTCATAATAGTTTGCAGGTCCATGTGGACAGAACCGGGCTCATTGCACCCAAACGTCTGTTGGATATAATATCCAATAAATTAAGAAAGAAATGACATTATTCGGCTCTCAATTTTAAATAAAATTTTGATATCTTATGTGCATTCTATTCACTGCAATGTATGAGCTAAAACCCACCATATGCAATGTTTACACAATGTGTTTTTACCTCTGTGAACTCTTTTAAATTTTGGGCAAGGCTTTACATAATTTGATACAGTTCCAATAAGTATGATGGATAACGAAAAGAAATTCAGTTCTTCATCAGTGGAGATATCAGACGGTAAGATTTGCAATAATTAAATTTTTTCACCAAATAGTTTTTGAAAAATTGGATGATAAGTGTTTCATATTGGTGAGAATGCCATCTCTCAGCATGGCCACCAGCATTTGGCGAGCACTACAGCGATAACAAAAGCAGGCTCACATGGAACACAAAGGGGTCATGGGTAGCAGCAGAAGAGTTAAATGGAGTGTTCAGAGTGCGTGAATGTATTAAGGATTTTGTGACACATTTTCCTTTTGTAACAATACAGCTTATTGTGGAGTATTTATTTATTTATTTATTTTCTTTGTGAAGAAATACAGCTTATAATATATTGAACCTTAGTTGATTCATCTGTGTTTACCCTGAAAGAAATGTTTTAACATTGCTCATAAATAATTTGTATAAAATGCAGATCGGTCTATTTGAGTGACTTAGAATTTTGAGAGTAGTGTAAAATTCCACTTTTTTTTAATTATAGATGTTACCACTTGATCTGACCTTTGTTGCTAAAACATTATGTTTGTGCGTGCTATGGTTTCAGTTTGTCATCTTGTATTTTGAAATTCTTACTTTGTTACTTATTGAATACAGTGAGCTGTTAAATTAGTTTCAGAATACCAATTTCCATTCATTCTGAATTTCAATGAAAAGTCTAATATACTGTATGTATTTTCTCACATACTCTGATGAGCAAAACATTATGACTTCCACGCACTGCGAGGTTGGATGAATGGGCAGTCATTATAGTGAAGATACAGGCCACAAATGTGAAATCCACTGATATAAGCAGGTTTGACGCTCCGGCTGGAAATGAGAATCTCTGAAACGGTGAAACTGGTCGTCTGTCAGGGTAGCATTGTCATGTGCACCTATGGAAAGTGGATGAACGTTGGTGAAATAATGCACAGGCAGTATGGTATTGGACGATCATGTCTCATCACAAAATGTTGAGGTCAGAGGATCCCCCACTGTTTAATCGAGGATAGGCAGCAATCTGTGGTAGATGTGATGACAGAGTACAGTGCTAGTGCAGGCACTAGTGTTTTGGAACATACTGTTCAGAAGCCGTTGTTGAACATGGAGCTCTGCATCATACAACATGTGTTCGTGTAATGACCCAAGGACATCGTCTATTATGATTGCAGTTGTCACAGCATCACTGAGTTCTCAGTTTGGATCAATAGAAACATGTAATCTGTTGAGTGAATCGCATTTCTTGTTGCACCAAATTGATGGTTGTGTCCTTAAACGCCATCATTCAGGCGAATGGCTGCACAAAATATGCACTGTGTCACAGATGCAGGCTGATGTGGGCAGAATTATGCTGTGTGGTTTATTGAGTTGGGCTTCCATCATATCTGTAGTAGTAAACGAAGGAATAATGACAGCAGGGAACTATGTAAACATTACTGTGAACCACCTTCATCGTTTCAAACTTGAAGTTTGCCTGTACAGCGATGACCTCTTCCAACAGGATAACTGTCTGTGTTGCAGGTCAGAATCATACTACAGTGGTCTGAGGGGCATTAAAATGAACTCACATTGATGTCTTGGCCACCAAATGTGCTGATCTGTACCCATTGGAACGCATATCGCGTGCCAGCTGCATGCCCATAAACTACCATCCCTTAATATGTGGGAATTGCTTGCTCTGGTGCCACATACTTCTGGAATACTATCAAGGACTTGTAGAATCTGTGCCAAGCAGAATCTGTGTTGTACTGTGTTTGGAAAGTAGAACAACACATTATTAAAAAAGGTGGTCATAATGTTTTGGCTCATTGGTGTATGTCCTTTTTTATGCATGTTTATTTAAGAACCATATATTGATATTGATACACATATAAATGAAAATACTTGTACAATTTAATGCATTTAAAAGATTGTACTGCAGTGAGCTTTTGAGCTCCACTTGTTAATGTGGTTGTGCTGCTTCATTTTTTTATCCAGGAAAAGATAAGTGCTAATGAAAACTTAATTCAAAGTGCAAATATGAAATTGAAAGCGTTAGAAAAGAATTATGAAACTCATCTTGCAAAAATAAAACACATGGAAACCGACTTGAAAACTCGTGAACTGAAATGCAAGACGGCTGTCGAAAAAGCAAATGAACTTTGTCCAAGAATGGTTACAAATAGGTAAGAGCACTGTGTAATTTTGTGGTCAATTTCAGTCTTAATGCTGACATTCACATACTATTTGTTCCTGTGGTTAAATTTCTCACATTTTTATGTTTGCTTAGCCTGTGTATAGCTGATAGAAAAATGTTTGTAAAAAAATCTCTTTAGAAAAATGTTTGTAATTTGAGGAAGCTCCATGCCCCTCACACGTTACAAGGCTTATTCCCTTCATCCTCGTCCATTGATGAGTATTTATGTAGTGTTCTCGTACAGAACTACCACACTGATTTAGGTTTGCATTGGTTTTCTTATTTACTTTTGAAATAAATGCAGGGATGATTCTGGTAAACAAGGACTGACCAGTTACCTTCTCAGGCTGTTACCCAACAACTTGCTTTCTAGTTCGTATGAAGTGGTTTTTGCCGACAGGTAGTGTGCAAAAATCAGTTCATAGATACTGGCCACTGCTGAATTGTGTATATAATTAGAATTTATACCCTAGGTGTCAGTTAAGGCCTGGAGACAGTGCTCTGAAGCAGCAGAACTGGTAGCCATGTAATAAATAACATCATAAGGATGGCTATAGATGTTCCTTTTTGTTACAATCTTATATTTGTTGTTCTATGAGACTAATTAGAGTTTCAGCCACCCTCGCTTCAAATTATGGTTTGAAGTTGTTTGACTGGTGTAATTCATTATTGTTTGTGTATAGTGAAAAATATTTTGAGTCTATTAGGAAAATATTCTCATAAACAATTCATATATTGTCACAAAGATAAGTCTGTTCTGCACACATACACAAAACAGAGTCTAGGGACTAGGGACAGTGTGAAAATGAAAAATGAATTGTGTCCTCTGTTTATACCAAATAGTGCCACAATATTGAGCCTTAATGTGCACTCATTCCTCTGTTACGGTGCAAGCGCATATGATGGAATATTTATTACTGGGGGAGCAGTAAAGCTACACCTGGAAGAAAAAGTAGGCAGACATGGTACATACGAGGTAATATTAACATGTCTGTTGTTAATAGGTTGGCCTTTTTGAAAATGTGCGGCTGGATGATGCTTTATTGTTTAACATCTAGCACATACAATGCGACTGTTTTTGAAAGATCAGAAAATAGAAAGAATGACTCATGCAGAGAACATCTTTAATAAATGTAGGCCTCGAACAATTTGACTGGGCTAGATTAATGGCAAAGTGTACTTGCATTTTCACTTGAGTGATTTCAGGTAAGCACAGGCTACCAAGAGCATAGATTAACTAGATTTATGCTCATGAGTTGTGCTAGATCTTTGGGAAAGATTGTACAAACTACATAAGCAGTTCAGTAAAAAACTAATGGACTTCCCTGAAAAGACAAAAAACAAATATAGATACAAGGAAGGTAACCATGAAAAAAATTGGGTGGTAAAAGAATACTTCAATTAATCGACAAAAGAAGGAAATACAAAAATGTTCAGGAATAGAAGGAATACAGCAGTATAATCCACCAAGATAGAAATTGAAGCCCACCAAGATAGAAATTGAAGTTACATATGAAATTGTTTGGGCAAGACTCCGTATCAAGTGTGGGCATAAAATTATTAATTTGAGCCTTCTTTCACCCACCAGACTCATCTCCTGATGATGTAAGCAGGAACTCTACAGAAAACCTCATTTCACTTGTACGTATGTTCCCCAATCATACTGCAACCGAAGAATAGTACGTAATGAGGGGGCCTTCATGGTACACAGTCACTATAAAGAAACTTATAAAGAAACAGAGATTACTGTATAACAAGTGTAAAACAAAGTGTAGAGCTATGCAGGGTGGTCCATTGATTGTGACCGGGTCAAATATCTCACAAAATAAGCGTCAAACGAAAAAACTACAAAGAACGAAACTTGTCTAGCTTGAAGGGGTAAAAAAGATGGCGTTATGGTTGGCCTGCTAGATGGCGCTGCCATAGGTCAAACGGATATCAACTGCATTTTTTAAAATAGGAACCCCCATTTTTTATTACATATTCGTGTAGTATGTAAAGAAATATGAATGTTTTAGTTGGACCACTTTTTTCGCTTTGTGATGGATGGCGCTGTAATAGTCACAAACATATGGCTCACAATTTTAGACGAACAGTTGGTAACAGGTAGGTTTTTTAAATTAAAATACAGAACATAGGTACGTTTGAACATTTTATTTCAGTTGTTCCAATGTGATACATGTATCTTAGCGTACTTATCATTTCTGAGAATGCATGCTGTTACAATGTGATTACCTGTAAATACCACATTAATGCAATAAATGCTCAAAATGATGCCCATCAGCCTCAATGTATTTGGCCATACATGTAAGGGCATTCCTCTCAACAGCGAGTAGTTCGCCTTCCATAATGTTCGCACATGCATTGACAATGCGCTGACGCATGTTGTCAGGCGTTGTTGGTGGATCGCGATAGCAAATATCCTTCAACTTTCCCCACAGAAAGAAATCTGGGGCTTCAGATCCAGTGAATGTGAGGGCCATGGTATGGTGCTTTGACGACCAATCCACCTGTCATGAAATATGCTATTCAATACCACTTCAACCACACGCGAGCTATGTGCTGGACATCCATCATGTTGGAAGTACATCGCCATTCTGTGGTCCAACTAAAACATTCATATTTCTTTATGTATTACACGAATATGTAATAAAAATGGGGGTTCCTATTTAAAAAAAAAACACAGTTGATATCCGTTTGACCTATGGCAGTGCCATCTAGTGGGCCAACCATAGTGCCATCTGGTTTCCCCCTTCAAGCTAGACGAGTTTCGTTCTTTGTAGTTTTTTCATTTGATGCTTATTTCGTGAGTTATTTGGCCTGGTCACTATCAATGGACCACCCTGTAGATAGAGAGATGTTGAATGAACAACATTTGGCTGTCATGAGAGCAGTGCATGATGTCTTCAGTGACTACCATAGCAGAATATTCTCAAATGATCTTTCACAAAACCCAAAGTCATTCTGTTCGTATGTAAAGGCTGTTAGTGGCACCAAAGTTAGTGTCCACCCCATAGTGAATGAGACAGGAACTGAAATTGAGGGTAGCAAAGAAAAAGCTGAAATGCCTAGCTCTGTTTTCAAAGGTTCCTCTGCAAAGAGAACCCCAGTATAATTGCCCCAACTTAATCATCATACCACTGAAAAGATGAACAAAAAACATTTTTGTGTCAGTGGTGTTGAGGAACATCTGAAATTGTTAAAATTGAACAAAGCTTCAGGGTCTATTGGAATCCCTCTCAGATTCTGTATTGAATTTGTGGCTGAGGTAGAGCCTCTTCTTTCTCCTAACTATTGAAGATTCCTCAAACAAAAAACGATGCCCAGTTCTTTGAAAGAAACACAGGTCACAAATGTCTACAAGGATAGTAGAAGTGATCCAAAAAAATATTGTCCAATATCCTTGACATCAATTTGTTGTAGAATGTTAGAACATATTCTGAGCTCTAACATAATGAGGTACCTTGAGCAGAATGACCTCCTCATTGCCAACCAGGATGAATTCTGAAAACATCGATCATGTGAAACCCAACTCTCAATTTTCTAAAATGATGTACTGAAAGCTTTGGATCAAGTCAATCAGGTAGACATAAATGCAGTACTTCTTTGTTTCTGAAAAGCATTTAACTCAGTACCACACCTATGCTTACTGTCAAAAGTACAATCACATGAGGTATCAAGTGAAATCTGGATTGAGACTTTTTGGTAGGAAGGACGCAGCAAGTTATCTTGGATGAAGAGTCATCATCAGAAGTAGAAGTAACTTCAGGTGTGCCCCAGGGAACTCTGTTGGGACCTTTGCTGTTCATGTTGTACATCAGTGACCTTGCAGACAATATTACTAGTAACCTCAAGCTTTTTGCAGATGATGCAGCAACTATAATGAAGTACTATCTGAAAGAAACTGCATAAATATTGAGTCAGATCTTGATAAGATTGGCAATTGGCTTTAAATGTTCAGAAATGTAAAATTGTGCACTTCACAAAATGAAAAAAACATAGTCTCTTATGACTATAATATCAATGAGTCACAGTTGGAATCAGCCAGCTCATACAAATACCTGGGTATAACACTTTGTAGGGATATGAAATGCAATCATCGTATAGACATAACCAAACAAAAGAAAATTCAGGATGGAATAATGACAATTATGGAAAGGATAGTTGCTACTCGGCATATAGCGGAGATGCTGAGTCATGCACTACAAAAAGATTGTCAAACAAGTAAGCTTCCAGCCAAAAGGCCTTCATCAGAATTAGACAACACAAATTCACACACTCATGCAAATACAACTCACCCACACATGACCACAGTTCCTCACTGCTGAGACAGTCTGGCCTCTGCAGCCAGAGATTGTGATCATGTGTGAGTGAGTTGTGTTTGCGTGAATGTATGTTGTCTCATCTTGATGAAGGCCTTTTCAGTCAGAAGATTACTTGTTTGACAGTCATTCTGTTGTGCCTATCTGCGACTCAGCAGTTGTGCTATATGATGAGTAGGAACTATCCTTTTCGCAATATTGTAATGATCACATGGGTAAAGCAGGTGGTAGACTTCAGTTTATTGGTAGAATACTGGGGAAGTGCAATCAGCCTTCAAAGGAGATTGCTTATAAAATACTTGTGCAAGCAGTTCTAGAATATTGCTCAAGTATGTGGGACCTGTTCCAAATAGGACTAACAGGGATATTGAACGTATACATAAAAGGGCAGCATGAATGATCACAGGTTTACAAACTTTTTAAGAATTTCCAGCGTGCTGGAATAGCTGTGGATCAGCAACTTCTGTTAATCAGTAGAATGAAAAACCAGTCCAAAGTTGCAAATTCTACTTTTTTTTACTCGACGACTAGTTTCAGGCCAAGACCCATTTCCAAATCATCGTCACATAGTAAAAGTAAAATTTGCAACTTCGGACTGGTTTTTCATTCTGCTGATCACAGGTTTGTTTGATCCATGGGAGAACTGAACTGGAAAACTCTTGAAGATAGACGTATACTACCCCAAGAAAGTGTATTAACAAAGTTTCAACAATCAGCTTTAAATGTTTACTTTAGGAATATATTACAATCCCTACGTACCACTCATCTAGGGATTGTGAAGATAAGATTAGAACAATTATAACATTCACAGAGGTGTTCAGTCAGTCATTCCTCCTGCACTGCATATGTGAATGAAACAGGAAGTAACCTAATAACTGGTAGAATGATATGTACCCTTTAGTCACACACCTCACGGTGGTTTGCAGAGTGTAAATGCAGATTGTCACTCAGAAATAAAATCAATGTGAAATGGAGGGAAGATAGAGTGAAATGGCAATAGCAAAAATGTGAAGAAATCGAAAAGCAGTTAATGGTCATAAGGGCAAATTAAGCATGTAGAAAAGTGAAAGTTGTTACATCTTTATGGGATATCAACGTAGGAAGGTGGGTGGCCAGGAGTAGCGAAGCAGCATACTGTCACTGTTATAGGTCTGGATGAGAGCAAGTAATTAATGTGCACAAATAGTCTACAAATGTACATTTACTCAACTTTGATCAAATCAGGAGCACAGTCCGTAAACATAGTCTAGTATGCACAGCAATAGATGTCAAAACTTGGCACACAATAGGAACACCAAGACACTACGTAGTTTACTCTCTAGCTCACAACAAACTAGCCCTGTATCCAGTCTACAGAGGTTGTCCTTGTTGGCAGCCAGTGGAGGCAAGTCCAACAGGCACACATCATTGCCTGCATTGTTGTCCTGTGTGACAGCTATCGGCATCCGTTGAAATCTCTTAACGTGCTATCAGTTGTTACCAGATACCGGCTCCAGTGGCATCGATGGCAGTGACTCCACAAAAGTAAAATTGATAAAATTAAAAGTAAGGGCATCAACATTAGGAGTGCAAAAGAAATTCCACTCTGAAATGCATAAGAGAGAGGAGATTGGTGGAAAGAGTAAACTGATAGCTTTTGTGTAGAGGATCCAGCATTAGTGTAGTCTGACAGAGCTTTGGAAGACTTGCAAACAAAAGAGACAGAAGAGATAGACAACATTCTGTCACAATTTCTAAAATCATTGTGGTTTAAGTGACAACTAAAAGATTAATCAAGTCTTTGTAAGGAATTTACAGAGTTTGGCAGAAAAATGTATAGAGTCTTCGTCGAGCTCTGCCGAGATATCAATATTGTCATTCAATTTGAGTTACAAGTGTGTTGTAGTATTGCCTTTGGCTCAACAGATGTTAGTACTTTCATCTCGGTATTGTGAAAACAGGATGGCTTTGAGCTCGCTTTTCATTTGAGCAACGAAAATCTATTGTGAAGTGGTTTTTCAAGTTCGATAATGCCGTTGAAGTGCAACGTCTGTGGAGGTGGGAGTTTGAAACAGAACAGCCAGCCCACCTAACAATTAAATGTATCATTGACAAGTTTGAATTGCATGGAAAAATGTGTGATATTCACAAAGGAAGAGCAGGAAGATATCATACAGCTACAGGTCCTGCTTCATCGACTCTCGCGTTGGAAACTTTTGTTAATTCTCCACAGAAGTCTGCTATGCAATGTGCACATAAAGTGGGGGTTAGCAGTACAAGTGTACGAAGAATTCTAAAAGCTGCAAAGTGGAAAGTTTACATTCCGTGATTACTGCACATGATTAATGATGATGATCCTGATCGCCGAATGCAATTTTGTGAGTGGCATCAGCAAATGGTAACTAATGACGAACAATTTGTGACGAAGGTAGTGTGGAGTGATGAGGCACAATTTAAACTTAATGGAACCATAAATTGGCATAACAGTGTGTACTGGGCACCGGAAAATCTGCGTGTTTATGTGGATAAAGTGGTCAATCTACCAGGGGTTCATGTGTGGTGTGTACTATAATCTAGGTGCTTAGTAGGGCCCTTTTTCTTTGATGCCGCTGTCGCTGGGGAAATGTACCTGGAAATGTGACACACATCAATTTTGCCAGGTATACGTGTGGTTTCTGGAGATGCTGGAGAGGTCTTCTACCAACAGGATTACCACCTAGCCGTATGAGCTTTCCTGGGTTACAATTTTCTGGGGTATTGGATTGGACGAAGAGGGCCCATTGAGTTCCCTCCACGGTCACCAGATCTAACACCTGTGGACTTATACCTTTGGGGAGCTGTGAAAGATAACATCTATTGAAGTAAGCCATGCACACTGGAGGAAATTCGCCAGGAGATTACAGCGACATGTGCAGCGATCTCCACTATAATATTGACTGACATAGTTGCTGCGACAGCTCGTCATTCTTTTACATGTACAGCTGCCAACAGTGAACATTTTGAACATTAAAACTAACCATGTGCTAAACTGAAGATTGTACAACATGTGTGATCCATTATTAAATGTAAAATAAGCACATAAGCTATACTTTTCTTTCCTTAAAGTGTGTATAACGGACTCTGTCCGAACCAATGGAGTTTCAGAATATCATCATCCCACAATCAAAAGGCAGATAAATGGGAGAAGTATAACATAATCTGCTTTACAGTTTGTGCATCCACGTTGCTGACAAGAATAACATCCAGAAGAATGGAAAAGAAAATGGATGATGTGTTAGTTATCAATTTGACTTTAGAAAGAGGTAAAGGCTCCAAACAGGCAATTCTGACAGTGCTCGTGATAGGGTTTGTAGATCTAAAAAATGAATCGGACAACATAAAATAGTTCAAGATGTTTGAAATTATCAGAATAATAGGCATAACCTGTAGGGAAATGTGAGTAATATACAATAAGTACTAGAATTGAGAGAGAACAATAAGAATTAAAGAAGAAGAGAGAAATGCTTGGATTAGAAAGGAGATAAAGAATAGTTCAGCCTTTTTCTCCTCTGTTGCCCAACCTGTGCTTTGAAGAAATAATGGCAGAAATAAAAGAAAGATTAAGGAGCAAGATTAAAATTCAGGGTGAAAGGGTATGAGTGATGAGATTTGCTACAAACATTGCCACCCTCAGTTAAAGTGGGGAAGAATTATAGGATCTGTTGAATGAAACAGACAGAATACAGAAAATGGTCTGAAAGTAAATTAAAGAAAGACTAAAGTAACAGTGAGTAGCAGAAATGAGATGAATGATAAACTTAAAATCAAAACTGGGGACAAGTAGCAGATGAAATAAAGGAATTATACTAGCTTGGAAGCAAACAATATGTGATGGAGAAAGCCAGGAGGATATAAGAAGCTGACTAGCAAAGACAAGGGGGGCATTTCTGCTAAAAATAAAGTATACTAATATCAAATGTAGGACTAAATTTGAGTAAGAAATTTCTGAAAATATACATTCTTTCAGTTCCATTTTGTGCTGCAGTCTAGTAGAAGAGGAAGCTGACGTCCATTTATGTATGATTAACAGAGATACAGTGTACCAATTAGCGAGGTGTCGATTCTGCAGTGGCATTTCAGACAATGTTCTTGTAATGAAATCAAGACCAAATAACAATGTAATGAGAAGAAATAGTTGCTACCACCCCATGACTGGAAACTTACCCTGGGAATCCCCAAATGGAAAGTGACCACTTACAGCAGAGCTGGCAGCTTAATGCCAGCCATCATGTAAACTCATTAATAGTCATACACATAATGCAACCCCATAAAAGATGTACATTAAGAATAAACATTCTAATGTTATAGCCTTTTCTTGAGAAAATCCTCGAGATGGGTGATGCACCCATATGATAGATTTTCTTGTGACAGGAGTACTGGAAAGCATCTCTGTGTGAGTCTTCATAGGTGTACCGACTTAGCAACTAATACCAACTTTTTGGAAGCCAGGATGTATGGGCCATCCCATCCTCCCAAAAACTTTTCCTGTATCCAGTATCACACTAGGACATCTGCCAAGTGCTGATGCATGGGAAACTTCTTAAATGCACAAGAAGTAACATTAACAATTATGAAAAAGATAGATTGCTACTCACTGTAAAGATGAATGTTGAGTTGCAGACAGGCACAACGAAAAGACTGTTACACACTAAGCTATCAGCAAAACCCTTCTTCAGAAAAGAAAAGAAAAGAAATGACACACATTCACACACAATTGTTGATATTCCAACCAAGATTTTCCATTGTTTAACAAGTAACATTGCTACATGAGTTACGTTTCTTCCACAGCATACTGTGTTTGTCAATGTCACACACATTAAGCATCATACAAATTATACAAACAGTTGCCTATTTTGCGTACAACATATGTGACCAAAAGAGTCAGAGATGGAAGGGGTTGGTACCAGATTCTACTGCTGTTCATATAACTGTGAAGTGAAGAATGAGAACTGATAGAAAGCATACAAAGAATGAGAAGAAATAGAACTGGTAATAAAAAATAGTGATATGTTCAGACCAGGCAGATAGTGAGAGTCAGTTCCATATATGTGGTTGCATCCTTTTTTATGTGTGTGTTCAGTTACTGTCTTGATGTGCCATTGTAATGGTGTACTTATACTTTCCTCCTCCCATCTACATCTACATGGATACTCTGCAAATCACATTTAAGTGCCTGACAGAGGCATGTATTATGTAATATTTTTCCCCCAAAGTGAATGAAACTTCAGAACTAGTTTACTGGTTAAACAGTGTGTGATGTTTGACCTCTATAGAAGAAAATGTACAACTGTTAATTCCACAGTTACTTGTTTTTTCAGGTCTAGTCATGCAATTAATGATGAACTGACAAACATAAAAGAGTACATAAGAAATTTTGAGCAACAAGAGAAGAGTACCAAAGAAGAAATTGTTAAGGCATTGAATGAGAAGACAGCAAAATTTTCAGAAATAGATGTGAATGTTTCCAGATTAGAAAAGGCATTTGAGGTAATGTTTACCAACCCTTTGTGTGTGTGTGTGTGTGTGTGTGTGTGTGTGTGTGTGTGTGTGTGCGTGTGTGTGTGCGCACGCGCGTGCGCACGCGCCCACGCAAGTGCGTGCTGTCAAGCTTAGCATCCTTTCTGTGTGTGTTTCTCATCTCAGTGCCTCATATATTTGTTGCATTTGTGTGCACGCGCACTTGCTATCAAGCCTCTAGCTTCCTTTCTCTGTGTGCCTCTGATGCTCAGTGCCTCATACATTTTCTGCATTGTGATCTGTCGTCATTTACATGATTATGATTATAATCCTAAAATGTCCTTATCATTTAACAGTTACATATGAAAAATTCAAAGAATTGTGAACTACAGTTATCAGCAACAACATTAAGCTTGTTGCAAAGTTCCTGCACTCGGGTGGACTAAGTTATGATAAAGATATTATATTTAAATTACTGTATAATGATCTTTGTCGATTATTCCATTTCAGCAGTAACTGGTAACATGTGCCACTACATAAACACCATTTGTTGTAACAGGGATAACATAAACGTGCACATGCGTATAAACCAGGCAGAATGTCACAGCCAGTGGCAGTGCTGAATGGCCCAATGACTTACTGTTTCATCAGGTGACACACATCCTCTTCTATTGCCCTTTTACCATCAACTTTAGTAGCTTCTTTACGAGAGAAAGGTAAAACATTCTCAGTCTAGCACAGGGCATGAAATTTCTGTTCTGAAGCCACTAGCCATTCTAACAACTTGGGTTGCTTCAACCCCTTCATCTGATTACGATAAAATAACCACCCCCCCCCCCCCCCCCCCACACCCGTCTTGTCTGACAAACTGTTCGAACAGTATCCTTGTACATAACACTATATCAAATTGTTTGATAGAATACAAAGGTTCAACATAGGCATTGCAAACGTAAATACATACTGATACCATAGTTTAGCGGTATAGCACTTCATGTTTGTATAGTGTCATCTTTCTGCAGTCACTTATCAGTGGCAGCTCTTAGATCAGACTCAGAGATCAGATATCACCAGCATATCCTCCAGTGTGTCTTCAGCCGAGTCCTGTACATAGTTTTTTTTTTCCTATTGTGACAGCTGAAACCTCTCTCACATGAAACAATAGTTTGTATGTGCTCATTCTGCTAATAGAACATCCACTTTCTCATTCAAGTAACCAAAGAGCTTTTTTTATTTCTTCATTTCCAAATTGAAGAATTTTATCTTTGTGAGGGCAGCTCAAGATGTCAAAAACATGCAGAGAGGTAATATCATCTGACGAGACAGCCTTTCTGTCATGTGCACCTTTGCATTTTTTATTAAGTTACCTGTTACAGTTTGCTACTATTGCTCCCCAGTTTGAATGTTTGTCAGCTGGATGTCATTAATTTTTCCTGAAATGAATACCTGGTTCAAAAACCTTTGTTCACTTGGTCCAGCAGTATACTGCAGGTCCTCCAAAACTGAGACGCAGCATGCAGCTTTTATCAGGAATGAAATGAGGAGTTCCTCATTATCTAGTGACACACTTAAGGGGCTCCGGAATGGCTCAAAATCATGAAGAGTTCAATTTTTACTTTTTTGCGTTTTCTGAATCTGCAGACTATTACCTATTAATAGATATACAATTTATTCAATTATGAAGACTACAACTATTTTTAAATTTTTTTTGAAATGTGTTCTACATGGGCGTGACCCACTGTGGCGCTGTTAAACTGCTGTCAAATGGTGTTGTTATTAACGTCCGTGTTCATCAGGTACATTTTAGTGATGTGAGATAAAGTATGTGTTGTGGCTAACCTGTGATGGTTCAATATATATTGCTGGTGTGATTGTCGATTGTTTCATGTTTATTTACTCTGTCGTTATCTCGAAAATATTCGTAATTAATTCTGTTTCTTGAGTCTCTGTTTTGTTGAAGTATAATAATGAGTAAAAGTAAAGTTATTAGAAATCCTCTGAAGGCTTTTAAGAAAAGGAGAAATGTTGGAAAGCCAAAGGTATGTGTTATTACTGTAAACAATAAAGACGATAACCAAGTGAGTGAACCTAACCTCTCAAGTACACCTGCCCATAGCAGTCAAAGTGGGAAAGAAAATACTTCACAGAAGAAGCTTGGTTCAATGAGTGAAAACTATGAATGTTTTATGGGCGAATCGGATATGAATGAAATATTTGATATGTCGGTTCTCAAAGGAATGTTTTCAAACTGTGTAAGATGTATTCATTGTAGTGAAGTTGGTCTGGAACTCTCCATAATAAAGCACGTAGGACTTGCTAGTGAAATACAACTGAAATGTGATAGTGTTCATACATGACCACCTTTTGGAACAGTGTTGCAGTAACTGCAACTGAAGAAAATGGTAGCAAAATCTACGAACACAACAACAAGCGATGCTTGCTTTAGACAAGGAACGCCTTCGGGCTGCAGACAGGGCTGTAAAGAGTCTAGAAATACAAGCAAGAGTAAACAGGAGGAGGAACAAGAGGAAGCTGGAGGAGGAGTTTGCAGAGATGAAGATAATCCATCCTATGGACCTGGAATGCACTAAAAAGTTAATCCAATCTTTGTCGCTCGATTCCCAAAACTTTTATTTTCTCATACTAATTACATGTTTTCTAAGGATCTTCCAAACATATTTGTTTCAAACTTTCAGTAAATGTTACACAGTACCTTCTGCATAATTTAACACAGCATTTTTCCAAAAAACTGTATATTTTTGAATATATAAATAAAAAAATGCAAAAAAATGTTGTGAATTTTCATTACAATTGAAACAAAATCATCTTTAATAACTGAACTAAAATTTTGTAAAATCCCTGTGTTAAGTTGTAGCCCATATTCCAATAAATAATCTGTAAAAAGTTCAACTTCCTACCTCAAATACTTTGTGAGGAAAGATGTAATTTATAAGCGTTATTTTAACATTGCAAGTATGGGGCGTTCCGGAGCCCCTTAATAGATTCAATTTCCAGTAGAAGTCCCAACAGGAAGTAGAGAAGCCTAACAAATTTAAATTTCTGTAGACTTTTCAGGAAATCCTTAGTTTTAGCAGTGCCATCATCATTTCCATAGCCTGCGTGTTCAAGGTGGGTCACAACAGCTTTCCGTAGTTCGAGAGAGCTTGAATTACACTCTCTGTGTTGACTAACCAGCTGACACTGTAGATATCACTGAATTTACAAAAAAATTCTCCGAGAACTTGTGCTGTTTCTCTCAACATCTGAAGTCTTTTTGTTGATTCATAGTAGAATTTGAAAATATTTCTAACCACAGAGTTAAATGTTTTGAGATGTTCACAGGCATTCAACATATTTACTGCAAGTGGTGTGTGAGACAGTGAATACTTCCCAGTTTAGTGCAAAGAACTTTCATTTCCACAGCTAATCCTGATTTGTGCCCAACTAAATTTGCAGCGCTATTGTAGTAACACTGTTCATGTTTACGTCGCACTGCACTTAGCGTAGACCGGGACTGTGTCCTAGGCATGCCCGATGTTAACTGACTGGGCACGGCCCGTGCTGCCGGAGTTGTTGTTGTTGTTGTTGTTGTTGTCATGCCGGCAGAGGTCGCGCCCGAATTCTCGCGTGCCCTCTGGTGGACGGGACTCTACTTGCGGCAACTACCGTCCGTGACGCACCGTGCCAATGTGCGCCTCCCGCGATCTTTCTGGTGGCTACTACACTCCTCCTCCTTCGGGGGGGTGAAGCCACTGTGATCCACTGCGTCGGAAGGTGGAGCGTCGGGCAGGAGCGATGACCTCCACATCCATTGGATGGCCGGAGTCGAGGGGATCTGCCAACCCTCGAGCCGGAACCTTCGAATACGGCTGGAAGTGACCCACACGAAGAGGCCCTCGTCGTCCCACAACCGGAGCCCTGGACAGAACGGGCGACAAGCTGTCGAACTCCGGATCCTGTTCCACACCGGGAGGGGCAAGACCCAGTGGCGGGGACGAAGGGGAAGGGACAACCACAGGTGAACCAACCTCCTGAGAAACCGGGCCTGCTAGGGGGGCCGGCTCTCGCTGGGGCATCTCGAACGATGGCGATGCCGGTGCTGGAGCTACTGGAGGCTACCAAGGCTGAGAACCATCGCAGTGCGGCAGAGGCACAGCGGGGAGAGGAGGCAACGTCCCCTGCGAAACCAACACAGGTACCGGCAATAGGGGAAGCCGGTGTCCGAGTGGGCGGAGGGTGGGTGCCCGAACGTGGACGTAGCTGATTTTGGTGACGACGTACCACCTGGTCCCCCGCCTGCAAGGTATAGAGCCGGCGGCCATTTCGGCGCAGGACCACCGCTGGTATCCAACGTGGATTGCGACCAAACCCACGGGCCCAGACCGACATACCCAGTGGAAAGCCAGGTACTCTGTTTTGTGAAGACTGGCGAGGACCAGGCCAGAGGAGGTGCAGCAGAGGCCCATGGAGGAGCTCTGCGGGGCTGCGTTCTCCCATTGGTGTGGTCCGGTATGCCGTCAAGAAAAACGTCAATGCTTCCTCCGCAGGAAATTCGTGCACATACTTTTTCATCTGCGTCTTAAATGTGCGCACCATGCACTCGGCTTCCCCATTCGATTGTGGATGGAAGGGGGGAGAGCAAACGTGCCGAATACCGAAGCGCCTACAAAAATCCTGGAAGGTCTGCGAAATAAACTGCGGTCCATTGTCCGAGACCAGGGAGATTGGCAGACCTTCCACAGAAAAAATTTTTGCTAGTGCCTGGATTGCAACTTCTGAAGTGCTTGAGGAGCAGCAAACCACATATGGGAATCGGGAATAAGCATCAATGACAATGAGCCAAAAACCGTTGAGAAACGGGCCCGCAAAATCGATGTGAACATGTTCCCATGCTTGGGTTGCCGGCAGCCATGAAGAGAACGCCGCCCTGGGAGATGCTTGTTGGCTCGTACACGGGGAACAGGCGGCCACCAAGTTCTCAATTTCTCTGTCAATACCGGGCCAGTACACATGTCTGCGAGCCAAGGTTTTAGTACGGGAAACACCCCAGTGCCCCGCATGTAATAACGTGAGGACCTCCCGTCGTAAACTTGCAGGAACAACCACGCGAGGAGCTGTATCATCGGTAGCCAGAAGGAGAACGCCTTCCAAGACCTGGGGGACTGATGACCTTAGCTGTTAAGTCCCCCTTAAACATCCCAACAATCACCACCACCTTCCAAGAGCGAGAGGCGGTCCCGTAGAAGAAAATAATTACGAAGAGGGTCCGAGGCCCGGCCCGGAGGGCGGGATGACCACCCCTGCTGAATGAGGCGAACTACTTGCCGGAGAACCGGGTCAGCTGCCATTTCCCTGGCGACTCGAGAACTAGTGATCGGGAAGCCATCAACCGCTTGGCGGGACGCCACATCCAAATGAAAACACATAATCTCCTCTCGATCGAACATAAGATCCGGGCCCACCGGAAGACGGGAAAGAGCGTCGGCGTTGGCATGCTGTCCAGTAGGGTGAAAATGAATGTCATAATGGTACTTAAAGAGGAACAAGGTCCAGTGCTGTAGTCTGTGGGCCGCCCTATCCGGAATCTGAGAGGCGGGGCCAAATAACGATATTAACGGCTTATGGTCAGTGATTAACTGAAACTTCGTGCCATACAAGAAAGGGTGAAATTGGTAACAGCGTAGACAATGGCCAAAGCCTCTTTTTCCACCTGGGAGTAATGGGCCTGCGCGGGTCTAAGCGTTTTAGACGCAAACGCCAGTGGTTGCTCGGAACCATCTGTGTTGCGATGGGCCAGGACCGCCCCCACCCCATACTGCGAAGCATCTGTAGCCAGGACCAACGGCTTACGGGGATCAAAAGTAGCCAAACAAGGGGCTGACGTGAGGAGGCCCTTCAATGAGGTGAACGCTCACTCGCATGCAGGCGACCAATCAAAAGGAACACCCTTGTGCAGAAGGCAGTACAGGGGGTGGGCTATAGTGGAAGCCCTGGGAATGAACCGGTGGTAATAGGCTATCTTGCCTAAAAAAGCTTGTAACTCTTTCAGCGAAGCGGGCCGAGGAAGGTTGACGATACCTTGGACCAAACTTCCTAGTGGACGGATACCATGCCGAGAGATGGTGTAGCCCACATACTCAATGGATGATTGAAAGAAGGTTGACTTATGCAGGTTGCAACGCAAGCCCACAGTCCTGAATTTGAGAAAGAGGGTGCGAAGGTTGTGCAAGTGTTCCTTCGTGCTGCAGCCTGTGACAATTATGTCATCCAGGTAATTAATACAATGAGGGATTGTCGACGTGACATGCTCAAGATAACGCTGGAATATCGCCGTGGCACTGGATATTCCAAAGGCCAACCGCTGGTATTGGTAAAGGCCAAACGGGGTGTTGACGACTGCCAACCGTTTGGAGTCCTCATCAAGTGGTATCTGATGATAAGCCTCCGACAGATCGATTTTGGAAAAATATTGGCCTCCCGCCACGGAGGAGAACAATTCATCAGCACGAGGCAAAGGATAGGTGTCCACCACCAATTGGGAATTAATGGTGGCCTTGAAATCGCCACAAAGACGTAATTTTCCCGAGGGCTTCCTTACAATAACGAGGGGCGAAGCCCACTCACTGGAAGAAATGGGAAGAACGACCCCTAGGGCTGTCAGCCGGTCTACTTCTTCCTTTACCTGAGGGCGGAGAGCCAAGGGGATCTGCCTCGCGCGTAGAAAACACGGGTGAGCCGACGCCTTCAACGTTAAGTGAGCTTCAAAATCTGAAACACGCCCTAGGCCCTCCTCAAAAATATCTGGAAAGTCGGAGATCAAAGATTCCAGTGATTGATAGGGAACGTCTTCGGAGACCAACTGTATGGTGTCAGCGATAGAAAAACCGAAAGCTTGAAAGGCATCCAGGCCAAAAAGGTTAGCTGAGCTCGCATCCCTGACAACAATAAAAGTAATAGGCCGAGTGACTGATTAGTAAGTCACGTCAGTAGTGAATTGACCCAGTAGGGGAATGAACTGCTTACCATAACCGCGTAGATGCCGGTAAACTGTCGCCAACGGGGGCGATCCAAGGTCGGAATAAGTTTGTGCATTCAACAACAAAACTGCCGCGCCCGTATCGACTTGCAGTTGTAACCGGCGCGACCGAACCGACACCTCGATAAAGAGTTTGCGTGCCGATGCGTCGGGAGCCTGGCCCGATGAAACTTCCTGAATGTCAACGTCCATGTCCTCTGTACCCGCTTCCTTCGTTCTTTTGAGGCTGAGCGGCAAAGTTTAGCAATGTGACCTTTTCTATTACATTTGCGACAAACGGCCCAACGCTGGGGGCACTCTGACCGATCATGATGTATATAGCACGACTCACAGGACGGCAACAGGGGCCGGCGGCCAGAAGTCTGTTTACGTGCCGTGCGGGAGCGGCCGTGACAGCCGGATTGTACCGCTCGCACGTCGTCCACCCCTGACACAGTGGACGCGGCCGCGCCGCCCTGAACCTCCGCGACGTCGCACCACGCTTCCAGCTGTTGACCTGCTGCGTGAGAGACTTCATACGATTGAGCAATAGACAGGACTTCCTCGGGGGAAGGGTTTTCTAACTGCAGGGCCCGTTGCCGGACCTCCCTATCAGGGGCCGAACGAACAATGACGTCGCGTACCGTAACGTGGGCGTACGACTCTCGCGACTGCTCCGTGACAAAATGACACTTGCGACTAAGACCGTGCAGGGTAGCGGCCCACGCCCGGTAAGACTGATGGGGCTGTTTCTTGCATTGATAGAACTCGACCCTAGCCGCCACAACATGCGTGCGGCGGCGATAATATGAAGACAGCAATGAACACAATGCGTCAAAAGACAAGGACGAGGGTTCCTGCAACGGCGCTAGCTGCTGCAAAACTTGATACAGCAAGGGAGATATCCAAGACAAGAAGAGAGCACGACATACCTCCGCATCGGAAACATGAAACGCCTGGAAATGCTGCCGAAGGCGATGTTCATATGCGTCCCAATCCTCCGCCGTCTCGTCATATGGGGGAAAGGGAGGAGGGAACGGCGCCGGAGCAGACGGCGTGGAGAGCGACGCCGGAAGCACTTGTTTCATGGTGGCCATGAGTTCCGTCTGCTGTGCAACCAAAACTCGCACCAAATCCTCCATGCCGTGGAGAAGCTGCGAAACCGGAACAACGACGCAACACGCGAAAGAACGACTCCAACTCGTCGCCAATTGTGTAGTAACACTGTTCACGTTTACGTCGCACTGCACTTAGCGTAGACCGGGACTGTGTCCTAGGCATGCCCGATGTTAACTGACTGGGCACGGCCCATGCTGCCGGAGTTGTTGTTGTTGTTGTTGTTGTCATGCCGGCAGAGGTCGCATCCGAATTCTCGCGTGCCCTCTGGTGGGCGGGACTTTACTTGCGGCAACTACCGTCCGTGACGCGCCGTGCCAATGTGCGCCTCCCGCGATCTTTCTGGTGGCTACTACAGCTATCAGTACCTAAGCTTATAATATAACATTTTCTTTGTATTCACTTGGGTGTATGATCATATCTAAATAATCTGTTAAAGCTGTGAAATAACCAGAGGAAGTGGAGACTGGTACCTCTGTTACACTTAAAATGTCCTCTTTGTTATGGCTATGATTTGCATCCATGCTTGTAATGTACATATTTGCGTGATGGATCAGTGGATCCATCAGTTAGAAGGCTGAGGTATTTACAGTTCTTTAAATTGTGTATGAGAACCTGCTTCAGTCTATCCGCTATAAAATGAATAAATTCTTTGCACTACACAGTCACATTTAATTTTCCTGCCAAACACAGAAGGTGCACAGTCTTTAAAATGGCTTCTCATGCCTATGTAAGGTGGTAGGAAAACATTTGACTATTCATTTTTTAATGCATCTGGCCGTTGATGATTCTGCGGACCATTTCATTGCCTTTACATAAGCAACATTTTCATGGTGCTCTTTATTCTGAGTACGCAGAACAATGGACTTTTTTAGGCAGAAAACCTTTTTACCAACTGCTGGTCCACATTACTAGTTTACATGTGTACATAAAATTTGCAAGATGCAAGCTTTTGTTGTATCATCATACAGTAGCCACTCAAAATGGCTTGACCAGTTTTTATTAAATTTCCTTTTATTTTGGAATGCTGGTACGGCATTATTGCCTTTCCTTTTAGCAGAGCAGAAAGATGATAGAAGCTGAACACTATTGCTACTGGCTGATTCTGTCTGACAAACTGCAATTTGTTTTTCGTGCACCCAGGGAACATTCACATTGTCCTTCACACTTTGTCACCAGTTTCACTCACTTCATGACTGTGTTTGTTTCCTCTTTTCCATGGTAATAACTACTTCTTCACAAAGTTAGATACAATATATGTTTAGTTAGAAAACAATGTAGGTAACCATAAAACCTGAATACTGGAGGATACAGCCATATCAACAAAGCACTACCATACCATATGTTACTGCCTTTTTTAATGTATGGCGCTGCTCCCTTGTTTCATTAACCAGGAAATTCTCATTGCTGCGCCTGTCATAAGTATATATACACTACTGTAGTACATGAGTTTGTATTGTCTGCACAATTCTGAGCCTAGCCCTAGGGTGTTTAGAAAATAAAATAAAATTTTCATGTAAGCCTGCGACGACTGTTGCCAATTTTCGGGTCGACCGTAAATTTTGCACCATGGTGTAGCACAAAAGGGTCATTCATACTTCTGAAATTTTATTTCTGTTATAAGGTTTGCACCTTAATCTACTGAGTTGTTATGTGTAGCTGGAATTTTATAAAGTAGTAATGTATGGTTTGTTTAAATGGAAAATTGGAATATTGACTTTTGGGCAGTCTATCACTGTTGGGAATTAATCTGGAGTTGGTGGATGTAATCCAAAGATTTTACATAGACTGTTCGCAATAATTAATCTTTTCAAATATTTTATTCATGAGTTGAGGTGTTGCATGTTAGCATCATGTATTCAGATGTACTTAAATAAAATTTAAATAACTTTTTGAGAACAGTTGATAAAAAGCATATAAATTAAAATGTGGTCTTACTTCCCATGGTGATAAACCTCAAAACCTTACCCATTTGTTACTGATTTTATCTCTCATTTAGGATTGTTAAAAAACATTTTGTGTCATGTTCAGTTTAACAGTTTTTTTAACGACAGAAGATGTGTTTGGATGAGGCGTATTTTATGACAATACTTGGCCGCAATAGTGTGGCCATCAGCATTGCTGCAGTGTGGCTGCAATAGATCGCAATTTTGTGGTATGGCTGGACGATATTGCTGATGCAGGTAGTTGCCAAGAGGTTGCTGGTCTTGTCCACCAAGGGTGGAGAATATTTCATATTGCGGGGCAATATCTGTCCTGCTCCTTGCCTGTAAATGCTTCTCCCTCGCTCTTACCTTTGCTTCCTCCTCATCTCACTAACAGCACTACCATCCGTGTCTGAGCAAAAATAATATTGTTTTGCATTTGTTCGAAAGTTTATGTGCCTGCACATAGCCATGTGTTTAATAGTTGTTTGTTGTGTGCAGCAATGGAGAAGTGGAAAAACCAGAGAGCAATGAATTTTGTAAATGTGATTCACCTACAAACAGAGCTATGCGATGTCAAAAGTAATATATACAAAAATTGCATCTGAAAAAACAATTGACAAACTGTTGCAGGTGAACTTGGAGTGAAGAGTGGAAGTGCAGGTGACTTTTCACCCACACGATTTGCATTTGATGGCATGAGTTTCATACTGTCTTGAGACATACCAGAAGCAGGAATTGATAGTGTAAACAGTGGTGTGTGCTGGTGAACAAAAATTGTCCTCTTATTGAAAATTTCCCATAGAAAATTCTTTCGGTCCTCCCAAATCATTGCATACATCTGGTACCATGAGGCTTATTGAAGAATAATGAACTTTAAAGGGAGACATTAAACTTCTGTTTGAATTACCAGTAGCTAAAAATTGGGTGATCACCAGTCAAGTTGTAACTGGTATACACTCTTTTGTATTTGCATCGGTTTTAGCATTTCTCAGACCAATTGCTTATATGAAATACTGGAAATTTTATGATTCTTCAGTTTCTCCCAGCGTATTTCTTGCTCGAACAGTCCATGGGTGTACCGCTGGTCCATAGTGTCCAACGAGCACAATATTTCAGCGATCAGACATGTCGCCATCATCAGGTGTGCTGACGAACTGAGCTCTTGAGCATGGGTGGCCGTCTTAAATCCACTCCCCTCACGAGGCGTTCTCTCCGTGGTCCGCACCCATGCATCAGCGGTCGTTGAGACGCTGGCGTCGGCGTCTGTGGTGGCGTCGGTGTAATTGCCTTATATATCCTAGTCACCCATTCGTTTCCTTTGCTGAACGTCTTTTTAATTAGACTCAATGCTGGTTCCCATGCCGTGCTGAGGTTGTAGCCGCAATCTTGGTTGATGAGTCCGTCCCAAGTACGAATTTCGATAGCCTCCCTAACGACGCAGTCCCAGTATTTAGATATCTGTGCCAAGACTGTGGTATGTTGGTAGTCCATTTCGTGATTTTCAAGCAAACAGTGCTCTGCAACTTAAATGTTTTTCTTAGAATAATCCCTTCTTCCTAATACCAAATTACCTCTCTCGACCTCTGTTTTTATTGTTTTTTGTGCTCTTCCATGCTTTTCTACTACAATGTTTCATTATTTTAAATATAAAATGGAAAATCCAGGATGGAATGTAACAATATTATGAAAAGGATAGTTGCTACTCACCATATAGCGGAGATGCTGAGTCACAGATAGGCACAAAGAAAAGACTGTCAGAAAGTGAGTTTTCAGCCAATAAGGCCTTCCTTGAAAATAGACATCACACAGACACACATGCTCATGCAAACACGACACACACACATACGATCACAGTTTCTGGTGGCTGAGGCCAGACCAGGAGGTCTTGCCTTAGCCGCCACAGACTGTGGTCACGTGTGTGTGTGTGTGTGTGTGTGTGTGTGTGTGCGCGCGCGTGCGTGTGTGCGCGTGTGTGTGTGCATGTTTACATGCGTGTGCGTGTGTGTGTGTGTGTGTGTGTGTGTGTGTGTGTGTGTGTGTGTGTGTTTCTATTGTTGACGAAGGCCTTGTTGACCAAATGCTCACTTCCTGACAGTCTTTTCGTTGTGCCTGTCTGTAACTCAGCATCTGCACTACATGGTGATAACAATTATCCTTTTCATAATATTATTATTTTAAATAGTGTTTTTAATCATATTTATGTACTGTTTACTGAGATAGTATTTTATTTTTTCCAGAGGTTTCCAGCTATTATTGAATCTCGCAATTTCTTCCTAGACTGGCTGAAGAAGTACGTTATCATCAGAGTGCAGTGCTTTTTTTATGGGATTCTTCTCACACGGAAATATACTGTGAGTGTTCATTTGCTGCGCTGTACTTGTTTTGTTGTAAGCAGAGAAGACGAAAACCTGTTGTTGTGTTGATTATGGTTTAAAAACAGTGCAGAGAATTTTCATTGTTCAGATAATCTGTTATGCTACAATCCATTACTTATCATGTGTAAGCACTGAGGTCTGTTTCTCATTTCTGGTGATTCTGAATGTGCTTTACACCCTCCCACCCACCTCCCCCCCCCCCCTCCCCCCTTTTTTCCACTTAACTTTCTACTGATAAGGATCGCTAATAAAAGAGACATAGTAATTATTATTCCACAGTTGATGTTCATAAAAATTTGTTGTTTCAAGTTATACGACAGTGAATGCCAAATGGTGGCTGCTGCTACTGCTGTTGGTAATGATCATCGGCAAACAATGAATTATTTAAGGTCTTGGTCACAAACTGATTTATTAACACATTTTGATATGTCATCGTCAGATATAGAATGAAGTACAAAAATGGCACATAAGGTATTGAGAATACAGCTCTCACATATGTGGAACCATGTGCAACATCCAGGGCATCATGAAGTAGGCAATGTGGCATCTAGCATTCAGTGCAGCTGGCTCCACATGTTCCACTTTTGTATTGCTCATTTCTGTACTTCATTTTATGTCTTGATGATGATGTATCAAAACATATCATTAAATTAATTTGTGACCAAGACCCTCCACATTTCAGTGTAATGCCAATTCTGAATGGTTGTGTGCTCCATAGATGGAAGCATTTCTCTATCAAGTGAAGAATAAGGATGCTGTTTACATTACAAGATTTTACACGATGTGAGTCATACCACTCTCTTCTCAATAAATTATTTGCTTAAAAAATGTTAAATTTTTCAATGTTGGAAGTTCCTGGTTGGAAACAATAAATAAAAACAAGGAAACACAACCTCTCACGTGCATTCAGTTGGTGCATGTCACAAAGACCCACATAACAGAAAATTCCATTAACTTTTGACAAAGTGTCATCATGACTCCGGGCTGTGTGTGTGAACTCCATGAGCTGCCCCCTCTTATTGATGATATACCAAACTTATAATCATCCAAAATGTCTTTTAATCACCATCATTCTTTGCCTTTTTCCTGAAGGCACATTTTTTCTAAATAGCCCAAAAATAAAAAGTTATGTGTGATTACAGACACAGAATGGCTGGCCAATACTTACTTGCAGGAGGCAAAATTCTGCCACATACAAATGTAGGAGGAAAAAGACCTATCTTAGTTTTCAGAGAAGTGTTAGTTCATTCCTCAGTAAAGAAAGAGGGGTAGGCTGAGAAAAGGTAGAAAGGAGAAGCAGATCACTCAATACCTCAATATGAGAGGGACTCATTTGTGGTGAAGACGAGAGAAGACTAATAGGAAGTGGGAAAGTTGCTTGTCAAAGATAGTACATCGGTAAGCACTGTGGCAGCGTCTCTAAAGATGATAGGACTAAGTGTCCACCCCCTGGTAGCTGAATGGTCAGCACGACAGAATGTCAATCCTAAGGGCCCGGGTCGATTCCTGGCTGGGTCAGAGATTTTCTCCACTCAGGGACCAAGCGTTGTGTTGTCCTAATCATCATCATTTCATCCCCATCGATGCGCAAGTCGCCGAAGTGGTATCAAATCGAAAGACTTGCACCCGGTGAATGGTCTACCTGACAGGAGGCCCTAGTCACATGACATTTACATTTTTATAGGACTAGGTGAGAAATAAAGAAACATTAGGATGACATGAAGTGAATAGTACAATTAAGTAGTAGGAGGCGAATGGAAAAGGATATGGGGATGGGAGAAAACCAAAAAGAGAGAAATGTAAGATCAAATGTTGTTGTTGCTGTGGTCTTCAGTCCTGAGACTGGTTTGATGCAGCTCTCCATGCTACTCTATCCTGTGTGCAAGCTTCTTCATCTCCCTGTACCTACTGCAACCAACATCCTTCTGAATCTGTTTAGTGTATTCATCTCTTGGTCTCCCTCTACTATTTTTACCCTCCACACTGCCCTCCAATACTAAATTGGTGATCCCTTGATGCCTCAGAATATGCCCTACCAACCTATCCCTTCTTCTTGTCAAGTTGTGCCACAAATTTCTCTTCTCTCCAATTCTATTCAATACCTCCTCGTTAGTTACGTGAACTACCCATCTAATCTTCAGCATTCTTCTGTAGCACCACATTTCGCAAGCTTCTATTCTCTTCTTACCTAAACTATTTATCATCCATGTTTCACTTCCATACATGGCTACACTCCATACAAATACTTTCAGAAAGGACTTCCTGTCACTTAAATCTGTAATCGATGTTAACAAATTTCTCTTCTTCAGGAACGCTTTCCTTGCCATTGCCACTCTGCATTTTTTATCCTCTCTACTTCGACCATCATTAGTTATTTTGCTCCCCAAATAACAAAACTCATTTACTACTTTAACCGTCTCATTTCCTAATCTAATTCCCACAGCATCACCCGACTTAACTTGACTACATTCCATTATACTTGTTTTGCTTTTGTTGATGTTCATCTTGTATCCTCCTTTCAAGACACTGTCCATTCCATTCAGCTGCTATTCCAGGTCCTTCGCTGTCTCTGACAGAATTACAATGTCACCAGCGGACCTCAAAGTTTTTATTTCTTCTCCATGGATTTTAATTCCTACTCCAAATTTTTCTTTTGTTTCCTTTACTGCTTGCTCAATATACAGATTGAATAACATCGGGGACAGGCTACAACCCTGTCTCACTCCCTTCCCAATCACTGCTTCTCTTTCATGCCCCTCAACTCTTTATAACTGTCATCTGGTTTCTGTAAAAATTGTAAATAGCCTTTCGCACCCTGTATTTTATCCCTGCCACCTTCAGAATTTGATAGAGAGTATTCCAGTCAACATTGTCAAAAGCTTTCTCTAAGTCAACAAATTCTAGAAACGTAGGTTTGCCTTTCGTTAATCTATTTTTTCTAAGATAAGTCATAGGGTCAGTACTGCCTCATGTATTCCAACATTTCTACAGAATCCAAACTGATCATCCCCGAGGTTGGCGTCTACCAGTTTTCCCATTCGTCTGTAAAGAATTGGTGTTAGTATTTTGCAGCGGTGGCTTATTAAACTGATAGTTCGGTATTTTTCACATCTGTCAACACCTGCTTTCTTTGGAATTGGAATTATTAAATTCTTCTTGAAGTCTGAGGGTATTTCGCCTGTTTCATACATCTTGCTCACTAGATTGTAGAGTTTTGTTAGCCCTGGCTCTCCCAAGGTTGTCAGTAGTTCTAATGGAATGTTGTCTACTTGTGGGGCCTTGTTTCGGCTTAGGTCTTTCAGTGCTCCGTCAAACTCTTCACGCAGTAGCATATCTCCTATTTCATCTTCGTCTGCATTCTCTTCCATTTCTGTAATATTGTCCTCAAGAACATTGCCCTTGTATAGACCCTCTATATACTCCTTCCACCTTTCTGCTTTCCCTTCTTTGCTGAGAACTGGGATTCCATCTGAGCTCTTGATACTCATGCAAGTGGTTCTTTTTTCTCCAAAGGTCTCTTTAATTTTTCTTTGGGCAGTATCTATCTTACCCCTAGTGATATGCGCCTCTACATCCTTACATTTGTCCTCTAGCCATCCCTGCTTAGCCATTTTGCACTTCCTGAACCATGTAGTATAGCAAAAAGAGTATCCACTAAAGAGGGGTACTGAGCATTCACAAGATGGACAGTTTAATGATTGCCATACGTATATGAAAAACTGTGCATTGAATCCTTGTTGACTGAATACAACTTGCTTGGTTTCAAATGGTGCTCTGTCTTTGACCTGGTATTTACCAGTGGTGCGGCTGGAGTAAGCAAATGGTAATGGGTGTTTGTATGTGGCAGGTTTTAGAACACAGAATGATTGAAATGGTAGGAATCTTGGGTTATGTGTAATAGTCTAGGAATGTCATATGATTTGACAAGGATGTTACGAAGTCTGAGGGGTGGAGGGAGGTGGGGGCAGATGATAGATGGCAGTCGTGGGTGGTGTGGGAAGGATATAAGTGAAAAAGATCTCTTGAGAAACTTGCAGCCTAGGCAGAGTAGTGGACTGAGACATTTGAGGCCATGTGTAGTACTGGGTGACAAATGAGATGTTTCTGGGTGTTTTGATGAGTGAGAGGAAAGTCTGGGAGAGCTTATTGCTAAGATGTTGTGGTATTTGGTGATGGAGCAGCTACATTTGCTAATGATACATAGGGTCTAAAGAGTAGAATGTTTGGTGTGGAAGGGGTGGCAACTGTGAAATATTTATTGTTTTGTATCGGTGCGTTTTGTATACACTAAGGATTACCTGTGAGATTCAATGAAGTGGAGATCAGCAGTAAGGGAGATGGCTTTGGATGTGGAAAATGACCAAGTGAATTAGACTTGGGTAAAGATGTGTTAAGCTTTTGCCGGAAGTGGGGGAATTTATTTATTTATTTATTTTGCGGTGTGAGTCCAGACCATAAAGGTCACATTGAAAATCTTTACTGATCCAGGGGTCCCTCTTTCTGACTTTTTGAAGGCTGCCTCTTCAGTGCCAACCATGAAAAGGTTCACATACAATATGACAGCCCTGGTTCCCCTCAGTTTGTTTACAGGTCTGGCCTCAAATGCTCAGTATCTATGGGTAAGGCTGATGTTTGCTAGAGTGGTGATAAATAACATTTTAGGCACAATTTCCAGAGAGCATTGGGAGAGAAGGTGCTCTGTAGCTGAGAGGTCATTTCTATCTGGAATGTTTGTGTTAAGTAAGATTACATCGTCAGTAAGGTAGAGGGTTCCAGTTGGCAGAGGTGGGTGTATTGGTTTATTTGACATGCCACAAAGTGTTATACTCCGTGTGGTCAAGTATTACAACAGTAGAGCATATTTGTGCAGGGAGGATAATGATAGAATGGTCATGGATAGCTTTGGACTCAACTGGAGTAAGGTTTTGAGTTTTGGTGATATTTTTCAGGAAGCATTGGGAGGCAACACTGGAAGTAAGGAATTCATTCAGGTCTTGGAGTGGATGTTTTTTGGAAATAGGAGAAGGATCTTTTTGGGATTTGGATTAGAACTGTTTTAGGCAGGATTCAATTCTCACTCTATTCTGAGACAGGTATATTAATCTTCATTGCTTGTTTCCGCCTTTGTGGTTCGGGTTGTGAATCAAGCACCTCCATTATTGTCTGTCTCTCCACCACTTCCAAATTTATTTTATTCAGTTTCATCTATCATGTTATGTTTTTCCTTCTCCTTGTCATCATAACATTGTTTGCTCTTCTTTGTACTTTTGTTTTTCTGCCCCTTAGTTCCATACCTCTGTAGTACAACCCACCCTTTAACCTTCCTGTAATTAACATTTTCCTGCCATTTAAGACATCTTTTATCATTCCCATCAAATTTTCTATGTCCATAATGTTATTTCGTGCCCTATTTTGCATCAACATATTCATAATTTTCCTGCGAGTTATGATTTATGAAAAATGTTGATGGAGAAAAAACCAATGTAAAATGACGGTAGCATGGCAGTGGCCGTCAAGTAGTGTTTACAAGCATTACACGCATAAGTTTCTTGACACCAGTGCACTCTACTTAGTAGTTTTGAATCATTAAATGGCTAAAAATTTGAACCGGTCATGCCGTATCTCCTGCTGCTACCAAGCTCTACGTGGCTTGGTGGTTGGTGGGAGTAACTAGGTTTGTTCGAATAAAGACATCATGACCACTCATAATGATTTCCAAACTGTCTCTACTGTGTATGCGCAGTTTCATGATTGTTGTAACACCTTTGTCTAACCATATTTAGCATGTTTCGTTGTTTGGCCACTTGCAGTGCTAATTGACACCTGCACTCATTGTGCTTTGCTCAAATGATTTTGATTCAGACACAAAACCAATAATGTATTTCTTCATACTGAGCAAAGTGTGTTTCGAGAATTTATTCCCATTGTCACAATATTATGAGAAGGAAAGTTGCTACTCACCATATAGTGGAGATGCTGAGTCACAGATAGGCACAACAAAAAGATTTTCACACTTAAAGCTTTCGGCCAATGGCCTTTGTCAACAGTAGACACACATAGCCCCACACACACTCACACAAACACAACTCCTCACACACATGACTACAGTCTCAGGCAACTGAAACCACATTGTGAGCAGCAGCACCAGAGCATGATGGGAGTGGCGACTGGGTGGGGAAAAGGAGGAGGCAAGGGTGGAGAGGGGGGGATAGGGGGATAGTATCGTGGGGATTTCGGACAGTGAACTGCTGCAGGTTGGGCAGTGGGCAGGGGAGAGGTGGGGGGGGGGGGGGGAGTGGAAAAGGAGAGAAATAGAGAGAAATAAATAAAAAATAACATAAAAGAAATAAAAAAGACTAGGTGTGGTGCTGGAGTGATGGCTGTGTAGTGCTGAAATGGGAGCAGGGAAGGGGCTGGATGGGTGAGGACAGTGACTAACGAAAGTTGAGGCCCGGAGTGTTATGGAAATGTAGGATGTATTGCAGGGAAAGTTCCCACATGCTTAGTTCAGAAAAGCTGGTGTTAGTGTGCAGGATCTATATGGCACAGGCTGTGAAGCAGTCATTGAAATGAAGAATGTCATGTTTGGCAGCGTGTTCTGCGACAGGATGATCCACTTGTTTCCTGGCCATTCTTGTTGACAGACAGCTTGTTGGTTGTCATGCCTACATAGAATGCAGCACAGTGGTTGCAGCTTAGCCTGTAGACCACATGACTGGTTTCATAGGTAGCCCTGCCTTTGATGGGATAGTTGATGTTAGTGACCGGATTGGAGTAGATGGTGGTGGGAGGATGTATGGGACAGGTCTTGCATCTAGGTCTATTACAGAGGTATGAGCCATGAGGTAAGGGATTGGGAGCAGGGGTTGTGTAAGAATGGACGAATATATTGTGTAGGTTCGGTGGACGGCAGAATACCACTGTGGGAGGGATGGGAAGGATAGTGGGCAGGACATTTCTCATTTCAGGGCACGACGATAAGTGCAGCATTTACTTATGTACTTTTTGTGATGTTACCCAAGCCAACGATATGAGTGATAGTTTGCGTGTGTGTAGTCTTCTACATAACCAAGGAGGCACAGTACCTGAATCCTCTGAAAGATGACTACAGTGCAAGAGACACAGAACAATACATATGAAAACACCCAAAAAATGCTAATGTAAATATTTGCACTTGACAATGAGAAGACATCCTCTAACTGCATTGTGCTAAGCATGAAAAAGTACATATCTGGTACATTGTTTCATTGTTTGAATAATGGATGACAGCTGCAGGCTTTCGAAAACACTGGTTATGATGTATGAAATTGAGTCAAATGTTTCTACTTCCCAGATAGTTACCAGTTCCAGTATCGTCAGCAGTTTTTATTAGATAATAAACAAATCCCTGACAAGCATTTTGTTATCTATTATGTGCTTATGTCATACATAAAGTGTGAAAATGCAAGGGGGAATTCTATATTTAATGTTTACAGCTTAAAACGTCATTTCTCACGTTTTACATTTTCCTGCATCTTACACCATTGTTTTGAAAACTCTTGAAAAGTGTAGAAACAGGATTTCACTGTAATTATCTTTGTGCTTTCATTTCATCCTCACCCCATGTCACTGTGTCATCTTTGAACAACATGGCTATTGTTTTACCTAGCTTTCTAATTTCTATTGCTGGTTTGGGGTTTCTGAGGTGGAGTGGGTGATGGGAACAGAAGGTGGAGAGTTGGAGGGGCAGATGGGGAGGGGTAGCTGATGACTCAGAGGGAGGTAGCAGATGTATGTGATGGGTATGTTGAAGGGAGAAGCAACAGGTGCATGGGGTAAGATTGTGACACGTGCACCAGGGCCGGTGAGCTTGTGCAAAGCTCTGTGACAATAACAATGTGGAGGAGTGGATTGGGAGGAGGTGACAGGACAGAGGAAGAGGAGACTGTTATGAAAGCAGCCTTTTAATATACCAGCTGTGCTGCAGTTTCTCCATAGCTTTTGTTTCTGGATAGCTTTTATTGGGGCATGACCACCAACCAACTGTCTACCTGTATGAATGATGCGTGGCCAACACCAAACTGTGGGCAAGAGCAGAAGTACCTCCGAGTGGCAGAACTCCCGATATTTTTTCCCGCGTGCACCAGTTTTTCTGAACTACAGAGATTGGAATTATCCTTGCACCACATCATTTCTGAAATCCACATGGCTTCAATCTATGCTCACCCTTTTCACCTGCACCATCTTCCCAACAATCTTCTCTTCCAGTCTTCTGTCATTACTCTCCCACATCCTCATAAGTGCTGCATGAACTCACTGGCTCCGGTTGCTGTCTCACGTTCCTGTCCCATGCACCTGATGCCTCTGTGTCCCCATTCCTATCTCGTTCACATGCTGCCTCCCTCAAAGCCAAATTTTATTCACGACTGGTAGATAATGTGGAGGACCCTATATTTCTCTGTCATAGATCTGTTTCAGCTTTATACCTCCCCCTCCCCTCTCCTCCCTCCCTCCACCACCAGTACTTCTCTTGCCTTTACTCTGCTAAAATAATTTTTGTACTTATCTTTTATCATTTGCTCTTTCACTTTCGTAACTTGTTTATCCGTAATATTTCACAGACCACGCAATCTAGGCACAAGGTGATAGGCCTTCTCAACATCAGTAAATATCATAATCATGCCTTTATCAAATTCCCCCTTTTTTCTCCATCAAATCTTTTAATGTAAAGGTCAGATCAAACATTGATCTGTCTTTCCTGAAACCATACTCTTCTTGGTCCACTTCTCCTTCTAGTTTCCTCCTCACTATTCCTTCCACTTGTCTCATTGATCTTAGCTACACAGGCTACAAGAGTGACCCCTCCGTAGTTATTGTATTCCTTCTTTTCACTTTCCCTCTTCTGGAATTTCTTTCATCTTCCAAATTATGCTAAATAGTACAACCACCGTAGCCCTACTGGCCCTGTTGCTTTTATCATTTCTGTGGTCACACATCCACTTTCATATTCTGTGTGGCTTTGTATATATGTAAGCCAGGTATCTCTTCTTCTTCTTCTTCTTCTTCTTCCCCTGTGTCTTTATCATTCTAACTTACTCACTGCATTTAACATTCATCAATTTTGAACACATTCTTCCCATTTTTATAGAATATTTCTTCTCTTTTTGTACCTTTGACTTCTTTATTTTTGCCTATCCACTTTCAACAAGCCATTTGCTTCTTAAGAAGATTTCTGAAACACCTCTATTCCTCTTCTTCACTACTACTCTTTCCTTGTTTCTTTCTTTAAACATCCATATCTTTATATTTCTTTCCCTTTCTCTATTAACTTGGCTGGCATCACTTCATGGGCTCCTTCAAATTCTACTGTAGGCATTTGTAGCTGTGTAAATTCCTCTCTCTCCATAAGAAGAAGATCAATCGTCATCTTGATTTTTCTCTCTCCCAACCTATACATAGTTATTTTTTGTGAGTTCTTTCTAAATTATGTTTTTCCAACAATTAAATGATTCTTCTGCAAAAGTCTATTAGCAAAGCTGCTTCTTCAGTCTGGTTACCATAGCTAAAGGGACCGGTCTGTTGTTCTTTCTCTTGCTCGTTAGTCTCCACATGTACAGTCACATCTCCTCTTATTATGACTTCTTTGTATTCTATACATTTTTTCAGTACTTCTGAAAGCTTATAGGCATTCATGTACCTTCCCCGATAGAGGAACACAGACATGTATAAAATCTGTTGTTCCACTATTAAAGCCAACCTTACTGTAATTATTCTATCACTAACCTGCTCAGTTTTTCCCCCACACATTGAACTAAATCATCATGTTAAAGGCTGTTTATCCATCAGATTCACCACACCCAAAGGCATTTTACAACCTTCTGCCAGGTTTAAAGTATGCTGTCCCTAACATGGAGACGGATGCCTTTTGTAGCTGCTTCTCTGGGGTACAGACCCTACAGGCTTGCATCTTTCACCACTGACAATGTACTGAAGTCCACCTTCTCTATCACAGTCATAATTGGCATCTTCACCCAACAGCTCTGGACTTGGACCCTCTATATACAGGGTCTCTCGTTTAAGAGTTGTCAGGCGCATTTTCTCTGGTGTTTCAGCAAATATTTGCAATTTTTTTCTTTTGTTCTCCCTCTCCCCCTCCCTCCACCAGTGTTTGCTTTTGGTTTGTTTTCTGTTACTACCAAAATGATTAAGTGGGGTTTCATGTGCCCATTTGATAGAACAGTCCCAAAATAGTAAAGTGTGATATTCATGTTATTAATATGTGTTAACAGGGACAGTAAAATACGAAGAATAACCAGTACTCCAGCAGTGACTGAGCAGTGCTTTTACTGCATGGCAATAGCAATCATTACACTAGGGGTCGCATGAGAGATGTGATTAGCAGTATTTGTTTGTGGTGTTTCCAGCTACACATACCATAAACAAAATTGCGAAGATCTACTGAGACACCAAAGACACCGTGCCTGATGATTCTTAAGAGAGACACCCTGTATATGATCCTTGGATAAAGTGTGTCCCAGTATTTTAAAACCCGGAGGAACTCAGACTGATAGCTGCATGTTATAATTATATTAAGATTTAATGCATCCTTCGGGACCAGGTTTCACCACACTATCTTACTGCCTTAGAGTGCTTCATTTCCATTAATGCTCAGTTTTTAAGTGATGATAATACTACATGCACTAACAAATCAATAATTACTACAGTTTCTCCAGTCTGCTTGTAATTTACTATGAATTGACTCACAACTTATAATACAAAGAATTGGTTAGATAAAGCATAAAGAGACAAATGTTTGGAGAATTGTGCTCTTAAAACTGAGAGTGGCTGCAGTTGAGCAATTCTTCAGATAATCTGTATTTAAAGTATATTCCAACAGGCTTGGGCACAAAAAACAACAAAACTGTTGCCAAATAACAGGCCAATAGTTTCAACAAGAATTTTGTTTAGCTGCTGGTATGTTCCAGTCAAGGCTGCTGTTCCAGCAGATGCTTATTGTATTTTCGTCACCAAAGTGTACTCGGCAGGCACTGACAATTGGTAAAGTCTTGCCTGGTAGCATTTGTGTAGTCTGTGGCAGTGATTCTTGTAGGTCAAAAAATAACTAATTGCTAATATAAGAATTCTAAACAGCCACTAACTGGCAGCACTTACTGTTACTATTGTTTGCACATTTTCACAAACATCATTAGTACCTTTCCAGGTGATACACACTTCACTTGCTCCCTAGACCCACTGAATCTCTATCTTGTTAACCACTTCTGAGATTTGTTACAAAAGCAGATCCAGCTACTTAATATGTTCTCCATCTCCATATTGCCTTTGAAGGCAGGAGGGTGTGCAGTGGGGTTGTCCATTCCATAAGACTCTTTTCTACATCACTTTACTACATAAGTACCCTGAACTAAATTTATCCCTCTTGACTAAAATTACTTGCTGATTGCCATTCCATACCTTAAAAATTACTTCTTCCAATCAAAACTCTCAGCATCAGACATAAAATGTCTGCCATTCCCAGTGCTCCAAAACGAAGTGTCACTTCACTTGGATTTCTTGACTAGTGTGGTGCACAGGATGGTTTATAAAGTTCCTGTTTCAAAACACTGGAAGAAATGAACCACTGCGCAGAATGATGTAAGATTTGTATGGAGTATTTTCAAACAAGGGGGAAACATTATTGGGGGGGGGAGGGGTGAAAATTTTACCACTAGATGGCACTGCAACTGGCAGAATTTGAAAAAAAAAAAAAAAAAAAAAAAAAAAAGGAGAAGAAAGAAAAAGAAGAAAAGTGTAGGGTACTTGGCTGTTTCTCAGTATGTACTCATCGTGATTCTCTCAGTGCACTTTCCTCAGAACGGTGATAAGAACTGTGACTATGCACAAGTAACTCTGCAGACATTCCAGACACTCAGGGGTATGAAAAAAGACATTGGTATGACGTCTGATGGAGGTCTGGAGAAAATGATTACATAATTAAAAAAGATAGGCTCTTTTGAAGACAATGTGATCACAGCATTGCAGGAGGGGGTTGAGCGGTGATGTGCAAACGTAAAACAGTGCATGAGAAGCTGCCTGAACTTTGGGCATAACTGTGAGAAAGGTGCATAACATTCTACCAAATATCCTGCATTGCTATTCATACAAAATTACCCATGTTCAAGAGTTGCTTTGTGTAGATGTGTGCGTATAACCATTTTTATGCAAGATTGTGTTCCTCTGCATATTGGACAGCCAATGAAGCAGCTGCTGCAGAGGTATTTTGGAAATGGCTAGAGTTGTCAACCATTATTTCGATACAGCCTAGCCGTCAAGATCACCTGATATTAATCCGAGTGACTTCTTAATGTGCTGTTATTGGAAAGATGCTGTGTTTAGTTGCTCTGATTGAAAGTGTAGCTGAATTGAAGGCACACATTGTAAAGTGCATTCTGAACATGACCCCTATGACACTCTGATCTATTGTGGAACTTGCTGTTCCTCGATTTCTCCCATCTGTTGTGGTACGACCTAGCTGTGGTGGATGGGCTTACTTAACTAACAGTGCCACAGATGTTGACTGCCAAACTTGAGCGGTCTTGCTCATTGCACAGTACAGTTTGTTTAATGCGCAGCTCATGCCATAGCTGTTGTATTGCGATTTGTCTGCAATTTGTAGCCAAATCTATTTACATTATGGTGCTTACAGCACCATCTACTGGGAAATTTCTAATTTTTTTCCATGACATTTCCCCCTTCTTTGATAACATACTGTTCAAATTTATTGTCATTCCAAGCAGTGGGTCTTTTTCTACAGTGTTTTGAAACTGCAACTTTAATTATAATCACACTGTAAATATGTAATTCATTATTGGGCACTGTCCAACAGCCCATTTAACTGCAGGCTGTTGCAGTTTGCCCATTTTGGAAGCCCACTCCCTGTTATCATAGCCTTAACTGAGGCATAACAGAGAGCCTGTGTAACATGGAAATGCTGTATTAGCACATGACAAATGTCAACGAACAAATAGTTCTAATTAAGAGTAAAGAGTGTCATACTTCGCTGATCACAGAGTATTTATGAAAGTGACACTTTGCTACTGACATTTTCCTGCTGCTGTACCAAATGAAGCAAGTTGCATGTAGTTGAAATGAAGATTTGCGTAATGTGCTCTGTGGTTTTGACAGAGTTTACTGAGTGGAGGCTGTAAAGTAGTTCCAACCTATGTAAATGAGTCAAAGCCAGTGACTGGACTTAACGGTTCAGTTGGTGTTAATCAGAATACCACCATTCTGGTGGCCAACCTTGTTTTTTATTATCCATTCTATACAAATTAGTTTTAGTAGTAACATTACATTTGTTTATCATATCTTTAATGTTTAGAATTATTTCTTTCACAATCTTTCAGTGAGTATCCTAACATTTCATTAACTATGTTTTACATTTTCTGTTTGCTTATGAAAATTGCACTCAACTATATGCAGAATATACTAACTCATTTCATGGAGTAATTTTTGTTGTAAAAATAAGTGACAAAAGGGCAGTATTTTGTTGCAGGAAACAAGTTATTTTATGAATAAAGCAGTCTAGATCAAGTTCTTCTTTAACTGTCTTACAGGTTTCGGTGAAATTAAACCTCTTCAGATTTAAAACTAAAGTACACAAAGACTTCACTGCTGCTACTGGTAGCACTAACAACACACACCAGCTGACAATGGTGGTACCAGCAGTCCTGTGTTTTAGTTTTCAATCTGAAGGTGAACGATAACTAATTTGGGTGAAACCAGTACTAATTGTTAAAAAACATGATCTAAACTTTCTTGTTCATAAAGTATGGAAATATATATGCAATTAATCAGTGCATATTTTTTCTCAAATTGAAGGACGAAATACTGGGGTGCTTCGCCACCAAAATAGATCTCATTGTACTATAGCATTATTGCAGCCTCAGTCTGTGATGCTTTAGAAGCATGTATTAACTTGTTAATTATGGCTACAAGTTCTTGTTATCGCTCTTACACAGCTACAGAAAATCTTAAAATTGTTGTGGCAGAGAATGTTCGAAACTGAGCAATGGGAAGAAAGTACGACGTGAGCAAGAGTCATATTTGTGACTGGCGAAAAAACAAAATACGACTTCAAGAAACAAACAGTAATCACCAGGCATTTCACAGCCAGAAAGCTGAGCATCTGGACCACTAAAAAAGGGTCTGCAATTATGTGGATGATAAATGACAATATGGATACCTAGTGACTAGTGAAATGTGCCACCTCAAAGCATTGGCTTTGCCAAGGAAGAAGGCATCACCAGTTTCACCATAGCTATCTGTAAAGATTTTCCAATCGAAATGGATTTGGCTTCCGGAGGAGAACTATCATTGCTCAATGGTTTCCAGGCAATTATGAGGAAAAGGTAGTGAATTTTTATTGCCACATGAATGATTTGTGCCAGTCTATTGTGATCTATTTTGAGATGCCACTTGATAGCACCGTGAGCAGGAAAGGGGAATCCAGTGCCATGATATGAACTGGCGGCAATGAGAAGCAAAGGTGTACAGTGATGTTGTGTGTACTGGTGATGGAAAAAGGCTACCACCTTACATGATATTTAAAAGGAAAACTATTCTGAAAATATCAGTGAAACGCATATTGTGAGAGTAAACCCAAGAGGATGGCTGAACAGTGACCTTGTGGTTGACTGGATGATGCATGTTTGGCAACATCTGTCTGGTGTGTTACTGAATTTATGTAATATTTTGGTTCTGGACAGCTTCTGCAGACATATATCTGAGGAAGTGTGAGACAAGCTACAAAAAGGGAAAAGTGACTTTGTCATTATCCCTGGAGGCCTAGCATCTGGCCTGCAACCACTAGATGTGTGTATAAATCATTCAAAGCTGCACTTAAGCAGCGACACACGCGATGGATGGCCAATGAAAACCACAAGTTCGCACAAAGTAGAAAAATCAGGTGGGTGGTTTTCTCCCAGATTTGTGAGTGGGTGAAATGAGCCTGAGACTCCATTCCACTACCACTGGTGGAAAATTCTTAAAAATATCTGGTTCATAAATTCACTGGATGAAACCGAGTCGGCACTCTATGGGAAGATGGTGACAACAACAATTATTCTTTCACATTCTTTCTCTAGTGATGATGATGAAAGTGATGATGAATCATTACGTTAGAATATATTTTCTGTGAATAAAATACAAATTAAAGCCACTATTCCCCCTCCCCACCCACTTAAAATTAGGGTGCGCGGATTATTCAATGGCACAGATTATTCACATATATTATTTTGTTGCTTTTATACTCAAATGTTGGTGCACTAATAAAATTATGTAGAACAGCTGTAGCTATTTATTCGGTTGAAGTATTTCATCACATCATAGTTCATTCTAATATTAGATGTCTATTTCTAGGGAAAAATTGAAGTTGATGATGTGGCCGGCAAAATGTATGTGAGAGCATCTCCATCTGCTACTGGTAAAGATGAAAACCAAATGGTTGGTAAAGATGTAAAATCATTGTCTGGTGGTGAAAGATCATTTTCAACTGTGGGCTTAATTTTGTCTCTCTGGGCTGTTGCTGAACCACCATTTTATTTCTTGGATGAATTTGATGTATTTATGGTAAGTCTCCATACAGGAAATTGGGTCAAATAAACACAATTTTAACTTACAATTATTTTACCTCATGCTAATGTGTTTTTTAAAGCACTTTGATACTGTGATTGATTTCTAAATCTTTTTGTAATAGTGTTTTTTTACAGTCTCTCCATCCTTAACAGTTTTTACAACTTAAGTCCTACTAATTGTATTTAGTATATGCTCTTATTTAGTACCAAGATCATAAGTGATATTGTGAATGAATTTGGCATTTTCTTTTTTCATGTCCAAAACAAGCTATAAATTATTCATACACAGGAAAAGTCAATGCATCACTCTCTTTACACACACACACACACACACACACACACACACACACACACACACACACATTGCTGTCTTCACAGTACAATATGTTTCTTTCTGCCAATCCCATGATAATATGGCACATGTAAGTTTTTGGATACAGAGTGCCATATTTCTTTTTTTGTGTTTTCGACCACCGTTTTCTGTGTACTGAGGCTAAGGATTGTGGAGGAAAGGTTCATGACTGTTTTGTGGGTCTGTTTAGGTTCCTCCCACCACCATACAGAATCCAGTGAAATTCTGCTATTGCAATGTTTGCCAAAAGCTAAGTTTACACTGTGATGCCTAATTGAAATTTAAATCACGTAATGCATTTATATTTTCAATAGTGGCACTCTTGTAACAAAAATACGCATTACCAGTAATGAAACACAGCATTCAGCCATTACTACCACAATGATACTGTACACAGTATGGTTTAATCGTTGAGGTCGGCAGTGCACAAACACGAAACACCTGTATTCTCATTTCTTAACATGGAAATTGAACTATTTCTTTAAACTAGTTGAAATACACATGAACTCTGAGTAAAAAGACAGTATCTAATTTTAACATTAAATAACTACCAGTCATCACTTATGTCCTAAAATATAGAATGATTTATATTTAGGAACAGGAAAAAGTGCTTGTTTTTATGACGTTTCATGTTATTCATCGAATAATGGTTTAAACGAAATTGATCTGTTTCTTGTTATATCTCGTTCCACGGTTGAGTAGCTATCTGTAAGGTGGCCCCATGAACAGGAGGAATAAGATTGAGTTAGATACTGTTAGAGATGATAGCAATGTAGGCAAGTTACTTCCAGTAATAAATGGAATCTAATTTGTTAAAAGAGCTATGTGTTTGGTATAAAAGCAGTCTCGCCTAAAAATATATAGTTTTGGAAACATTAGTAGGCTTAGGGAAGTACACTAGCACTAATCGAGAAAATGTTGATTACTAAGCAATTTAAAATGTTGGTAGATTGTTGGGAAATGTTTCCAGAAGGTGGGATTGTTTAAAGTGTTGCTTTATGTTGTACAGACATTGACAACGTTCATATCTTGTGTTTATGTACTATAGAACTGTTGTCATTGACATATAAGTTTATAGTGTACCAAAATACTGCCTTCTCCCGCACTGTCGAGTCTCTGACAGGCCACGCTACAATGCCCCCATTTTTAGAAACATGGGACTAATGTTTGAATTTATTCTAACATCTGCCAAATTTGCTGTTTGATCATGTAAAAAGTATTTTCGTGTGGGGTTCACTTAAAACTACAATAAATGATTTGACTTTAAAACTAATAAGTTTTTAAAACTAATAAGTTTTACCAACAAATGGAACTAACAAACAGAACATGAGGGGAGTGGAAATAAATATTTGTTATGCAAAGTTGCTTAAATTGTCTTTTCTTTTGGTCTGGCAATTTGAAATATTGTTGAAGTATGTAAGTACTTAACTTCCATCATCCATTGTCTGCCTCTGGACTGGACGGTACAGCTTTAGAATGGTTGACAATGCTGTCCTGAGAGCCTAATAGAAGGCAAAAGTGGAAGTAAATCTCTGTTCTCTTTCAGAATAGGTCTCTGGTCATAGGAATAGAAGATTAAAACTTTGTAGGTAACTGCACACATTTTCATAATAAAGTCAATCTTAAGTTTTGTATATGTATTTTATGCACTGTTTATAGCTTTTTGTAGCTTCACATGTAAGGTTTAGGATCAGCTGTTAATACATTTCCAACTAATGTTCTGTCCGATAATGGACAATCTGAGAAAACTGTGCTACTAGACTGTTCATTTATGTAGAACAAAGCAACTAAGTTTCTCCTCACTGTCATTTTAACATGTATAGTAGTTTATGAGTGCAACATTTGATATTTTTCTACTTCACTGCATTGCGAAAATAAATGGTTAGGTAATCATTAGGGTTAGCCATTAAGCTTGGATTGTGTGAGAAATTCTCATAATATTTCATAACGTAAACAGTTTCTGTAATTGGTGTATAACTTTATCATCAAATCTTTTCCAACAGGACAAGGTTAACAGACAGATTGTTATGGACTTGCTACTGTTCCATGCCAATAGTAATGGATTCCAGTATGTATTTTTAACTCCTCAAGACACGTCATCTGTGAAGACGGGGAAAGATTTAACCATTCACTGGTGAGTTCTAGTTTCATAAATATTAAACTATGGTTTTCTTTTCAAATTAGTGGGTTCCCAGTCTTCATTGCTGCTTTAAGAGTCTTGGTACCCTTGTGCCCATATTCTGGTATATTTTCTAGTGATTCTAATGAAATCTTTTTTATATACTTGTATAGATACACATCTTTTTCAGCATAGACTCAGTTGAGCTGTGATTTAAAACAGTTTGTGATTTCCTCAAAAGTGCATGTGGAAATTTCTCTGTACCATGAAGGAATAATCAAAATTGAATAGAATTTTGGTTATGTATGATCCATTGTCAAATGATAAAATGTACAGAGCAAGAAAATACTGTCTGTCCACAATCAGTGTTTTATTAAAGTGACTACATGCTGCTCCACACATCGTGCACCTTATCAGGCAGACTAAATATGTGTCTGAGGCTTGACACACTGCAGTTTCTGCCATAGTCCAAACTTGAATTGTTTCTGGAGAAGTAATTGCCAGTTGAGGAAATTGGTTTGCTGTATGACATGCTTGGTGAATGAATGGATTGGCCAAGGAAGAAGGTGTATCTGTTTTGTGGGGAAGATGTCTTTAGAGTTTTCTGTCCATTGCTTAGATGAGTATTGGCCTGTTGGAATAAAGCTGCAGGAGTGTGCTGAAGGGAAATTACCACTTCTAGTTCCACAGCTTCGTTGATGTAGTTGTCACTTTTGCAGGCACCTACAGTCCCAAGCAGTGGTGACTGCTACAGTCCTTGGATAGCACAGAAGGTATTAGATTTAATCGACAAAAGAATAAAATGTAAAAATGTACCCAGTGAAGCAGGCCGAAGGGAATACACTTAAAATTGAAATTGACAGAAAATTCAGAGTTGCTGAGCAATAATTGTTAGGACACAAATACAAGACTGTAGAAACATGCATAAGTTGAAGAAATATAGATGCTTCTTATAGAAAAATTAGAGGGACCTTTGGAGAAAAGAAAACCAGGTGAATGAGTATCAAGAGCTCAGAAGGTAGGCCAGTACTAAGCAAAGAAGGGAAAGCTGAAAGTTGGAAGGAGTAGAAAGAGGCTCTGTATAAATGGAACAAACTTGAAGACAATATTATAGAAAGAGAAGAGGAAGGAGGTGAAGATGAGATGGGAGTGTGATATTGTGAAAAGAATTTGACATATCACTGAAAGACATAAGTGGAAACAAAGCCTGTGGGAAAGACCACACTTTCCATTAGAATTATGGAGGTTTGCGGGGGAGCTAGCCCCACCAAAACTAACCTACTGGTGTGCATGTTACATGAGACTAAGAAAATACCCTCAGACCTTAAGAAGAACCTAATAATTCCAATTCCAAAGAAGGTAAGTGCTGATAGATGTGGACATTACTGAACCGTAAGTTTAATAAGTCATAGTTGCAAAATATTGATCAAATTATTTGCAGAAGACTGAAAGAACGGGTAAAAACATATCTTGGGAAAGATCAGTGTGGATTCCAGAGAAATATAGGTACACATGAGCCAATACTAACCCTGTGAATTACATTAGAAGATTGGTTGAACAAAGTCAGATGTACATTTATAGCACTTGTAGATCTAGATACAGCTTTTGACAGTGCTGACTGAAATACACTCTTTGAAATTCAGAAGACAGCAGAGATAAAATACAGAGAGTGAAAGATTATTTGCAACTTGTACAAAAACCAAATTAGAGTTATAAGAGTTGAAGTATGTTAAAATGAAACAGTGGTTGAAAAGGGAGTGAGACAGGGTTGTAGCCTATCCCCGACATTTCAGGAAAAAGAAATTAAAAAGTTGAGGTTTGCAGATTATGTAACTCTGTCAGAGACAGCAAAGGACAAGAAAGAGCAGTTGAATGGAATGGATAGTGTCTTGAGAGATATTACAAGATGAACATCAATCAAAGGAAAACAAGGGTAAAGGAATGAGTCAGGTGTCAGGAGATGTTGAGGGAATTAGATTAGGAAATGGGGCACTAATAGTAATAGATGAGGTCTTCATTTGGACAGCAAAAAACTTGACTTCAGCCACAGTAAAGAGGACATTAATGACCGATTAAAGCAAAAAAGGAATTTCTGAAACAGAGGAATTTGTTAAAGTCCCCTGTAGATGATCAAACTTGTCAAATTTTGCTGTTATCTATCCATAGATTTGTCAAACAAGCCCACACATGAGCCAGCAAATTTGTCAGTTTAACCTCACTCTTGAAGCAGACATTTTTTTATATGTATTTTGACATTAGTGGGATTGGCTAAAATTCACATAAAACATATCTAGCATTGACTCTGGCACTCTGTTTAGAGGAGGAGGAGAAGGAGAAGAAGAAGAAGAAGAAGAAGAAGAAAGGGGGGGGGGGGGGGAGAAGAAGAAGGCTCTAGTCTAGGGAATGGTTTAAATTGAGGGAGAAATATGTATGTGAAAACCTGTTAAAGGAAATGTTACACTTGGGCCCTTATGATTACACTAACTTTCTCTGAATAGACAGTGAAACTTTTAATGATTAGATGTGTGGCTAGGCCAGGAGCTCCACCTGCAGGGACCGAGCCACTTAGTGCAAGTCTTCTTGGATGGGGCCAATTTGGTGACTTACATGTCGATGAGAATGAAATGGAGAAAGCAACACTCGGGTGGAGAAAACCTCCGCCCCAGCCAGGAATTGAACCTGGGCCCCTTGCATGGCATTCCAACATGCTCACACTCAGCTTTGGCAGTGGACAAAACTTTTTAATAACTTGTTTAGAGTTACTTTGCCCTCACATTGGAAAAAGAAGATATAACTATGTGAAAAATTATTCTCTTCTTCTTGGTCCTCTAATGACAGTTCATCACAACATGGGAACATATAGCATACAGCACCATGGAAGAACTGGAGAGCTTCGATATTTATTTGTTTATTTTCCTCTCCCATTTGTATGTTGCGTGTAGAATATTGATTTTCTTCTTAACTTTTACGTGCATACTATATGGCTGGGAAAATTTGACATGTCCACTATTCACTAGTTTGCTAATTGCCAGTGCTATTTAGTTTTTAACCTTGTTAATAGTTTCCATTGTTCTGGAAACTCATAATACAGTGCGGTAGATTAATCTAAACTCTTTTTCACAAAACATATCTGGAGAAACATCAACACATCCAAAGTGCATCATCTTGGCAAATTTTCCATCAATCAAAATTTCTCTCCTACATGCTCTGTGTGTGACAAAAATGTCAAACAGTGCTGCACAAAGTCAGATATTTGGCGAACATAGTAGTTTGACAAATTCTTTGATTGTGGAAGCGGGGCCTAACCTCTATTAAAATTTAAGTATTAGGTAGACTTCTCTGAAGGTGTTTGTCAGGAGTGTAGCTGGTACCAAAGTGAACCCGAATGACAAACATTTGGACAGAAAGAAAGCAGAAGCTTTTTAAATATGATATTGCAGTGCCTGTGTTATTCTGAATTATTATGCAACGTACCTATGCAAGTATGTCCAAAGGAAGAGGCACTGTGGCGATTCCATCTTTTATAAAATGCGTTAATTGTACACATCGACACTGGGCAAGCGACTTTCAAGTAAAATGTCTTCCCTAAATGGGAATGTACATAATGGATGCACAAGTACACATTGTAGATACATGGTTGATGCCACAGGGAAGTTTGGGTCTGGCTGTGAGTCATGCACGGGTAACCAAATGGTAAGGCCACTGCTCGCAATAAGGAGATACCCAGATTCGATTCCTGGTCCGGTACAAATTTTCGTTGTTGTCATTCCATTCTAAGCTGATGGTTGTCCATGTTTACAATTGCAATTATATTAAAAGTTTTCAAACTGTGGTGCTGTAGAAGAATGCTAAAGATTAGATGGGCTGATGGAATAAGTACAGAAATAGTAGGTACAGAATTGTGTGAAACAGGAATTGATGACCCAACTTGAAACAGGAGGGATTGGTTAGTAGGACACAACCTGAGGCATCAATGTATAGTTAATTTGATAATAGAGAAAAGGTGTTGGGGATATTCTGAACCCCTCTCTGTTGTTGTTGTTGTTGTTGTTGTTGTTGTCTTCAGTCCAGACACTGGTTTGATGCAGCTCTCTATGCTACTCTATCCTGTGCAAGCCTCTTCATCTCTGAATAACTACTGCAACCTACATCCCGCAGCCAAATATCGAGTTAATCAGGATTAAATGCTGACTTGACCGCAGTTAACATTTAATTGGCATTGGTGCAGTCGGCCCTTGGTCTCCCTCTACGATTTTTTCCATCCATGCTGCCATCCAACACTAAATTGGTGATCTCTTGATGCCTCAGAACGTTGCCTACCAACCGATCCCTTCTTCTAGTCAAGTTCTGCCACAAATTGCTCTTCTCCCCAATTCTATTCAGTGCCTCTTCATTAGTTACGTGATCTCCCCTTCTAATCTTGAGCATTCTTCTGTAGAACCCCATTTCAAAAACTTCTATTCTCTTGTCTAAACTAGTTATCATCCATGTTTCACTTCCATACATGGCTACATTCCATACAAATACTTTCAGAAAGGACTTCCTGACACTTAAATCCATACTCAATGTTAACAAATATCTCTTCTTCAGAAACGCTTTCCTTGCCGTAGACAGTCTACGTTTTATATCCCTTCTACTTCGACAGTCATCAGTTATTTTGCTTCCAAAGTAGCAAAACTTATATCTTCCTTTCTAGGCACTGTCCATTCCGTTCAGCTGCTCTTCCAGACAGACAGAGTTACTATGTCATCAGCAAACATCAAAGTTTTTATTGCTTCTCCATGGATTTTAATTCCTACTCCAAATTTTTCTTTAGTTTCCTTTACTGTTTGCTCAATAAACAGATTGAATAACATCAGAGATAGGCTACAACCCTGTCTCACTGCCTTCTCAACCACTGCAACTGCCATCTGGTTTCTGTACAAATTGTAAATAGTCTTTTGCTCCCTGTATTTTACTCCTGCCAACTTCAGAATTTAAAGGAGAGTATTCCAGTCAACATAGTCAAAAGTTTTCTAAGTCTACAAATGCTACAAACATAGGTTTACTTTTCCTTAACTTATCTTCTAAGATAAGTTGTAGGATCAGTATTGCCTCGTGTGTTCCAACATTTCGATGGAATCCAAACTGATCTTCCCCAAGGTTGGCTTCTACCAGTTTTTCCATTTGTCTGTCAAGAATTTGTGTTAGTATTTTGCAACTGTGACTTATTAAACTGGTAGTTCAGTAATTTTCACACCTGTCAGCACCTGCTTTCTTTGGGATTGGAATTATCATATCCTTCTTAAAATCTGAAGGTATTTTGCCTGTGTAAAACATCTTTCTTACCAGATGGAAGAGTTTTGTCATATACCAGATGGAAGAGTTTTGTCATAGCTGGCTCTCCCAAGGCTATCAGTAGTTCTAATGGAATGTTGCCTACTTCTGGGGTCTTGTTTTGTCATAGGTCTTTCAGTGCTCTGTCAAAGTCTTCACACAGTATCATATCTCCCATTTCATCTTCATCTCTGTCCTCTTCCATTTCCATAATATTGCCCTCAGTTACATCACCCTTGTATAGACACTCTATATACTCCTTCCACATTTCTGCTCTCCCTTCTTTGCTTAGGACTGGTATTCCATCTGAGCTCTTGATATTCATACAGATGGTTGTCATTTCTCCAAACATCTCTTCAATTTTCCTTTAGGAAGTAGTGATACATGCTTCCACAATCTTTTACATTTGTCCTCTAGCCATCCCTGCTTAGCCATTTTGCACCTCCTGTCGATCTCATTTTTGAGAGACATTTATATTCCTTTTCGTCTGGTTCACTTAGTGCATTTTTGTATTTTCTCCTTTCATCAATTAAATTCAATATCTCTTCCATTACACATGGATTTCTACTAGCCCTTGTCATTTTACCTACTTGATTCTCTGCTGCCTTCACTATTCCATTTCTCAAAGCTACTCATTCTTCTTCTACTGCATCTCTTCCTGCTGTTCTTGTCAATTGTTCCATAATGCTCTCTCTGAAACTGTCTACAGCCTCTGGTTCTTTCAGTTTATCCAGTATCCTTAAATTTCTATCATTTTGCAGTTTCTTCATTTTTAGTCCACAGTTCATAACTAATAAATTGTGGTATGAGTCCACATCTGCCCCTGGAAATGTCTTACAATTTAAAACCTGGTTCCTAAATCTCTGTCTTACCACTATGTAATCTATCTGAAGCCTTCCAGTGTCTCCAGGTGTCTTCCATGTATATGACCTTCTTTTATGATTCTTAAACCAAGTGTTATCTATGATTAAGTTATGCTGTGTGCAAAGTTCTACCAGCCAGCTAGGTCTTTCATTCCTTACCCTCAGTCCATATTCACCCACTACTTTTCCTTCTCTTCCTTTTCCTACTATATTTATTCTAGTTCCCCATGACTATTACATTTTTGTCTCCCTTAACTATCTGAATTATTCTTTTATCGCATCACACATTTCTTCATTCTCTTCATCATGTGCGGAACTAGTTGGCATATAAACTTGCACTACTGTGGTAGGTGTGGGCTTGATGTCTATCTTGTCTACAATAATGTGTTCACTATGCTGATCATAGTAGCTTGTCCACATTCCTATTTTGTTATTCATTATTAACCTTACTCCTGCATTACCCATATTTGATTTTGTATTTATAAACCTATATTCACCTGACAAGAAGTCTTGTTCATCCTGCCACTGAACTTCACTAATTCCCACTATATCTAACTGTAATCTATCCATTTCCCTATTTAAATTTTCTAACCTACCTGTCCAATTAAGGGATCTGACATTCCATGCTCCAATCCATAGAACACCAGTTTTGTTTCTGCTGATAACGATGTCCTCCTGAGTTGTCTCCACCTGGAGATATGAATGGGGGATTATTTTACCTCCGGAATATTTTACCCAAGAGGATGCCATCATCATTTAACCATACATTAAAGCAGCATGTCCTCAGGAAAAATTACAGCTGTAGTTTCCCCTAGCTTTCATCCGTTCACAGTACCAGCACAGCAAGACCATTTTGGTCGATGTTACAAGGCCAAATCAGTCAATCATACAGACTGTTGCCCCTGAAAAGGCTGTTTGCCCCTCTTTAGGAACCACACGTTTGTCTGGCCCCTCAACAGATAACCCTTCGTTGTGGTTGCATCTACAGTACGACTATCTGCATCGCTGAGGCACGCAAGCCTCCCCACCAACGGAAAGGTCCATGGTTCATGGGGGAACCCCTCCCTATCACTTCTGAAATCCAATTATTATTCATTCATGTGCTTTTTTTTTTTTTTTTTTTTTTTTTTTTTTTTTTTTTTTTTTTTTGGTACAGCAACACTAAGTCTGTGCAGTCTTTTAAGTGAGAAGGTATTTTGAAATAATACTTAAAACTCAACTCAAGTGCTCATCTGATTCTCGTGGCTCTTCATCGAATATATGGCTCATTTAAAACATGGCTTACTGAAAACAATAATTTATTGTCTAGGTAGGACGAGGTTTGCTCTGCTGGTTTCTGTTTTTTTTTATCATTCCTTTTATTTTGTGTCTTGTATTTCAGTATAATGTCACAAATCTGATTCCGTTCTGATATAAATCATTCATTTGTGCATAACAATTCCTTAACAGTTTCATGATGATAACAATTCCATGACTTCTACTTAACAACTGCTACTCTGTAGCTACTACTTCAGAAAGGGCACAAAAATCCAATAAGTTGCAGTACAACAATGTTAAACAATATCAAGTTTATATCCAACGACATTAATACACAATTAGTTCTTTTGCAAATTATTACAAAAACATATTATAGAATAGAAAAAACTTCCAAAATATAAGTTTTATTGCCCAGATTGCAGTTGATACATATCCTGATTACTAGTTCAGAAAAGTTATACTGCCATCTTCAGATCATTGGATACATAAATTATGAAGGCCGTATGTGTGGCATATTGGCATCTAGCCATTGAAAACACACAGGTAAACTCGCAGAAAAGACACTCCCATGCAAGACTAAGTACACTAAAATAAAAGCCGTACTTTATCAGTTTCTGCAGTTACGATTTTCATTCTAATGTACTTAGTGTTCCATGAGGGTGTTATTATTCACATATCCGATGATCTGAAGATGGCTATATAACTGTGCTAAAACTAGGAAACAGAATATTTATTAATTGTGATCTGGGCAATAAATTGTATAATATGGAAGCTTTTTTTACACTGTCATAGAGATTGCTTTCCTTCTGACAGCGTAAGAACATAACATAATATAGAATGACATTAATAATTTCAAATCTATAGTACTAATAAAGACAAGTCATAGTTTAACTTTGTTACCAAAAATCTCCAAAAATTCGTGACCGATTTACTTCAAAATTTTACACGATACTGTAATAAATGTTCAACAGACATAGGTTTCATGTTTTTTAAATATATATGTAGTTTAATGTTGGTGCCAAAAATCTCAAAATATTCTTGAGAGATTTACTTCATAATTTTACGTGATACTCTAATAAACACACAGAATGACGTAAGTGACCTTTTTTTTAAATGTATGTGTACTAAATAAAAGAGAAACAATATAAGGAATAGGATAGATTGCTACTCACCATAAAAATGACGTATTGAGTTGCAGATAGGCACGACAGAAAAAAAAACTGATGCACATGCAGTTATCGAACAAAACCTTCTGAAGCAGAGAAAACATACATTCGCACAAGAAAGCACACCCTATTCACACATAGCCACTGCCACACTTAGCCGTCACCACCAGCAGCTCTGACAGGAATGCGACTGTCACGTGAATAACAATTTGGAATGGGGCGGGGAAGGGGAGGAATAGCAGGGTTTGGATGGAGGGGGGGGGGGGGGAAGAGCAGTGTCTGGCAGGATGTGGAGAGATTAGAGACCGCCAGACACAGCACCTGGAGGTGGATTAGAGGGGAAGGAATGGGCAGTGAAAAAGGAGGAGAGTGGAAAAGGAGGGGAACAGAGAAGGGGAAAGGACAGACAGGAACATTGGCAGAGGGCGGCACACAAAAGAGGATGTCAGAATGTGAGAGGGGAGGAGGTGATAGGAGGAGCAGGTGGATACTCTTGGGTGGAGGGTAACGGGGGAATGGGTTGCCGTAGCTTGAGGCCGGGATAATTTCAGGACTGAAGAATGTGGTGTAAGGATAACTCCCATCTGCACAGTTCAGAAAAGCTGGTGGTGAAGGGAAGGATTCAGATGACCTGGGTTGTGAAGGCCATTGAAATAAAGAATGTTATGTTGTGCTACAGGGTGGTCTACTTTGCTTCTGGCCACAGTTTGGCAGTGGCTATCCATCCTAGTGGACAGCTGGTTGATAGTCATACCACAATAAAAAGCTGTGCAACGGTTGCAACACAGCTGATACACAATATGGCCGCTTTTGCAGGTGGCCCGGCATTTGATGGGGTAAGATAAGCCTGTGACAGGACTGGAATAGGAAGTGCAGGGTGAGTGTATTGGACAGGTCTTGAACCTAGGTCTTCCCCAGGGATATGATCCTTGTGACAAGAGGTTAAGATTGGGAGTGGCATAGAGATGGACTAGGATGTTGTGGAGGTTGGGTGGGTGGTGGAACACTACTTTAGGAGGGGTGGGAGGGATCTTGGGTAGGAAGTCCCACATTTTAGGGCATGATGGGAGATAATCAAAGCACTGATGGAGTATGTGGTTCAGTTGTTCCAGACTGGGGTGATATTGTGTGACAACTGGCTCACACTTTGGTAACCAGCTCTTCGGCTCTTGGGGGTGGTGGGAGGATTGGGGGTGTTTGGGGATGTGGAACAGGAAGTCTGTTTACGAACTAGGTCTAAGGGGTAGTGCCTGTCTGTGAAAGCCGTGGTGAGACCTTTAGAACACTGGAAAATGGATTTCTTGTCACTGTAGATTTGCAGTCCCCAGTGAGTGAGGCTGTATGGAAGGGACATTTTGATGTGGAAGGGATGAGAGCTGTCAAAATGTAGATACTTTCGGTGATTGGTGGGATTAATGTCGATAGAGGTGTGGATGGAGCCATCAGAGAGGAGGAGGTCAATGTCCAGGAAGGTGGCACACTGACTTGGGGAGAACCAGGTGAAGTATATAGGAGACAAGGTGTTGAGGGAATGAGGATAGGGTGTCTTGGCCTTGACTCCAGATCATGAGGATATCATCAGTGAACATGAACCAGGCCAAGGGTTTCAGGTTCTGGGAGGCTAGGAAGGTTCCTTCTAAATGGCCATAAACAGGTTGGCATGGGAGAGTGCCCTGCGGGTGCCAATGGCTGTGCTGCAGATTTGTTTGTATACCTTCCCTTCAAAGGAGAAGTAGTTATGTGTTAGGATGAAGTTAGGTAGGTGAAAGAGGAAAACAGTTGTGGATCTGGAGTGTGAAGGATGTTAGAAGAAATAGTGTTCAACAGCGGCAAGACCATGGGCATGAGGGATATTGGAATTAGGGAAGTGGCGTCAACAGTGACCAGTAGGGAACTGGGAGGTAAAGGAGTGGGGACATTGGAGAGTCGATGAAGGGAGACTTTGATGTGAGAGGCTAGATAACAGACAGTTGGTTGGAGGTGTTGGTCAATGAGGGCCGAAATCCTTTCCATGGGGGCACAATAACCAGCTACATTGGGGCATCCATGGTTGTTGGGTTTGTTAATTTTGGAGAGCATGTAGAAGGTGGGTGTGCAGGGTGTCATAGGAATGAGGAAGGAAATGTATTCAAGGGAGAGGTTCTGGGAAGGGCCTATGGCTTTAAGCAGGGATTGAAGGTTATTTTGGACTTCTGGGTGGGATCATTCTGCAAGTTTATGGATGACAGGTCAGGCAATTGGCGGAGACCTTTCACCTGGTAGCCACTGCAACTCATCACTACAATGGTGGAGCCTTTGTCAGTAGGGAGGATGATTAGATTAGGATGTGTTTCGAGACTTTGTATGGCTGTCCTTTCCTCTGCTGAAAGGTTGGTGTTCTTAGGAAGGGACCTGTGGAAAGATGGTGAGGTCAAGTTGGAGGTAAGGAGTCCCTGTGAGGTGAGTAGGGGGAGTTAGGTGGGAGTAGGGGATCACAGTTGCGTGGTGACTGTTGGAATTAGGTTGACTTTGGTTGGGACGATTGATGGCAAAGAAGTGTTTCCATTGCAGGCACCAGAAAAAGAAGATTAAGTCCATGACAAGTCCAACATGATTAAATTTGGATGTAGGGCTAAAGATGAGGCCTTTGAATAGGACTGAAACTTCTACAGGGCTGAGGATTTTGGTGGAAAGGTTGACAACAGTATTCCGGGGTTGTTTGGGCTCTGGATTTGGAGTGTTGGTAGTGGGTTCTTGTGGGATGTGGAAAGGTGAAATTGTCTGTGTGCTGCGAGAGGTTGACATGGAGGAGCACTGTGGCTAGGATAGGGGTTGGACACTGGTGCCCCAAGAAGGCAGTAAGATGTCAGCAAATTGGATAACTTATGAAGGTGGTGTCTGTAATGCTCTTCCAGATGCTGGAGAGCAAGGGATTCAATTTCAGAAATATGTAGTAGGAATTGCACACTAGCAGTATCTTGCGGATGGAGGCGGGGTGGTTCTAGGATGCCTGTGCCATGGAAATGTGTTTTTGCAGTACCAGGTTTATGAGGAATAAGGACTGATGGAATCTGAAAAGGTGGAGGTCATTGTGAAACGAGGGGTGGGATCCAGAGAAAAGAATTTTTATGGTTAGGCCATTTGGGAGGATTTCATGGTTTAGGCAGCATTTAAGGAACAGGATATGAGACTGGATTTTAGCCAAGAAAAGGTATACTTCTCTGAACTGGTGCAGAAAAATAAAGCAGGCGTCCATTGTAGCAGGGATGGCGTTGGTAAAACTGGAAATGACATAGGAAGTAGGTAAATGAGGTTGTTGGGAGGAGCTAGATGACAGATAAAGACCAGTAAAAATGCTTAAAAGCATGCAGAGACATGAACAGATATGCAAAAGGCACATAGATACACAAAAAAATGCATACACATACACAGAAATATGCACATATATGTGAAAATACACACAAATATGTAAAAATTGTACAAAAATGTGGGAAAAAAGGAATGTATGAAATGTGGATGTTTTTGTGCCGTGTGGAAGTTTGTGTGCCACAGGTAGGTGGGGAAAATAATACATGAAAATACGCAAGGATGAGTGAGGAAATGTGATCAATATGAATAATTATAATAATTGGAGGGAGGGATTTGAGACAAGAGATGCTGCACGAACAATCTGAGCGTTCACTTAGCCTTACATTGTGCACATATGGGATCATTGATACAGTGGGGCTCAGAAGTCACATTGTGTGCGGTGTGGAAGGTGATGAAAATACACATGAAGGAAGAGAGAGAATGGACACTGAGAACCATAATGCTTTGGAGACAGTAACGAAGGAAAATAACACAGGATTGTGGGATGGAAGAAAAGCTGTTAACAAAATCAAATTATGGAAACTCAAGATTGGAATAACGACAATATAAGGATAGAATATATAGCTACACACCATAAAGATGGTCCATTGAGTTGCAGACAGGCACAGCGAAAAGACAGATACACTTGCAGTCATAGGTCAAAGCCCCCCATAGCAAGGAAAACATTCACACAAGCAAGAAAGCAAAAGGAGAGGAGGGGGAGCAGGGAAGGGGAAATGATGGACAAGTACATTGGCAGAGGATGGCACACAGAGAGAATGAGGGAATGTGTGTGTGTGTGGGGGGGGGGGGGGGGGGGTGATAGGAAGAGGGGCTGGAAACTGTTTGGTGGAAGGTGTGGGGGGCAGCAGGTTACTGTACGTTGAGGCCAGGGTAATTTTAGGAGCAGAGAATGTATTTGAAAGATAACTCCCATCTGCGCAGTTCAGAAAAGCTGGTGGCAGAGGGGAGGATCCAGATGGCCCAGGTTGTGAAGCTGCCATTGAAATCAAGCATTTTGTATTCCGCAGCATGTTGTGCCACAGGATGGTGCGGACCTAGTTTACAAACAGATTTCCCATACCATTTCCCCACACACCCCCAACCCTCCCACCACCCTCAAGAGCCAGCTACAAAAGAGTGCCCCATTTGTCATCCAGTACCACCCAGGACTAGAACAACTGAATAACATACTCCATCAGCACCTTGATTATCTCTCATCATGCTTTCATATGTGAGACATCGTACCCAAGATCCTTCCCACCCCTCCTAAATGGTGTTCTGTCACCCACCCAACCTCCACAACATCCTAGTCAATCTTTATGCTACTCCCAAACCTAACCCTTGTCACATTGGCTATATCACTGGGGAAGACCTAGGTGCAAGACCTGTCCAATTCACCTGCCCAGCACTTCCCATTCCAGCCCTGTCATAGGCTTATCTTAACCCATGAAAGATTGAGCCACCTGCAAAAGCAGCCATGCTGTGTACCAGCTGTGCTGTAACAATTTCACAGCTTTTTATATTGGTATGACTACGAGCCAGTTGTCCGCCATGATGAATGGCCACCACCAAACTGTGGCCAAAAGCAAAGCTGACCACCCTGTGGCACAACATGCTGTGTAACATAACATGCTTGATATCAATGGCTGCTTCACATCCCAGGCCATCTGGATGCTCCCCTCCATCACCAGCTTTTCTGAGCTGTGCAGATAGGATTTATTCTTACAATACATCCTCCACTCCCAAAATTGACCCAGCATCCTGAACCTACAATAACCTACTGCCCCCTTACCCTGCACCCAACAGTTTCCGCCCCCTCCTCCTATCACCTCCTCCCTCTCACACTCCCTCATCCTCTTTTTGTGCTGCCCTCTGCCAATGTACCTGTCTGTCCTTTCCACTTTCCTTCTCTCCTTTTCCATACCTCTCCTTTTCTGCTCTCCTTCTTTTCCTCTCGTTTTCTACTCCCCTCCTTTTCCTCTCACCTTCTTTTTCTCTCCTCTCCTTTTCTGCTCTCCTCCTTTTCCTCACCTCTCCTCTTCTTTTTCCACTCTCCTCCTTTTCCTCTCCTCTTCTTTTCCACTCTCCTCCTTTTCCTCTCCTCTTCTTTTTTGCTCTCCTCCTATTCCTCTCCTCCTTTTCCACTCTCCTTTCTCGCTCCCTTCTTTTGCACCCACACCCACATGATGCTGTGCCTGGCATCCCAAGCCCCTGCACGTCCTCCCAGATTGTGCTTTCCCCCTTCCCCCCAATACCCTGCTATCCCAGCCCTTCTCCACCCCACTCCAGATTGCTATTCAAGTGACAGTCGCATTCCTGTTGGAGCTGCCGGTGGTGGTGGTCGAGTGTATGTGAGGTGTGCTTGCTTGTATGAATGTGGGTATGTTTTCTTTGCTAAGGAATGGTTTTACTGATAGCTGCATGTGTATCAATCTTGATATTAGCAATGATCAGTTCCATTGCATGGGATAAAAACTGTAGAAGAAGACCAAGGAATGAATATAGTAAGCAGGTTCAAATGGATGAGGGTTGTAATAGTTACTCCAAGATGTAGAGGCTTGCACAGGATAGAGTAGTGTGGGGAGCCGAATCGAACCATTCTTTGGACTGAAGACCTGAACAACAACAACAACAATAACAAGCTTACAGTGAAGTTTGTGCATTTCACTCCACTGAAAATAACACAAACCTATAAACTTTCTTTTCCTTATTATGTGCTTATAATAGCGTGATGTTGAAGATGTTTAAAATTGATAATCATATTTCACTCGTAGTAAGTTTTATGGGGTTCTTCATTGACAAAAAAATTAATAAAGCTGGGGAATAACACTGTGTGCAACTAACCAATTATAAAAAATGTCTGACTCTTGAGATGTGGACACAGATTTTTGGCTGTCAGGCAAGCCTCGTGCGATACTTGCATGTACAGGAATTACCAGATGATTGCCTTAGAGAGTTTGGCCTGTTGACTAGCATTGAAACACTGCTGGCTGGCTTGGCAGAAATAGCTGAGCAGCAGCTGATTTAGATTTGCCTGTAGTGAAAGAAAATCTTTGCAGTGTGGAGAGATGGAAACTTTGATTCTGTGGAAATGAGCAGGACAACACCTGTGCCCATTTCACATTCTTATTACTGATGGTTTGTAATTTCTGTATCTGAACCATTCATTCCTAAAAGAATGTGATGCACAATCTTTGTCAAGTTTTGTGCTGTCGTCATCACAGAATCAGTAGTCTTCATCAAATGACTCCCTTTCATTACAGTAGTTACAAAGTGTATACTATATATGGTAGAACATTGATTTGAGAATTCCCTCAGACCCAAAGAAGTTAAACTCTCTTCTCCCCACCCTCGTCCTCCTTCTGTGGTGGAAGAGGTGGAGAAGTGTCTTGCTTGATACAGTAGCAGAGGGTTTCATAATCAAATCTGAACATCAGGCTGGATACATCATTCAGTATGAGCAGAATGATGAATTGTAGCTGTAACTGGAGGAATTTCTTTGCCCTGCTGTATATCCTTGGCACTGATAATTTCATGTATCAATCAGACTTTCTGAAGGAGTGAGTGTGGTGATACTGCTGCTCTGCGAAGTATAAATTTCTAAGCTAATGGATGTCTACAGATTTTCAGTATCATTTATTTGGTTTCCAACAGTAGCACATTTGCTGGGGTTAAATTTGTAATGACCTGACAAATTCTAATTGCACTGTACTTCATGGTGTTAATTTCATTGGGAACATATTTTGGGGCATTGCCATACAAAATGCTACAATTATTCAGTACTGAATGAAAGAGGCTGCAGTATAGGGAGGGTCACACCAATATGTTGGAACAGCAAAAAAGAGGGGGAAAAAAAGAAAAAAATTCTGTGACAATCTTCGCATGGGAATGAAATGTGTGATGTGTGACAGATAGCAGAAATGTCTTCAAATGTAGTTTAAAGAGCTTTCTCCTTAACAACTCCTCTTGTACCATAGGGGAATTCTTGAGTAGAGATAATCAGTCATTGTGAATTTAATCTATGGAACAAATAATTAACTAGCAACATGAGGGAAAGGTAGACTGCTACTCACCATAAAGATAACACGTTGAATTGCAGGAAAGATGCTTACACATTTAACTTTCACCCAAAGTGTTCTTCAGAAAAGCAATCACACACACATTCATTCGCACAAGCAAGCACACCTCATGCACACACTTATGATATCTCCGGCATCTCAGACCGGTATGATAACTGACTAGCCATCTAAGTGACTAACTTATGTATGCTTCTCATCATACTTGAGCCACTGCAAGTACTACACTCAGTTCTTTTCCACTCCTTTTGTGGTATATATTCCAAATGTCTGGTCTGTGTCATTTTGCTGTCTACGTAAATACCTAGCCATTTGGTTGAGCTTTTGACAGGAATGGTACATGGCCCTAGATGAAATGAGACTAACATATTATTCCAATGACATCTTGAGAAGATGACAGATGATGTTCTGAGAAGCTAACACTGATCATCACTGATTTTGTCCAAATTGATAACATATCCAGGGGTTAGCCAGTCAGTGGTTGGCACAACAGAAAGATTACAGAACAGTAAACCAGGGGTTGTAGGATCTGAGATCAACTCCCTAAGTGGACGCCCTTCCCCCTCCTCCACTCCCCACACTGCAAATAAACAGAAATAATGCTCAATATAATGTATTTATTACTATTTTCATAAAAGTCATGGGAAGGAAAAGCAAAGGAAAATTTGGGATTGCAAATAAATTCACTAGAAAAGATCATACTTGCAGCGTCCATGAGGACTAGGGTCTTCCACACTTTGCCCCATAATTTTTTTTTTTTCTATAAACTTTACGCTCACTCCTTAAATGTTTACTATTTGGTTAAATTTACTCTGTAAAAAAATCTGATCTCACTAGGATCACACTAACCTGTGCCAACTAGAGCATCAAATTTTAATATTGAGTATTTTAGGCTTTGCAATTTTTAGTCAGTGTATTAGTTATTGATGACTGCATAAAATCAAAGTTAAACACTAAAATATTTTGCTTTTTTAGTATTCTTGAGACTCCCCCCCCCCCCCTCCCACCCACCCACACACACACACACACACACACACACACACACACACACACACTCTGTTTCTCTCTTACAATCTGAGTGTAGTCTAGCATGTTCTTGAACACTATGTAATTCCTTTTGCTCCATATCTACGATCAATAGTCCCTGAAAGTCTTGCATTAATGTAACACGTCTCTCATCAGAGTCATTAACTGTCATTTTTGCATATAAATATAGAGTGCTGCTCATTCATGCCAAAAGGCATTCTTGAATAAAACTGGTAAGAGGGCAGATTTCTGCTGTTGCTTGACATGAAGTTGGCTAATGTTTTCTCTGAAATGAAGATGAGATTGAATTAGGAGACGTAAATTAATGAATTAAAACCAATAATAAATGGTAATCAGAATAATATTAAACTTACCTCCACAAAAATGAATCTACATCTACATCATACTCCACAAGCCACCTAATGGTGTGTGGCAGAGGGTACTGTCGGCATCACTATCTGATCCCTCTAACCCTATTTCACTCGTGAACAGTGAATGAGAAGAATGATTCTTGGTAAGCCTCTGTATTGGCTCTAATTTCTCAAATTTTCTCCTCGTGGTCAATACGCAAGTTGTATGTGAGGGGAAGTAATATGTTGTCTGACTCCTCCTGAAAAGTGCTGTTCCTCTTTCCGTGAGGCACAACGTCTCTCTTGTAACGTCTTCCAGTGAAGTTTGTTTAGCATCTCCGTAACGCTCTCTCGCCAGCTAAACAATCCCTTGACAAAATGTGCCGCTCTTCATTGGATCTTCTCTATCTCCTCTATCAGTCCTACCTGATAGGGATCCCAGATATGTACTCAAGAATTGGGCAAACAAGCAACTTATAAGCTACTACTTTTGTGGATGAGTTACATTTCCTTAAGATTCGTCCGATGAATCTGAGTCTTGTGTCTGCTTTTCCCACTATCTGTTTTACGTCGTCATTCCACTTAAGGTCGTTCTGGATGGTTACACCTAGATATTTTGCAGCAGACGCTGTCTCCAGCTGTTTGTCATCAATAGTGTAGCTGTATAGTAGTGGATTTCTTTCCCTATGTATGCGCAGTATGGTACATTTATTTACATTCACCGTCAACTGCAAGAGTGTGCACCATTCACCAGTTCTCTGCAGGTCATTATGCAAATTCTTACTATCTTCTGGTGTTGATACTTTGGCATAAACAACTGCATCATCTGCGAATAGCCTTAAAGAGTATCTGACGCTTTCTACTAGATCATTTATATATATTGGTAACAGCAGTGGTCCTATCACGCTTCCCTGTGGTACTCCGGATATTACCTTTACATCTGTAGTTCCGTTAAGAGCAATGTGTTGAGTTCTATCTGCAAGAAAGTCTTGAATCCATTTGCAGGTCTACTCCATAAGCTCATATTTTTTTCATTAAATGGCAATGCGGGACAGTGTCAAATGCCTTACTTAAGTCAAGGACACGGCATCAGCCTGAGTGCCATTGTCCACCGCGCAGTGGATCTCATGAAGGAACAGAACAAGCTGAGTTTCGCAGGATCTCTGTTTGCGTAATCCATAGAGGAGTTTTTCATTTTCCAAAAAAAGTAATAATTCTTGAGCATAAAACATGTTCTATAATTCTATAACAGATTGACGTCAATGATATATGTCTATAATTGTGTGGATCTGTCTTACGGCCTTTCTTAAAAATGGGAATTACCTGCACTTTTTTCCAGTCGTTAGGAACCTTTCGTTGCTCAAGCGGTCTACTATAAATTACTGCTAGGAAGGGAGCAAGTTCTTTCAATAATCTTTATAGAAGCGTATAGGTATCTCATCTGGTCCTGAAACCTTTCCACTACCAAGCAATTGTAGCTGCTATTCAATTCCATGAGTTATCTTAATATCTGCCATTTCGACATTTGCACGACGGTTTAAAGGAGGGACAGTGTTATGATCTTCCGCAGTGAAACAACTTCGGAAGACCAAATTCAGTATTTCAGCCTCCTCTCTGTTATCTTCCGTTTCGGTGCCGGTGTGGTCGCTGAGAGAATGAGTAGATGATTTTGACCCACTCACTGATTTTACATACAACCAAGATCTCTTAGGGTTTTTACTCAGGTCAGTTGACAACGTCTTACTTTCGAAATCATTGAACGCTTCTCTCATTGCTCTCCTGACACTCATTTTCACTTTGTTCAGCTTTTTTTTGTCAGCTGGGTTTTTACTTCTCTTGAATCTGAAATGAAGTGCTCTTTGTTTATGAAGCACTTTCCTAACACGGCTATTAAACCATGGTGGATCTTTCCCATCCCTTGAAACCTTACTCCGATCATACTTCTCTAGGGCATATTGAAGGATGCCTTTGAATTTTTTCAGTTTGTTCTCCACGTCTTCGTCCTCATCACCAAATATTTGATGCTGACTGCTGAGATATTCTGAAATTTGTATCCTGTCACCCTTGCTGAGCAAATATATGTTCCTACCTTTCTTAACATTCCTTGTAGGACCCATTGTCATAGATGCTGTCACAGCCGTATGATCACTGATACCTTTCTCTACGTTAACCAATTCAATAACTTTAGGTGTGTTTGTTGCTGGGAGGTCTAAGACGTTACCTCACGAGTTGGTTTTCTAACTATCTGCTCAAGGTAATTTTTGGACAAGACATTGAGAACAATGCCACATGATTCCCTGTCCCTGGCACCAGTTGTGATGGCATAACACTCCCAATCTATACCCTATTACAACGGCATGATCAGAAAAATTACTAATGATACTGTGCAAGCTCTGTCTGAAGCACTCTTACAACTAGATCCTGATCCAGGTGGTCTATAAAAGCATCCTTTGATTCCCCCAGATTAATTCACATTTAGAATTCACGATAACCTTGTTAGATTTTATCAAATTTTTTATTACAATAAACATTCCGCTATCATTGGTGCCTAACCTATCCTTACGATAAACATTCCAGTCTGAACTTAGGATTTCGTTGTCATTGACGTCTGTCTTCAACCAGCTTTCTGAATATATATCTTTTCCATTTGTAGATTCTCTCTGTTCAAATTTGCTACAATTTTGATTTTGGTTTGTACATCTGTTATTGAAATTGCTGAATCTATCCTTTCATAAGATCTCAGATCTTTTAAGAAGAAGAGATCTCCATGAGGAGGTTTTACAACTCCATTGTACTGAAGCCACAGTTTGGCATACACACTTATCATGAAAAGAGAGACATCTCTTAATACATTTTTATTGTCAATGGATAGTTCAAGTTGTGAACTTAGCAGAAACATTTTTAAGCAAAAAATTGCTCTTGCCATCTATCTTGCTTACACATTGCTCCAAGAGGGTATATTTTCAGTTTTTTTCTGAAGTCTCCTCCCAAAAGTATTACACAGAGCTCTGTGAGTTCACAGTAATTAGCTCTGTGTTGGTTTGTCTAATTCATTTTCATAAAAATCAGACATTTCCTTAATTTCTGACTCATTAAAAAACAAATCCACAATATTTTTGGCAGTGTGACAATTACTGGCATCAGTGCTTTTCCAGTTTTCTATTCAATGTTTAATAAATGGTATGTTAAGACTGCTTATTACACCAAGTACCTTACATTCAGATACACTTTCATAGGTGTGATGATGGATGGGAAATAAACTACTCTCTATCCATTACGTGCTCAAGTAATGTGTTTGCCCCATTAAGACATCCAGTGTTTGAGGCAGTTGTGTTGCTGCAGAGAATTTGTATATTGTCTCTAATACCCCAGTATGTTAATGAATTTCAAACAGCATTTTTTCACTTGCTCTTCACAAGAACCGTTATGTAGTATTGGAATGCCAATGAGCTGCTCACAGTCCCCAAATAATATTGGAAGTCTTTCCTCTTTTAGGCCCATGACATTTAATGCTGGCAACAGTTTACCATCCCAGTGAACAATAAGAAGTACATGGCATGAAAAATGGTTTTATTGTTTCAGACCATTCTCTTTTCTTCTTCTGATTTTATGAAGAGAACATTGATTAATACAGAAGTCTTCAGTATTGTAACTATGTGCCCCTGCCGTCGCCTGAAGAATATATACGGTATCTTACACTCAGTTGACATCTATCCAAGGCAGCCACTATAATTTTTTAATAATGAAGTCTTTGTTACTTCACTTTGCAGCATTGTCGAATGAACTACTATCAGAAGTATGTTCTAAAAAGTCACCATCACCAAAGTTAACTTCATCAGAACTTGAAAATGTCTTCTCTGATTCCTCAGATGATGAAGAGTTTAATACAGCAGAACATGTAGAAGTAGATGTTGTGCACTTTTGTTTCTCTTGCCTCGCCCTTCCTTGTTTATCCACAAGTATTTGGCTTACTCCACCAAGGGAGCCTTTACGCCAAGGATCTCTTTGTTGAATTAAAAACATCCTACCTTCCTACAACTTGATCATTTGTAGGGCATAGGTGTGTGCAATATCACATAAATTATTCACATTACTTATAAACTTATTTTCACAGCGCTTAACCCCCCCCCCCCCCCCCCCCACACACACACTTCGAAAGCAAGTTAATAAATATTTTTGAACAATGCTGAATAGCTCGTGTCGTTATTCTTGCTTTCTCCCAAGATACAATGCGCTCATGAACCACAAGATTAACTCTTTCATTAATGGTTAGTTTTACTTTTTGTAAGCTTCCAGCACTTCTCTATTTGATGATAGTCTGTGTCCTGTTATTTGGTGGTTTTTGTATCTCCTATTAAAAATATACATTTCTTGGCACTGCATAACTGATGTGATGCTTCAGTTAGTGACTGGAAAATAAATGCCACACGATCAATAACAAATAAACAACTGACTGCACTGCACATGCACATACTGATTAGCTGAGGTGATGTCAGTGCGACAGCTGCAAATAGTGTGAAAGATCGTATTCTTCGTCTGAGTTTGCACTTTAGTCATCACGGGTTACAATGTTTCAATTGCAGCAAAATTTTGTACAGACAAGTTTTTGAGTCATTCAAACTATATTTGCGGGTGAGTGCTAAGTCAGAAAATAAGGGACACCTTAATGAGGACTCTTCAAATCATTTCCCAAGAAGATACTGTAACTATAGCGCGAAGGACTTTGTATTCTGTTGGTTCATTTTTACCTTCGAGCAGTCCTCAGCATACAGTATGCTCCCGGCACTCTTTTGGGCCAAGGATTCAAAAACTGATCAATGAGAACTTTGAAAAAAAATAGGAACGTGAGGATTGAGTGCAGTCGTGCAGTATTAAAGTGACTCTCCCAAGAAGCGGTCCATTGGTGCAACCCTGCAATGTCTGTTTTTTGTCGTCAGTTAAAGAATTTGATTAAAAAGCTTCACATCCTGAGAAGAGTGCATCAGAATACATTCCACTGTACACCACCAGCTATCCTTGCCAATGTTTAGCGAAATGATGTGTTACGCTTGGTTTGCTGCCAAACTATGTGATGACAGTGAACTTTTTATGAATGTAAATCAGGTTTGTTTTGCTACAGCAGTTTTAAAATAACCATGAAATTATAAATTTGTGGCAGTTATAACATGTGCAAGATGCGCAGTTATAATATATGCAAGATGCGAGAAAATTAGTGCTTCTGCTGTTTTTATGACGGATATCACACTAACACAAGTAAATCATCAACTGTAAAATAATAAAGGCACCTAATTTTGTATACGAAGTTCTCGTGTCTGCTTTACAATCCCTGCCAGGAAATTTATTTGCAATCACAAAATTTCCTAGAGTAGGCGTGGTTCACTTATAAGTCCAATTTCATATGACCATTCTGAGATTACTTCAGCCACCTGCTTCTGACACAATAATGTCACTTTGGGACTTATCAATGACATATAGCTACAGATATCAAGGTCAAAATAGCATTTCTACATGGGCAGTGTACAATGAGTATGTAATAGGGCTCAGAGGTAAGTTCTTAGTTGCGGGTCGAAATAGTCTTTCTACGTCGGCAGTGTGCAATGAGTTTGCAAGAGGGCTCAGAGGTGATACCTATGGTACTTCCCTGTAGAGTGTATGTGGCCTGTAGAGTAAGTTATCTCTTCATTGTATGGAAATTACTCAATAATGCAGTATATTGTAGTTGCAGTAGATGAGATGGAGTGGGAACTGGACTTGGTGCATCAGTAAACTGATATCCGCCCTGTCGCATGCACCTTCGTAACTTCCAGGAATAATACTGTCAAATAGTCTTATTTTAAGACTTGTGGTTTGATGTCCATTGTTAATAGGCTCAAGGAATTCGTCTTACAGAATCAGTAACTAGTTATTGATATTTCATCCACCTTTGTGAGAAATAAAACTGACGCAACTGCATCAAATGCTCAAGGTGTGCCGAATTTATGCTGGAAAGGCACTTACAAGTTTGAAGTAGCTTCAACAAAAAAATGTGTACTGATGAGCCAAAACATTATGAACACTGTCTACCGCAAAATTGATGGCATTTCTGTCACACAAGGTGATAAGGAAAGTATATAAGGAGAGCAGGCGAATCGAGAATCATTCTAGTGGTACTGGTGCAAATGGGGAAATCCATTGACATAAGGGACTTTGTCAAAGGGCAGATCGTTATAGTCCACTGCCTTGTAACAAGCATCTTGGAAACAGTGAAACTGATTGACCACTTGCATGCCATTGTTGTGGAAAGTGACTGAAGGGTGCTGACACAACGATAGGCAATGTGGTTTGAGCATCCAGGCCTCATCATAGAATGTGGAGGTCAGAGGCTTGCCCACACTCTAAAACTGAGTATGTCAGAATCTGTGGCATATGTCGCAACAGATTACAATCCTGCTGTATGCACAGGTGTTTTGGAGTGTAAATTGTTGAACATGATCGCAATATCATCATCAGTTACAAATGCAATGGATATGGGATTATCGAGATTCAACCATGGATCAATGGCAATCTGGCACCTGGTCAGATGAATCGCATTCCTTGGTTCACCAGGTCATTAGCCATGTACGGGGTGCTGTTGTCAAGGCAAGTAGTTGCCTCTGATCACAATAACAGTTGAACACTCTTGTCTTTTTGGAACTTGGAAGAATTACATATGTGGTAAACATTTCAGCAGAGAAAGAGAGAGAGAGAGAGAGAGAGAGAGAGAGAGAGTGTGTGTGTGTGTGTGTGTGTGTGTGTGTGTGTGTGTGTGTAAAATGAGTCATCTCAAGCAGGCCTTGCAGATACGGATAGCATTCAGTAGAAATGCAGCTTCATTTAATGACACATCATTAATATTCAAATAAGCTAGTTATTTCACTCTGTATTACCATTCACACCTTTGCTTTCCAAGTGTAGAAATAGCTAGTCCTTACACTGATTAATGTAAGTCGTAGATATTTTTCACAGTGATGCATTATTTGCATTACTATATTTACAAATTGAGTTTGCTCTTTACACACAATTGTTGAGGAGATTAAAGGAGTTATCTCCTAATCAAGTTATATAAAATCTAGTACATCAGTTGGGTATTTCATATCAAATAAATTAGTGAAAATTTTTTCTGCATTCTTCATCTAGGGAAAAAGGATGAAGAATAGGGTGTGTAATATAATTTAGAGCAAAAACTTCAAATAGTTATTAAAAGTATTGTATGATTACTGACACTTTCTCTTACATAAATACCATGTTTCTAGTTTGCTGCCTGCACTCATTACAGTATCAAAGTGCTTTTCAAATTCTTACAGTAATATATTTCGTACTGTTCAGTACAAAAGTGGGTGGCAGTGCATACATATTGGTTCAGAGAGCCTCACATGAAAAACTCCATCAAACTGCTGATAAACCTGAACTTCAGAACTTAGAGATTTAAAATTTGAAGAGTTCACAGTAGCAATTATTGTCAACTTTAACAATAAAATTAACCTTCTTATCGTGTTAACCAGTTCAGTTAAAAATTCTTACCCCCCTAACATTGACATAATTTTTTTAATCAAATTCTACCTTTGGATTTTTCTTTTACAGGTTGGAAGCACCCAAACGAGGAAACTGCCTATGACAAGATGAAATACAACACTAATATAAATACTACCAGAAGTGTAGATACATTATGTATGTTCAGTATGTGTCTCTTGTTTTGTATTAATGCCTACAACTGATGACAGACTGCACTTGTTTTCATTTTAAATAGTGCTGCACATCCGTGATTTAGAATATATTGTATTGTGAAAGTCAAACATTTTACCTGTTTTCCATGTTGTATATAAATAATGCATGAACACACACACGTTATTATAACCTTTATACAAGGCGGTCAGGAACTGTCTGAAAAACTAATAAGGGTGTTGAACCTAATTCAAAAGCAAATTTCCCTGGCTATCACACCCAATCCTGGTACTGTCCTTCCAAAAAACAACTTAGGAGTACACCTCTTGTCACTCAGTATTATCCTGGTCTTGGACATATTAATCAGCTACTTTGACAAGGCTATGATTTCCTAAAATCATGCCCTGAAATTAGATCCATTCTGTCTAATATTTTGCCCATCACACCTAGAATAGCTTTTCTTTGCCCTCCCAATATCCACAGTACCCTTTCAGATCCTATGCTCCTTCTGTACTCATTTTCCTACCCTACAGCCTGTGATTATTGCTGCTGGAAGATTTGCCCTATCTATGCACCCACCACCACAACCTATACCACCCCTGTAACTGGCAAAATGTATACTTTCAAACAGAGAGCCATCTGTGTAATGACACCTGTCGTATACCAGCTGGTACGTAAACACTGTTCAGTTTTTTACATTGGCGTGACTACCACAGTTATATCAGGATGAAGGGACATAGGCAGAGGGTATATACTGGCAACACTAAAATTGTGGTGCAGAGCTTGCTCTACAACACGAGTTGTGACCTCAGTGCCTGTTTCACCACACATTCCATCTGGATTCTTCCCCCTAAAACAAAACTGTTGTTGTCAGCATGGTGTGAGATGTGAATATGGATTCCTGATAAATAAAATATTTTCAGACTTGTAACTGTTGAATGTTTCTGCCAAAAGTTGTACCAGTTTTTGCAGCCACAATAATAATGTGATCCGCAAGAATGTAAAAAATGGGCCTTCACCAGCTGAGATGTAACTATCTCAACAAATTGATTGAACTAAACAAATGCAGAACTACTCATTAATTTAGAGATGAAATGTTGTTACAAAAATGTTCATGAAATTTACATAACTTTAGATCTGCATTCTTGGTGTGTAGCTTAGCTCCAAATACTCCTGAGCTCTTCTGCTGTGTTACTATACGTGCAAAACTAAATGTGTGATGTATGAAATAAATTCCAGGCACAGATTTTCCACAAGATTGCTTTATTCACATGCAGGATGTTCGGTGGCAAAAAATATCTAAAGAAAGTTCTACATGCTGTGCAGTTGCTGGTTTGTAACAAACTGCCTCCCTGCTGTAAGCAAACCGCTAGTATTTATAAGATGATTTACAACCATGGACAATTAGAATTTACGAATTTTATGAAATGTAAGTTAAAGGTGTGTAACAAAATTAATTCACATACAATAGAAAAATAATGCATTACAATTTTGTGTGGACACAGTCATAATTAAGTTAAGAATTCTGAAGTAATTTACAAGTTTCCAGAAAATAAGAATACATATTACATTCTAGTTAATTATAGTCCAAAGAAAGAACAAAAAGTATTCCTGCCATTTGTATGAATTGCAGATATGTTTGTCAAAAATAGCTAGCAGGTTTGCCAAAAATAAATTTGTAAGCTGCAGAAATATGCTTTCTTTAGGTAGGTTATTACAGCTCTTCAGAAATATTAATTAACAGACTCATTGCTGTAGCAAGTTTAGATCAATAACTTAGTAATATTTGTAGCATATTCACAAACTTGTTATTGAGTGCAGAATACAATAGCAAATTCAGACGTTACATTAGTTGCCTTAAAAAGCCTAATTACTGGTATAGGTGCATTGTAGCATCGTAAACAATTAAGCATAAAGTAAATGTAGTCTCTTCAGGCGGTGGTAAAGGATGCTCCAGGAGCTGTTTTATTACATACAGGACACCAGTTTCTTAGAACTCTACAGATGGGAAGTGGTGTTACATGTCCTTGGTTCTCATCATCTACCTGGCCTTTATTTACATTAATTTCTTTGTTGTATTTCTTTCTGTACCCTCTTTTCATTTTCTATATCTTTTATGATCTGACCTGTCTATTCACCCCCCCCCCCCCCCCCCCCCCCCACTCCACCTCTTAACTTTCTGTTCTTATTAAATTATGTGTGGTGTTTTTTCAGTTATCTCTGTATTGCATATTCCCCTATCTTCCACCTTTAAGCTCGCAGATTCTCAAATCTCATCTGGTGTAGTCTCCCATGACCCTTGGTTCTGGGCAACTTTTCCAGGCTCTCCCCATTTCCATAACCCCACCATTCCTTTCCCTTCATCCATTCCTTCCATTTTATATGTGTGTTCTCCTGATGCCATTCGGCAAGTAGAATTTTTATCAGTCCCATTATATTATACCACAATATAAGGAAAAGAGAGATTGCTATTCACCATAAATATGACATATTAGGCAGGGACTAGACTGCCAACAGGCACAGAATTGGGAGGCTGGGAACAGAAAGTGGAGAGTGAGAAAGGAGAGGAGTGGAGAAGGGGAAAGATGGGTGGATGCGTTAGCAGAGAATGGCACTCAAAGAGGGTGGGAGACGAGAATAGGCAGGAGGTGATTAGGACAGAGGGGCTAGAAACTGTTAGTGTAGAGTGTGGGGACAGTAGGTTACCATAGGTTGAGAATGGGATAATTTTGGGGGCAAAGAATGTGTTCTAAGTATAACTCCTGCTCAGTTCTAAAGCTGGTGGTGGAGAGGAGGATCCAGATGGCTCAGGTAGCAGAGCAGCTATTTAAATCCAGAATGTTATTCCATAGGGTTGGTAGACATTTGGTTGGTAGCCGTACCGATATAAAAAGCTGTGCATTGATTGCAGCAGTGCTAGTATTTGATATGGCTGCTTTCACAGGTGGCCCGACCTCTTGTGGGGTAGAATTAGCCTGTGACAGGACTGGAATCGGAAGTGCTGGGGGAGTGGGATTAGGCAGGTCTTGCACCTGGCTCTTCAGACAGGGACATGATCCCCGTAGCAACAGGTGGGATTGGAAAGTGGCGTAGGGATGGACTAGGATGTTGTGAAGTTTGGGTGGACGATGGAACCCCACTTTAGGAGGGGCAGGAAGGACCTTGAGAAGGATGGACCTCTTTTCAAAGCACAATGATAGGTAATCATAGCCCTGGCGAAGAACATGGTTCAGTTGTTGGCAGTCTGGGTTGGTATTGGCTGACAAAGGGGCAATCCTTTATAGCTGTTATTTGGGGGTTGTAGGATGACGGGGGGGGGGGGGGGGGGGGGGGGGGGGGGGGGGGGGGGGTGAAGGGAAATGGCATGGGAGATCTATTTGTGGTATAGTGCCTGTCTGTGAAGGCTTTGGTGAGACCCACAGCATACTGTGGCAAGGGAGTTCTCGTCACTGCAAATATGCCATCCCTGGGTGGTCAGGCTGAATGGGAGGGAATTTTTGGTGTGGAAAGGATGACAGTTGTTGAAATGCATGTGCTGTTGGTGGTTGGTGGATTTAATGTTGACATAGGTGTGGACGGGGCCATCAGAGGAGAGGGTCAACGTCCAGGGTAGCGCACACTGGTAGGAGGACCAGATGAAGTGGATGGGAGAGAATGTGTTGAGGTTGTGTAGGAATGAAGATAGTGTTTCTTGGCCCTGAGTCCTGATCATGAAGATATCATCACTGAACCAGAACCAGACTAGGATTTTGGTAGGCTAGGAAGGTCTCCTCTAGACAGCCTGTAAATGGGTTGGCAGACGAGGGTGCCATGCGAGTGCCAATGGAGGAGAGGTTCTACGAATGGTCAATTACATTACAGTCTACTTTTGACCTAGTGTTATGTTGCCACTACCTGAAGGGCAACTAGTCATGTACAACAAATTAATGTAAATTATGCCTCCCCCCTCCCCTCCCCCAGATATAATGATTTCCATAAAAGATCCACTTCTGTTCAGAGTAGACATTAAACATAGCTCAGTTACCTCTCTCAATAGTTCAGAATAAAGCATCTCAGTGATTTTTGTGTGTATGTGTGTGTGTGGGGGGGGGGGGGGGGGGGGGTTTCTGATATGATAGCCAGTAAAGAGAAAGTAAGAAAGTACTTCCACGAAATAAATTTATCACATACTAGCTGTGCCCCTTGGTGTTACCCACAGATAAACATATATAACAAACCATCCACACATATGTACCATCACAAAAGTTATCTTTTGAAGGTATTGAGGTACAAACCATTTGCAGCCCGGCACACGACACGACATTGGGAGGGAAGGTGGTACCATACACCGAGACGAGACAATGGGAGAAGCTGATAGAATACGTCGTTCACAAGTCACTCATTTACTTACGGAAAAATTCTTTATGCGGCAAAATAGCAGATTAAAAAAAGAGTCAGGAAAGGGAGTCAATAATTTTATGACAGTTTCCAACATGCCTACCATGGAAAAAATAGTAACTGTCTTGGCGTGTGTGTGTGTGTGTGTGTGTGTGTGTGTGTGTGATAATAATAGCAAGCCTTATTAAAAGCCTACCACATTCTCCATTTACAGATTTGATGTGTCTCTGGCATACAGCATTTAAATGAAAATAGTAACTGTCTTGGTGTGTGTGTGTGTGTGTGTGTGTGTGTGTGTGTGTGTGTGTGTGTGTGTGTGTGTCATAATAATAGCAAGCCTTATTAAAAGCCTACCACGTTCTCCATTTACAGATTTGATGTGTCTCTGGCATACAGCATTTAAATGACACTCATTGGGTGTCTTTAAGCATCTCAGAAGCTATAAGATACGCCCGAGGCTCAGCAGCTCATTTGCAATGGCTTGTATGGAAGTATTGTGTAATATAGAACATATTAAACGTTAAAAGCATTTTCACAAATAAGATGCAGTTTAAAAGTCAAAGAGGAAATAGCGTTTTCTAAGAATACTTGTTGTTCCACATTTCACATCAGTATTGTTCAGATATAGCTAACACTTGGTTCAAGAATCATGAAAGGAGGTTGTATACCTGGAAGAATCCTGGAGATACTAAAAGGTATCAGATAGATTACATAATGGTAAGACAGAGATTTAGGAACCAGGTTTTAAATTGTAAGACATTTCCAGGGGCAGATGTGGATTCTGACCACAATCTATTGGTTATGAACTGCAGATTGAAACTGAAGAAACTGCAAAAAGGCGGGAACTTAAGGAGATGGGACCTGGATAAACTGACTAAACCAGAGGTTGTACAGAGTTTCAGGGAGAGCATAAGGGAACAATTGACAGGAATGGGGGAAAGAAATACAGTAGAAGAAGAATGGGTAGCTCTGAGGGATGAAGTAGTGAAGGCAGCAGAGGATCAAGTAGGTAAAAAGACGAGGGCTAATAGAAATCCTTGGGTAACAGAAGAAATATTGAATTTAATTGATGAAAGGAGAAAATATAAAAATGCAGTAAATGAAGCAGGCAAAAAGGAATACAAACGTCTCAAAAATGAGATCGACAGGAAGTGCAAAATGGCTAAGCAGGGATGGCTAGAGGACAAATGTAAGGATGTAGAGGCTTGTCTCACTAGGGGTAAGATAGATACTGCCTACAGGAAAATTAAAGAGACCTTTGGAGAGAAAATAGCCACTTGTATGAATATCAAGAGCTCAGATGGCAACCCAGTTCTAAGCAAAGAAGGGAAGGCAGAAAGGTGGAAGGAGTATATAGAGGATTTATACAAGGGCCATGTACTTGAGGACAATATTATGGAAATGGAAGAGGATGTAGATGAAGATGAAATGGGAGATAAGATACTGCGTGAAGAGTTTGACAGAGCACTGAAAGACCTGAGGCGATACAAGGCCCCGGGAGTAGACAACATTCCATTAGAACTACTCATGGCCTTGGGAGAGCAAGTCATGACAAAACTCTACCATCTGGTGAGCAAGATGTATGAGACAGGCGAAATACCCACAGACTTCAAGAAGAATATAATAATTCCAATCCCAAAGAAAGCAGGTGTTGACAGATGTGAAAATTACCGAACTATCAGTTTAATAAGTCACAGCTGCAAAATACTAACGCGAATTCTTTACAGACGAATGGAAAAACTGGTAGAAGCGGACCTCGGGGAAGATCAGTTTGGATTCCGTAGAAATGTTGGAACACGTGAGGCAATACTAACCTTACGACTTATCTTAGAAGAAAGATTAAGAAAAGGCAAACCTACGTTTCTAGCATTTGTAGACTTAGAGAAAGCTTTTGACAACGTTAACTGGAATACTCTCTTTCAAATTCTGAAGGTGGCAGGGGTAAAATACAGGGAGCGAAAGGCTATTTACAATTTGTACAGAAACCAGATGGCAGTTATAAGAGTCGAGGGGCATGAAAGGGAAGCAGTGGTTGGGAAAGGAGTGAGACAGGGTTGTAGCCTCTCCCCGATGTTATTCAATCTGTATATTGAGCAAGCAGTAAAGGAAACAAAAGAAAAATTCGGAGTAGGTATTAAAATTCATGGAGAAGTAGTAAAAACTTTGAGGTTCGCCGATGACATTGTAATTCTGTCAGAGACAGCAAAGGACTTGGAAGAGCAGTTGAACGGAATGGACAGTGTCTTGAAAGGAGGATACAAGATGAACATCAACAAAAGCAAAACGAGGATAATGGAATGTAGTCAAATTAAATCGGGTGATGCTGAGGGGATTAGATTAGGGAATGAGACACTTAAAGTAGTAAAGGAGTTTTGCTATTTGGGGAGTAAAATAACTGATGATGGTTGAGGTAGAGAGGATATAAAATGTAGACTGGCAATGGCAAGGAAATCGTTTCTGAAGGAGAGAAATTTGTTAACATCGAGTATAGATTTAAGTGTCAGGAAGTCGTTTCTGAAAGTATTTGTATGGATTGTAGCCATGTATGGAAGTGAAACATGGACGATAACCAGTTTGGACAAGAAGAGAATAGAAGCTTTCGAAATGTGGTGCTACAGAAGAATGCTGAAGATAAGGTGGGTAGATCACGTAACTAATGAGGAGGTATTGAATAGGATTGGGGAGAAGAGAAGTTTGTGGCACAACTTGACTAGAAGAAGGGATCGGTTGGTAGGACATGTTTTGAGGCATCAAGGGATCACAAATTTAGCATTGGAGGGCAGCGTGGAGGGTAAAAATCGTAGAGGGAGACCAAGAGATCAATACACTAAGCAGATTCAGAAGGATGTAGGTTGCAGTTGGTACTGGGAGATGAAGAAGCTTGCACAGGATAGTGTAGCATGGAGAGCTGCATCAAACCAGTCTCAGGACTGAAGACCACAACAACAACATTGTTCAGATAAATAAATGTTTTATAGTGCACCATTTTTTAAAAAAAGAAGAAGAAGAGCTAATTCTGTTCAAAAAATTTTCCAAATCCAATTAGCAATTTCAGCGTGAAGGAGTAACAAACATACTCACACATAAACTTTCGTATTTATAGTATATATGGGATTCCTTGCAGACGTGGATAACGGGGCCAATATAGACCATGCCAAATGTGTAAAGAGGTTCCATTCTGGAAGCTCCCAAGCCACTTTTTCAAATTCCTTGACTACAAAATGGCAACTGACTAGCACAAGAAACAAACCAAACTAAGTTTGTTGCTTGATGAAATTGTTCAGGTAAACATTGCTTTTACAATGATGATGCATGACAGGACAGTCTCTCCAGAAGAAAAATTAATTATATGTGTTGTGCATCGAGATTTAAAATGCCCATCCTTCTTGGCTCAAAAAGAGAGTACCTGTCAGCTCGTTCCTCAAGATCAGTGTGAATGAGCTTTCTGTAGGTATACTCTGCTAATGCTATGTTCATTACCCATTTGACAGCCTAGTGACAAAATGATTCAATCACCCTCCATTTTCATGGTAGATTGAATATTTCGATAGAGAGAGTTTAAAAGATGAATCAAAAAATTACTAACACTCGATGCCTTGGAGAGATACATCAAAGGTTTTACATACATCCAAAAAGTGGAGAGTATCTGTGATTGATAGTTCACCATCCTGTACCCATAGCATTGCACTCTGTCTGTTTGTAAAATGTTCGCGACAAATGAGCTGTGAGTAATAAATAAGTACTGTTATTATAGACACTGTAAATAACGGTGATACATTTTGTCTTCCTCCACACAGTGAACTGCAAGTAATGGAAATTGACTATGAAAATCCTACATTTGTGATAGGAGTAGCTTTACTGCATGAAATGCTCAACAGAATTTTACACCTTACTATGGTATTTATAACGATCCAAACTCTATAGAGAACCTGTCTTCTGCAGTGGGCTTTTTTGAAATTTGGTTTGCCACATCAATGTGGGTTCCAAAACATTTTTGATTATTTGTGTTTCCCCCTTCATACTACTGTTCCATTCTTCGCATGAATAGATGACTGTGATATTATTTGCTTTTCAGTGGTCACAGATCTTAAATTTCAGTTATGTAGTTTATTTTTCTACATGTAGATTCGATATAATATAGGAAGTTAATGAATGTCATTATGTTTGAGGAATAACTTCAGTATAAAAAAGGCAAGTAACTTTGTAAAAACAGTTAACTTGTAAGCAGTCAGGATGGCTGGCCAGTACTTACCTTCAGCACTGCCCAGACATTCACTGAATGAATGCTAAGTAGAATAATCATTAATATTAAAAAGTCCTTCAGTTACAAATTGACATGCAGGTTGTTTGTGTATTAAATAATTTATAATCAACTTTAAATAAAGTTCTGTTATAAATGTGTATTGTTACCATGAATTTATTGAAATTCTAACAGATCTTAAATTCCACACATGAAAACAATGGAAAATCCAGGATGGAATGTAACAGTATTCTGAAAAGGAAAGTTGCTACTCACCATATAGAGGAGATGCTTAGTCACAGATAGGCACCACAAAAAGACTGTCACAAATATAGCTTTTGGTCAGTAAGGCCTTCAAGGCCTTCATCAAAACTAGATGACGCAGGCGCACACACACACACACGTATATATATGCAAACTCAACTCTCATACACGACTGTAGTCTCAGGCAAACTCCAGCCCCAAAAGTGAACCTAATGATGTTAGGAATTGTGTAGTAAAAAGTGTGATGGTCTTACAGCATCATAATGCAGCATTGTCCAATTCCACAAGAACTTATGTCCAAAAATCTTTTGCCAGGCTGAAAAGGCCTTGGATCATTTTATCTTTCTATTAAAACAAGTCTTGTGTGTATCACTGTACGAGACAAATAGGTCCCATCTGTTGCTACTTGCACAATGTATTGGCTATTGAACAATGTGCCTTCTGAGTACACTGCACAATGTTTTCGTATTGCTATGTGCACTTTTTGTATCGTGTCCCCTCATTCTACTTATCCTGCTTTTGTAAATCATACTCATTGAAATGAGATGAAGAGTTTGGTATTCCCATACTTTCTTCCATATGTACCTCTACCCGCAGAATAGAGCAGCATTTTAAAGAAAGCCTGGGTGTGGGTGTTCTGCAATCAAAAGGCTGTCCACAAACACTGAGGAATGAGTCAGGAATGTGTCGTTCAGACCAAGGAGTAATTCATTACGCTGCTGATGTGTTCACTCCAGAATCTTCAGACCAACTTCAAATGCAGCGTATTCCTTTGTGGAATGAAAAATGTAGTAAAGGAAATCATTGCAGAAGTTCCTCAATTTTGTGAACAGTCTCAATATACAAATACACACAAGCACATATTGTACCAACCAAATTCAAATACAGATATGAAGTCCACATACTTGAGCTGGCAGTTACTACAGCATGTAAACCATGTTGGCAGACCTCGATACACCACAAAACTAACTTCCTCCAAATTTCCCCCATTTGCCTAGTGCTGAAGGCATTGTGGGAAGGCTTCTATGATCCATGATATCCTGCGGAATGGTGGTTATTTAACAGTGAATGGTAGTTTAGTTTTGTCAGTTGTCTGCAAACAATTGGCAAAAGTCCTTGTCTTCACATAAACCCAGAGGAAATAATCTGGAGCTGTTAAATCAGATTTCCATCACATCACTGAAGCAGGATACCACATGGTTTGAAAATATTTATTAGAGTATAGCTATACTTTGGCATGTTGTGTAAGCCATTGTACCATCCTGCTGAAACCATATTTTGTTCAGCAACCCTCTAGTGTGCCATTTTAAAATGAGGAACCTGCACACCATAATACAACTGTGGATTTTCCTGAGATTAATAGCAGAAGTATTGCTTACTAACATGTCCAGTCATGAAAACGTTTGTTGGATCAGACATTAGCAGTTGTTGGCGAAATAGTGGTTCTCCGTTAAGCATTGCAAGAAAGTCAGTGCAGTTGATAAGTCTGCTTTGCCTATTATGTCTCAATTCTTGAACCATCTCTAGTTTATTTCACCAGCAAGTGCTGCAGTGGACAGTGCAAATTTTGTGAATGTCTAGGATTGTGTTCCAGTGACAAACGCACTCGTTTCAGATTCTCGTAAGTTCAAACATTTCTTCCCCACCGTGGTGACTGTTAGTTGAAGAAACTTACAATTGTTTCTCCACTGTCTAACTCACCTGAGAGTACTGTGCCTCTTGGGTACAGCCAAATGGCAAGATATAGCCAAACTGCAATTATTATTATGTCACAGTGTCTGCTGAGATTTCGTCATGGAACCAGTTCAGATAAAGGCTTTTACCACTGAATTCCCAACAGCAGACTACTACTCAATGGCATACTACTTACATCAGGCTGTTCCAGCTCGTCGGCTCCGTTGTGAGCCGCGGAGTGCTCCCTGCTCCAGGGAGCTGTGTCGCTCGCTGTGACCATTCAAGTGGGACGGCACGTGGCTCGGCTGGCTGAGGCAGGCGGCAAGGCGAGCGTTTTGATGTGCCAGCCGCGTCTTACAACATCGACAACCTCATTCTCTGAGCTGCTAAGACGTGGTGACATGCTACACCAGGAAATTTCCCATGTCCAGGAAATAAATAAGAAACAACTGTTTTACAAGAAATTGCATACTAAATTTATTGGGCCTCTGTAGCTTGACATTTTCTTTACATTACAAGATCAGAAATATCAGGCGTCAAAGTGTTCCCAGCGTTAATGAGGAGAATGGCCTCCAGTGTTGCATCCTGAAGAAACGATCGTTCCTTACTGTTTACTCTTTTCGTTGCTCAGAAAAGCTGCTCACAACAATACGTATATCCAAACAAGCACATGATCTGAGCAGCATTGTTGTGAAGCTTGGGAAACGTTTTTTTCCTGTAATGAACGATACCATCGTGACAAGTCCAACGTGTTGTAGTACCTCTCTTTCAACAAAGTTGAATTTTGCAAATCAATAATCTGCAACTGAAGTGATGATGAAAAGTCATCGGGGGAATCTGAAAAAGGAGTGCTGAACACTTCAAGTTCCACTTCCAAACTAGTGAGGTCTCGGAAACGTCTTTCAAACGACCTGATGAGCTGCTTTAACTTTGCTTGGTAATCGCCGAAAGTAGTAGCTTCAGGTAGTTTAAAGAAGCAAGACGATTGAAGAACGTTAAATGTCCATTATTCATCTGCCTCTCAAATAAACGTAACTTTTCCATGAAGGCTTTTATCTGGTCGTGCATGTCAACGATTAGCTGCCCTTTGCCCTTCAATGACAGATTTAAATTATTCAAATGCATAGTTATGTCAGCTAGGAACGCCAGGTCTGTTATCCATTTTATCTTTCAGACAATGCATTTCTTCCCCTTTCATTTCGAGAAAAAGGGATATTTCCTCACGAATGGCAGAGAAAACACCAAGAACTTTTCCCCGACTCAGCCAACGAACTGTACTGTGGTAAGGTATATCCCGACACTCCGCTTCCATATCTTTCAGGAATCCTTTGAATTGGCGATGATTCATACCGTGACGCCGCACAAAATTCACTCACTTCACGACATTTTTCATTACGCCACCTAGCTCTACTGTTTCAGCACACAGTGCCTCTTGGTGAATAAAACATTCAAGAGTCAAAATGTCTTTTCCGAATTCGTCCCTGAGTTTATTTTTCAAACGAGAAGCAAAACCTTGGTGACCCCCGATCATTTGTGGTGCACGGTCTGTCGCTACAGAATGGAGCTTATCCCACAGCAAATTCATATTGTCCACTGATTCACAAACAGCTTCAAAAATGTCACGTCCTGTTGCGATGTAATCGAGTGGTAACACCTCCAAGAGTTCTTCACTTACTTGCAGCTCCATGTCGACACCACGCACAAAGACTGCAAGCTGAGCACAGTCCGATATGTCGCTTTCGTCATGCGCTAGCGAAACTGCAACAAAGCTCTCCGTCTTTTTGCTGAGCTGTGTCTCTAAATCCGCTGCCATGTCCAGGATTGGACGAGACATTGTTTGCTTCGACAGGCAAACCCCTTCAATTGCCTGCACCTCACTTGGAAACAAACATTCTGCAACTGCTACCATGCACGATTTTACGAGTGACCCCATCGAAAACGGCTTGCCACTCGTTGCAATGATGTGAGCCACCCTGTAGCTTGCTCGAATTTCAGATTCATTAGTGTTTTCTCCGCTCTCATTCACCTGAAAATTATAAACGCATTACAGAAAACGAACTATGTTGTATGTTTTGATACCCTCCGTATCACGAAACCGTTCTTAAACTTATGTCTCCTGGTATGTCGTTCTTAAGCCTGGCTACCAGTTCTCTGCGTGCAAGGCCTTCTACGTGATCGTAGTGTGCTGGGTGAAGACGTGTATAATGTCGTCGTATATTGTACCTCTTTGCAGAATTAAATACTTTATGACATGCAAGGCCCAGTGGACGACCATCCTTCTCAATGAATAGAAAGGTATCCTGCTATAGAGGTACAGGGCTCCCGCGGCTAGTCATAGCTGTCATTGGATTATTGCGTCAGTTGCGGCTGCATGCGGCCAGGGGGCAGTGAGTTCGCTTTCCCCCTCCACGCGGGCTCCGAGCTGCCGCAGTGAGCGCTCCGGCTCCCTGGAGCTCAGTTGGAACAGCCTGACTTACATAATTCCCTCCTTCCTCCTATTCAGTGGCATACGCATGAACAGCATACAGTACACATTCTGCCAGGTTTACCAACTGAAATTGGTAGATACAATATGTACCATCTTGTATTAGTGGAACAAAAATTGTTTGTTTGCTTTTCCCCTCCAACCAAGAAGTGGCAAGAATCCAGGATCATGAAGCCTACATTAGATTGGGACATCACGAGATAGAATTTCAAATTCCAAGGGGTTATGAAGCACGATAGATGGAATAAAACAATTCAGAGTTTTACTTCTTGAAGAGGAATATGTCCAATGAAGTGCGTGATTGCATTCTATGTCACAAGCATAACTTAGGAGAAGGCATATTGTTATTACGTTGTTTGCAGCAGAAACCCATTTTTGGTGGAATTTTTTTATATGAATGCTCACTGAAAACTCAAAAGATTTTTAAATAAAACAAATGTTATTAACATTCTATATCTTTATTCTTCGTGTTTACACATTTGCAGTCCTCTGCTGCTAGAAGGCTCTGAATTGCAGCACATAACATTGCTGTGTTGGTGCATGAGAAACAGTGTGCTGTAATCGAGTTTCCAATTTGAAGCATTTGTGCATACATGGAGCATGCCAATGCCAAATCCCATGAGTGCTCTGACATTGGCAACAATTCGATGACATAGGTTCACTGTCGCTGATCATCTCCTTACAGTCCCAACTTGGCCCCGTACAATTTTCATCTGTTTCCAAAACTTAAAGAACACCTTCGAGGACTACTTTAATTTGATAGTGATGAAGTGGTGCAAGCAGAGGTGACATGGATCAGTCAACAAATTCAAACATTCTACACTGACTGTATCAACAAACTGGTCTCTTGTTAGGACAGATGTGTTTATCACAAGGGTGACTGTTGTTGTGGTTTTCAGTCCAAAGACTGTTTTGGTGCAGCTCTCTGTGCTACTTTATTGTGTGTAAACCTCTTCATCAGGGTGACTATGTTGAGAAATAAATATGTAGACATGAAGATGTAGAATGTTAATAATATTTCTTTTTGATGTGCTCTAAGAGTTTTCACATGAAGAATTCAGTTACATTACTTTTCAGCACCTGATATATTGGTAGTCAAAAAGTTTTTGCATTTGGTCATTTTCATGTAACTTGTATGCTATAAAAGTATACCTTACAAGTCAACATCAAATTGAATATTTATCAAAAATATGTCTTTCTTGGTACAATTTGTTATAATTAGATGTCACTTAATAACATAGCAGCAATTAAAATCTCCTGGAAATGCTAATATCAAAGACAGTCTTTAATAGAACAATCCACTGTACTGAAATACTTTAATGGATAGAGGTATGAAATAGTGAACTCAATATCAAGATATAATAGGTTTGGATCCCACTTACTGTAATTTTTTTAATGCACCTGCAAATTTTCTGAAAGATTTTGAGACTTTCTTACTAATTTAATACAATATGTCTTTTCATATTCGATGTTATGTATATGCAAAAGTACTTTCCGTCAGGAATGAGTTCGTTTGTTTTCATAAACATACCAAGCAATTGCACACTGCGTTTTATACCCCTGCCTGATTCAATCATAACTCAGTATTTATTTATTCATTCATTCAAAAAACTTTCCAGGTTGTGAAGTATACAATTCTTTGTGGATTAGATTGTGATGGGGGTTATGTTAAGCTGGGTTGGATGGGTAGAGGGGGAGAGGGATTGGGGGTGGGTGGCAGTGACTTGTAAGGATGCACCCTGTTCGCCAGCAAGGAATGCAGTGAGGGAGGGGTGGCAGATTCATGGGACAGCCCACATGAAGTATCTTTTACCTTGCAGTTACAAACAGGCCAGATGTTATCGAAGGCAACAGTATAGAGATGGAGATTAGTGGTTATGGAAGTTAATCAGTCAGGAGGACAAAGAGAATGTTTCTGCTAGAAGAGCAGTTGTTAACATCTCCCTTAGACAATGAACTGCAATCATTTAGTTCCAGAATGATGAACATAGAGGAATTGTCGGCAAAGTTTAAACAGATCGTAAATCATGCTCTGGACAAGTGTGTCTCTAGTAAGTGAATTAAGGAAGGAAAAGACCCACCATGATTTAATAATAAAATCTGGAAAATGCTGAGAAAGCAAAGGCTGTTCCACTCTCAATTCAAAAGAGGACGAGCAAGTGACAACTGACAAAGATAGTAGAGATTCATGAGTCTGTGAGAAGACTTATGCGCGAAGCATAAAAAGCTACCACCATCATTACCTTGGCTAAAGATATGGTGGAGAACCAGAAAAAATTCTGGTTCTATCTAAAATAGTTAAGCTTGTCTAATGGTTCCATCCTGTCACTAGTTGACCAGTCTGGTTTGGCAGTAGAAGATAGCAAAAAAGGAAGGCTGAAGTTTTAAATTCCATATTTAAGGAGAATCACACAAATATACCATCGTTTGACTATCACATAGAATCCTGTTTAGATGACATAGTAATGAGCATGCCTGGCATACAGAAATAACTGAAAGAGTTGAAAAAAATAAGTTGCCAGGTACCGATGGAATCCCATTTGGGTTTTACAGAGAGTACTCTATGTCATTGGCCCCTTACTTAGTTCGCACTTACCGCAAATCTCTCAACCAGTGCAAAGTGGCAAGCAAATGGAAAAAAGTGCCAGTGACTCTTGTTTATGAGAAGGGTGAAAGAACAGACCAACAAAATTACTGACTAATATATGATATATATATATATATATATATATATCCTATGTGTCAGGTTATCAAGGTTGAATATGTTAGTGGAAGAATAATGATGATGAGACTGAAAGGGAAAAAGAAAGACTTAGTTATCATCCAGGTCTATATGCCAACAAGTAATCATTCAGATGAAGAGGTAGAAGAATGTTATGATACAATAGAAAACTTAGCAGAGAGAGAGAAAAGAAATGCATGTATTGTTATAATGGGTGATTGGAATGCCGTAGTTAGCGAAGGACATAAGTAAAAGTTCTGGGAAAATTTGGACTGGGAGAAAGAAGTGAGAGAGGGCAAAGATTGTTGGAATACTGCAATGAAAATTTCATGGTAGTTGGAAATACTCTATTTGATAACCACAAAAGACAATGATATACTTGGATATCTCAATTTGACAACAAAAGATATCACATTGATTACATAATGATACAACAAAGATACTGAAATTGCCTAAAGAATGTCAAAAGCTATCCAGGGGCAGATATTTATTCAGTTCATATATTGGTAATATCTGAGGTTCTAGTTAAATTGAAAATAACCTGGAAAGGACAGAAGAGGGAGCACATTAACTTTGAGAAACTGAAAGACAAAGGCAATTGTGAAAAATTAAAAATCATGATGAAGGTACAGGAAACGGAATGCACAGAAGGAAGATGTGATCGTTTTAAAAATGGGATAAAAAAGGCAGCTAAGGAAATGCTTGGAGTCAAGGAGAGGAAAAAAGTAAAGAAAGTATGGGTAACAGCAGATATGATAACTAAGATGGACGATCACAAGAAATGGAAAACTGTAAACACAGAAGAAGGGAAGTGAAACAACAGGAGGTTAAAAAGGGAGACAGAAAAAGCAAAGGAGAAATGGCTGACAGAAAAGTGACAAGATAGAGAAATTAGAGAAAGAAGGAAAGTATGGTTTGATGTACAAAGAAGCAATGGATTTGATTCAGGGAAAAGAGAAACAACAATGGACTAAAGGAAGTAGAGGCAGCAGATAGTAAAATGGTGAGTGAACCCCACGAAATATTGAGAAGATGGGAAGAATATATAGGATGGCTATATGCTGCAGACAGCCGACCAAGTGAAGAAGATAAAGTTGCAGATGATGACAAAGGAGATGCAATAATAACTAGTGAGATTGAAGACTCTATGAAGGAGATGAAAAACAGAAAGAGGACACTCAACAGAAGGCTACATGGAAAGCTGAATTGCATAATAGGTGACAAACAATTTTGTTTCAGGTGAGGACTGGGAACTAGGGATGCCATTGGGCTACTGAGAGTGATAGGGGAGAGATATATGGAGAAGAAAAGGAAGGTGTATGTTGTGTTGATTGATCTGGAGAAGGTTTTTGACTGTGTCAGATGGGACAAACTGATGCAAATCTTAAGGAAACATGGAGTAGACAGCTAATTAGAATTTTATATTTGAAGCAGGGAGGAAGAGTAAGAATAGGAGGTGTGATGAGTGACGAAATTGAACTGGGAAGATGTGTAAGACAAGGTTGTTGTTTGTCACCAACACTGTTCAATATATATCTGGAGGAAATTATTAGTGAAATTTTTGACGGAAGGAGAGGAGTTTGTATAGGGGGTCAGAGAGTGACACGGTTGTGATGGCAGAGAGTGCAAGAGAGATGGAACAAATGTTAGATGATCTAAACACAAAATTAGAAGAATATGGAATGAAGATTAACAAGAAGAAAATGAAAAGCATGGTAATTGGAGGAAAGGGGAGAAAATGCCACATGAAAATAGGGGAAGAGGAAATAGAGCAAGTAAATAACTTCAATTACTTGGGAAGTGCAATAATGGATTATATGTATTGCTCAACAGAAATTATGAAAAGAATTGCAATGGCAAAAGAAGGATTCAAGAGACGACAGAAATTACTGTGTGGACCACTAAACAAAGATCTGAGGAAAAGACTTGCCAAATGCTACATCTGGAGCGTTGCACTATATGGTGCGGAGACCTGGACATTGAGGAAGGAAGATTAAAGAAGATTGGAGGCACTAGAGATGTGGATATGGAGAAGAATGGAAAAAGTGAAGTGGGAAGACTGAGTAAGGAATGAAGAAGTATTAAGAAGAGTTGGAGAAGACAGAAACATTCTGAAAGTCATCAGAAAGAGGAAACGGAACTGGATTGGACATTGTTTGAGGAGGGACTGTTTATTGAAGGAAGAAATAGAAGGAATGGTGGAGGGAAAGAGAAAAAAGAAGATATCAAATGCTGGACAATATCAAAGGAGGCAAATGTTCAGAAATGAAAAGACTGGCTATGGACTGACAAAAGTGGAAGAGGCTTAACCCATGACAAGACCTGTCGTAAGGCAGAATACCATACACATGCAATATGCTTAACATCAGTTTGCTGCAGAATTCTAGAGCATATCCTGAGTTAGAATATAATAAATTTCCTACAGACTGAAATCCTCAAGTCCACGAATCAGCATGGCTTTAGAAAGCATCGCTCGAGTGAAACCCAGCTTGCTCTTTTCTCACATGATGTACTGTGAACTATGATGGGCAACAGGCAGATTCCATATTTCTAGATTTCCGAAACGCATTCAACATGGTACCCCACAGCAGATTGTTAACAAGGTACGTGCGTATGGAATAGCCTCCCAGATGTGTGACTGGCTCGAAGACTTCTTAAGTAAAGAACCCAGTACATTGTCCTCAACAGCAAGTGTTCATTGGAGACAGGGGTAACATCAGGAGCGCCCCAGGGAAGTGTGATAGGACTGTTGCTATTTTCTTATACTTAAATGATCTGGCAGACAGGGTGGGCAGCAATCTGTAGTTGCTGGCTGATGATGCTGTGGTGTACAGGAAGGTGCCAAAGATAAGTGACCTAGACAAAATTTCTAGTTGGTGTGATTAATGGCAGCTGGCTCTTAATGTAGAAAAATGTTGAGTTAATGCAGACTAGTATGAAAAACAAACCCATGACATTTGCATACAGCATTGGTAATGTGCTAAATGGTCAACTAGTTCATTTGTAGAGGCGACCACATATAGGATGCTAGTGTGACCTATTCTTTAATACCACTTGAGTGTTTGGGATCTGCATCAGGTCGGATTGAAAGAAGACATCAAAGCAATTCAGAGGCAAACTGCTAGATTTTTTTGTTGGTAGGTTCAATCAGCATGCAAGTATTACAGATATACTTCGGGAGCAGAGAAGAAGACATTCATTTCAAAGAACACTACTCATAAAGTTTAGAGAACCGGCATTTGAAGCCAACTGCAGAATGATCTTACTGCCGCCAACATACATTTCGTGTAGAAACCATGAAGATAAGATACAGGAAATTATGGCTCACAGGGAGGCATATAAACAGTCTTTTTTCCCTCACTCTGTCTGCCACCGGAACAGGAAAGGAAACAACTATTTGTGGTACAGGTCACCCTCCGCCACACACTGTATGATGGCTTGCAGAGGATGTATGTAGATGTAGAGGCATGTGATGCACATGTCAGAGCCGATGTGGAGTGATGCACGCTGAAGATGACATGAGGTAGTGGATTGAGAGAGGACAGGATAGAGGAAGGGGAAACTGTGGTGAAAGGTGTGTGGACAGTGGGTTACCAGAGATTGAGGCCTGGATTACTATGGAGTGGAAGGTGTGTTGTAAGGATAACTCTCATCTGCACAGTTCAGAGAAACGGATGGTGGTGAAGTAGCCACTTAAATTGAATATGTTGTGCTCAGATGGGTGTTTTGCCACCAGTTTGTCAGTTTTGTTCTTTGCAACAGTTTGATGGTGGCCATTCATCCTGGTGGGCAGCTGGTTGGTAGTCTTACGTAAATAGCTGTGCATTGTTTGCAGCTATACGACAAGGCTGCTTTCACTGGTGGCCAGTCCTCTGATAAGAGTAGGATATAGGCTGAAGTAGAAAGAGCTGTGTGGATTGTTTTTAATGAGCACTCATTTTTGTTTACTATGATTTGCAAGACAGATCTAGGCAACAACTTCTGTTGGAAAGAGCTGCAGTAGCAAACCATGATGGGAAGCACGTTCCATTTGATACACCAATTTGTTTCTAAGTGTGCACCAACCATGAATGAAACTAATTTTGGCATGCTTTGTGAGAAGAAACTATGTCGATGCCTTTTATCAGTGAATAAACTTGTCTCAGGCTTGTGGAAAAAAAGGTTTTAGATTTTCAACAAAAAATCTGTGCACTCATATTAAACATTTAACTCCAGTATGCATGTTGTTGAAAAAACACCTGAATGCATATGCAGGGCCTGCAAGGCCCTGTCCTTATTTTAAATAGTTATCTTTATATACCCATCTTTTGGAGTTGAACAATTTGTTTGAAATTTACTGGCGTATTGAAATGTTACTACATTATATTAAAAGAATCTGATGGACCTGAGTAATATTTTGTTAATCCATTGATGCCCAATTTATTTTTAATTAACATATATTCTTAATTTTTGGAAAACTCTATCCTGACAAACTAATTTATGGAGTCATGAGGAAATTTTGTTCACTTAGGACCTAAATGTGAAATTTTGGGTCAACATTACACTTCCCACAATATGCTCTAGGCTTTCCTTTACAGGTCTCAAACTGGTATCTTCTTTTCTTTTCACACTTCTGGATGATGTGCCATTTCTGGTCATATCATATGTCTGGTTCATTAGTTCTGGGAAACGAGATGAGTTTTGTTGGTCTTCCTGTAGTTGATGTCATTTCACGACTTTCCTTCTGGTATGTTCTGGCAGTCTGTCTTCTGAATTCTTTCACTTCAGAAGAAGTTCCTTCATTGCACCTCTTGAAAGCCATGTATGTGTTTACAACAGTCATATCTTACATCCTCGTAAAAAGACACCATTACCACTTTTTTATCATGCTCTGCGACTCTGTGTTTCTCTGTTAGCCAGTTGTGAAGTACAACATATCCAATGAAATTCTTGTGTGTGTTCAATGCATATGGTTGTGGAACACTGAGCTTTTCTTTCTGAAGTGAATTCCAGTGTTGAACTTTGACAGAAGGGAGCACAATGTCAAAATTAATTGCTAGTGCAACACACTTGTCCTCCAATTTTGTGACTAAAATTTCCTTCTCTCTATCAAATCTGAACTCAAAATGACCCTTCTCTTTCTTTTTCTTTACATTATGAGGTAATAAAGGCACTTTGTTCAGTTTTCCTCTTATTAACACTAGTAAACTAATTGTTAAAAAATACTTTGTAATGGCATCATCCTGGTCTTCCCACAATGTAGAAAGAAGTTGTAACGGTAACCATCAGTATCACATAAGGCCCATAGTTTATATCCAAAGTGTATGGGCTCGATTCAAACTGCTTTATAAGGTGATGTCCTTAACATATCACAATCATTTCATCAGCTGCTAGATTTTCCTGAAAGACACCCCGTCTCTGATAATGTTGTACCAGAGCCTCTGCGAATGACTTTCAAGATTTGTGTCACTTTTATTTTTGGCCTTTTAATTATCATTGAAATGTAATGCAGATTTCCATTCAAGGTACCTGTTACAACACATTGAATCTTTCACCATTTGGCCACTAAGATCATCATTCTCAGACCAATAATCTCTTCCACTGGACAATTTATAATATCCAGCAAAGATCAAAAATCCAACAACAAATACACGAATTTCAACAGGTACAACTGATGCAAAACTAAACAAGACGTGATGGCAGCAATAACCACATTGGGGAGGGGGGAAACTAACTTTTAAACCAACCATGTACATGGTGAAAGACCCGCAGATATGGTAAGGTTAAAATTTATTAAAAAATGAAACAGTGATAACGATATAATAAAAGACCGACTATAAGCGTCAGCAAAGACATGAGTTATGAATATGCAGTAAAGTGCAGACAATTTACCATACAACAGCATTCACTTTTTTTGTAGATGATTTTGTTTCACACTCTCGTATGTAGAAGTTTTGTTATGCTGTACTGCTGGGAGTACAACAGCCTACGAGTCTTTTGCATTGTATGTGTTTCTGAATAAGATGACTTAATAACAGTATTAAACAATGGAAAATCCAGGATGGAATGTAACAAAACCAGAGACAGAAAGTTGCTACTCACCATATAGCGGAGATGGGCGAGTCGCAATAGGCACAACAAAAAGATTCACACAATTTGAGTGAGGTCTCAGTTCTCTGAGACTGCAAATATGTGTGTGTGTGTGTGTGTGTGTGTGTGTGTGTGTGTGTGTGTGTGTGTGTGTACTGCTGACAAATCCCTTAATGGCCGAAAGCTATGATTGTGTGAATCTTTTTGTTGTGTCTATCGCGACTCAGCATCTCCGCTATATGGTGAGTAGCAACTTCCCTTCTCTGGTATTAAAATAACAGTATTAAATATTTTAACTAAAGTGAAATAGAAAAAAATTAAGAAGAATTCCTTCATATTTTATACCATCTTGAGAGGACTGGTGTTCCCTGGAGTCGGCTGCCTGCATCTACAATTGAAGTTGAGGAAAAGAACTCAACGGTCATTTTTTTGTAAACTTAACAGAACGAGAAGCTTTCAGAAGATGAGAAATATAATTAAATTATGCATAGTGATTGACACAGCGTAAGAAACGACACAAGGCAAAGTAAATGAACAATAATACAATTTCATACACGCAGAACATTTCATAACAATGCAATTTTACTAATATTCTCTTTTCATTGCAAGCGAAAAGACAATTCCCAATCAATTTCTTTCATTCTTTCCTTTAATTTTTATTTATTGTAATACAACATGACAATAGAACACAGAACCACAATACCATGCAAGAATAAAGCATGTGATTGCAAAAAGCTCAAAAGTATACAGACATCTCTAATAAGCAAAGGACAGGTCTATTCTCTTTACTCTTGTACTACTTGCTGCTGCTGCTGCTGCTGCTAATACTTCCACATCCTCTACTACAGTTACTGTTTAATTAATAACTGCTCCTAAAAAATGTAAAAGTCAATATGTAATAGAGAAGCACTGACAGTTTTTCGGTAAATATTTTGAATTATTCAAAAACAATTTAGCTCATACCTGATAAGAGGGGTGCTATAGGGAGAGTGGGAGACTACTGGAAAGGAGTTTGAAATCAAATCATGAATTACAGGAAAATTTAAAAAGTAAGACTTTCAAGCACCTCTGGGGTCCTGTATATGTACTGTAGAATTAAGTATCACTTCTATTATGATAAAGGAGATTCTGTGTGGAAACAACATGACTGCAAGCCACTATTGCTGACCTATCACCATACCATCTTGAAATTTTCCACATTGTGCCATTTGAGCACAGGATCTCCCATCTGTGTGAGTACTGTTAACAACCAGATGCAGGGAGAACAAATTTACTGTCTGCTGTAGCAGGAAACGCCACAATCTTACTTTAAAATTTTACTTCTAAAATTGTTTAATGCTAAAAGGAATGTACAGGATAACAAGTGGGCTAGTTATGAAAGCAAATATAAAGTTTTCTACGTCTTCCATAAATATTCCAGACCACATAAGCAATTACATATCATTTTGTTTGAGGTCATACTTATTTTAGAATGTGACTGCAACATTGTACTTTTAACCAGAAAGTACTCAGCAGATCTATTAAAGTACTCAGTAAGTGTTTAAGAGTGTGTTCACTTGAAGCCATTCCCATTACTACACATACCAAGCAATGCCAGAGAACTCTTAAGAGAGCTTAGCATCAACATTTAAAAAGACTTGCTGGTTGCAGCAAGACATAGTACTGGAATTAGTTTCTTGCTGTGTCACTCACATATGGTATAGAACTGGTAAAGGTATAGATCAGATCTTGACAAATGAAGTTAATAAAAGTGTAAACTGACGCATTCCATGCTCTCTGTGTGATCCACAGAACATAAGACTAATTAATTTGTCCCCAGTCACATCAATTAATATCATAAGTGAAGGTTTCCACTTCATGTGTAATGTAGGCATGCTCGTTCCCAAGTGCCGACCCCTAACAATCTGCCCTTTGTTAAAGTCACCTGTGTCAATGGTTTTGCCAATTTGAATCTCTCATAGCCAGTAGAATAATTACCCACTTGTCTCTGCTCTGCTTATATACTTTTCTTGCTGCATCATGTGCCTGAATGTGTTGCCATTCAGTCTTGTGATGGCCAGTGGTTGTAACATTTTCTCTACATTATTATCTGTGAGAAAATGGTCATGTTTCAGAGAATGAAATAAGAATACAGTACTCCTTATAATAATTCATTGTGTGCTTTATTTTCTCATTAATCAACTCTCTTTCCATTTCAAATCAGCTACTAGTGCTAAGTGATCTGAAGGAAAGACAACATTTGGTAAAGCAGTGTGCTGTTTTAGTTCCTCTTCAGTAGGTAAAGGAACAACCTGGAAACAGAAAATAAACCATATTGAATATAAAATTTTAGATTTTTGATACATATCTGCTTACATACAGAAGAAAAACACACAAAAAATTATGATTGGACATCTCACCACAAGATAAATGATGGGTGAGGAGGAGCATAATCTTGTCCACTGCCAGCACACGCACGAACGCGCGCGCGCGCACACGCACGCACGAAAGCGCGCGCGCACACGCACACGCGCGCACACACACACACACACACACACACACACACACAGAGAGAGAGAGAGAGAGAGAGAGAGAGAGAGAGAGAGAGAGAATCCTTGAGAACCAGGAATTACCCATGTATCGTATATAACCTTGAAAAACTGGGAAATTCAAACGAAGTACTGGAATTTAAAACATTCTACTCTACTGTAATAAACAATAAAGTCAATATTTTTGTATGCTGTTTGAATTCATTTTGTTTAAAAATGTGCAATGAAGAGCAGAAAAGTTTGGAGCAAATCATTTACAAAGCCTTGATGAGTCTGATAGAGACAATAACAAACACAAACACACACACACACACACACACACACACACAAATTTCAAGCTTTCACAAGGCATGGTTGCTTCATCAGGAAAGAGGGAAGGAGAGGGAAAGACGAAAGGATGTGGGTTTAAGGGAGAGGGTAAGGAGTAATTCCAATCCCGGGAGCGGAAGACTTACCTTAGGGGGAAAAAGGGACAGGTATACACTCGCGCACACACATACACACATCCATCCGCACATATACAGACACAAGCAGACATATGTAAAGGCAAACTCTTTGCCTTTACATATTTAAATCAATTAGGTAACTGACAGGTTTGGAATACAAGTGCTGAAAATCACACTGTGGTGCACCCTTACCACGAAAAGCAATAACCCTCTTATGAGGCGTCAGCATTCAATTCATGTGTATTTCCTCACACAACTTTTGTAGTAATTCATCACAATTAACCCAGTTTTGACAGAAAGTTTAAAATACTTTACTTCTGTCTTGCAATGTGTAACACATCACAGTGTCAACTCTCTCATTGTCTTGTGTTTTAATGTAAAATCAATATCTATTATTGCCCACCTCATCATTATTCTGTAAGTAAAACATCAATGCTACTCTCAAGTCACTACTTTACATCAAAAGGTTACTGCTGTATATAGTTTTAATGAAAGCCAGCTCAAGTCATGCACAAATACATTCCACTAAGAACAAAATGAAACTTATTGTAACTTTAGTGCAAAATACCTTATGGACTTTATACTTTAAAATTTTCAAAAAAGTTTTTATTGTTTTAATGACATCTTCTACCAGATCCTTTAACTGTTTTAAATTTTTCAGTTAAACTTCCTAAAATTAACTGATTAACAACAATACATGCAACTTTTCACAACATCTCTTTAAAAACAACAACTAACAAAATAGTAACTCGTCTTCTTCTTCTTCTTCTTCTTCTTCTGTCATAATGTAACCCTTCCTTCCTCTGCTGGTAGCATACGTAATTGAAAATGTGTTGGTATTGCTATGACAGTGCCGAAAGATATTTTCAGGTTCTGGACCCTAGTTGCACATCAGTAAACCTTTAAAAATACATTGTTACTGAAAGTAAAAAAAGATTATCAAAATTTTATTTTATTTTAAGTTCATTTGTTGTGGTCATAAAGAATGCTGACACCTACCTCCCCCCCCCCCCCCCTTTCCCCCAAACCCTCTCCATTGATACTGCTACAGTTCGTTAATAAATAAAAGTAACTTCAAATTATATCCATTAGTTTAAGTTACATACCTGTGTCACCTGTAAGTTACATACCTGTGTCACCTGTAAGTTATCTGTCTGGAAGAATATATAATCTAAACATCCAGCGAATCCTTCAGTGTAGTTTGTGAAATCTGGTGTCCCACATGCACTTGCAATATTGAATTTGTGCGATAAACAAACACCTTTCACAGTCTCTGCTTCATCTGTACAAATGAGTGGAATAGCAAACAATACAAGAGTGCACTGTATAGATGAAAGCACTCAGCACACACAAGTTCATTTAAGTCTCAAGGCAATTATCTTTAAAGATATTACATATTTTCTTATTACAAAAGAGATTCATTAACCACTTAAGTTAAAATTACAAGATACGTCAAAGAAATATCACTTACTGCTTGACCAGTCGAGAGCATCTTCCGTAACCACCTGCTGCGTCATAAGTTGATAGACTCCACATTCTGGTGTGCTGTTGAAGTCGCCACACAAGAGAAGTGTCGCCTCTTTGTCTGGAAGCTACAAGAATAATTTAATCTACAGCATTTTTGGACCAGATTCACAGTTTTGAAACATTATTTTGTGTGACAGATAATGAGGCATACTAGGACTGTACATTAAATTTCTTTGCTCTACATATATTTGGGTAACATTATTCTATACAGAGTACGCAAAAGAACTTGCCCCCCTTCTAACAGCCGTGTACTGCAAGTCTCTAGAGGAACGGAAGGTTCCAAATGATTGGAAAAGAGCACAAGTAGTTCCAGTTTTCAAGAAGGGCCGTCGAGCAGATGTGCAAAACAATAGGCCTATATCTTTGGCATCGATCTGTTGTAGAATTTTAGAACATATTTTTTGCTCACGTATCATGTCATTTCTGGAAAACCAGAATCTACTCTGTGGAATCAACATGGATTCCGGAAACAGCGATCGTGTGAGACCTAACTCGCTTTATTTATTCACGAGACACAGAAAATATTAGATACAGGCTCCCAGGTAGAGGTCAGTTTCCTTGACTTCCGGAAGGCGTTCGATACAGTTCCGCACTGTCGCCTGATAAACAAAGTAAGAGCCTACGGAATACCAAACCAGCTGTGTGACAGGATTGAAGAGTTTTTAGCAAACAGAACACAGCATGTTGTTTCAATGGAGAGATGTCTACAGATGTTAAAGTAACCTCTGGTGTGCCACAGGGGAGTGTTATGGGACCATTGCTTTTCACAATATATATAAATGACCTAGTAGATAGTGTCGTGAGGTTCCATGCGGCTTTTCACGGACGATGCAGTAGTATACAGAGAAGTTGCAGCATTAGAAAATTGCAGCAAAATGCAGGAAGATCTGCAGCGGATAGGCATTTGGCGCAAGGAGTGGCAACTGACCCTTAACATAGACAAATGTATCGCGAATACATAGAAGAAGGATCCTTTATTGTATGATTATATGATAGCAGAACAAACACTGGTAGCAGTTACTTCTGTAAAATATCTGGGAGTATGCGTACGGAACAATTTGAAGTGGAATGATCATATAAAATTAATTGTTGGTAAGGTGGGTGCCAGGTTGAGATTCACTGGGAGAGTCCTTAGAAAATGTAGTACATCAACAAAGGAGGTGGCTTACAGAACACTCGTTCGACCTATACTTGAGTATTGCTCATCAGTGTGGGATCCGTACCAGGTCACGTTGACAGAGGATATAGAGAAGATCCAAAGAAGAGCAGCGCATTTCGTCACAGGGTTATTTGGTAAGCCTGATAGCGTTACGGATATATGTAGCAAACTCAAGTGGCAAACTCTGCAAGAGAGGAGCTCTGCATCGCGGTGTAGCTTGCTGACCAGGTTTCGAGAGGGTGCATTTCTGGATGAGGTATCGAATATATTGCTTCCCCCTACTTATACCTCCCGAGGAGATCACGAATGTAAAATTAGAGAGATTCAAGCACGCACAGAGGCTTTCCGGCAATCGTTCTTCCCACGAACCATACGCGACTGGAACAGGAAAGGGAGGTAATGACAGTGCCACGTAAAGTGCCCTCCGCCACACCCCGTTGGGTGGCTTGCAGAGTATAAATGTAGCTGCAGATACTATTCCACAGAAGTAGAGAATGGGATTCACAATAGCCAGATTTCTGGTTTTACTGTCCTCAACTCACCTCCACCCAGTAATGCAGCCAATGGCTCATGACTGCCACAGCACTACAGGGTGTGCATGCGGTATATTGTATGACCATATAGTCTCTGTACATTTTCACGTCTGTATCAGTTCCAGTTTCGTAGATTGCTACACAACCAAATACTGGGAATATTATAATATTCATATAATTCATCTTTTCAGTGGTGCAATAATTAAACTGGGGTAGTAATCCTGGCTTATCTTTTTTATACACTGAAATGTGTACAAATGTTTGCTGAACTCCCTACGACTGACTTACAATGGAAAACCGCTCTCAACCTATACAGTATAATTTTTCTTTTTTTACTAATTGATTTACAGAGAAAAACCACTCTCGGCCTATACAGTATAATTTTTCTTTTTTTACTTACCGATCTTCCTACACTTAGTAAAATATCTTGAAGATATAGAATTATCATTCCAGCCTGCAGAAGTCGTATGTGATCAGCATCTGGATGGAAATATAGATGGGTGTTGCCAACAACTAAACATCTTTGTGAATTAACACAATCCAGCACAGTGACCTTAAATAGTAAAGAATGCAGGTTACACTTCAACATAAAATCAAAATCCAGAAAAAGCAATAAAACAGGTGTGAGATTTTTACCTGCAATGAAGTTGTTCTTGCCTGTAGCCTAGTAATCAGAGGTTCATTTGTTCTAATTTTTTGCCACAAATCCGAAAATAAAGGATTTTCAGGCAGTTCTTCAGAAAGAATCAAATTATGAGTATCTAATAACCTGTAACGAGACAAAATGATAGCACAATAAATACCCATTATACCTAGAATGGTTAACACTGAATGTTAACTTTCAAAACTGTCGGTTAACAATACTAATAATTGATGGAGGCTCTGAGTGTTGTCTCTACTATTACTCTTCTAGATTAATGTGGTGAAATGTTATCATGCCAGACTCTTGAATCTCACTTTTGTAAATCAAGTACAGCCTTTAATGAACTTATCATTCTTACACTTTAACACCAGAATGTTTTGTTACGGATATTGATAATTACACAAGTTTATTTTTGAAAGAGAGCGTAGATAAGCAGAACGAATTAATGCCAGTCATTCAATTGCAAATTACAGGTGTCAATACACAGGTAGATAATGTAGAAAGAAATTTCAAAGAGAAAATAGCAAACTCTCATATTATAAGCGTAATTAGATTGGAGGAACAATTTAGAGTAATTATAGATCGAAAGGTTACCGAGAAAATAACATCCGGAAACGTATCACCTATTCCTTCTTCCAAACTTAGTGATACCAGGAAGGGTATGGATGACCTGTGGAGAGAATTTAAGCTTATCCAAGATAAAGTAGAAAAAAGGGTAACTTCACTTAATGTTGTATTAACTAGTGAAGTGGTGACCCAATTGCAATGCAGAGCTAATTCAGGGTTATCTAGACAATTCCCTAAATTTAAGCGGACGGAGATGTACATATGACCCATTTCTTAAAAAGATTCAACCAAGCTTTACCAAAAAACTGGGAAGATTCCAAGAAGATGGAATTTGCTTTGGGGTATCTTCTAGGGGAAGCCTCAGAATAGGGAACAGTAAATACTGAGAATTTTTCCTCTTGGGGAGACTTTCAAAAGAAATTTAAAGAGAAGTACTGGTCAGCCAGTGCTCAAGAAAAGTTAATATCAGGTCTATAGGAACCAAAATATTATAATAATACTTGGCGTACTATAAGGAAAAATTTCAATTGGCATTTAACACAAGCAAAGTATTTAGATAAGCCAATGGAAGAAGAAGGCTTCCTCTTTCATTCCTTAACCCCATTCCATATTAACCTACTAGATTTCCTTCTCTTCCTTTTCCTACTATCAAATTCCAGTCACCCATGACTATTAAATTTTCATCTCCCTTCACTATCTGAATTATTTCTTTTATCTCACCATGCATTTCATCAAACTCTTCGTCATCTGCGGAGCTAGTTGGCATATAAACTTGAAGTACTGTGGTAGGCATGGACTTCGTATCTATCTTGGTCACAATACTGTGCTACTACAGTAGTACAAGTGTATACGCCGTGTAGCTCTGCAGATGATGAAGAAATAGATGAAATGTATGATGAGATAAAAGAAATTATTCAGGTAGTGAAGGGAGATGAAAATTTAATAGTCATGGGTGACTGGAATTTGATAGTAGGAAAAGGGAGAGAAGGAAATGTAGTAGGTGAATAAGGATTGGGGGTAAGAAATAAAAGAGGAAGCCGTCTGGTAGAATTTTGCGCAGAGCATAACTTAATCATAGCTAACACTTGGTTCAAGAATCATGAAAGAAGGTTGTATACATGGAAGAATCCTGGAGATACTAGAAGGTATCAGATAGATTATATAATGGTAAGACAGAGATTCAGGAACCAGGTTTTAAATTTTAAGACATTTCCAGGGGCAGATGTGGACTCTGACCACAATCTATTGGTTATGAACTGTACATTAAAACTGAAGAAACTGCAAAATGGTGGGAATTTAAGGAGATGGGACCTGGATAAACTGACTAAACCAGAGGTTGTACAGAGCTTCAGGGAGAGCATAAGGGAACAATTGCCAGGAATGGGGGAAAGAAATACAATAGAAGAAGAATGGGTAGCTCTGAGGGATGAAGTAGTGAAGGCAGCAGAGGATCAAGTAGGTAAAAAGACGAGGGCTACTAGAAATCCTTGGATAACATAAGAGATACTGAATTTAATTGATGAAAGGAAGAAATACAAAAACGCAGTAAATGAAGCAGGCAAAAAGGAATACAAACGTCTCAAAAATGAGATCGACAGGAAGTGCAAAATGGCTAAGCAGGGATGGCTAGAGGGCAAATGTAAGGATGTAGAGGCGCATATCACTAGGGGTAAGATAGATACTGCCTACAGGAAAATTAAAGAGACCTTTGGAGAAAAAAGAACTACTTGCATGAATATCAAGAGCTCAGATGGAAACCCAGTTCTAAGCAAAGAAGGGAAAGCAGAAAGGTGGAAGGAGTATATAGAGGGTCTATACAAGGGCGATGTTCTTGAGGACAATATTATGGAAATGGAAGAGGAGGTAGATGAAGATGAAATGGATGATATGATACTGCATGAAGAGTTTGACAGAGCACTAAAAGACCTAAGTCGAAACAAGGCCCCGGGAGTAAACAACATTCCATTAGAACTACTGACGGCCTTGGGAGATCCAGTCCTGACAAAACTCTACCATCTGGTGAGCAAGATGTATAAGACAGGCAAAATACCCTCAGATTTCAACAAGAATATAATAAATCCAATCCCAAAGAAAGCAGGTGTTGCCAGATGTGAAAATTACCGAACTATCAGTTTAATAAGTAACAGCTGCAAAATACTAACACGAATTCTTTACAGACAAATGGAAAAACTGGTAGAAGCCGACCTCGGGGAAGATCAGTTTGGATTCTGTAGAAATATTGGAACTCGTGAGGCAATACTGACCTTACAACTTATCCTAGAAGAAAGATTAAGGAAAGGCAAACCTACATTTCAAGCATTTGTAGACTTAGAGAAGCTTTTGATAATGTTGACTGGAATACTCTCTTTCAAATTCTAAAGGTGGCAGGGGTAAAATACAGAGCGAAAGGCTATTTACAATTTGTACAGGAACCAGATGGCAGTTATAGGAGTCGAGGGGCATGAAAGGGAAGCAGTAGTTGGGAAGGGAGTGAGACAGGGTTGTAGCCTCTCCTCGATGTTATTCAATCTGTATATTGAGCAAACAGGAAAGGAAACAAAAGAAAATTTCGGAGTAGGTATTAAAATCCATGGAGAAAAAATAAAAACTTTGAGGTTAGGGGATGACATTGTAATTCTGTCAGAGACAGCAAAGGACTTGGAAGAGCAGTAGAACAGAATGAACAGTGTCTTGAAAGGAGTATATCAGATGAACATCAAAAAAAGCAAAAACGAGGGTAATGGAATGTAGTCGAATTAAGTCGGGTGATGCTGAGGGAATTACATTAGGAAATGAGACGCTTAAAGTAGTAAAGGAGTTTTGCTATTTGGGGAGCAAAATAACTGATGATGATCAAAGTATAGAGGATATAAAATGTAGACTGGCAATGGCAAGGAAAGCGTTTCTGAAGAAGAGAAATTTGTTAACATCGAGTATGGATTTGTGTCAGGAAGTCGTTTCTGAAAGCATTTGTATGGAGTGTAGGCATGTATGGAAGTGAAACATGGACGATAAATAGTTTGGACAAGAAGAGAATAGAAGCTTTCGAAATGTGGTGCTACAGAAGAATGCTGAAGATTAGATGGGTAGACTAATGAGGGGGGTATTGAACAGAATGGGGGAAAAGAGGAGTTTGTGGCACACCTTGACAAGAAGAAGGGATCGGGTGGTAGGACATGTTTTGAGGCATCAAGGGATCACAAATTTAGCATTGGAGGGCAGCGTGGAGTGAGACCAACAGATGAATACACTAAGCAGATTCAGAAGGATGTAGGTTGCAGTAAGTACTGGGACATGAAGAAGCTTGCACAGGATAGGGTAGCATGGAGAGCTGCATCAAACCAGTCTCAGGACTGAAGACCACAACAACAACAGCAACATGCTGTTTGTAGTAGCTTACGTGCATTCCTACTTTTTTATTCATTAACAGGGTGTATACGGCCCGGGAGATCCGGGAAAAACCCGGGAAATTTTTCATCCGGGACAAATCCGGGAAAAACCCGGGAATTTTTTAGAATTCCGGGATTTTTCATTGTTTTTGATTTTAGTTAAAGTTTTGTAGGTTTGAGGTGTAAGATCTGATATGCTGACAAAGAACTTTAGTCCACTACTGCTGAATAATACTGCAGCAATGAAACATAAATCAGAGAATAGTACCAAAATAAAAGTTCAGTTGCATAGAAAATTTACACAATGCACAGACCAGAGTGCCGGCACTGAAAAGTGTAAGAGGCTTTAGATCGAAGATTATGCAGTACGTCCGTAACAACTAACGTGCATTTGATGTGCGTGACGTCACAATTGTTTACATTTCTAACAGATCATCAGAAAATATTACAAATAGTGGCTTGAGATGCATTACTTTCAAAGTAAATTTCCACGCAAGATGATTTATGTTACGTATGAGAATGTGCAGTGAATTTCTTAAATCACAGGGCATTATAACTCTCATTCAAAACTTAACACTTTGAGGATCAGCCACTTGAAAAATGTCGGGCCCAGAAGATAAGTCATTTATGCCACTATTTAAAATTTTACCGGCACATTTGTATTTGATATGATTTAACGTGTAATACACGCTAAAAAAAGACCAAGCTTCAAGTTAGTTTTCATATTTAATGTTGTTCTTTCATAGATAAAAAATTATGCAATCGATGGCAAAAAGTGTAATTCACCTTCAAAAAAATGTGCGTAATGTGTTACTGAGCAATGTCACAAATCTCTTCATGCCAGAACACTTCGACTTTTCTACGCAACTGATAATCATTTTGGCACGATTTTAATTGCCAAATTAGAGCCTGATAGTAGGCCTACGGACTTCCTTTCATTGTAGGACTAATTATAGTGGATGCCAATAGACGATGCAATTCTCGTTCGTACATACACTTCTACTTATGAGTTAACCGGTGTAGAAACGCACTTTGCCAAGTTGAGCGAGCTCGGCCTACCTTCGTAACGTACGCGCCGCGGCCTGTCTTTCTCGTAGGCCTCGTGCTCCGAATAACTGCCGTCATTCGCTAGCGAGATCACGTGACATGAGCTATGACCGGCTGACGAAAGTGCATCGCTCAACGCAATCTCAATAGAGTTTCAGAAGCTATCGTGCTGTAATTTGTGGAATTTATGTATATACTTTCGCAATATGAAAATAAACTCTGTGCATATTGTCTCGCATCAAACAACTTTCCAGACGCATTGTTTTTCCTGGATTTCGTTTCCTAAAGTGCTGGGACGTCCTCCGCCGGTATAAGACCTTTACGATTCAAAGGACTGATAGGTTTTTCAGCTCCGAGGGAAAGTATACTGCTACTTAACACGGATGTATTTTCACCCGCTTTATACGTAATTTCATCCGGGAGAAAGTGTGTTTTTAACCGTGAAATCCGGGAAAAATCCGGGAAATTTTTTTTCTTGTCCACGTAGACACCCTGATTAATAAACCTACCCCTATTTGATTTTGTATTTATAACCCTGTATTCACCTGACCAGAAGTCTTGTTCATCCTGCCACCAAACTTCACTAATTCCCATTATATCTAACTTTAACCTATCCATTTCCCTTTTTAAATTTTCTAACCTACCTGCCCGATTAACGGATCTGACATTCCACGCTCCGATCCGTGAAATGCCAGTTTTCTTTCTCCTGATACCGATGTCCTCTTGAGTAGTCCCCACCCGGAGATCTGAATGGGGGACTATTTTACCTCCAGAATATTTTACCCAAGAGGACGCCATCATCTTTTAACCATACAGTAAAGCTGCACGCCCTCGGGAAAAATTATGGCTATAGTTTCCCCTTGCTTTCAGCCGTTCGCAGTACCAGCACAGCAAGGCCGTTTTGGTTAGTGTTACAAGGCCAGATCAGTCAATCATCCAGACGGTTGCCCCTGCAACTACTGAAAAGGCTGCTGCCCCTCTTCAGGAACCACACGTTTGTCTGGTCTCTCAACAGATACCCCTCCATTGTGGTTGCACCTACGGTACGGCTATCTGTATCGCTGAGGCACGCAAGCCTCCCCACCAACGAAAGGGGGGGGAAGACATAGTATCTTTTGAAAATAAAGAAGTTGATAAGTCAAGGAGGACTCTAGGGAGTAAATGATATATTAAAGAATGAATGCGAAGTTTAAGATATAAATCTATCTTTACCAGAAGATACTTAATGGTATACATATAAATGTATACTACGCTAATGAACCGTGAGCCCTATTCAGAAAGGGTAGGAGGCGGGGGGGGGGGGGGGGGGGGGCGTAACTGGCATTCACTAAGTATAAAGGGCAGGTGTATCTACGTGGAGATGGGACGATCTGTGGCCTAAACAACTGGGATGTTTTGTAAGGGGCATACCTACCAGAATGGGAAGAGGAAGTGCTCTCAAAAGGTCAATCCACAAGCAATAAATAGGTGCTGATCCTAGGAGAAGGGAACAGTATCATGACAAACAGTCACAAATTTTATACGGATTATTCTGGGAAGTGTGAATTCTATGGACGACTAGCATTATTATGTTTCGTGGAAATAAATGAGTGTCAAAAGAACACTTTCATTTCATTCAGAGTTCCTCCAAGCTACAAATAATCAAAATAGTACATACTAGGAAAAAAGGTAATACAAAAGATAGGAATAGAAAATAGATTACTCATGTGTCATAAACACCTGAAGTTTACGATTGGGGGAAAAAAAGGGGGCGGGAATAAAGGAAATAAAGAAAAGAAAGAGTGTCCTCACAATTCCTAAGTATTAGTAATACTAACTAGAACCACGAGTAAATGCTTATGTCTTATTAACTAAGTAAAATAAGAAAATAGTAGATGAACAATAAGCAAAAGATTGTTCAAGAGAGAACAAAGAATTGTTATTGAAAGGAAAGATATGTATATAAACATATGTAAGAAATGTATACTGTTAAGATATGAAATATTACGAGTGATATTATGTCCATAACGATTATGTATAAAAAAATTGCATGTTCAATCTGGGGGCGGGGGAGATATGTAGTGATTTGAGAATTTCTGTGTAAATTCTAGAAACACTCAGCTTGCTACCTTCTCGAACACACGATATTCTGGATATGAGTGTGGGATGGTAGAATCCTACCTACTGCGTGTCACATGTTTGTGTGTGCAGGTTTAAAATCAGTCGCGGGCAGAAAGTAGACGTGGCAGACGAACGGCACCAACGAGTACCTGTCGAGCAATCCAGAGATGTTTTAGTAAGTATGTAAGGAAGAACCACGGAGTTTAGATGCAGCTCTGTGCTTATTGGGACATTGACTATTGTTATTAAAACAAAAACAGATTAAAAAGAAATCTTTAACACTCTTGACATAACCTTGCTATAGGCCAGACTTATTTTCTGATTTATGTTAAGAAGTTTTGGTATCAAAGCCAATTTTCTTTTAACTGTAATTTAATTTGTTTCTGACGTTCGACTGTACGAGGGACTTACCAGAAGTTATATATTTATGTTGAAAGTGAGAGTTTTATTGTGTATGGAAGTCAAATACATCGTTAATTGAAGAAAAGCAATGTATGTATGTCTACTTTGAAATAAGTAGAAAGAGTTTAAAAATTCTTGTACCTAGCGTTATTCGACGGAGAAGAAGTCAAGAGGGTTTCCAGCAGCCGGCTATCCAGTAAAGAAGAGTGGCTGCAAATTCCAGGTAAGTCACCTCGTAAAGAAGTGAAAGAGGGTTTGGGGGAATAAACTGAAATGACCCAGATCCACACTTTAAGTCAGAAATGTTAGAGTGTCTGCAACTCAGCACTTCCTCTATTGGTTAATAGCAATCTATCCTTTTCATAATATTGTTGAGCACAATGGGGTGGTCATAAACAGTCTGAAAAGTTTGCAAGGGTTGCAGGGTAGGTTGTGCTGAGAAATAATTGTTAAGAAATAAATTCTGTATGTTGTGCTGTTGGAGTCATCAGCTTAAAAATCAACCAAGCAGGCCATTGCACATGCAAATTCAAATTCAAGCACTCCATCAGATACAACTAGTGTCGGTTGTTCTCATAGCGTAGGTGATAGCACCTGAGATTACTCAGCCTTTGGCTCAATTTTAATCCTTACTACCATCCCACATCCAATTTTTGTATTGCTCTTTTGTTCGGTTTTAGGAAACCGAACGGAGAACACATTTGCTTGGCCACTGAGTCTCTCCTGGGTCGCTTGAATTTCAGCATGCAACAGCCTGATTGGCTAACTTCAATGCTAGTTTGCTCAGAAATAGCAGTACAGCCTGCCCTGTAACCCCCATGCAAGCTTCTCAGACTGTTTCTGACCACCCTGTACACAGGGTAACAAAAATTTACAGCACACATTGCAGGACACATTCCTCACATGCAGATGAAGAAATAATTTTATATGAATATGGGTCTGGAAATGCTTTGTTTCCACATTACAACTTATTTTCTCCAACTCACTGATCGTGGGAAACACACAAGAACAGAATGTTAGAATCATGGGGGAACAGAATGTTAGAATCATGGGGAACATGCATTCTTCGTGACATCTGGTTACGTTGTGCATCACCACTGTTTTGTCCTACATGTCGCTGTTGCCATGCGACATACATCATTGCTTGTTTACAGGTAAAATCAATTCTTCCAGTAATCAGTATGACCATTGCAAGCACACAGATTACTATGCAGAGTTAATCACACACCTGGCTCGTGCAATGGCAGTGCACATAAATGCAGAGATGGCAGATGCCCATTTGATGTATGGATTAGCTGATGGCAATGGTGCTCACACTCAACATTTTTTCCAGGATAGATTTCCAGAATGAAGGTGCCCTAACAGACAAATGTTTGAAGTCATTGACCATCAACTTAGGGTACATGGGGCATTTAAACCCGATACTCGCACCTGGGGCAGGCCTAGATGTACAAGGGCACCACTGAATGTTGACGACATGACTGACTGGCGAGTGTTACACGAGAACCAGCCGTACCCATATCATTTACAGAGTGTGTAGGCACTATGAGCAGCTGATTTTCCTGCACAAATACTCTTCTGCAAATGGTTTAATCAACCAACAAAGTGTCAACCATAATTTTAGTGCAACGGTGTTGTTCAAAGATGAGGCATAGTTTTAATGAGATCAGATTGTAAATTTTCAGAATGGGCATGTGTGAGCAAAGTTATCATAATTTTGTAGAGAATGTTCTACCTGACCTGTTACCAGATGTACCTTTAGATGTGCAACAAAACACATACTTCATCCACGATGGAGCACCTCCTCATTTTAGTGTTAATGTCCGTTGGTTTCTAAATGACAGTTTTGGTGACAGATGGATAAGTAAACTGCTTGGTCTCCACGCTCTCTGGATCTAGACTCATTGAAATTTTATTTGTGGGGGCATTTGAAAGCTCTCGTGTATGGAATCCCAGTACAAGATGTTCAGAGTCTCCGTGCTTGTATAATGCATGGCTGCGAAACCATACACAATACTTCAGGGATACATCAGCGAATCTGAGTTGCATTACAATGGGGGCTGATGCATGTATCAATGCCCAAGCAGGGCATATTGAACACCTCATGTGAGAATGAGTTATGTCGTATGCTGGTACATTTTGTTTGTGTGTTTTTCCCATGATTAATGAGTTGGAGAAAATGATTTGTCACATAGAAACAAAGCATTTCCAGACCCATATTCACATAACATAATTTGTTCATCTACCTATACATTTCTATTATTATCTATGTGTGAGGAATGTACCTTGCAATTTGTACCATACCTTTTTGTTACACCCAGTATAGTTTTAGTTAGTTTAGTTTTAGTTATGTCATGTTCTGTAGATCATTTTCCTGATAATTTTATCGATATGATGTGGACCAAGTGAGATTACAAGATATTATATATGTGTGGATGGATATGTGCGTGTGTGCGAGTGTATACCTGTCCTTTTTTCCCCCAAAGGTAAGTCTTTCCGCTCCCGGGATTGGAATGACTCCTTACCCTCTCCCTTAAAACCCACTTCCTTTCGTCTTCCCCTCTCCTTCCCTCTTTCCTGATGAGGCAACAGTATGTTGCAAAAGCTTGAATTTTGTGTGTATGTTTGTGTGTCTATCGACCTGCCAGCGCTTTCGTTCGGTAAGTCACCTCATCTTTGTTTTTATATATAATTTTTCTTCCACGTGGAATGTTTCCTTATATATATATATATATATATTACTGAAATTTTTAGTTCTACAAATGCAACTACATTTAGAGGTACTTTTTTTTACCAGTTCTGAAACAGAAACTCATCCATAGAATAGAAGGAGGTGTCCAAAACGTATGATTTTAAGCAGATTAAGATATTAACATATCATTTAAAGGGGAACACTACAACATATATCTATGTCTGTGAATAACTGAAAAATACATGGCAGTGGACAACTTTCATGGAACCCTACATAAAGGCGTCTTCCCATTTCATTTCCAGGTGGAGAACAGGCAGAAATAATGCTTGTATGTCTCTGTGTGCGCATACCTGCACAAGTGAGCCTCAACTGATATGTAATAGGTCCTCCAGCACGTCTACATTAATGAGTGTTTCATTTTAATGAATATTTTCCCCCAGAGTGTTTCAAGGTTTTTCTTCTGCAAGATAAGGTCCCACATCCTCAAAATCCAAACAATGAAGACCCTGGAAAGTTCCACTGTTGCTGAAAAATATAGGACTGGTAGTGCTGACCACTCCATGGCTTAGGAATTTTGTGTTCACTAAAAATGCTTGTTACAGCTGGGCGCACGTAAAAGGCAGCAGCATGATATATTCTGCACAGCAACAGACAGAATATCTTGCAGAGTTGCCAGTGTACTTCCTATTTCTGTCCCACACCTCACAATCCACCATTGCCTGCCTAGATAACTACGAGGGTCACTCCAAAAGAAATGCACACTATTTTTTTTCTTAATCCATCTTTTATTCTACATGTTTGAAAGTTTTATAGTGTGTAGATACATCCTTTAGGAACAATATTTTCATTTCTCCGCATAATTTCCATCCCTCTCAACTGCCTTACACCATCTTGGAACCAGCGCCTGTATACCCGCACGGTAAAATTCTGGACCAACCTGTTGGAGCCACTGTTTGGCAACGTGCACAAGGGAGTCATTATCTTCAAACCTTGTTCCATGAAGAGAGTCTTTCACTTTCCCAAAGAGATGACAGTCACATGGAGCCAGGTCAGGACTGTAAGGCGAGTGTTTCAGTGTTGTCCATCAGAGTTTTGTGATTGCTTCCATGGTTTTTTGACTGACATGTGGCCACGCATTATCATACAACAGCAAAACATCCTGCTTTTGCCGATGTGGTTGAACACGACTCAGTCGAGCTTGAAGTTTCTTCAGTGTTGTCACATGTGGTGGTTCCACTTGGCATGATGTCCACAAGCAAGAGTCCTTCGGAATCGAAAAACAAAGTAGCCATAACTCCCCCCCCCCCCCCCCCCCCCAGGTGAATTTGCATCAAGCCACTCCACTGATTGCCTCTTCGTCTCTGCTGAAAAATGATGGAGCCATGTTTCATCACCTGTCACAATTAATCCAAGAAATTCATCTCCACCATTCTCGTACTGTTCCAAAAGTTCGCTGCATACTGTTTTCTTGTTTCTTTGTGAGCCACTGTCAACATCCTGGGAACCCACCTGGCACAAACCTTTTTTTAACACCAACACTTTCAGTATTCTGCGAACACTCCCTTCCCCTATCCCAACGTAGTGTGACAATTCGTTCACTGTGATGCGTCTGTCAGCAGTCACCAATTCGTTAACTCTCTGCACATTGTCTGGAGTGTGTACAGTACAAGGCCTGCTGCTGCGAGGACAATCCTCAATATTGCCGTGCCCACTTTCATCACGTAACCTGCTTGCCCACCGACTAACTGTACTGCGATCGACAGCAGCATCTCCATACACCTTTTTTCAACCTCTGGTGGATGTTCCCCACTGTCTCGTTTTCACAGCACAGGAATTTCTCGTTTTCACAGCACAGGAATTCTATGACAGCATTTTGCTTCTGACGAACGTCAAGTGTAGCAGTCATCTTGAAGACATGCTGTGACGGTGCTACTCACGGGAACAGGTTGAACTAAGTTTGAAATCAAGTGGGAAGCATGTATCTACACACTAAAACTTTCACACATGCAGAATGAAAACTGTAATCTTTCAAAAATAGTGTGCATTTCTTTTGGAGTGACCCTCGTAGCAATACACAGGTGACCGCTACAATCAGCCACTGTTTCTGCTGCTGATTCTGCTTAGGAGAATATATAAGCTCAGAAAACTGTCACAGTCACTTCTTAATGTAATATTTGCCATGTATGTTCTATATCACCTGTAATGAACATTATAATGGCTGGCTATATAACCTTACAATACCTAAAATAACATGAAAATTAATGCTAAACGTGTTGCACCCACCCCGAAGCACAGGCTACAAACGGACATGGCGGAATGACATTACTGGTTGAAGCGTCATGAGGTACACTGCTCCTTGCCACTGCACACATGTGCGCACTGTTTTAAGGCTGGTCATGATACTCTAGTTACCTATGACTTGGCACCACCTACAGTGAACATGTAACCTATGGAATGTTGCTTCTGTGTAAGTTAAGGAAAGCAAACAAATAACTCCTAGTGTTTTCACCCAATATGAATGGAATGAGATATTACATACCAAAATCATGCTAATCAGCAGCCAAATAGGGAATGAACTGAGGTGTAATGTTAATGGGCAAAATCAAGATCAAACCAAAAATTTAGTCAATACAGATGCATCCACATGGATCTTGAAGCTACTGTCAATCTAATGATATGTGGTCCAGTTTCAAGTGCAATTTGTTGTGTAACTATGTTAGTAAGAACTTTGAATGTCAAACAAGAAGATAAATTCACCTAATAAGTGAAACAGTAGTGGTATTTTTGAACTATGAAAATCAAATAACTGTGCATATAATCACTAAACATGAGAAATATTATTTCTAGTTTTATGAACTATGCATTCCTCTTTCCAGGAGGAAGGAGGGTTTCACTGCAGAATGTTGAAAATAGAGAGAAGGTTACCTAGACCAAGTTAAATACTGGTCAAAATGTCAATATGTCTCCCTGCAATTTTAACCATTTTTCTGTTGCAGAGAACAGTATTTACAAGATATAAAATATTTTCTATATACACGATAAAACATTATGATGCTGCCCATCATGAGAACTACCTCTAAAGATGTTGACAATCTTTAATATTAGCTATGAAATCACGAATTAAATGAAGACTTACTTGTATTTGGAAGAATGAAAGAAGCATGCAAGACCTTCAGACACAGTTTTTCCTTTTTTCTCAAACACCCCATCATATCCTTCAGAAGAAAGAACTGGGAGAAGGTCATAATTGAAGACCTTCGAATCAACCTCCTGAAGGCAGATTAAATCTGCATTATAACCTTCAACCCAAAACAAATATACGTTAATTGAATAAATTACTCAAAGCTTGAAAAAACAACAATGCATAAACAACATTATTTATTCTGGCATTCTGAATGCACGTTCCACTGATTCTACCATGAGGGAAAACCTCGGGGATGAAGAGTAAGTAAAGGCACACGTTATGATAGAGATGCACCTATGGCCAACTGTTTCTGTTAACTATCTGACTTTACTGACAGGTAACTTAATGGTATTCATCAAGGGTACAAGTCATGCTATGTTACAACATATAAAACTTAAAAAGTTATCTCCGTCCCTTGTGGCTGAACAAGTTGTCCAGCACAACAATGGATCCATTTATATTCCCTCCCATCACCCACCCATGGTTCTCAAAGCTGGACAGGAGTTTATTGCACACCAGAATATCTTAAAACCCCACAAGCCCTGGTCTATATCTCTCACACATCTGTGTTCTAGACCTGGCCTCTTCAACTCTATTGTTTCTTTCCCTTGCCGTATTCTGCAATACACTTTGTAAGCAAGAAATACACATTCAGACAATCAGAACGTACCGTAACTACTTAGAGCTTAAAGTTTAGTACTGAAAACTAGGAAATTAAATAGAAAGACGACTACCACAAAACATCTTGTTGATGACAAAATCATCAGAGGTGGAGCAAAGGCTCAGATAGGGTAAAGATAGAGAAGGAAATTAGTTGTGTCTTTCAAGTAACCATCCAGGAATTTGTGTTAAGTGATTTAGGGAAACCATAGAAGACTTACACCTTAATGGCTGAATAGCAATTTGAGCTGCTATCCTCCAGAATGCAAGTCTAACATTTTAATAAAATGCCTTTTCACTCAACAGAAAATAAATAGTTCTGTGTGCAGTTGTGTATGTATTCATAATAAACTGACACAAAAAGTTTGTGTCACAAAACGAATGTGTTAAAATATAAACTTCATTTATTTAGTGGCACACATACATATCCACAGCCATATTAGTAATTTATATATAGTAAACTACTGATACGAGTCTGCAATAAGTGAATTTTTACGAACAATAGTATTCAGATCACTTGACATACTTTCATTTATTTTGATGCTTCACCTATTTCCATAACAGGATTGGAACTTACAACTCGTAAAACAAAATTTGGTGTCAATAACAATAAAATCTATTTTTAAGCTAAGCGCCAAGTGCCAAGTGTTACCATCCCACTTAGGCATAGTTTAGATAATAACTGAGCTTTGTATTACAAGGTTTAATTTTTGTTCTGATGATGGCAGTAGCCATAATAAATGAAAGTATATTAGACAATCTAGACAGCATTTTTAATTTGGGGAAGGGGGTGAGGTAATGGTTACTCAGCATTTTTAACCACCAGACTGTAGCTCAACGTCCTAGGTTAAATCCCAACCAATCCACAAAGGAACATGAAATGAAGGAATATGCCACAGTTCATAATAATCCATTGGGTGGATGGAAACATTAAACTTTATGCCCCCTCCAGGTACCATTTGGGAGAGGTAAGGGTATATCCCAGCACTGAGTTACATCCTTGTTCTTCCTTCCATTCCACACTCATGCACTTCACCACAGACATAATACAAACCCCATACAGAGTAGTTCAAACCCCTTGGCACCTCATAACAAATATGAAATTTATTCAGTCTGTTTTCAGTACAACGTCCAAGTTAAGCATTTTGCAGAAGTAAACTTGCTACGTGAAATCAATCAGTAAATATAAAGTTAATTAAGGTCTTACCTAGAATCTCTTTCACAAACAGTTGTTTTCTGTAGTCCACATTCAATGCATATGTCGGACAGTACGGAAACAGCTGCAGCCGAGCCGTGTCAGAATCAGCATACAAGTCAGCAAGAATGTTGTAGGACACGACTCTAAAACTGCAACAAAAACAACATATATTCAGGAATATATTTATATTATTATCTATTTTTTGAAACTGGGTAATTTACATTTTTATGTTGGTGACCTCAGGCCTCCCCTCTCCCTACCTCCCCCCCCCCCCCCCCCCCCCACACACACACACACACACAACACCCCCTCTCCCACTTCTTACGTCTTCATCTACATCTACACTCTGCAAGCCACCTTCCTTATGGTGTGTGGTGGACTGCCCCTTCCCTCATTTCCATTTCCATTTGTGAATGTTTCGGAGAAACAATTATTGTTGGTAAGCCTCTGCGTGCGCTCAAATCTCTCTAAATTTACCACATAAGTCTTTTGCAAGGTTTATGCACAAGCAAGCAATATTCTAGAAATGTACACACTCAGAATATTAACAGTAAACCACACCATGATGACTAATGCTTCTCTTGCAAACTCGCTATTGAAGTTGGCCGAGCATCCCTGTGGTGCTTTTGTGCTTACTAAATGAATCTGTGACAAAATGCGAGCTCTTCTTTGGATCTTCTCTATTTCCTGTATCAGTCATATCTGGTATGGATGACAGACTGATGAGAAATATTCAAGTATAGGTCAAACAAGGGTTTTATGAGCCGCCTTCTATATCAGTTGACTACACTTTCTGAGGGTTCTTCCAATTAATCTCAGTACTACATCTGCCTTACCAGCGATTAGCTTTATGTTCCCATTCTAATTTAAATTACACTGTATGCATACTTCTTTGATGTTTTATGCAAACAACTGCTTCCAGTGATTGTTCTGCAATCATGTAATCATACATTAATGGGTCTTTCTGCCTATTTATACACAATTCATAACATTTGTTTATGTTGAGGGTCAACTGCCAATCAGTGCACTAAGTGACAATCTTCTGCAGATCTTCCTGGTTGGTTGGTTGTTTTGGGGAAGGAGACCAGACAGCGAGGTCATCGGTCTTATCGGATTAGGGAAGGACGGGGAAGGATGTCGGCCGTGCCCTTTGAAAGGGACCATCCCGGCATTTGCCTGGAGCGATTTAGGGAAATCACGCAAATCTTCCAGCATTATGCTAAAATTTTCTAACATTATGACTTCTCTGTATATATCAGCATCATTCGCAAAAAGGCTCGTGGAACTTCTTATGCTATTCACTAACGACTAGACACTACAAGTGCTACAGGGGGAGAGCATGTAGATCTCGATTAAAGAACCGGAATAAAATTTCTTGAGTTGGTTCATCAAACAAACTTTACTTTTGTTCTCCAAGTTAATTACAAATTGACTGATGTATAACACTGAAGTTGTAACGTACCTCTTGGGACAACCTGTACGTATACTGCGAAAAGTAATGGTCCTGTAACATTCTCTTGGGCTAAGCCAGAAGTTAGTTTAGGGTCTGAAGACTTATCTACTTTGAGAATGACATGTTATTTTCTATTTGCTAGAAACTCTTCAATCCAATCACATAGCTGGTCTGCTATTCTGTAGGTTCATGTTTTGTTCATTAGGTGGCATGTGGAACTGTATCAAACAGCTTCTGGATGTAAAGAGAGATGGCATCAACCTTGGCATCAGTATCTACAGCCTTGTGGGTCTTGTTGACAAACAAAGCTGGATTTCAACTGTATCAATAGTATATCATAAAGTCCAGTAACAATTCTCTGTTGAGCAATTCCAATTAGTTTTCCATCACATGGTCATTTAATTCTACATCTGTCATTTTGGCAATCATGCAACGATTTAAATGAGGAACCACAATATGATCTTTCTCAGTGAAACTCATTTTGCAAAATACATTTAGTACTTCCGCTTTCTCTCTATCATTCTCCACATCCTCCAGTTCAGTGCAAAAACAACTAGGGTCATACGTGCCCACAACAGAACTGTAGAACACGAAGACAAAAAAAGGAGTTAAAAACGACTATATGTTATGTCCAATCGACGGAAAGAAAGAGAGCTAAAATCAGGAACTTGGAAAAAGATCTATAAAGTACACCATAGAGAAACAGAGGTCCTGAACTAAAGATCAAACTGTAACAACAACGACGCTGTACTATTGTACATATAAGTGAATTTTTTTTTCCATCTGATTTTTCGATAAACTAGTGTAATTGATGTTCTGATTTCATTTCTTTTTTTTTGTTTCATGTCATTGTGTTAAGAAAACTGTAAACAAGTTTCAATGTGAATATTAATGTTTATGTCAAATGTCAAGCAATATTGTAATAGAATTGAAATGTAACAAATGTTGAAACTGTTGTAAGATGTTTAAAATTGTAATTGTGCGTCTGGTCCATACGTAGGCAATGTGTTAGGATATGTAGAATGCAAAACCTCGGTTGAATACCCGGCCAGTCAGGGAGCGGTAAAAGGTGGATGGCAGGCAAGCGCGGGAAAATGCATGCGGGCACTACACGGCACAACGGGCTCAGCAGTAGTAGTTGGAGTTTGGCATTGGTTTGAGCAACACCTTCTGGAGCGAGGAGGCTCTCCTGGAAGACGTAGTTTCACTGAGCCTCGGGTATGCTGTTCCAATGCCCACACAACATGGCGAAATTCCATAGGCACTAAATGGAAAAGTATTGCGACGCTAAGAAGAATTAAAGTGCCGATATGTCACGAGCCATATCTGTGGTTGTATGTGTGCTCTGTGCCTCGCCATCTCGCCGCTCGGCAACCGCCGCATCGATACAAGCAGGTTGAAACTTTTAGTACTGTATTCGTATGGACCAGAGAGTGAACTATTCAATAATAACTTAAAATTTACCAGAACTTTCCCCTCATTTAATTATCCTCACAACTAACCTAGACAGCATCCTTTCCAAATGTTGTGCAATCCGAGTGTCCGAAATGAAAAACTGAATTTTGTGTTAATAATAATTACTTGCAGACCTAGCTATGTTAAAATGGTGTTTAAAGAACTGTTTTGTTAATGAACCAGCAAATGAATAACGAAGGTCTAAAGAAGTTGAAAGATAACTTTAATATTGATATAGTAATGAAGTTTAATTATTTCGAGACAGATAAAAAGGTATTTAAATGAGCAGTAAATAAGATGAAAAGAGTAGTAACTCATTTACTGGAAATCTTGAACGCATGATAATTTCAGTAATCAAATTTTTTAATATAGTGATCATAACAGTTTCAAGGTTCCCCCCCCCCCCCTTTTTTTATTCATTTGAATTCTGAAGTGTTCTAAATTGGTTTGACCAACAAAAGTTAAAGTCAATATAAAAGTCAAAATTTATCAGTGTTTTATCTTTATCAAAATTGACATTTTGTGTGTGGCTCGAAAGTGCTATTTCTAGGGTAGCCTACGCCCGATTTTAATCATATCAATAGACAGTACGAAGGTTTGTAGTATACATTATAGTGTAGTGTTATGTATTCATGGTTTTTCCATATCAGTACAGAACGTGAAACTATCAGCTCAATAGATTTTCTGGTTCTAAAATTCTACTATATTATGCAGTGTTACTACTTGTTGTTTTGCATGAATATCTACCAACTTGTACAGGGAAGAAACTCAGTTAATGCCTCATTCGGCTGGCGACCGTATTATCATCAAATTGGTAGCATCTTCAGTGTTGCTATTGGTCCATACTGACGTGTAATTGCATTTTGAACTTGGTTGAGGGATCATTGTTATTACAGAGTGAGTGTAAGTCTGATTTGCCAACATTCAGGTAAACGCGGTCGATATCTATACGAAAATCCTTTCTCATAAGGTGAAGCTCGTTCACTTACCATAGTACAGGCTTTAAGGAGTATTGTGTGCCCCACGCGCACATTACAAAACGTCCTTCGCCATATTGCTACGATAGATAAAAAGTAAAGCACAGTTGACAGTGTGAGCAACATTTGTTAAAATGGCTGATGATTCAGACAGCAAACACAAATGAGAACATAAGTGGTTAAGAAAAGGGCATTCCATCAGGAAATGACAAAACATCAGGAAATGACAAACCATCAGAGTTTGAGGACAATGAGCACAAAGTGGTGCAGGAACGTCACTTAACAAATGGCAATGGCTAAACAGATAGTGCCCAATAAGCAATCTAGCTAAAATGATCTCCTCAGGGCAAGAGGGCCGAGAGGTGGTCATCCATGCTCCTGGAAGAGTCTTAATTCTCTGGAGCTTGTTCCCACGAAAGGAGGACCAGTGGCAATGCCAAAGTGACACCACCTGTTGTCAGACAGCAACACAGAAATCATTGGAGGGAATGGAAGAACTAGTGGGTCAAGGTACAAGGACTGCAGCCTTGGCAGCAGTATCAGCAGCCTCATTTTCCATCAGACTGACGTTACCAGAAACCCACACGAACATCGTAATGGCTCCATCAAGAGTGAGCGACAGCTTTCGTGGCCCCGTTGCACAAAGGTATAGACAGTGTACAGCACACGGAGGCTCTGAAGGTCACGGAGAGTCGGAGCAGATGACACAATTGAAAAGCCTGTGCCACCAGATACACTGAATGGCCTGATACAGGGCAAAGTGCTCTGCTGTAAATACTGAGCAATGTTCAATAAGCCAATACCAAAAATCATCGGAGCCAATGACAGAGGAGAAAGTGCTTGCCCACAAGAGAGGGGTTCTGCAACATCTGAATGAGAACACTGTCCGACCCTGAGGCGGAGGATTCGGATGAAGTGAGAGCACGGTCTAGCTCCTCCATAGTAAAGGTGGCATTGCCTGAACCTCCTCCGCTCATTTCCGATGGAGGAAGGGAGAGTGATGGTGGAGCTCAAAATCTCCATAAAATAGAGGGCCAATGTATTGGAGATAACAATAGCATTCACTATGACAGCATCTGCTACTGCCAGGCCAGAAACTGGGGAACAGACCTTGGTCCCAAAGAACTGTTGGAAATTGGCCCATATGATGGAACTAGCAAAGGAAATCCAACTAGCTTTTTTGCTATCCTGAAGAATGGAATGACACTGTGCATGCAACTGTTTATAACGAATTCAGTTTGCCATCATAGGATGACAGTTAAAAATGTGGAGAGCGCATCTCTGCATGCAAACTGTGTTATGGTACACCTCAGTCCACCAAGAGACCGGGACATGGCATGATAAAGGGGAAGTGCAAGGAATGGAACTTTCTGCAGTGGTAAGGATGACATTTGTAAGATATTCTACCTGGTCATCACAAGTGGGGAAATGTTGTTCATCGAAGACCACCAGGGAGGAGTAAAGCCTTCAATCAGCCTTAGAAAACTGTCATTTGGGTGTGCACATAGGTGGGGTAGGAGTCAGCAAATGGATAGTACATAGGGAATGGTCACTCAAGTATGTGTCAGAGAGAACTCACCACTTGAGATGATGGGCAAGTTGCACAGTGAGAACAAGAGGTCCAAATGGGAACAGGCGTGCATGGAGTCTGAAAGGAATGTAGATGCTACCCTGTTAAGGCAGATGAAGTTAAGTTGATTGATGTCATCCAAGACGGCACCTCTTGGACAGATTCTGGGAGAACCCCAAAGGGGATGGTGTTGTGCATTAAATTCACTGAGCAGCAAAAGGGGGGGGGGGGGGGGGGGGAGTTGCCCAATAAGCTGGATGAAGTCTGCCCTGGTGACACCGAGTGACGGAAGAAGGTGAATGATACAATTGAAAAAGTGCAAGTGAGGAAGGAAACTGAGGACTGCAACAGCTTGAAGCTGTGTAGTCAGGGAGATGGGCTGACTATGAACATCATCCCAGATGAGCAGCATGACTCCCCCATGAGATGGAATGCCGTCCTCAGCGGGAGGTGGGGGGTGTTGGGGGGGGGGGGGGGATGTCAAAGAGGACTGGGAAGAGGTCCGAGAACTCAAAGCGTCATGAGGAAGCAATTTTGTTTCCTAGAGGCAGAGAACAAGCGCACGCTGCAATTCCAAGAGCAGCCACAAGTCCTCTTTGTTAGATCAAAGAGTGTCTAGGAAAGAGGAGGAGGGAAAAAATGAAGGGGATGTCACCTCAGCGACTGCCGAGTGCCAGCCTTTGAAGACTCACTGCTGCAGGGCGCAGAGGCTGTACAATCCTGCTCCACGAGATCTACAGAGGCATCGACATTCTCCTTCTGTCGTTTTGCAGAGTCCAGGGCAGAACAATGGTTGGTGGTGCGCACCACCAACATGGAGGTCAGCCAGGCAAGGGTATCACGTAGAGACAACTTCGAAGAGGGTCTCTGAATCAGTGAAGGAGAAGACCATTTCCCTTTGTTTGGTTTCTTGGAGACTTTACAGTTTGCAGAGGGAGACTCAAATGTTTGTTGGCTGGAGGGACATAAGAAGTCTTGTTGGCAGTATTTCTTCTGTCCTTTCCGGCCTGCCGGTTGTGTAGCAGGTGACTTTGCGCCATGAGGTGTAACAACCATGGTGCTGAATTTGAGGTTGCATGTCTATTTGGACATGTCCTTCATGGAGCAAGATGTAGCAAGAACAGTACTGCAAGTGCCAGATGGTAGAATGGAGGGTTTCCTACTAGCCAACAACTTGCAAGTGACTGAGTAAGGCGCCTTTTTCCATCAACCGGATCTCCTCGATGGCCCGCTCATTGAGATACATGGGATAATCTTGAGAAGAGACGGCGTGGTCACCATTGCAATCGATAGAATGGGGAGGAGGAGGTGGGAAATTGCCCTCGTAAGCATCCCTACCACAGGTTACAATTTGGCCGGGTGTCGACATTCAAGTGTGGTTGTAACAATACCATTGGTAGCAGCGCACCAGGTTCGGAATGTATGGTTGGACTGTGGTAACTTGATAGCCTGCTTTGATCTTTGATGGAAGCATCATTAGTGTGTGTGGGCACTAAGGATGCATCTACCTTTCCCATCATCCAATGGACTGCAATGACATTCTGATCAGAGAGGTACGTTTGGATTTCTGTTTCGGTCAGGCCATCGAACAGGCTAGTGTAAATAACACCATGGGAAGAATTCAGTGATCAATGGACCTCAACACGAAAAACTCAAAGTGCCACTGCGTAAACAAGAGCAGGATTTCACAGGGCTGGCAACTGTATCAACACCTTTCTGAATAATAAACAGATTTATTGTAGCAAAGGACTGATCATCTTCAGTACATGAAACCATGAGGAAAAGTGGTGCAGCTGGGAGGGTCTCTGAAACATTAGCCTCATTCTCTTTACATTTACTAGATGTTGACTTTTTTTTTTTTTTTTGTTGGGGTTTAAGGGCGCTCAACTACTGAGGTCATTAGCGCCCAGTCACAGTTGTTAGAGCACATGGAATCTAGTAAAACTCAAGGGGAGGGGGGGACACCAGAAAGGCCTGACAAAGATGCAGATAAAATAAGTAAAAAAGTTAGATGTCTTTGGACAAGCCAGTCAAAGTTATAAAACGCAGAACACGAGCAGCTGCTCGAGCGTCATCAGCTAAAATATCCGGTAAAGTAGATGGCAGGGACAGGACAACACGAGATTGACTAAAACGGGGACACGACAATAAAACATGGTGCACTGTTAATGCCTGACCACAAGGGCACTGCGGGGCTGGGTCACCGGAGAGCAGATAGCGGTGGCTAAACCGGCAATGGCCAATCCGCAACCTGGTCAGAAGGACCTCTTCTCGCCGAGATGGTCGGGAGGAGGTTGTCCAAGCAGTTGGGAGCAGTTTTACTGCCCGGAGCTTGTTTCCTTGGAGGGATGACCAAGCATCCCACCACAACAACACGAGCCTCTTACAAACAACCCCACGAACATCAGATGACGGGACACAACGGGAGGCTGGTCGAGGCAGGAGGACTGCAGCCTTGGCTGCAGCATCTGCAGCCTCATTCCCAGGCACTCCTACATGTCCGGGAACCCACAGAAAGCTGACAGGAGAACCATTATCAGCAAAAGAATGGAGGGACTGCTGTATCCGTTGAACCAAGTGATGGATCGGATAGGGAGCTCCAAGGCTCTGAAGAGCACTGAGTGAGGCAGAGCAGAGTACATACGATGAATGGCGGTGGCGGCGGGCATACTGAACGGCCTGATGCAGAGCAAAAAGCTCACCCGTAAAGCTGGAACATTGGTCGAGGAGCCGGTATTTAAAGGTGGCGGCCCCGACGACAAAGGCACAGCCGACACCGTCGTCAGTTTTGGAGCCATCGGTGTAAATAAAGGTGTGACCGGCAAGTCGAGCACGAAGTTCGACAAACCATGAGCAATACACTGCAGCCGGAGTACCCTCCTTCGGGAGTGAGCTGAGGTCGAGATAAATATGAACCGGAGCCTGGAGCCAAGGTGGTGTCGGGCTCTCACCCTCTCTGAAGGTGGTAGGGAGGGCAAAATCCAATTGTCGAAGCAGGCGACGGAAGCGGACTCCGGGGGGCAGCAGGGCAGACACATACAACCCGTACTGACGGTCGAGAGTATCGGCGAAGAAGGACTAGTAAGAGGGGTGGTCGGGCATAGACAACAGCCGGCAGGCATACCGACGCAGCAGTACGTCGCGCCGGTACGTCAATGGTTATTCGGCAGCTTCAGCATAAAGACTCTCGACAGGAGTAGTGTAGAAGGCTCCGGTCGCAAGACGTAACCCCCGATGGTGGATGGAGTTGAGACGGCATAAGAGCGATGGCCGAGCAGACGAGTAGACGAAGCTCCAATAATCCAGCTTCGATTGGACTATGGACCGATACAAGCGAAGCAGGACAGTGCGATCCGCTCCCCAAGATGAACCACTAAGAACTCTGAGGACATTTAGGGAACGTGTACAACGGGCTGCCAAATAAGAGACATGCGGAGACCAACAAAGTTTCCTGTGCAACGTGAGCCCTAGAAACTTAGTTGTTTCCACGAATGGGAGAACAACGGGACCGAGATGTAAGGATGGCGGAAGGAACGCTTTATATCGCCAAAAGTTGATACAAACCGTCTTCTCTTCAGAGAACCGGAAGCCATTTGCCACGCTCCATGAGTATAGGCTGTCTAGACAACACTGAAGGCAGCGCTCCAGGAGGCATGTTCTCTGGGCACTGCAGTAGATCGCGAAGTCATCGACAAAGAGAGAGCCCGAGACATTAGGTGGAATGCAATTCATAATTGGATTGATCGCGATGGCAAAAAGGGCTACGCTCAAGACGGAGCCCTGAGGCACTCCGTTCTCCTGGAGGAAGACGTCGGACAATACGGAACCCACACATACCCTAAACTTTCGATCCGTTAAAAAGGAATCAATAAAAAGGGGCAGGCGACCGCGTAGGCCCCACCTGTGCATAGTGCGGAGGATACCTCCTCTCCAACAGGTATCATAAGCCTTCTCCAAATCGAAGAACACGGCTACCGTTTGGCGCCTTCGCAAAAAGTTGTTCATGATTAATGTCGACAAGGTCACAAGGTGGTCAACAGCGGAGCGGCGGCGACGAAAGCCGCATTGGACATTGGTAAGTAGCCGTCGAGATTCAAGAATCCAGACTAACCGAGCATGAACCATGCGCTCCATCACCTTACAGACACAGCTTGTAAGAGAAATGGGGCAGTAACTAGAAGGAAGGTGTCTATCCTTCCCGGGTTTGGGTATAGGAACAACGACAGCGTCACGCCAACGCATGGGGACCTGACCTTCGGTCCAGACGCGATTGTAGGTACGAAGAAGGAAGCTTTTGCCCGCCAGAGAAAGGTGTGCCAGCATCTGAACGTGAATGGCATCTGGCCCCGGAGCAGAGGACTGGGACAGTGCAAGCGCACGTTCGAGTTCCCGCATAGTAAAGGGGGCATTATAAGTTTCCAGATTCAGCGAGTGGAAGGAAGGTCGCCGAGCCTCTTCTGCCTCTTTCCTGGGAAGGAAGGCAAGGTGGTAATGGGCAGAGCTTGAAACCTCCGCGAAAAACCGGCCGAAGGCGTTGGAGACAGCCACAGGATCAACGAGGACTTCATTACCTGAGGTCAGGCCAGGTACCGAGGAGTGGGCCTTAATGCCCGACAGCCGGCGCAGGCCACCCCATACGACAGAAGAGGGAGTGAAACTGTTAAAGGAGCTGGTGAAAGAGGCCCAACAAGCTTTTTTGCTGTCTTTGATGACTCTACGGCATTGTGCTCGGAGTCGTTTGTATCCAATACAATTCGCCAACGTAGGATGGCGGCGAAAGGTGCGTAAAGCACGTCGTCGAGCACGGATAGCGTCTCTACAAGCCTCGTTCCACCAGGGGACGGAAACGCGACGTGAAGAAGAGGTAGTACGACTAATGGAACGTTCAGCAGCATTGATGATAACAGCTGAAAGCTGAACAAGCAGGTGCATTATGTCAGCCCGACTAACTGCGGATGACGATGGAGTGTAGATGGTACAAACTGAAAAAGTAAAAGCAGAAAGAGTAATACGGACAGCTATTGCTTGGAGTGGGGTGGTCAATGGGATGGAATGGTAATAGACATCGTCCCGAACAAGCAACATGACCCCACCATGAGCTGGGATACCGTCCACAGGGGTGAGGTCATACCGCTCCGAGGTATAGTGGGTAAAGGCAATACGGTCAGTCGGGCACAACTTGGTTTCCTGGAGACCAAGGACGAGCGGACAATGCAGGCGGAGGAGCAGTTGTAATTCCTCCCGATTAGATCGAATACCTCTTATGTTCCAATGTAACAAGGCCATCGCTAGTCAAAAAAGAGGGGGAACGAGACGGGGGAAGAGCTGGTCACCTCGACGGCCAGGGAGGGCCAGATTTCGAGGGAACAACGCTACAACTGGCGGGAGGCGGATCCTGTTCCATCGAGTCGTCGCCAGCTGCGGCCGCTGTCCCTGGTTGTGTAGGAGGGGCAGCATCATTTGCCGACAGGAGGCCAGCTGAGCGCCTGGCAGCAGAGCGTCCCGGCGAAACTGAGGACGGCCGGGAGCAGCGACTCACGGATGGAGTGTCAGACGAAACGCGCCAGGGTGGAGAGGGGGATAGAGACTTCTTCTTGGAGGCCTTCTTGGAAGTCCGAGGAGGCACAGGGATGGTGGGCTGGACCCGAAGAAGGTCCTCACCCGGGGTTCGTTTTGGAACGCCGGAGCTCGGAAGCTGGGGTCCGGAACGTTTCCCCGATGGACGCCTGAGAAGAGGATCGCTTCTCAGGCGGATGGGGGGAGGGGGGGGGGGGGGGGGGGAGTGTGGCCCCTGGGGCAGAGGGGGCGGGGGCCACGGGGGAGGAGGATTTGGAAGGGAGGGATTTGGGAGGCGGAGGCATAGACCCCGGATGGGGGGAGGAGGCGGAGGGAGGACAGGATAGGGGTGAGGATACCGTGGAAGGAGTGGACACAACTAAGGCAAACGAAGTGGTCAACGTCACGGAATGGAGGTGGTCATACTTCTTCCTGGCCTCAGAATAAGAGAGACGATCCAAAGTTTTGAGATCTTGAATCTTCTTCTCCTTCTGATACGCGGGGCAGTCTAAGGATCTAGGCGAGTGAATGCCAGGACAATTAACGCACCGAGGTGGTGGGGTGCATGTATGTTCCTCATGAAGAGGACGTCCACAATCGCCACAAAGGGGCTCAGCCTCACACCGTGACGACATGTGCCCAAAGCGCAAACACCAAAAACAGCGCATAGGAGGCGGGACGTAAGGTCGCACCGGTAGCACATCACCTTTACCTTCTCCGGGAGAGCGTCCCCCTCGAAGGCGAGGATAAAGGCCCCGGTATCGATGCGACGGTCTTTGGGGCCGCACTGGACTCGCCGGACGAAATGCACGCCTCGGCGCTCCAGGTTGGCCCTGAGCTCCTCATCAGATTGCAGCAGGAGGTCCCGATGAAAAATAACCCCCTGCGTCCTATTTAGTGCCAGATGTGGGACAATGGACACTGGGATGTCCCCTAGTCGGTCGCACGCCCGGAACGCCGCCGACTGTGTGGCGGAGGTGGTCTTGATAAGAACGGACCCCGAATGCATCTTACTGAGAGCCTCGATTTCCCCGAAGATGTCCTCGATGTGCTGAACAAAGAATATGGGCTTGGAGGTGGCGAACATCCCCCCATTGGTTCGAGAACAGAGCAAATAGCGGGGAAGTACTTCGCCCCAAGCCGGCGGGCCTGTCCCTCCTCCCAGGGAGTGGCCAAGGGGGAAAGGGCAGGAGAACCAGAACCAGAGACAGTACCTTTGCTTTTGAAAGACTCGGCCGCAGAGTGACCTGATACGTGTTGACGTTTCATCTGCGAAACGTCCGCCCCGATACCATCCACTCCGACCAGGGGCTCTCCCCACGGGCGCCACCCAGCCTCAGCAAGGGCCACCTGGCAGGATGACCGTTGCCGGGAGTCCTGATGCCCCAAGGAGACGGGCATCTATTCCTTGGCCGACATGGGGAGGGTGCAGCTCAGGTATCGGCAGTACGATCCCTGTGTTGTCAGGGGGCTACAACCTAGAGGGTACACGACGACCCCACCACAACGGGCTGGCTACCGTGCTGGATTTTTGGTGCCATGGAAAGTCCATCATGATCGTAGGTGCAGATGGGGACGCACTACGGGCGTAGCTTGTACAACCCATCAGGCGTTTAGGCCCAATTTGAGGAACAGTGGGTATGGTTACAACGCCGTTACAATGCTGAGTGCCAAGATCTTAGTGCACTGAGGACCAGTGGTACACCACGTAAGGCGTCCTTCCCCAAAAGGCTCGTACTTCTGTAGAATTTTGAAAAATGGAGGTCAAACCCCAAGGGGGACCATCACATGGAAGGCCGAACCGGTTGAAACTCTTTTTAGTCACCTCTTACGACAGGCAGGAATACCTCGGACCTATTGTTACCCCGGACCCGCAGGGGGGTAGATGTTGACTGTGAAGAAGATCATTGGCTCACTGCGAGAAAATCCCGCACGATTGCCTGTGTCTCTGATGGTGTGCTTCTTCCAACTGCCCCCCTCCCAACACACCCAATTTACGTGATTGTTCACAGGTGAGGTCACAACTCCCAAACACCTGACAGAAGGCAACTGGGAAGGTCGCAGCTCAGGCAATCACCCTGCCCAGTGCTAGTGGGTACATGAGAACACTATCTGTCAACCCGGGACTGGGAATTACACATTACCCAGTCACTTGTTACACATCAGACACATGGGCCGGCCTTCAGGAGCACACAGGGAGAAAGAAAAAAAAAGATGAACCTCAAATTCTGAAGTGGAGGAAGGATAGGAGAAGGGGAACAAAGAAAGAAAAGAGGAACAAAAAACAGTAGAAAGACCGTTCTGATGTCAGCTTCTGAAAATGCAGAACACATTTCAAAAACATTCCAGACTGTTTTCCAAGGGAGGGGGGAAAAATAGCAAGAGGATAGACAGGCAACACAGAAGGGAAGAAATGCTACAAAGGCCAGGGCCCCATGGTAGCCAAGCACGCACAAACGTCTCAAAGAGGTGAGCCCCTAGGGGGCCAATGTCATTATGGTCACAAGTGTTTGGACAGATGGTTTCAATCCATTTACTGATTTAACATGAGAGCAAAACTTTTTACGACTTTCTATTGAGTCAGTAGACAGAATTTTACTTCAAATTCAATGAACGTGTCACACACTGCTCTCCTTACGCTAATTTTGCTGTCATTCAGTTTTTGTCTGTGAGGCTTTGGTTACATTTAAATTTGCAGTGAAGTTCTCTTTGTTTTTGTAGCAGCTTTCTAACATGGCTGTAGAACCACAGCAGGTCTTTCCCATCCCTCACAACGTTCTTTGTCACATACCTGTCTACAATGCGTTGGACAATATCCTTTAACTTTGTCCATTAATGGTCAAGATTGTAAGTGCTGGAGATCAGATTTTTTGTTGTCCACTAATAACTTACTGCAAGAGTTTTATTTTTGTCTCTTTAATTGGAAAGTTTGCCACAGGCATAAAATCAATATGGTATCATTTGCTGATGACATGAACAGGAATTAAGTCAGAAGATATTTAAATCTTTCCCAGTGTACATATCGTTCCACAAAATTTCAGGAGAACTGCTGGATGTTTGTAACTTCCTGCCACAATATTTCAGAGCTGAGTCTTCTGGCCATCTTCAGGTGATACTGGCAAAAACGCACTGAGCTCTGGTATTTAAGGCCCCAACGGCACATGTGTGGTGGATTCACCTGGTGTTGTATGAATGCTACTTAAGCGCATTCGATTCTGCTGCGCCGCTCGATCTCCGTGGTGAAAACTCACCGCATCGATGTCAATTCAATTGTCTTCCTGCGGTTCCATCACAGAATTACGCCAGCTACGGAGGACACAAAGTTTTTCAATGGGTGGATTCCATGCCTCAGCCATTTTTAAACCAACAGCATTTTGGCAATATGTTGTTGATACTTTTATAGTTTGGCCTCGTGGTTTGGATCGTCTGCAAGAGTACAACATCTGAACTGCATACATGAAAACATAAAATTTACTATGGAGTTGGAGGAGGATTGCCTGCCATTTTTAGACATCTTGGTGCAATGTACGAGCGATGGGACACTTGGTCATTCAGTATACAGAAGGCCCACTCACAGAGACCTTTTCTTCCAAGCCACTAGTTGCCACCATCGGGCACAAACGATGGGTGTTTTGAAGACATTGATTCACCGAGCCCACGTCATCTCTGAAACCGATAGTTTGCAAACAGAAAGGAGCATCTGCAGACTGTATTTCTGAAGAATGGGTATTCGTCCCAGCAAGTGGAGAGAGCGCTACAGATCTGTAAACGATAGAGCAAAGAAGAGGAAGAGGCCTTTAAAACGACTGCCTATTTACTATAAATTGGTAATATTTCAGAATACTAAGAAAATCTAAAGTGAAAGCAATCTTTCACCCTCCTGCAAATATTTCGTCACTGTTGGGATCTGTCAAAGACAACCTAGAACTGCACAAGGCAGGTGTTTACAGTACGAATCCTTGGATATCACCTGAGATATTGAATTAACTGATGAAAGGAGGAATATAAAGATGCAGTAAATGAAGCAAGCAAAAGGGAAATTAGACTAAAAAATGAGGGTGACGTCGTGGCGCAGCGGTAAGCGCTCGGGTTCGTAATCCGAAGGTCACCGGATCGAATCTCGCGCCTTGCAACCCTCTTTTTTTTTTAATTCAAATATATGTATATATATATATATATATATATATATATATATTTTACAAAAAATAAATACAATAAATACAAAAAAAAGGTTGCATGGTGACCTTCGACGTTGTGGAAAATTATTAATCGTAGAGAGTATTTCACCGCAACGGTTTCTTTTAACTGTCGATTTTCTCAACAACGGCTGAGAAGTGCATCTTGGTTCTTTGCCACATTACACCTCTGGCCATGAGCTTTTATTATGCGCAGTATGAATCGAATCTGAATTTCACAGTTGGCGGCCTCCCCTTGTAAGACAAATATAAGTTCTACAGAAGCATGTATTACTAGGAGAAAGACACACACTACCAACAGGAAAATTAAAGAGAGCTTTGTACAAAAGAGAAGCAGCTGAATGAATATCAGGTGGTCAGATAGAAAACAGGTACTAAGCTAAGAAGGGAAAATTGAAAGGTGGAAGGAATACATAGCTACAGGCTACAACAGGGAAATTAGGGTGGGAGAATTTGACAGAGCACTGAAAGACCTAAGCTGGGAGAAGGCACCTGGAAGTGACGACATTCTTCCAGAACCGCTGATAGCCTTGAAAAAGCCAGGCATGACAAAACTATTCCACCTGGTGTGCAAGATACATGGGACAGGGAAAATACCCTCAGATTTCAAGAAGAATATAATCCCAACTCTAAAGAAAGCAGGTGCTGAGAGATGTGAGTATTGCCATACTTTTAGTTTAATAAGTCAAGGTTGCAGACTACTGATGTACATTATTTACAGGATAATGGAAAAACTGGTGGAAGCCAACCTAGTGGGAAGAGCAATTTGGATTCTACAGAAATGTAGGAACATGTGAGGCAATATTGACCCTACGACATAGCTTAGAAGATACATTAAAGAAAGCCAAACCTACACTGGTAGCTTTTATAGCCTTAGATAATGCTTTTGACAATACTGACTGGTATACCCTCTTTGAAATTCTGCAGGTAACAAGGATAAAATACAGGAAGCGAAAAGCTATTTACAACTTATATAGAAACCAGACAGCAGTTATAAGAGCTGAAGAGCATGAAAGCTAATCAATAGTTGAGAAGGGAGAGAGTCAGGTTTGTAGCATATCACTGATGTCATTCAATCTGTACTCTGAGCAAGTAATAAATGAAGCAACAGAAACATTTGGAAAAGGAATTTAAATTAGGGAAATTAATTATGAACTTTGAGGTTAGCCAATGACACTGCAATTCTGTCACAGACATCAAATGTCTTGCAAGTGCAGATGAATGGAAAGGGCACTGTCTTGGAAGGAGGACATAACATGAACATTAACAAAAGCAAAACATGGGTAAGGGAGCAAAGCTGAATTAAATCATACAACACTGAGGAAATCAGATTCGGAAATGAGACACTAAAAGTATGTAACACACAAGTTTTGCTATTTGGATAGTAAAATAATGGATAATGGCCAAATTAGAGGGGGTATAAAATGTACTCTGACAATGGCAAGAAAAGCATTTGTGAAGAAGAGAAATGTATTAATACTGAATAAAAATTTAAGCATCTGGAATGCAGCCTGGTACAGGAGTGAAATGAGGATGATATGCAGCCCAGACAACAAGAAAACAGAAGCTTTTGTAATGTGGAGCCACAGAACAGTGCTGAAGATTAGACGGCTACATTGTGTAACTAATGGAGAGGTACTGGAAAGAATTGGGAAGAAAAGTAATTTGTTGCACAACCTGACTAGAAGAGTGGCTTGGTTGTACGACATATTCTGAGACATCAAGGGATCACCAATTTAGTACTGGAGGAAATGTGGTAGGTAAACCAGAGGGAGACCAAGAGACAAGAACAGTAAGCAGGTTCAAATGGATTTGAGTTGCAGTAGTTATTCAGAGATAAAGAGACTTGTACAGAACAGAGTACCATGGAGAGCTGCATTAAACGAGTCTTCATACTGAAGACCATAGCAACAAAAACAACATAGAAACAAACCTAATTGGGGCAAGAAACCAGGCAAAATAGAATACCTCTGTTACGAGCGGCTGGAGACCATAGATCCCTTATACCAAAAGACTCTGCAGGTATCCCTGAACAACCTTTGAAAGTCAGACAGTGGAATTCTGGTTCATCCTGTATAAGGGGAACAAACTTGAGTGCAATAAGAGAAAGAAGAAGTAGTGAAGCTGGGACGGAAGGTAAGATATTATGTGAAGAATCTGACAGAGTACAAACACAGTCTCTAAAGTAGATGAGATTCCTTCAGAGTTATTTAGATCCTTGGGAGAGCCAGCCATGACGATTATTCCACCTTATGTGCAAGATATACGGGTCATTCCATGAAAACTTAAAACAAAGATTGAATTTTTTTTCTGTAAGTGAAGGTTGGCATGTATTAAATTTGAAGTAAAATAGACCTAACTCTGAGAAATTGTACAAACAACAAGTGGCAACATTGTTACATCTTTATTATTGTTATATTACTGCAAGGTGACAATGATTATTGAAAGAACTGTCTGGGCAGTTCCATTTGAGGAGGATTTCTTATAGATAAGTCTGAATAATTCTGACAATTAATCTTTTATTTACTTACATATAGACTCATGGCTACATTTGCATGTAATTTGTCACTGTTACTCCATATTATACATAATATTGGAACTTTAATTATGATGGTTTGAGTGTCCCATTTCATCACAGAAAAAGTGGATTTTTTTTTTTATTACATTCAAACAATTAATATTTATTCAATGCTGTTTTGTATTATAAATGAACTTCATGTGATAAACATCCAACAGCAACCTAATCTCAAATAACACAAAACCCTAACACTGGAGAAAGCTTTTAATAACTGTCCCATTCTGTCACAGACCAGTATATGTGGATCACTGAGCTCAATGTAACTTTTGTTTGTTTGTTTGGTTGGTTGGTTGGTTTCCAATATGAGAAGATGGGTAAATCTGCAGCACAAAGAGAGAGAGAGAGAGAGAGAGAGAGAGAGAGAGAGAGAGAAAATATTGAAGAATATCAGGGAGACAAAGAGAAGTACGGGCAAAAAAAAAACTAAGCCCACAAAGAGACAGAAAACTAGCACTAAACATGAAGCAGCAGTTTTAGGGGAGAAGGGGGAAATTCTAAAGAGAGAGTACAGAAAAAAACTAAAAGAGAAGAAGATACAGCCTGCAGGACTTCGGTCACCCTTTTCATGTTGCACCTTCTTATCCACCTCTCAAAGTAAAGCAATGTCTGTCAAAAAGGCATTGAAGTCACTTACAGTAAGTCCAAGCAAGATTCACTGTTTGATCACAAAACTCGCTAATGCTCATTGTCTCTCTATAACCCCAGAAACAAAACAAAAACAGAAACTGGGTCAGATTTAGTCACGCAATTAAATCAAAGGGATGATATATGACTGCAAGTTCCTGGGAACAATGAGAGCGAATGAAGAAAAAGAAAAATTTCAGAAGAGATTTATGTACACCACTATTTAAGGGGCATATCAAATATTTAAAAAGGAACACCCTGATAAGGAAGTGGGGAAATCAAAATTCTTTTCACTGCGAACAAACTTTGTCCTTCTAATCAGTGACACAGCTGCTTGTGACACTATCATGAGAACGTCAATTGACTCTTGACTGCTCTAGGTGAGAATAAAAAGGATATTCCTAAATCATCATCAGAACTGATCACTACATTAGTCTGCAATACTGAAAATGAAATCTGCATGTCAAACAAATGTGAAAGTTGTGATATCAGAAATCTGCTCAGTCAGCTTAATTCCATAAGAGATGATACAAATGACTCACCATGGTTTGTTTGGAAAACTGTTAACGGAAAAATTGAGGTTCTGAAGGAACATACTGTCTCAAACATTTGAAGAACTTGCTGAAGAAATACCTCAGTTCTTAAAACACTGCTTCTTGCTGAAAACTCAGGGTACATATTTTCAAACAAAGAAAGGTGCTGTAGATGGTAAAGAAATCTTAGTACAGATTTTTGCCAAAAATTATACTGCCAGATTTTAAAATGGACCTCAATCTGCATACTGGAACTCTCAACAGATTGCAATCTTGACAGCAGTTGCCTGGATAAGCCCTATAATGGCAAAAAGTTGTGTTTGTGACAAATATCACCATGATAAATATGCTGTAACACATTCCGTCTAAAAGTCTGTGATTTCTGTGTTCAGGGAAACTTACCCAGAGGCATCAACAATAAACATTTATTCAGATGGTGCAGCAAGTGTTATTCTCTCTAATTTAACTCACCTTCAGGAAAATTTCAAAGTTCTGTTAAGATGGAACTTACTAGCTGCAGGTCATGGAAAGGAAAGTGTCAGTGGTGTTGGTGGGGAGCGGAAGAGATTAGTATGCTATTCAGCATTAGGTATAAAACACCTGGTTGCTGGTGCAGAGTATTTTTATTGGTGTGCCAAAATCATCAGAGATGATATTTTGTTCTAAGGATCAAGTGCATCAACACAAGCCATAATTTGATGCCAGTGTTACGCTCTATTACCAAACCAACAATAATGCTGCAGCTGCACTTCAAGAATATCACCAGCTGAAAGCATTACGGAAATGCGCTCTTTCTCCAGCTGCTGTGTGGAGCATGATGAAGTAGTTTGAATCAACTGGAGAACTGGGCATTGCTCCGAGAGGAAGCCGATGTCCGGTTGCACCACAGTTCGTTGATGAATCACTGTTGCTACGGCAGGCAAAGCTCCGCACAATTCTTGATGGTCAGGCAGTGCGTGTGCTGTTTCATGACAGTTGAACATCCTGTGGTCCAATGTACACAAGGTCCTGACACTCTCAAATTGCCAATCATCAGGCAGTACGCATGCTGTATCACGGCAGTTGAACATCCTGTGGTCCACTGTACAGAAGGTCTTTTGAACCATTCTCAAATGGTATCTGTACAAGATCCATATCATACAGCAGCTTGCACCGCAGGACGCACAATGACGTGTTGACTTTGCTCTCTCGCAAGAATTTAATTTGACAAGGGCTGGCCCTGGACCACCCAATGGGCAGACGAAGCTCATTTTTCTCTAATGGATGAGGTGAACACACAGAATTGCCAAGTGTGGGGATCTTCACCATGAATGAAGCTCCTCTATATGGTGAAGGTGTCAATGTATGGTGCGGCTTCATGGCTATGTACATCATTGGCCCATTCCTTTTTGAACAGGATGGCACTCAAGGACCAAACACGTGCAGTGTGGCTGGCCAGTGTTACTGTGATAGGCTTCACCAGCATGTCATAACCACCCTACAGGAGAGGGACACATTGAACTCGACAGTTTTCATGCGAGATAGGGGCCCACTACACACCACTCATGAAGTTCACCAGCTTCTCCGAAACACATTTGGAAATGATCGAGTTATCAGCCTATTGTTTCCAAATGCTTGGCCGGCACGATCATCTGATCTCAATCCTGTGATTTCTGATCGTGGGGCTACCAGAAGGACATGGTTTACCAGGGGGACATACACACGTGCTAATCTAAAGCACAGCATATCAAGAGAGGTAGCCAGCATACCTATGGACATGCTTCGTTCTACTGTGCAGAATGCAATCCTGCACTTTCAGACTCTTCTAGACACTGATGGGTGCCATATTGACCGTAGCAGTAATGGTACCAGTATGTCATAGTTTGATGTATCGTAGCTGCCTATTAAAAGTGTTTCAGCTGAACTGATTCTGCATTATTTCTCTTCCCCATGTCCTTGACATTAACAGTACCAAGTTTGGTTCTCGTACAGAAATTTGTTTCCGTGTTATAACGTGTTAAATAGGAAAAGTTTAATTGTAACCATATGGTACATTCAAATGTTGAAGTAGTTGCTTCTGCAGCGGTGAAGATTATAGCAAAAAGACAACTAAAATTTTCATAGGACAAATCTTACAATTTGACAACACCAAATGTGAGATCAGTTTTATGAGAAAACGCAACTCTGATTTCAAATTTGCATTCAAAAGCAAACACATGTCATGGGTTCCAATTTCTGACATAATGAAAGTACTTCCAGTTCACAATATTGATAATAGGCAGAGATTTCCATTTCCTGGTGTAGACATCACTCATATATCATAATGTGAGTTCTGATAAAGAATGTTGATGCTGTAACACTAGCAAAGTAGTTTTTAAGTTCTCATTTGGTAACTGACCCTTTCCGTCACATGTGTAAAAAGTAAGTAAAAAGCAATGGGTTCCATGTAATTCTCCATACTCTTACAATAATACTTGATATGTGGCTATTAATTACTGAAATCATGAGACAGCACATTTGTATAGTTCACAGTACTTGAGGGATGTACTAACTCAGATGAAACTTTCATTTTGTACTAGTCCCTTTCCATCACAGGAGAATTACTTCATATTTTTACTTCAGTTAACAACATTTTTACCTTTTATGCTTTTTGTTTTAACCTTAGGATTGAAATTACCTGTTAAGAATAAAATAAACATTTATAATTTGTTTTCATGCTATTTTTGTAACAATACAGAATGAACAGAGTGTTCCAAATGATCCATTCAGACACATGGAATGGCCCATATCAGACAGGTAAAATACCCTTCGACTTCAAGAAGAATGTAATAATTCCAATTCCAAAGAAGGCAGGACTGCCATGTGTGAGTACTACAGAACCATCAGTTTAACAAGTCACAGTGAAAAAATTGTAGGGTCAACCAAAAGTTGTGGTTCCTCCCATCTGCTTTGACCCATGACATAACTGTGTTGTGTCGTGTGATGTTACGGTGGCACAATGTTTTTGAATCAGTTTGTGTTTGTAGCATGTTGTAGTTTTTGGTGGTACACTCGTGTCCAATGTCATGTTTCAAAGCTGTTTGTTAGGTAGCTTAGTCAGTCATTTGACACAGTTAGTGTGAGATCATCATTGGAAGAGTTACTTTAATCGTGCATATTATGGGTGATCGATTCATACTTGTGTTTGCTATTATTAGGCCTAATGCCATATGTTCCTTATGGTCAGAAATTTAATAGTGTTTTTCCTTTTTGGTCAATAATGGATATCACAAATTTAAGAGCAGGTGTTGCAGTTGGTGAAGATACATTGTCTACGGGCAAGTTCCTACTGTTATTTGGACAGGTTCGGTAACAGATTTGATGATTTGAGTGTGTTGGTTTTTGGTACTGTAGGCTTTGTTTTAGATATCATGTATGTCAACTGAAACAGTGGTGTCAGGTTCTGAAGTTGTGTGTGGGTTCATGGTACTGAGGGCTTCATTTGAGATTTATAGGTCAAGTGAAATTTGAGGTACCGGGTTTTCGAGTTGTGTATGAGTTCCTGGCATCAAATGCTTCATTTGAGCTACTATATAGGTCAAGTGAAATTTACAGTACCAACTGTTTCTGTTGCTCCCTTTTCTGATTGTAAACTGAGAATTCTGTGTGCTTGGTTTTTGAGTTAATATTTGTTTTTGGATGGTGTCATTCTTATTGTTGTGTATTTAGTCTGTCTCAACCCAAAACCCCTTACTTCCCACAGTTGTCCTGTTAGTTTCATTGGGTCAATGGAGGCGTCTGATCCCACCTGTCGACTTTGACCCATGACATAAGGGTGTTGTGGTGTGTGACGTCATGACGGCGCGGAGTTTCATTTATAAGTTTGTTGTGTTTGTAGATGTCATCTTGTTGTGGTTGGTGGTGTCCTCTGGTGGTCCGTGTGTGGTCCGCGTGTTATGTGGTGTATTAGGTTCATTTGGGTGCCAGTGCTTGATGTGTGCATTTATCGGTCATGACTGTTATAGAAAAACGGAAATTGGTTTCAGTGAGTTAAGAATTAAGTTTCCGTTATGTTTATGTTATTGCAGTGTCGTTTGACGTTATCGGTTTGCTGTTTGTCATGCGGTAAGCCATTTAACTCAATTTGTGGCTTCTTTTGTTAGGTATGGATATGACTTCTAAATTTAATAGTGCACGTCTGTGGGCTGAAATGGGGCACGACATGTTGTCCGTCATTAAGTTTCTGCAACTTTTTGCACTTGTGGTGGAGATAGTGAAATACGGTGTATGCAAGCAGAATATGCAGTTGGCCAGAGTTCCTGCATCTTGGACCAAAGACTGTTGGTGGATTTTTGTTTTTGGGGGCAGGGTAAAGTTTGGGGGGGGGGGGGGGGGGTTTGGTAGGTTGTGGGTGGGTTGGGAGTTTGTTTTGTTAGTCTGTTTTTTGGATCTATTGTTCGCGTATTATGATGTTTGGTGGGGTTTTTAAGTGCTGTTGGGTCAGTGTTATTTCTACATGTGTTGGTTGATGATGTTTTGGTATCGGCACTTGTGGATGATTTATGTATCTTAGGGGAAGCACTAGATTTCAATTTTTTTGGTATTGTCAGATTCCAATGTGTTGTCATAGCTATATGTATTTTGGTATCACGAGCTGCTGTTGACCTGTATAGGTCAAGGGAAGTGTCCAATTCCAATGTTTCATAGCGGTGTTTTGGTATCGTGAGCTGCTGTTGACCTATATAGGTCAAGGGAAGCTGGTTAGTTGGTTTAAATGAGGAGAAAAGGGACCAAACTATGAGGTCATCAGTCCCTTGTTCCTAATAAAACAATGCCACAAGAGTGAGAATAAAACAGACGAGACATATAACACAAAATGGAAAGAAAGACCACAAGAACGAAGGAAAGGCAACAAACACTACATGAACAAAAGAGGACAGGAAAACAACAGGGAAATAGCTAGAAGAGAGTAAAACAAGGAAGCAGATTACAGAAGCTGGCAGACCACGAAAATAAAAAGGAAAAGCCAGCCACCCTGCAACACATTAAAAGCTCCACCCTAAAAGCACTACGGTGAAGGACACAGGGAAAAAAAGGACATGTGCTAAGACTCAGATCGAAAAAACCTACCCTCACGGATGAAATGTAAAACCAAATCAACTGATGATGTGTTGTCTGCTAAAATCAATGATAACGAGTCTGGCAACCAAAGATGAAGTCACACAGCAGCCAAAGAAGGACACAGCAGAAGAATATGGGCCAATGTCAACCTGGCACCACACCGACAATGAGGTGGGCCTTCACGGCACAGGAGGTAGCTGTGGGTCGCTCAGGCATGGCCAATGCAGAGCTGGCAGAGAACTATGGAGTCCCTGCGAGTGACCCTCATTGAGGACTTCCACACATTCATGGTCCCCTTAATGGCTCGCAGTTTCTTGTGCGTATTGAGATTTTGCCATTCCATCTCCCAAAGCTGAAAAACCTTGCGGTGTAATAACGAACACAGGTCAGTTGCGGGCATGCCCATCTCCAGAACATGTTTCTGTGTAGCCTGTTTGACCAGCCTGTCAGCAAGTTCATTTCCTGGGATTCTGACATGACCAGGGGTCCAGACAAACGAACACCACTGAACGACTGGATCGTTCCAGGGCACAGATGGCCTCCTGGATGGACGCTACCAAAGGATGATGAGGGTAGCACTCGTCGATAGTTTTCAGGCTGCTCAAGGAGCCAGTACATAAAATAAAAGCCTCCCCAGGGCATGAACGGAGATACTGAAGTGCATGAGAAATGGCCACCAGCTCTGCAGTGAATACACTGCAGCCATCAGGTAAAGAATGCTGTTCAATATGGCTGATGTGAATTTAGGCAAAGGCAACGTGAACATCAGCCACAAAGTCATCTGTGTAAATCACCTGAGAGCCCCGGAACACGTCAAGAACCAAGAGGAAGTGACAGCGGAGAGCCACAGGGTTAATGGAATCCTTAGGGCCATGTAAAAGGTCCAGACAAAGCTGCGTCCGAGGCGTACACCATGGAGGCATACATGAACAGACCACAAGTAGAAGTGGTAAAGGGAAGGACTCCAGGTCGGAGGGAAGGGACCACATGCGAACCAAAATTGTTAACCTAGACCTGGGCCGTCAATGCGGAAGACGGACTGCCACAGGCGGAAAAAGGAGACAGTAATTCAGATGCTTAAGAGAACTACGAATGTGTGCTGCGTAACTGGTGAGCAGTTGTGCAGGTCTGATTTGGAATAGAGGGATCCCAGCCTCCACCAGTATGCTGGTCACCGGACCCTTCCTAAAAGCTCCTGTCACTAGTCAAACACCGTAGTGGTGCACAGGTTCATGTAAATGCAATGCTGAGGGCACTGCCGAACCATAAACCACACTCCCATATTCAATTCGGGATTGGACAAGGGCTCTGTAAAGCCGCAGCAGCATAGAGCAATCTGCACCCCAATTGGTGTTGCTCAGGCAATGGAGGGCATTGAGGTGCTGCCAGCAATTCTGCTTAAGCTGATGAAGATGAGGTAGCCAAGTCAATCGAGCGTCGAAAACCAGTCCTAGGAATTGATACGTCTCCACTACAGAGAGTGGATCGTCATTAAGGTAAAGTGTGGGTTCTGGATGAACAGTAGTGCATAACGTATGACTTTGCAGCCGAAAACTGGAAACCGTGGGCTAGAGCTCATGACTGCGCCTTATGGATGGCTCCCTGTAGGCAACACTAGAGTAGCACCAGTACTGGAGCAGCAGTATGAAATGCTGAAGGCCTCTGCATACAGAGAAGGTGAGATGGAGGGCCCCGACAGCTGCTGCTAGACCGTTAATGGCCACTAAAAATAGAGATACACTCAATACAGAGCCTTGCAGGACTCCATTTTCCTGGTTACGGATGGAACTATGGGAGGCACCAACTTGGAGACAGAAATGTCGGAGCGACAGGAAGTTTGGGTAAAAATCGAGAGTGGGCCCCCAGAGACCCCACTCATACAATGTCGCAAGGATATGATGTCACCAGGTCATGCCGTATGCTTTACATAAGTCAAAAACCAGGTATTACCGTCTGGAAAAGGCTGTTCAGATGGCAGACTCGAGGGACACAAGATTATCAGTGGTAGAGGGACCCTGACAGAAGCCGCCCTGACATGGAGCCAGTAGGCCACATGACTCCAGGACCCAACCCCATTGCCAACGTACCATACGTTCCAGCAGCTTACGAAGAATGCTGGTGGGACCGACGGGCCGATAGCTATCCACATCAAGTGGGTTTTTTACCGGGTTTGAGCACTGGAATGATGGTGCTCTCCCACCACTGTGATGGAAAGATGCCATCGCACCAGATCTGGTTGAAGATGACGAGAAGATGTCACTTGTAGTCATGTGAGAGATGTTTAATTATCTGGCTGTGGATCCGATCAGGCCCAGGAGTTGTGTCGGGGCAATGTGCAAGGGCACTGAGGAGCTCCCACTCTGTAAACGGAGTGTTATAGGATTCACTGTGGCGTGTAGTGAATGAGAGGACATTCCCTTCCAGTCACCGTTTGAGAGTGTGAAAGGCTGGGGGGTAATTCTCCCATGCAGATGCTCAAGCAAAGTGCTTGGCCATCACGTTTACGTTGGTAGATAATACGCCATTTAGGGTAACACCAGGAACACCTGTTGGGATCTGGTACCTGAAAAGACGTTTGATCTTTGCCCAGACTTGGGAAGGTGATGTATGGCACTCAATGGTCAAGACCTATCTCCCCCCAACACTCCTGCTTCCGTCATTTGATAAGTTGGCGAACGTCGGCACGGAGCAATTTAAAGGCTATGAGGTGCTCCAGGGAAGGGTGCCACTTAAGCCGCTATAGAGCTCGCTGACACTCCGTAATTGCTTCAGCGACTCCCAGCGACCACCAAGGGACTGCCTTACACCTCGGGCACCATAAAGAGCGAGGTCTTGCATTTTCTGCCGCAGAAACAATTGTTGTAGTCACCTGCTCAACCATCTCCTCAATGTTGCCGTGTGGGGAAGATTCAACAGTAACAGCAGAGGTGAAAGTTTCCCAGTTCGCCTTGTTTAAAGCCCATCATCTGGGTAGGCATCCATTGGCCTGATGCTGGGGCAGTGACAGGAAGTGGTCACTACCACACAGGTCGTCATGTGCTCTCCATTGGATAGATGGGAGAAGTCCTGGGCTGCAAACTGATAAATCAATGGCCAAGTAACTACCTCTAGCCAAAGTGAAATGTGTGGCGGCCCCAGTATTTAAGAGGCATAAGTCGAACTGAGACAGTAAAAAAAGTTTCGACATCTCTGCCTCAGCCAGTAAGCATGTTAAAATCTCCCAAAAGTAGGAAAGGTTTAGGGAGTTGATCAATCAGTGCAGCTAATACATTCAAGGGTACTGCGTCATCTGGAGGAATATATACATTGCATACAGTTATTTCCTGTGTCGCCCTGATTCTGACAGCCACAGCTTCAAGAGGGGTTTGAAGAGGCACAGGTTCACTACAGTCTGAGTTTAGGACATAAACTCAAACTCCACCTTACACTCAATTAAAGTCACTATGGTTCCTGTAATCTCTCTTATAGCTGTGGAGGACAGGGGTCCACATTGCTGGGAACCAGGTTTCCTGGAGGGCAATGCAGATAGCATGTGTAAAGCTTAACATGCTGCCGTAGCTCAGCCAGGCAGTGAAAAAAACTGCCGGAATTCCACTGGAGAATGACTTCATCGTGAGACTGGGAAACCAAGGAACATTCAATGAGGCAGTTTACGCCTCCGAGTCACCTGCTGCCACTGACTGAGCAGTCTATACCCATTGTGTCTGAGGGTCCGGCGAGATACAGGTCCTCAGTGGACACGAAAATCTCCACCCCATTCCCAGACGCAGAGCTTGTAGGTAGCGGTGGTGTGGGTGCCACCACAATTTCCTTGGTCTTAGGGGTTTTCTTTTTGGATTTCTCTCACTGCTTCTTGGGTTTCCCTGGCTGGGAGGACTTAACTGGCTCTGTCTCCGGAACTGAGGATGAGCATGAAGCCCTGTGGCCAGCTGCTTTTGGGCTCTTCAGCCAGTGGCAGGTGTCATCTTTCCCACTAGGAGAAATCTGGGAAGGGAGTGACCCAAGGGACCCCTTCCTAGAGAGAAGCCAAACAAGACTTATGCTTTTTCGGCTTAGAAGTGGGGAGGGATGTCCCCGATGGTGGGGGGGGGGGGGGGGGGGGTGCTGCTACTCCTGAAGTAGGTGGTGCAGGAGCAACAGGGAGGGAAACGCCCCCCAACATCAAGGGGCCAGGTGTAGTCTTCTGGCTCTGAGAAGTGACAGGTTGGCAGAGTTGATAGTGCCAGAACTGTTGTAGCGGCAGCATAAGACGATGTCATACGCACAGGATGAAGGTGTTAAAATTTTCTCTTACTCTCAGTGTCAGTCAGTCGGTCCAGGCTCTTGTACTCCATGATTTTCCTTTCTTTCTGGAGAATCCTGCAGTCTGGTAAGCAAGGCGACTGGTGCTGTCCGCAGTTGACACAGATGGGAGGCGAGGCACATGGAGTATTGGGATGTGATGGGTGTCCGCAATCTCGATATGTGACGCTGGAGGTACAGGGGGAAGACATATGGCCGAACTTCCAGCACTTAAAGCACTGCATCGGGGGAGGGATGCCACAGCGGCAGACCATCACCTTGACCGTCTCGGGCAATGTATCACACTCGAAGGCCAAACGGTGGACACGCCGGACAAAATGTACACCTCGCCACTCTAAATTGGTGTGCAGCTCATCGTCAGACTGCAAAAGAAGGTCCCTGTTAAATATGATACCTTGGACCATACTTATGCTCTTATGGGGCGTGAAGGTTACAGAAACATCCCCCGCTTGTCACAAGCAAGTAATGCCCATGACGGGGCAGAGGATGCTGTTTTGATCAAGACTGACCCAGATCTACTTTTGGACAAGCCCTCCACCTCCCAAAACTTGTCCTCTAAATTCTCAATAAAAAATACTGAAGCATCATTGTCATGAAACATTCCCCATCAGCTCTCGAACATACAAGATACCGGAGCGAATAACATCCGCTGTAATCCTTAGCCTGACGGTCCTCCCGTGGTGTGGCCAGGGAGGGGAACAATTTGGGGTCGTACTTCTGTGCGTTGAACTGAGATTGTGAATGCTTAGAGACTGCTGGTGTTTCACCACCAGCAAGAGATGATGGACTACGCTTCATCACGTGTCACCCACCCTGATGCCACCCATTCCAACCAGGGGCCCTCACCACGGGTGCCACCAAGTTGCAGCAAAGGCCACCTGGCAGGACGGCCATTGCCGGCAGTCCCAACGCCCCAGGGGGATGGGCATCAACCCCTTGGCATACATGGGGAGTTAACAAGGCAGGCATCAGCAGAGCAATCCCTGTGTGGTCAGGCGGCTATAACCAACAGGGTACATGGCGGCCCCACAACGGACTGGTTACCGTGCTGGATATCAGGTACAAAGAAGTCCATGGTCATCGTCGATGCAGAAAGCGACACTGGATAGTGCATGGTGGAAAATGCACCCAGGAAGGTGTCCTTGCCCGAGCGCTGCAGCATGGGTGGGACTGCAATGTGACAACAAGAAAGTGAGCTAAAGCTCTCAATGCACGATGGACACAATGCACTGTGTAAGGCGGCCTTCCCCAATTGGCTCACTCTTCAGGCAAATTTTGGAAGAATGGAGGTCAAACCCTACAAGGGACTATCACATAAAGGCCGAAATGTGTGAAACTCCTTTTAGTAGCCTCTTACGACAGGCAAGAATACCTTGGGCCTATTCTAACCCCAGGTCCCTCAGGGGGGTCAAGGGAAGCATCCAATTCAAAATTTTGTTGTTATAGGTGTTGGTTTTGTGGTATCGATAGTTGCAGTGTGATCATAATTTTTGGAGTTGTTGGTTTTTATTTCGTGGTATCGACAATTGCAGTTTCAGCTACGTAGGTGAAGGAAAGTGACAGATTCCTGTTGATATTATAAGTGTAGAAGAATTTGGGAATTTTGTAGTGTTTTTATGTCATCATTTTGTGTGGTTTGGGATCGTGGTGTGCATCTGTATGTGTTCATATTTAATTTGTCCCCACCCAAAATCCCCAATTTCCCGTGCTTTGGTGGGAGATTTGTTTGTTGGTTTTATAGGTATTTTTGTGTTTATGTAATGACATCGTAGGCACCATATTGGAGATGTAGAGAATGGTCATTTCCACCATATTGGTGATGTCATGGGTCAAAGCAGACGGGTGGAATTGGATGCTTCTGTAATCCCGCTTCATTTATTGCTGGAATTAAAAGTATTTCACATGTTTTTTTGTGTATGTTCATGTGTGTAATGAAGTGTCATCATGGTCTGTCACAGTGTGTACACTTGAAATTGGGGTGTCTGCCACGATAATGAAATCACAGGTCAAAGAAGATGGGTGGAATCATAACTTTTGGGTAACCTCAAATACTGACACAAATTATATATGCAGGAATGGAAAAACTGGTAGAGGCTGACTTCGAGGAAAGTAAATTCTGTTCTAGATAACTGTAGAAACACGCAAGGTAATACTGACCCTATGACTTATCTTAAGCAATAGGTTTAAGATATGCAAACCAGCATTTGAAGACTTAGAGCAAGCTTTTGACAATGTGGAGTGGATTACGATCTTTGAAATTTGAAGGTAGCAGGTATAAAATACAGGGACTAAAAGGTTACTTACAACTTGCAGTGAAAGTAGACTGCAGTTACAAAGGCTGAAGGATATGAAAAAAAAAAAAAAAAAAGCCAAAGATGAGAAGGGTTTGTAGGTTTACCCTGGATGTTATTCCATCTGTAATTTCAGTAAGCTGTGAAGGAAACTAAGGAGAAATTTCAAAATGGAATTAAAAGGGGTCAATGGAGGTGTCAGATCCCACCCGTCGGCTTTGACCTGTGACGTAAGGGTATTGTAGTGTGTGACATCACGACGGCGCAGAGTTGAGTTTATGAGTGTGTTGTGTTTGTAGATGTCATTTTGTTGCAATCGGTGGTGTCCTCTTGTGGTGTGTTTATGGTTCGCGTGTTATGTGGTGTATTGGGTTCATTTTGGTGTTGCTGTTTGATCAGTTCAGGCATTGTTTATGACTGTTCTTTGACAGAAATTGGTTTCAGAGTTAAGTTTTTGTTGTGTCTAATTTATTGTAGTGCTGTTTCCTGTATGCCACATGATGAGTCATTTAATTTAATTTGTGGCTGCTTTTGTTAGGCAAGGATATGACAGATAATATGATAGTGTTCGGCTGCAGGTGGAAATGGGGAACAATATATTGTCCCTGATAAAATTCTTACAGTTATTGAACTGTTGGCTGAAGTGCAGCGTGTGTCAGCAGAACATGCGGTTGGATAGAGTTCCAGTGTCTCTGACCGGGGACAGCTACATGTGGCGGTGCCATAGGAACAACCTTTGGCACTCCATAAGGTGTGGTGCCTGGAGCGAGAGTTCTAGGTTGGGCATGAGAGAGATAGTGTTGATGACGTATTAACCTCCCATACAGTGAGTGAGAGGATGGTTTTTGATTTGTTTCCATTTTATAAGGAAGTTTGTTCTGAATATATTAAGTACAGGGGTAAGTTGGGTGGGCCTGGGTTGGTGGTGGAGGTTGACGAGCCGCAGTTTGGGAAGAGGAAGTGGTAAGTCTCCAGTTGGTATATGAGTGTGGGGGGCTGTTGTATCTGGGATTGGTTTTTCAGAGGTATTTTTACGGTTTTGGGGAGGAGCACAAAAAGGGAATTGGTGGGATTAATTGAGGAGTTTATAGAGGAGGGTAGCACAATAGTTTCCGATGCTTTTACATCTTATAGGGGGTTGGGCCAGACGGGGTATGATCATTTAGTTGTTAACCATAGCTTAAATTCAAGAATTATGAGACTGGGGCATGTACAAATACGATAGAGGGATTTGGGGGGGGGGGGGGTTAAGTCAGTTATTGGGAGGGGGAAGAGGTGCTCTTCTAACCTTCAGTCTCTTTTAGATGAGTATTGTTGACGGAAGAGTGTCCCTAGGGACTATTGCATTTTTCACCTTTTTAAGAGGTATTAGCAAAATGTATAGGCTGAAGGTGGGGGAGGGGTATGGTTGTTGGTAATGTTAGTGGAGGTAGGTGGGTGGGGGGTGGTGGCTGTTTTATGATTATGTTGTGGAGAATCTGTTTTGTTGATTTTGGGGGGAGGGTGGAGGTTTTGTGTGTGTGTGTGTGTGTGTGTGTGTGTGTGTGTGTGTGTGAGAGAGAGAGAGAGAGAGAGAGAGAGAGAGAGAGAGAGAGAGAGAGAGAGAGAGAGAGAGAGAGAGGGGGGGGGGGGGGGGGCTGTGTTGTGTGATTGTGGTGTCTGACCTCGTGTGTAGCGCCAGAGTTCTTTTGTGGTAAGCAGTCATCTTTTTTGTGTACTTTTCGTGTGTTATGATGTTTGGTGGGGTATTTCTATGTTGTTTGGTCGGTCGGTGGTATTTACTGCATGTGTTGGTGGTTGAAGTTGTGGTATTTGCACTTAGGGTTGATTTAGATACTTTTGGGGAAGTACTTGTTTAAATTTTTTTGGTATCGTTGGTTGTTTTTGAGCTTTATAGGTGATGAAAAGTTTCTGATTTCAATATGTTGTCTAAGCTATGTGTGTTTTGGTATTGTGAGCTGATGTTGACCTATATAGGTGAAGGAAAGTGACCCATTCCATTGCACTGTCGCAGCTATGTGTGTTAGGTAGCGAGAGCTGCTGTTGACCTATATAGGTGAAGGGAAGTGACCGATTCCATTGCATCGTTGGTTTTGGTACTGTGAGCCAATGTTGACCTATATAAGTGAAGGGAAGAGTCCGATTCCAAAGCGCGGTGGTCGTTATGTTGGTATCGCAAGCTGCTGTTAACCTATATAGGTCGAGGAAGTGTTCGTTTCCAATGCGCGGTCGTAGCTATCTGTGTTTTTGGTATTGTGAGCTGCTGTTGACATATATACGTTAAGGAAGTGTTCGATTCCAATTTGGTTTAGGTGTTGGTTCTGTGGGATTTGAACAGCAGTGAAACAGTATGGATAGGATCTTTAAAAGGGATAATAAGATGAACACAAATAAAAGAAAAATGGGGGTAATGAAACATAGTCAAATTAAATCAGGCAATGCTAAGAGAATCAGATTAGGAAACGAGATACTTAGAGATATGGACGAGTTCTGTTATTCATGCAGCAAAATAACTGACAATGGCCAAAGTAGATAAGATATAAATCACAGACTGGCTACAGCAAGAAAATAGATTCTGAGAAAGATGAATTTCTTAACATGTAACACAAATTAAAGTACTACTTAGTCTTTTCTGGAGGTATTTGGAATGCAGCCTTGTACAGAAGGAACACATGGAAAATAAGCAGTTCTGACAAGAAGGTAATAGGCTCTTCTAAAATGTGATGTTATAGAAGAATGTTTAGGATTACATGGGCAGATCAAATAACACGCAACATGTAATTTATGGCATAATTTAACTATACAAAGGGTTCACTTGATAACACACATCATGAGGCATCAATGAATTGTCAAATTGGTATGGGTGTGTGAATGATGGTTTATTCCTTGAATATTGTTACTCCAAAGTCCTGTATGATGCTGTGTTTTCACAGTGAAGTTTGTTGTTACAGTATGTTTATATAGTTTTAGGATTCCATTACTAATAGATTGGTGTGTGTTTACTAGGTAACAAGAGGTCCACTTTGGCTGCATTGCAGCTAAATTGACGTTAATGAGTCCAGGAGAACTTCCATATTTTCATGTTGCTGGTTTCTTTGAGAATACTTTAGTGGATAATTAACATCATGAAGTGTAGTTCAGATACAGGGGTCAATTGAAGATCTAGAATTTTTTAAAGAATTCGTCAAACAAGTAGTCAATGGAGTTTTGTTTAATTTATTGGATTTGTTTCCTATTTAAAGGGCAGATGGGGCTGTTTATTCGGTTTGTCCAAAAGCCACAAAATATTGGTTTTTAGAAACATTTTTTTTTTTGTACGATGACATTAGGGTTTGTTGCCTATTCATTATGGTTGTATGAACGACTTGTTGGACGCTAGTTTGATATATACAAATTGTCTATGTTTGCTATTTGAATGACATACCAAGTCAAAGCCGAGCCCCAATAATGATTGTTTTGATTGCTTGTATAAACGAGATGTGACGAGTTGATAGTGTTAACGATGCGATGAAAAACTTATTGTAGACAACCAAGAGATAAAACATAGGCATATGTTACACATAGGAGATCCTATTGTCACTCCATTTTTACTCTCACATTGTTTCATCAAGCTTCATTACAATACCTGTCTTTTTCCAGTCGTGTAGACGTGAAAACATGGCGGTTCTCAAAGGGACATCGACCTGGTCCAGCTTCAACGACATTCTTCGACATTTCTTCTGCTACAGGACCTTCCACATCACCGTTGCTCGGAACACACGAGAACTTCAAAAAGCTCCCAATGTCTTTAACTGTTGGCGTGTAATAATAACCACTCCCGACCTGTACACACTCAGAGCACGTTGATGTCGCACATCTGTACCATGTAAACTTGCTACTTTCCTCTCTAGCAAACAGCATTTTAAACTTCGCAGGATAAACAGGAAAACCTGCCATAATACTGGCAGGTAATTTCACTATATCAACAGACGGTGCATTCATAATAACAACATAATCGACACCAGCAACATGTAAAGTAAGATTTTTCGAACATTTAAGAAGATCCGCACATCTAGTGTCTGGCGGTACAAGAGCACTATTTTTGAGAATTTCAACACGTACATTTGAAGACGTATCTTCTGTTTCCTTTTTCTTTTTCTTCGCTTTTTTCTGTAGAGCTTTCTCTACATTTGCAGAAACTCTGTTTGTCAAATCCTTAACACTCTCTGACACTTGCCGACTAAAATTGAACTGACGATTCACTCCTAAGTCTGCATTTTGGAAATGAAATGTAACATGGAATTGGTCAGCTCCTTCCTCGTGCCTGAAATAAGCAGCAGGCATCTTGCAGAGAGAACGTAGAGAAATTTTTGGCAATGTTATTTTACGAGCCACCAACCAACCTCCACGCATCATCACATAACCTACATAGCACAAACAACTAACCAAAGTGTTTTCCAATTACACTGCAGACTACACACCAGTTCTTGAAGGTTCCCCTTCCTCTTTGAACTAACCAACGACGTTACCTACTTGGAACCAGCTCATTGCTTGGAACCACAGTGATAGTGATGGGCTAAACTGTGATTTTCCGATATCAGTGATTTCTGTGAATGCTACTTTTCAGTATCTGTTATTCTTAACTGTGATTTGTCGCAGTTAAGAGTCGCAGTTAAGGAACCTTGGTCGTGTATCCCTCCGCCACTGCTAATTCTGCGATTTCTGCTACTTCCGCGCTTTCTGCGACTTCTGCTACTTCGGGAGTGTCTCCCGAAAGTACGCACTTGGCTGTTTTGACGTTTACTGACCGGAAGTTGGTCTCACGTGACGAGGCATCCTGTTCGAAGACGCCATTCATGTTGATGTTTATTGTTCTGATAACCAATGTTTACACAGACACAGTAAAATTGGCTTCACTTCTATAAAGAGTGATAACACACTTAGTTCTAAGACACAGGCACTGCTTGCGATTATGGGAGTAACTTTCTGAGCGGTATGTGATCCGTATACACTTAATTCTTCTTTCTGTTTGTCACAGAAAAGATTATTTCACTGGAATAAAAAAACGATAGAACGATAGATCACAGTATTTTTGGGCCATGTAGCATTATCCATTACGTTATATCTAAGCTCAGAGTAAACACTTTCAAGCTTTTCAGCTGTCAAGTTGTAATGTTTACGGAAGTTTTTTTTGTTTTGCTGGAAGCTAATGACTGTTCAGGTGTAGCCATGATCTTTTTTCACCATACAGCATTCCTTATGCAGGTTCTCAACAGGGCTGGAACTATACTATGGCTACTTAAAAGCCGCTTTTCGTCGTCCAAAATATTAAAAATACTTCATATTCCCCGGTTTGGTCCCCCTACATGTGAATGCGAAATAAACCGAGGTAGCAAACTTACGAGCAGTATAGCCTTGTGTTAAGTTTTTAACCACATTTATTTTCCATATGTAACGCACATTTCGTTATAACAACTAAGATCCACAGAAAAAAAAAGCCGACACTAATCGACTGAATATTTCGGCGTATCTGTATGCACATATATCAATTACGTAAATTTCAATATGGGCCTACTGCGGAACTTTTATACTATTCCTTCAGTATTCACGGCTGCTGCTGCATGAAAACCGTCCTCGCAGCCAAGTCACGTGACTTACGGCAGCCAAACGTCAAAACAGCCAAGTGCGTACTGTCGGGAGACACTCCCCTGCTACTTCTGTGATTTCTGCTACTTCTGCGACTCCTGCGATTTCTGCGACTTACCACCGTATGAAAAAGTTACATCTGTCCACACAGAAAATTGCATCTCAACAAACCTGTCATTGGTAAGTATGTTTTACGTTTGTTCTTTCGTTGGCTTTAATTTTGTATTAAAGAAACAACTGTGAAAATATTAATAGTGTAATTAATATGTAAGTAGCCATACAGTAGCGTAATAGTTCGTGTTTACAAAATGAATTCTAACATATTGTTATGTTCACAGGTACGCGAACTACATTTCAGTCACTCAGTAAAGTGATAACTAAAAATATCATTGCCCATACATAGAAGGGTTGCCACAGATTTCCCACACAGCCAGCATAGGCCTGTTATTTTAGACATCGGTATCAGTATACCCCTGATACGATCCTTCCCTCGACCTAGATGGAATTTCCAAAAAGCTGACTGGAAGAAGTATTCAGCGGACCTTGATAAATGCATCCGGTTTATACCGTCACTACCTAAATGCTACGATCGTTTCAGGAAAGCTATAATTACCACAGCTAAAAAACACATCCTTAGGGGATTTCGAAAAGAATACATCCCAGGATGGGATGCAAAATGCCATCAGCTATATGAGGATTTTACTAGTAGTGGTGACCAAGAAATAGCTGATGACCTCCTCCACAATCTAGATTCTGCAAGAATACAACGATGGACTGAAGCAACTGAAAGAATGAATCTCACTCAATCAAGTAGGAAGGCATGAAGTTTGTTACGTAAACTCGGAGGTATGACAAGACCAGCCCAGAAAAATCCAACCATAACACCAGAGAAAATTGCAAATAACATTGTCGAAATGTCAAGAGCTCCAAGAGACAAACCACACACCAGGATGATTAAGTGCGAACTCAGAACACTAAAAAAGAATACTCCAAATATATCAGAGCTTTCCAGACCATTCACTGAGGATGATGTCATTACTGCCCTCAAGGATATGAAACCGGGCAAAGCCCCAGGTTTTGACAACATACATCCAGAATTTCTAACCTACGCTGGAAAGAACGTAGTCAAATGGCTGGCAAATTTCTTTTCGAACATTTTGACTACAAACCATCTCCCTAGAGAATTCAAAAAGGCAAGAATAATAGCTTTGCTGAAACCAGGGAAACCAGCAGACCAACCGCTAAGCTACAGACCAATAGCACTTCTTAGCTGTACATACAAACTTCTCGAACGACTTGTCCATAATCGAATTAGTGGCATTATTATGGAGAACTTACCTATAGAACAGGCAGGCTTCAGACCTGGCCGTAGTTGCTGTGACCAAGTTCTGGCATTAACATCCTACATAGAGGCTGGCTTTCAACAGAAATTGAAAACAAGTGCTGTATTTCTAGACTTAACATCTGCATATGATACTGTTTGGAGAGATGGAATAATTTACAAACTCTTAAGAGTGATTCCTTGCCAGATTCTAACATCCTTAATACATAACATGCTGAGTAATAGAACCTTCCAGGTCACCCTAAACGGAAAGACAAGCAAAACAAAACTTATTAACAACGGGCTTCCGCAAGGCTCCGTATTGGCCCCTCTTCTGTTTAACCTCTATATAGCAGATCTCCCAAACACAAAGTCAAGAAAATTTTGCTATGCGGATGACATAGCACTGGCTACCAGAGACAAGTATCTCTTCAATACAGAGGAAGTCCTTAATAATGATGTTGAAATACTATACAATTATTTCAAGAATTGGAGACTCAACCCAAACCCTAACAAAACTGAAGTATCTACATTCCATCTTAATAACAAAATGGCAAATGAAATTATTAACATAAAACTCGGAAACACCAACCTCAAACATAATAAGTTTCCAAAGTACTTAGGTATAACATTGGATCGCACCCTTTCTTACCGAAAACAGCTGGAGAACACCACTGCAAAAATTGGAACACGGAATAACATCATCCAAAAACTTAGCGGTACTACTTGGGGAGCTAACGCAAAAACATTATGCACCTCATCTATCGCCTTAGTGTTCTCTGTGGCTGAGTAATGCGCTCCAGTCTGGATTAATAGCTGTCACACCAAACTTATTGACAGGCAATTAAATAACACAATGAGGTTGATTTCTGGAACTGTTAAATCAACGCCCACGTAATGGTTACCGGTACTATGTAATATCCTGCCCCCGGACCTGCGTAGAAAAGCGGCCCTACTGCACGAATTCAGAAAGATTGAGACAAAACCAGAACTACCAATTAAAGAAGAATTCCCACAACTGCGACACACTCGATTGAAATCAAGAAAGCCACCCATATGCACAGCTGAGCAGCTTCAAAATAATAGCTATGACCACATGAAACAATGGAGACTAGATTGGAACCAAAAGACATATGACCAACTACAGACCTGGTTTGAGAGCTATAACTGCAACATCTCTGGAATGGAACTAATACGGAAAACATGGTCCGCATTGAATCGAATACGTACTGGACATGGCAGGTGTGCGGATTCACTACACAAATGGGGAAGAGCGATGTCACCAGAATGCGACTGCGGTGCCCCTAGACAGACGATCCAACACATCCATGGTGAATGCTCCTTGCGAGAATATGCAGGGAACTGGTCCGACTTCCTGGAGGCATCCCCATCGGCGCTAGAATGGATCTCAAACCTCGATATAACCTTTTAACTGACCAATATAAATATAAATTATATTTATGATTGTTATAAGATTTTAATGTCTGACATTTGATGTATTAATGTTGCATGTATAGCCATACGCTAAATAAATAAATAAATAATCATTGTCAACAGATCTGGAGAAATTGCCACTGCATCTTTAGACCGTTTTCGTCAGACGAGAGGTTAGTTTCTAAGTGTTTCGATGGACTTAATTACTTCAGTGAGATCGTTCTTGCAAATGTGAAATATACCCCATTGAGTGGCTTTCGTTAGAGCAAATTTTAGCAATCTACTCTGTCAATTATATTGCTTGTAATTAGTGACAGCAAAAATTGTTTAATAATCCTTCTGATTTTGCAGACACAGTTCTGACTCTGATTACTGGTTGCTGTACGTATCTATCCACATCAAGGCTGTTGAGAGAGACTCGTGAAGATTCAAGACAGCTCTTAGAAGATTTTGCAGTTTAAAAGTGACATAATTGTGAAATAAGTGTGCAGATGAGTGATTAAACTGCGTTTTATTGAAGTTGTTGTGCGATTTTAAAGGAATAATAAATGTTAAATACAGTGAGTGAATAATGAAAATCTCATTTTCCACATGCTTAAGCCATCCTATACCCGTAATTTTCCGCCACTTATTTACTGGTAAACACTAGTTGGAGAGTGACATCATGCCCCCCCCCCTCCCTTTCTCCACAATCTTGGTGTGGCACTGACCTGTAACATATCCCAAAGTCTACAATATGCATTTTGAGACTGTTGATATGAAAGTGGGAAGTACAGATCTTCCATTTAAATCAGGAATAGCTTAAGTGCATTACTTGAAAGTAACACAGGAAAAGCTTACTTATGTAGGTGGTAGTAGTGTCGGCAAAAAGTTCTTGTGTGTGAAGTTGCCATGTAGAATACCAGGTGTAAAACTTTTATCCCGAGTCTTGAACTGTGTCGGAACAAAAGTGAGGCATTCATATGACCCAATAATACTGTTTTCATTTCACTACACGTATACAGATGTCTGAGTTCCTCTGTGTTAACATTGCAAAGTCCTGTAGGCATGTGGAGTATTAAGCAAAACTGTCATATTGGAAGCAGAATCAAACACATTTGTTACGTTACTTGATTTTTCAGGAGAAAAAGGCAATGTTGCTTCTTATTAGTATAATACTTTCAGAGTCACAGCTGTGTTTGACCAACCATAACTCATGCTGAATGTGCATGTCGTCATATAATGCGAAGGGCTTATTTCAATAGTGGTACTAGTCCATTACCTCCACTTTTCTGTCTATAATGTTTCTGAAATTAATGATCCAAACAAACATAAATAAAGGTTCATCTCTAGCAAGAAGCCATATGCTTGAATATTTCTGGTATCTCAACTGCAGATTTTTCAGCGCTCATTTAACTGTACGACGCTGTATCTCAAAATGAACAAAAATGGACTTGTACCACTAATGAAATAAGTCCTTCATATGCACACACAGCACACCGATCTCGCGAGGCACAAGGCTCTCATACGAAGTACGTACGTCGGTCAACAGATGGCACTAGGAAAAGAATGTTAACTGCGCTTTTTAGTTGCTACTTGCGACTCGTAGTTGCGATTTGTCACAGAAATCGCAGTTTCTCGGTAGCGAATAGCGTAGTATGAACTTTGCTCAACAGATGGCACTGCTAACTGCGCTTTTTAGTTGCTACTTGCGACTTGTCACGGAAATCGCAGAGATGGACGTAGTACGAACTTTGGCCAACAGATGGCACTGTTAACTGCGCTTTTTAGTTGCTACTTGCGACTCTAGTCGCGACTTCTCACCATGGAGGTAGAATAATTTTTACCTCCATGCTTCTCACGGAAATCGCAGTTGGACTCGACTGCGAATCGCAGAGACGAGCGTAGTACAAACTTTGGCCAACAGATGCCACTGTTAACCGCGCTTTTTAGTTGCTCCTTGCGACTCTTAGTTGCGACTTGTCACTGAAATCGCAGAAAGCAGTGCTAAATTCGACCAATAGTTGCTCACGTCTTTGAATGTGAAATACTACTTGCGACTGCTAACTGTGACTGAAATCGCAGTTAGATTCTGTAAAGTTGTTATTGTGATATCTGCGACTTCTCAGTCACTGTTATTTCTAACAGATACGCGATTTCCTGCCCACCACTACACAGTCAGCTTGGAACTATCACCACAGTCTAACATAACAGTCGCGACACTTCGTCTCGATTTTGTTGCCTACTGCGCCAGCAACGCCCCAAGCGGCCAATGAATTAAACTGGGAGTTCGGCGCGATCATGAAAGCGAATAGTGGTTGTTTATTTTGATTTCTGCAATGGGTTTTACAAGTGGGAGCGTTTGTAGCGCAATAAAATGCAGCAACAACAGGAAGAAGACACAACAGCTGTCTTTTTTTAGGTTTCCTAAGGATCCTGAGAGGTATATACCATCACGTTACTTTTATTTTATTTATTTATTTATCCCTGTAAATCTCTTTTTCAGTACATATATTGTGCACAGGTTATTGGACAGAAAACCTTTTTAGCTATTGGTTTTTCAAACGTCAAAAATACATTATTTTAATTTTTATGGCAAATTGGATCTATACAGTTAATAATTACAAATTTTTGAAATACTGTATATTTATAACTTATTTCCTACATTATTATTATTTTTATTATTATTATTATTACTATTTATTTTATGGCCTTCATTGGACCACTCTGGTCAAAAATACAAAGTTGTAAACAAGTTGTTACACAGGGATACCATTTGGCTCAACAATAACTTTATATGGTATTTAGGTAATGTAATTATTAGAGTCTATTCTTATATGAAAGGTGTTTTGCTCTTCTGTCTGTCCAATATTTCTTCATTCTTTCAGATATTTTCTTTCTTTCTTCATCTGAGACCACTCCTCCTGTACTCCTTTTATTGATTTTCATTTGAAGTCTGGTTTGCGGGTCTTGCAGTATTCTGGTTTTCTCTGTCTTGTTTTTTAGGTCATCTACTGTAATTTGGAGTTCTTTTATATCTTCCTTAATTTCTGTGATCCATTTAATGTCGCTCTTGCTATTCCACAATTTTTTTACTAATTCTGTTTTCTGAAGTTCTCATCAGATATCCAAAGAATGAGATGCATTTCTTCCTGATCGTGCTCATGACTGGTTCTATTTTCTTATATACTGTTTCATTTGATGCTATTCTCCAATGTCCATATATTTTATACAGTTTATTTATACATGTCCTAATTATTCTTCTTTCTATTTTTAGTATTCTGTCAGTTTCTGCTGTATTAGTTGTTTTGAAGATAGTTTCAGCTGCATACGTTATTTCTGGTTGTGTAACTGTTTTATAGTGTTTTAATTTTGCATCTATCGATAGGCTTTTTTTGTTGTATGTAGTTTTGGTAATGTAATTTGCGTAGTTCAGGTCTTTTATTCTATTCTGCCATGATGGCTTCTCATTTTGATTGTATGTTATTATTTCGCCTAAATATTTAAATTTATCAACAATTTTGATTTCCTGTCCTCCTATTGTAATTTTGTTTGCAAGTGGATCAGTTAGCATAATCTCCGTTTTTTCAAATGATGTTCTAAGGCCTACTTTCTCTGCTATTTCTAGTAGTGATTTCACTTGTTGCCTGGCTTCTTGAACGGTGTTGGCTAGGAGAGCAAGATCATCAGCGAATCCCAAGCAGTTTAAGCTAGTTCATCTTTTGCGTAGTTCAGGTCTTTTATTCTATTCTGCCATGATGGCTTCTCATTTTGATTGTATGTTATTATTTCGCCTAAATATTTAAATTTATCAACAATTTTGATTTCCTGTCCTCCTATTGTAATTTTGTTTGCAAGTGGATCAGTTAGCATAATCTCCGTTTTTTCAAATGATATTCTAAGGCCTACTTTCTCTGCTATTTCTAGTAGTGATTTCACTTGTTGCCTGGCTTCTTGAACGGTGTTGGCTAGGAGAGCAAGATCATCAGCGAATCCCAAGCAGTTTAAGCTAGTTCATCTTTTGCACTTCCAATTCTTATCATCTTTGAATTGTCCTTATACCATTCTCTCATTATGTATTCCAGTGTGCAGTTGAACAGTAATGATGATAGGCAGTCACCTTGTCTTAAGCCTGTTTTTATGAGGAATGGTTCCGAAATTTCTCCTCTAAACTTCACTTTTGATTTGGTGTTGGTTAGAGTGAGTTGTATTACTTTCATTAGTTTTGGATGGAGTCCTAGATTCCTTAAAATTTTTAATACTGAGGGTCTGTGGAGACAGTCATATGCCTTCTTAAAATCTACAATGATTTCCTACAATTAAATATACAAATCACATTTTTTTCTTGCATAAGATACTGTGAGCTTGAATAGTAGCAGTTTTTCAGAAGGTAGGTTGTCACAGACGTTATAATGCTTTGTAGTTGAGGAAGAGATTTTATATCTCTTTGTAATCTGTTGTAAAGTTTTGTTCCTGCATGATATACACCTTTTTGGCATAATGTGGTGTTACAATGATTAACATGTATGTCACTGTCTGACCTGGTACTGCAATCATGGACACTATTGTTCCTTTTCTGAGTATGCTTTTTTTGTCATGCATGACTACTCCCAGTATATAAATGCAGGGAAGGGGTAGGATCTTTAGATCTTTAAAGAAAGGTTTGCATGGTTTTCTGCTGCTGACTTGTTTCATTATTCTTATAATTGCCTTTTGTTTCCTGAAAACTGTTATGACCTGGTGTACATTTCCCCAGACACTGATACCGTACTTAAGTACTGAATGTACACGAACAAAGTATACAGCCCTAACTGTTTCAGCACTAGTATTGTTGCAGAGAATTCTTACTACATAGCTCATTTTTGCTAGTTTTGAATTTATGGATGTGATACGAGTGCTCCATTTAAGATTTTCCTGGATATGAATCCCAAGAAATTAATTTCATTGACAGCACTAATGTTTTGGTTATCTATGCATATTACAGGTTGTGCTGGATTTTTATTTTGATCAGTGTGTAAATTCATGAGTACTATTTTTTGGGGATTAACTATTAGCCTGTGTCTGGTAAACCATTCAGACACTCCTTTTGTAATATATTTTCCAGATGCAAAAAGATTTTCTTCTTTATTCCCTTAAATCAACAGACTGGTGTCATCTGCAAACAGTTCTGGTTCAAAATCCCCAACGTGTGATGGGAAATCATTAATGTAGACCAAAAAAAAGAAAGGGACCTAAAATGAAGCCCTGTGGAACACAATGACTTAGTACACATAGTTCTGAAACGTGTACCTGGAGTTCATTTCCTTCCATGTACTTAATTTCAGTTACCTGAGAGCGATATTCCAAATATGATTTAATCCACTGATTTGGCACACCTCTTACACCATACCATTCAAGCTTCCTCAGGAGTATAGAATGATCAATCACATCAAAAGCTTTTGTTAGGTCCAAGAATAAACTGTATCATCAGGATTCACTTGCAAACTACATATGTATTAATGATTAATGTTTCGTTTTGGGAGCAGAAAATGGCTAGTTAATAGCGGACGAGAAGACCTTATGAAAATACACCCAGTTTACCTGTATAATAATATTAGATTTTGTTCGTTACATTCCAAACAAAACCAGTTCATGAAGGCAGACAATAATAAACTCGTGTGGAATGCAGTACCCACACTGTTTGACATCCCAAATAAGCCACCTCAACTGATGACGAAGAGGAAACTGCCACAAAGATTCGACAATCCATCCAAAGCTGTAAAATAGTCCTATGACACAGTCAGTTCAACTCTCCATGTATCAATGCCAGATTCGTGTGAATCGTCAACACAGACCTGCTTTGACGATGAAGTGGTTAGTTAAGTGCAGTTATTCGTAACTTAGAAAAGTGTAATGTTTGGTATGTATTTCATTCACTTCTGTTGTTAGTTGCTTAATTTTACTTGGTTCCTTCATGTGATAACATTATTTTGTTAGCACCTTGTTCACTAACATATTGTTTGAAAATCATTCAAATATTTGGTTTTGCGTGAAATGTAATGTAATCAGCTCATTATAATGTTTTCAACATATTTCTCCCACTATTTGGCAGTTGCTTGTCCCACTTAGAGTAATGTAAAGATGAAGGTCGTACTTGTGGCAACAGGTGACAATCACAAACACAGTAGGCCTACAGAACGATAAATGAGCTGTCGATCGCTTATGCATGTAGAGGTACATATCTGTGCTTCTTACGTGTGAATCTGTGTGGTTATATTCTTTTGATATCAACGTGGTAAGCTGCAATTCTATCCAACGTCACAAGTGTTTCTTCACGAATGTGTTGTAGTTTGCCACTCGATTCATGGTTTTTGTACATACTTGCACTTATTTTAGAATCATTTTTAGACACGTATATGTCTTCTGATACTACACAAACACTTGGAGGCAAGAAAATAACTCAAATATTTCGTAAATTACGTAGGAAATGGATGCCAAACAAACATTATGCTTATGACGCTTCTGACGTTCACCTTACTCGCCGCTTGGAGCGCTAGTGTCGCTCTATCTGTCAAACGCTTACAACTTTTACAGCAGTGAGTGTCACGACTGTTATGTTAGACTGTGCTATCACTTCAATTGTTTTTAACTTTGATACAATCTAGTTGGTGCAAATGCAACCATGTGTCTGGGCAAATATCTTGGCATGTAGTATGCCCGCGCACCACAGACGTAAATTACTATTGCTGTGAACTTTGGATACAATTTTATAGCAAGAACAGCACTTTTAGGGACAAAGAAATTCACACAACACAAAACCAAGCACCACCATAGGAGAGAACAGGAAACACACAGTTCTGATTTATTTGCTGTAACACTTTGCTCCAAAATCCAACTGTTGTCCACTAAACCACTTTTAAATAAGAAATAAGAGGTCAAAACACATTAGTTACCAATCCTATCTTGGTACACATGGCTTTAATTTTTTTTATTTTGTAGGCTTTGTAAACATGTCACCAAGCTAATTTTCAGAACATACATATTCCACATTGATATCCTCATTTAGTCAGTTCCGACGCAAAATAATATTCTATTTCACTGTGCTTAGAGCGTTTGTGGAACTCTGCATTTTTCACTAAATTTATGGCACTCGCATTGTCAGTGATCAATACAGGAGTGTTTCTTTTTCCACTAATCTCCAACAGCAGTCTATTAAGCCATGCTAATTCCTTGGCTCCGTCACTTGCGGCAAAGAACTCCACTTCAGTGGTGGACAGTGCAGCTGATTTCTACAGCTGAGATGTCTATGATACAGTTGTGTCACCAGTCATTGAAACAAAATCATTTGTTGGTCGTTTTGTTTCAGTGTTGCCAGCAGAACTGCCAGATGAAGTATAGCAGAAACGTAAGTCTGAAGTGCCATGCAGATATCTGAAAATGTGTTTTAGAGCGTTCCAGTCAGGAGAAGTGGGCTTAGACACAGATAGAGCCACTTTTGAAACGGCATAAGTGAGATCTGGACGAGTACAGCATGCCAGGCTCATAAATGATCCCACTGACGAACAAGAAGGAACGTTGTTGTCAAGAGTATTGCTATATTCATTGTCTAATTTTTCACTATTACGGGGAGGTTTTAATGGTTTCGAATCAGCTATGTTAAAAAGGATGTAGAATTTTCTGTATGTATACAGGGAGCGAAAGGCTATTTACAATTTGTACAGAAACCAGATGGCAGTTATAAGAGTCGAGGGATATGAAAGGGAAGCAGTGGTTGGGAAGGGAGTAAGACAGGGTTGTAGCCTCTCCCCGATGTTGTTCAATCTGTATATTGAGCAAGCAGTAAAGGAAACAAAAGAAAAATTCGGAGTAGGTATTAAAATCCATAGAGAAGAAATAAAAACTTTGAGGTTCGCCGATGACATTGTAATTCTGTCAGAGACAGCAAAGGACTTGGAAGAGCAGTTGAATGGAATGGACAGTGTCTTGAAAGGAGGATATAAGATGAACATCAACAAAAGCAAAACGAAGATAATGGAATGTAGTCTAATTAAGTCAGGTGATGCTGAGGGAATTAGATTAGGAAATGAGACACTTAAAGTAGTAAAGGAGTTTTGCTATTTGGGGAGCAAAATAACTGATGATGGTCGAAGTAGAGAGGATATAAAATGTAGACTGGCAATGGCAAGGAAAGCTTTTCTGAAGAAGAAAAATTTGTTAACATCGAGTATAGATTTAAGTGTCAGGAAGTCATTTCTGAAAGCATTTGTATGGAGTGTAGCCATGTATGGAAGTGAAACATGGACGATAAATAGTTTGAACAAGAAGAGAATAGAAGCTTTCGAAATGTCGTGCTACAGAAGAATGCTGAAGATTAGATGGGTAGATCACATAACTAATGAGGAAGTATTGAATAGGATTGGGGAGAAGAGAAGTTTGTGGCACAACTTGACCAGAAGACGAGATCGGTTGGTAGGACATGTTCTGAGGCATCAAGGGATCACCAATTTAGTATTGGAGGGCAGCGTGGAGGGTAAAAATCGTAGAGGGAGACCAAGAGATGAATACACTAAGCAGATTCAGAAGGATGTAGATTGCAGTAGGTACTGGGAGATGAAGAAGCTTGCACAGGATAGAGTAGCATGGAGAGCTGCATCAAACCAGTCTCAGGACTGAAGACCACAACAACAACATGCTCGCTGTAAAATAAATGAGCCAGACTTTCGTTACTGAATTTGCATACTTAAAAATGAGACTAAAGATCTCACTGTTATTTTGAATTCTTACTGAAACATATCTAAAAATGAATTCGCTGCACTTTGTGTTGTTCCCTGCAAACGCACTCTCCCTAAATTTTAAGAAAACACAGTATATACAGTTCCATACACTAAATGGCATAACACCATTGATAAATATAGACTTTGAACAGAAATCTGTTGCTAAGACAGAATATTCAAAATTTCTGGGTGTGTGCATCGATGAGAAATTGAACTGAAAGAAACACATCAATGATCTGCTGAAACAGTTAGGATCAGCAACCTATGCTATTAGGGTTATTGCAAATTTTAATGACAAACATGTCAGTAAATTAGCCTATTATATCTATTTTCATTCACTGCTTTCATATGGCATCATATTTTGGGGTAATTCAACACTGAGACAAAAAGTATTCATTGCACAAAAGTGTGTAATGAGAATAATAGCAGGAGCCCACCTAAGGTCAGCTTGCAGACATTTATTTAAGGAATTTGGGATATTCACATTACCTTTGCAAAACATATATTCAGTTATGAAATTTGTTATTAATAACCCATACCAGTTTAAAAATAGCACATAAAGGGCTGTATTATGCTGCCACAAATTAAAAGAATTTCTCAATGACAACTCCTTCTACTAGACAGATGATTATGTTAATGTGTCATGTTCTGCATCATTACGAAATGTCGTATTCATGATCTATGGAACAATTATTAATTTATGTATGCACGCAAGTATGTTCCTGTGATAAGTCCATCATTGACATAAATAGCAATCAGCAATTTTACTGTTTTGCTTCATCGAAAATAAATGCAAGGATCTGGCGTCGAACTAATGAAGCCAACTTTTTTCATGAATGAATAAATTTATTATTGCTTAAATCCATACAATGATTTCTTGATGCGACAAACACGACCTGTCCCATCCTCGAAACCTTCTGCTGAGTCGTGTATATTTGTGTATCCAAGTCACCACATAAAAATGCAGTTCTAACGTCGAATTGACCAAGTTTCAAATGTTCTTCTGTTGCATTCGCTACCACAGCACGAATAGCTTCATAACGAGCAACTGGACTAAAAGTCTCACATGTTGAAACACACTGCGCATCGATCAATCGATCCATCAGGTTTATATTTGATACGAAGTACCCATCGACTATCGATAAGACTTTTCCATTAGGCAGTTCAACCAGGTATCATTTTCTTCAAATGCCTTAATTTCCCTTTCATCGCATTAAACCATTTATTGGAATTACTACTTTCCATAGCTTTTGTTGAAGTTTGTTGGTGCAAGCTCTTTGTGGATTGCTTTTGTTAGGCGAACTAATGCATTTGCTTCTTGAGATTGGTGAGACTCGTATCCTAATTTGTAGTCACTAAATTTTACTGGGGGACGTATTTCACGAACTGGACGTTGATTTGGTAACTCATTTGACTATTCTTGATCACTAGTTTCAATCTGTTCAACAGTAGATTCGCTTTTCTCTCCTGTTTCTTCAGCTATGGCATTAAATTCCAACTCAGTCAGTTTAATATAGCTTTTTGGTTGAAAATCAACATTGTGTGATTTGATCACACGATGTTTTGATAGAATCCACACTTTGTAACCATCTTCGTCACTCACGTAGCCAATGAAATGGCCAGGTATAGCCTTATCATCAAACTTAGAACGAAATTTCTTTGACGAACAAAAAAGCATTTTGATCCAAAAATACATAGATAGCTAAAACTGTTAAACACTTTGCCAGTCCACAATTTGAAAGGTGTTTTACCTTCAACACTTGACTTACCAGTACGATTAAGTAGAAAAACAGCTGTGTCACATGCAAGAGTCCAGAATGATTTAGTTAACTTGCTAGATGTTAGCAATGAGCGAGCTAATTCAACTATATGTTGATTTGCTTGTTCAGCAACACCATTTTAGTCAGGAGTGTCTAGACACATAAGACGAAACTCAATACCACGTTCTAAAAATGGTTCAAATGGCTCTAAGCACTATGGGACTTAACATCTGAGGTCATCAGTCCCCTAGACTTAAATCTAACTAACCTAAGGACGTCACACACATCCATGCCCAATGAAGGATTCGAACCTAGCAGCAGAGCGGTTTCAGACTGAAGTGCCTAGAGCCACTCGACCACAGCGGCCTGCTACCGCGGTCTCATAGCACTGCTGCTGCCATGTTACAATTAAACTCTCCTCCACCACCACACTGAAATGCTTTTACTTGATGACCAACAGCATCAAACTCCTTCATAAATATTTTCAAATTGTCAGCCAATTCAGATTTATTTCGCATGAAATATATCCAAACGAAACGAGAATAATCATCTATGAAAATCACATAGTAACAAAAACCATTTATAGAGTTAACAGACATGGGTCCATTAACGTTTGCATTGATCAACTCACTGACGGTTTGTGGACGATCTCTGCAATGGCTAAATGGTTTGTGGTGGGATTTGCCCAGTACACATCCATCACAAAACGACGTATTATCAGGGCACTTAAGTGATATACCGAAACGAGAGAGCACATCTCGTACATAACGTTTATCTTGATGACCAAGTCTCTCATAGCAGGTTTGATTATTGTCACGGTCATCAGTTGCAGTGGTTAATAAAAAAGAAAAAGAGAAGAAAAGAAAAGGTTGAAAATGTGGGAAGAAATGGTGAATAAAAAGGGGATTTTAAAATCATTAATGACCGTGAAAAAGGGAAAGAATGAAATGCAAATCGGACTTCATATTACCGAAAAGCTATTGGACTTAGTGATTCGGAAAAGCTATTGTTGGGGTGGTCCTTGTGGCGTTTCTGAGCAAAGGTCAAACCAATTTCCACTACAAAATTATTTGAAAGAGAACAGAGAATAACAAAATGTGATTAACAGGGGGAAATGATGTATATAAGAGTTCATTCATTACCAAGTTAATATGTCTTCTCTCGTGCGCCTTCTGCATGAAAAAGTCGTAGCTGCTCCAAAATCTTGCAGTAAATTTCATCGTCATACGAATTAAAACTATCTCGATATTGAATGCAATGTATTTTACGGCTGCTTCCATCCTCCAAATTTCATACAAGCTTCCACAATACAATAAGTCTGCACATCAATAAGTTTTTACGTCTTAATCAGACCAAGACTAACGAATAAGTTTTTACGTCTGAATAATACCAAGACTAGCGAATAAGTGAAGTTAAGCTTCCGCTCTCAAGAGACAAGAGCAGGTAGAAAACAAAAAGAGTTACCTTTTTTTGTACCTTCATTTTCTTATAAATATTTTCTCTGCCGTCGAGCGCTCATACAGCTGCGACGGTATAGTTTATATCTGAGGGAACGAGTGTAGCGCGCCGAAATTCAAAGTCCCGCTACAGGGTTCATTAACGTTTGCATTGATCAACTTACTGACAGTTTGTGGACGATCTCTGCAATGGCTAGATGGTTTGTGGTGGGATTTGCCCAGTACACATCCATCACAAAACGATGTGGTATCAGGGCACTTAAATGATATACCGAAACGAGAGAGAGCGCATCTCGTACAAAATGTTTATCTTAATGACCAAGTCTCTCATGCCAAAATTGTAATTTTACTTCTGAAGTTGCTGAGTTAATCATTACTTCTGAATCCCGTTTATCTTGATGACCGAGTCTCTCATGCCAAAATTGTATTTTTTCTTCTGAAGTTGCTGAGTTAATAATTACTTCTGAATCCAGAGGACAAAATAGCATGTTCATAATGTATACTGAACCAACTAGTCTTCCTGTGGCGACTATTTCACGATGTCGCCGAATGATAATAACTTTGTTATCGCAAGTCACATTACATCCACTTTGAGCAGCTTGACAGGCAGAGAAGAGTTGGTGTCTGACATCAGATATGCACCAGATATTTTCAAGCAAAGCAGGTGTCCACCTTTTGTTTGTGAATATTTCATTGTCAATACTACACAGATCCATGTGCAAAAATAACTTCTTTGCCAGTTGACTGTACACTTTGTGGAAACAGAAACTTTTAGAATGTAGCGAAGTGCTATTTAATTGGTGAAATATGATGTATCATGCTAGAGTCCGAAACATAAGAATCTGCACTATCAAAACTAACAAGAAACAACAAGCTAGTGGTTAGAAATGTATTTGGTTAGCTGCTCACTTTTAAACTGGAACTCGAATTATTACTGTTGTTAAGCTGTCGCTTTTGCTTCTTCTGTGATCATGCGCTTGCGGCAGTTTGCGATAATATGCGCAGATTTCCTGCAATACGGCCATGTACGACTTTCAGTCTCCTTTGACTCACTCCCCTTTGCTGCAAAATTCTTCTGTTTTTGATATTGGTCATCCGATTTTGATTTCGCATAGAAATCACCAGCTGCCTCTGTAACTAGCTAATTCTCAATCGAACGCAAATTCTCAATAAGAAGCTTTGTGCCCCCCCCCCCCAATGAACCATGGACCTTGCCATTGGTGGGGAAGCTTGAGTGCCTCCGCAATACAGATAGCCGTACTATAGGTGCAACCACAACGGAGGGGTATCTGTTGAGATGCCAGACAAACGTGTGGTTCCTGAAGAGGGGCAACAGCCTTTTCAGTAGTTGCAGGGGCAACAGCCTTTTCAGTAGTTGCAGGGGCAACAGTCTGGATGATTGATTGATCTGGCCTTGTAACACTAACCAAAACGGCCTTGCTGTGCTGGTACTACGAACGGCTGAAAGCAAGGGGAAACTACAGCTGCAATTTTTCCTGAAGGCTTGCAGCTTTACTGTATGGTTAAATGATGATGGCACCCTCTTGGATAAAATATTCCGGAGGTAAAATAGTCCCCCATTCAGATCTCCGGGTGGGGACTACTCAGGAGGACATGATTATGAGGAGACAGAAAAGTGGCGTTCTATGGGTCGGAGCGTGGAATGTCAGATCCCTTAACCGGGCTGGTAGGTTAGTAAATTTAAAAAGGGAAATGAATAGCTTAAAGTTAGATATTGAGGGAATATAAGATGAACATCAACAAAAGCAAAACGAGGATAATGGAATGTAGTCGAATTACGTCGGGTGATGCTGAGGGAATTAGATTAGGAAATGAGACACTTAAAGTAGTAAAGGAGTTTTGCTATTTGGGGAGCAAAATAACTGATGATGGTCGAAGTATAGAGGATATCAAATGTAGACTGGCAATGGTAAGGAAAGCGTTTCTGAAGAAGAGAAATTTGTTAACATCGAGTATAGATTTAAGTGTCAGGAAGTCATTTGTGAAAGTATTTGTATGGAGTGTAGCCATGTTTGGAAGTGAAACGTGAACGATAAATAGTTTAGACAAGAAGAGAATAGAAGCTTTCGAAATGTGGTGCTACAGAAGAATGCTGAAATGAGATGGGTAGATGACATAAATAATGAGGAGGTATTGAATAGAATTGGGGAGAAGAGGAGTTTGTGGCGCAACTTGACTACAAGAAGGGATCGGTTTGTAGGACATGTTCTGAGGCATCTAGGGATCACCAATTTAGTATTGGAGGGCGGCGTGGAGGGTAAAATTCGTAGAGGGAGACCAAGAGATGAATAGACTAAGAAGATTCAGATGGCTGTAGGCTGCAATATGTACTGGGAGATGAAGAATCTTGCACAGGATAGAGTGGCATGGAGATCTGCATCAAACCAGTCTTCGAACTGAAGACCCCAACAACAACAACAATGTAACTTCCTGGCAGATTAAAACTGTGTGCCAGACCGAGACTCGAATCGGTCCGGCACTCAGTTTTAATCTGCCAGGAAGTTTCATATCAGAGCACACTCCGCTGCAGAGTGAAAATCTCATTCTGGAAACAACAAGAATGTTTTGAAAATACGATGGTGGAGCAGCGAAAGGGGCAAAGTTACATTTGGATTAATTTTGTTCAGTTCACTGCACAAGTTATCGAAAATGTTTGCCAGTAGCGTCGTGTACTTTGTTACAGACATAATATTATTTTTTGATGTTTCAAAGAAACAATCGAATACTGTGTATAGCGGCTGCAATGAAAATTGTTCATATACTGACGTAAAGATGTCTCAGATTTCTTTTGTGTCAGTCTTCTTTCTTACATGAATAGCAGGTTCCTTATCAAACGCCCTTCCAATTATACGAACTGCCCCAACATTGTCCTGTTGCCAGCGCCGATATGCGTCGGATGGTTCGTCTCCTTCTCCTAATGACGGACACTGACGTGTACCATCTATAATCGAATAAAGAGAATGTTCCTTTAAACAAAGTTTAATCTGCCATTTCCATGTTTTCCACCGATCTACTGTTGACAACTTGAGAATGTTTGTACAGCTACTGTTATCACTCAATTGAAGCACTGTGTCTGTCACTCCACATATTTTTCAGTCTCTCGACTATCCTAGTAAATGGAAAAAACAGTCTAGCGAATGAATACTGTAATTTTCACAACCTGAAGCTTTCAAGTCTGGGCCCATAACCTGTTGTGATGAACCTAGGATATATAATTTTATAGCAGGAACACAACACTTTTAGCAACAAAGAAATTCACACAACACAAAACCAAGCACCACCGTAGGCGAGGACCAGACACACACAGTTCTGATTCATTTACTTTATCAATTACTAGACTAGCAACATTATTGGTATCACTGAAGCCGACACTTAATCATAGTGATATGGCGGTGAACACAAACGACTTGTAAACAGCTGTTTATTAACTGATAAAACACTCGTAAGAAATGGGAATAATCTGATACAACCACGTTACCTTTACAGTTTTGACGTAATGGTCAATACATGTGTCGTGTTTGGCTGTATTTTTTCGTACAGCCGACGGAGATAACTAGGAAAGAAACACGTATCCAATCTTGGGAGCGATGATCTCGTTGTTTGGTCCGTTCCACTAAATCAACCAAACATTAATCCAATCATAACTAGAAACATCTTTCGTATTCTTGCACTGAACGTAAGCCTAAATAATTACATCACAGTTTGCCTTATCCGAAATACCGGCAGTATTGAAATAATTTACTTCTATTTTAGGGGGTTTAATAATTTGGTATTAACAGACACAGCTTAATCATGTGCCTTTAACGAGTTTTGATCAACTTCGGCTTTTCTACGAATGGTATGCTTGTTATGAAAGTGCTCCTACAAGTAGAATTTGCTATTTGTCGTTGATAACAAATATCTTTTTCCATTTGAGTGTTCTTAAGAAAACTACAGTTTGCTTTAAACGTGCACGCACGTAAATTGATTCTATTCTCATATCATGATTCTACATTGAATGTGTTAGACTCAATTAGTACACAAATGTTTGATCAACTCTAGAAATTCTTTAAGCCACCTCGTAAAGCTTACGATGCCACCTCCTATTTTCGTTTCAGAAAAGCGTGTTAGTATCACACACAAACTTCTTGATGCCACCACCTTACCTCCTTAGAGGCTACGTCTTTGCAAATCTAGTCTAGTAATGTATGTCTCTGTAACGTGCAAACAAGTGTCTTTATTTACGTATGCGTCTAAGGCGCGTGCTTTTTTTCTGTTCAACATTCCACACAAGCTTACATTTCTACAGTGCAACTTTGCATGAGGATTTGTGCAAGTGTAGTTTTCTTGAAATGTTGTCCAAGCGTAATTTTTTTGAAATGGGGGCCATGCACAATTACAGATTTCATCCCAGGTTAGGTGAGAATCTCTTGCACTTTTTAACAGACCACAGTTAATAGGGACGTGGGGTTCATGTGTGTTTTGTTGTGCAGTACGCTAAGGATATATTCGAGAACAGGGCCATTCAACAAAGTCCAACGGGATAACGGAGCCACAAGAAGCAAACAGAGTGAAGGCGAGAGCAACAGAAATAATGGGAGCTGTTTCGGACACCAGTTCCACCCGTGAGTGCAGAAGCAGCAAGCAGCTCTAACATCAGGCCCTCAGTACCACCTTGTTTTAATGCTGCAAGGGTGGATCAATCCCTTTTACTGAATATGATGGTCGTGTAAAATGTATAGTGTGTAACAAGGTATTAAACTTATTAAATAAATTCAATTCAAAATTTCATTATGCAGTAAATCATGCAAGGGTGTACGTCAAACATGTCGAGGAAGAACGAAAGATAGTAATCCTTGAATTGAAAGCTGGGTTTTCAAATAAAGTAAAGGGCGACTCTCATTGGCCATCATGTCATGTCATGTCCCATCCCATCAAAACAGTCTGCAATGAATTTCAAATGCTGGCATCCACACTGGCCATCCTATCATGTCAAGTCACGGCACAGCAACATTAAGGTCTCTCTGGAGGAAAGTTCTGATGAGTGACGTCATCCGTAGGGTTGCTTATCACGTGACTCACAATCTCATTACCGCCTCATACATGGTGATGCGCAGATCTTCATATTTCGTTTCGTCGTGTTTTTCGAGGCTGATATCAGCTGTCTATTGTTTGTTATTTGCTATAAATTGTTTCGTTTCGTTACTTATTTTGTTGACATATATAATAAATGACGACAGATTAATTGAAGCAGTGAGACTGCAGTCTGAATTGAATGACATGAGCATACTACATTACTTGCCCTCTACTATATTTATAAAATTTATTTTTATAGATACTTGTACCACATTTAATATTTTACGCTGAAGTAGATTGCAACACACCTGGAACATGAGGAGAAAAAAGTACTGTTGGTAGAATCAGATTCATCAGCATATGGAATTTATATGTATGTTGTCAGGGATTTGTAGTGCTACATAAAAAGTTGTTTGCTTAAACATACATTTGTGGCAGGCTTATTTATTTTTGAATGGCTCTCTGTATGTGAAACAGTTTTGCAAGTATCAGTGGTCAATATTTACATGGTTTCACGAGGTAACCCCAGTACAAATAAGGCACTCGAACTAGTAAAAGCCAAATACAACAGGTAAAGAAAATCTATATATCTTGAAGGGAAAGGTGTTGAGGTAGCCAGGACGATTGCACAAAAATTTGCACTGGACTATCAACTAAACTTAACTTTAAACATACCAAATATTCACAGGATGTTATGGTATCTCGTAAAACTATCTTCCTTTTAGTAATTCTTGGTGTAAGTTGATGTAAAAAATGAAAAACTGATGCTTTCACTTTCCAAACTATAATATACCGGTTCCTCTTCCTTAAGTTCCTTGTATAATGTGTGAAACTCACCTTTTGTACTACATAATTACATTTTTTCGGATCCACGCAATTTGTTTGTATTATTTTGCACTCCTGTCTCCTTTCTCTCACATACAAGCAATCCCTGCAAGCTGCAAATCATTTGCATCCAACAAATGACATTTTCATACGAATGTGGACTCCAGCATCCTCATATATAACCTGCAGAGTTGTGAAGGCGCACTTCACGTGTCAAAAAAATTGAAAATCATCTTGCGAAAATAGTAATTCCCGCGAAAAGAACAGTTGAGGAGACCAATACGAGTTGAGTTCATTTGACATGAATTGACTTGGCGTGCCATGACGTGATGGACAGTGTGAATAGACTGTGATGTGATGGTGCCACAATGTGATGGTGCCGTGGTGGACAGTGTGAATCGACCTTAACTTACCGCTTAATAATACATCTTGTTTGTTTGATGGTGGCAGTAGAAGGAATGAGACAAGATTGCTTCACTTCAACAATTACTATTTCAGTTCTGAGGGCTTGTGATACTGATATAATTTTACAGAAAATTTCATATTATTTGCAAGACGTTGATCATCATGGAAGAGACTCTTCCATGAGAATTATCTATAATATTTCTCATCAGATAGTTGTGCACTTATAGCTGTTTGCTGAATATTAATTTATTAAAGATTGCCTTGTAATAGCTGTGAAAGAGATGTGTCCACAACTGGTTCCTCAGCGACAGTCTGTATCACTTTCTCGAGCCACTGTAACGCCCCAAGTCGAAAAATTAGCAGAAGATTTGGAGGCTCAGCTGACAACGAATACTGAAGACAGTGTTGCATTTCCTTCGTCTTTGGATTACGCTCTTGACTTGTCAGACACAGCAACACTGGCAGTTTTCACTAGGACAGGAAACAGAATGCTGGAGTTTCACGAGGAAATGTTAGATCTCATCCCATTGAGGGTCACAACAATAGGTGAAGGCATGTTCAATGCATTCTAAGTAGTTGTGGAGAAGCTTGGTCTGCTGTGGGAATTACTAACTTCCATAGCAACAGCTGATGCTCCAGGTATGAGTGGCGAAATCGGTGGAGTCCAGAAACAAACGAAGAATCATAATCGCCTGTTTATCCCTATACATTGCCTGAGTCATCAACAACATTTGTTTCTCAAAAGGGTAAAACTGAATACTGTAATGAGCTATTCAAGTAAAAGAATCCAATCATCGCTTGTTCAAAGCGTTTCTGGATGATGTCGGTTGTGAATATGGAGATTTACCTTATCACTGTGAGGTTCTCTGGCTTAGCCATGTTAAAGTTCTGGAGCGCTTCATGGGACTGTGCCAAGAAATATCATTATTCATGGAAATGAAGGGAGAAAGTGTTGCTGAACAGATGATAGATGGATTTGTGATTTAGCCCTTTTAACTTATGTGACAAGGCGTCTTCACAACTTATGTGTATCACTTCAAGAGAAGGATATTCTCATCGTCTGTTTGTGTGAAAAAATAAAGGCATTCAAGACGAAACTGTCGTTCTGGGAAAGGCAGATAGAGGCTAGAAATATCTCTTACTTTCCAAAACTGTCAGTATTAACAAACATTGCCTTTTCTGCAGATGTTTGAAAACATACAGGTGTTTTAAGAAAATTGCATACTGAATTTGTAAAAGTATTTACTGATGTTTTGCGCTTGGAAGCAGGTGAATTTTTGCTTCTCTGTACTGTGTGGACATCTGTAAGCCACCCTCTCTAAATGCAAATCATAGATCCTCGATTCAGAACTAAAAGATAGATCACAGAGCAGAAAGATATTAAGTGACTTTTACAAGCATTTGACACAGAAGTGTTATCCAAAACTTCATAGACTTCCAGCACTGACGCTTAGTCTGTTCAGATCAACACACAATTGTGAGCAGTTCTTTTCCCTAATGAAACTGTAAGACATGACTAAGTTTCTCCATATCAGATTATCATCCGAAATTTGTCTTGAGACTGAGGTGCACTGAATAAATAATTCCAAACACAGAAACTCTTATGCAAAGAAAAGTAAAGAATTGTAGAAAGCAGCAATAGAAAACTGATCTGGATTAATTTAGTATATTTTCTATGTTATTAAGTTTTCTAGTTTTGCCTTCCAGTTTGCCTCCATCCATTAACTTTTGTGATTAGGGTGTATTTACATTTATTTTGTTCTTTATTTACTACCAATGTTTTCTTGAATTCGAAAATCTGTTTGGCATTAAGACCAATTGCTCACCAGAATATTGATTTACTTGTTACTAAACAGTTTAAAGTTCTGTCTTCTGTTTACGAATCCACAGTCTACCATGAAAGGAGAATATGCCAACTTTGGCTGCGCCGCTTGGTTGTCACTATTAAGCAAGCAGTCAACTGCTCTGCGCTATCATTCACGGAGCTCCAACAGAGCCAGAGCAAAGAGTAGTGATGAAAAATATTATTTTAAAGACAAGAAAACATTTTTTTAGCTTTATAATTACACCCTGGATATGAAAAAAACAGATTTACTGAAAGAAAACACAGAAGTTACACAAAAGCCAAGAATAATGGTATTGACAGCAGAGTCATGGAGCACCACATAAGCATAAACCCCAAGGAATTTATTCTTTTCTCTTAACACTTCCTCCAAAAGAAAAAATCATGAAATTATTGCTTTGCTCTCTGCAACTGACTTGTCCATGACACTGCACCACCTGAGTACTTTGCAAGAATTCCAGTTGTTGAGCGCCTTGCCCCGTTATCACATGCGAAATCTGCATCAGTGTAAATCTTTAATTCTTATTTTTCATTATATACAATTCCAAAATTTAAGGTCCCTTTCAAATACCGGAAAATGCGCTTTACTCTATTCCAGTCTTCAGTGGTTGGTTTCTCCGTAGCTCGAGCAGCTTTATTGACTGCAAAAGTGATGTCTGGACGAGTTACTGTTGAAAGGTACATGAGACAACCAATTGCTTCACGGTAGGGTACAGAAGACGAAACATCTTCGTTTTGACTATTGTCCTCACGTCCAATAGGAGTTGAGATTGTATTGCATTCTGCCATTCAAAATCATTGCAAAATTTCTTCTGTGTATTTCTCTTGACTTATCATTATTGCTCCATCTTCATATTGCTTTATTTTTATGTCAACAAAATTGTCAAGACTGCCAGTTGTTATTTCGAATTCATGTTGTAAAACATCCATAAAAACAGCAATTTCTTTCTTGTTACTGCCGACAATCAGGCCATCATCAACGTAGATTGCCACATAAAGGCTATTTCCATTTTGTTTACGATAAAATAGGTATGGATCTGCATCATTGTTTGAAAAACCAGCTTTTTTCATGAACTCAGCAAAACGTTTGTTCCAGCAACGTGGCGCTTGCTTCAACCCATAAAGACTCTTTTTTAAGAAACACATTCGACCTGTACCATCTTCGAAACCTTCTGGTTGTTCCATATACACTTCATCTTCAAGTATTCCATTCAAAAAAGCTGTCTGTACATCGAATTGTTCTAGCAGCATTTTCTTTGAAGCAACTACAGTCAACAGAGTTCGTATGGTGTCATAACGTGCCACAGGACTAAAGACGTCGTCATAATCAATTCCTGCTTTCTGAATACAGCCTTTTGCAACCAATCTGGCTTTAAAGCGAGTACCTCCATTGACTGCGACCTTTCGCCGTAGAACCCAGCGGTTTTGCAATACTTAGGCATTCTTTGGACAGTCAACCAGCACTCAGTTATTGTTTTTCTTTAGTGATTGAAGTTCTTCACTGATAGCTTGCATCCATTCTTCCTTCTCATTTGAATCCAATATTTCTGAAAAACAGTTTGGATCTTTGAGGAGGTAACTTTTGTTGCCATACAAGATTCACCACTTTCCATCCAGGTTGGTTTTATTTGTTGTCTTTTATTCTTCTGTTTGTGTTCATTAGAAGATTCAGCAGCTTCTGCTTTTAGAAATTCTGTTAATCATTTATTTTCATCGGATTCACTTGACTCTTGACTTTCTCTAGGATCGAGAGTGCCAGTTTTTTCTTGAGTTTGACTTCCTCCAGAAGTGTACAGTCTAGGAGATTTACGTTGGTCATCTTCCTGAGGGACTTCAAATTCAACATGATCACTATGTAAGTCACAAACAATTTCTGGCTTAAATTTCACAACGTGACTCAACACCACTTTTCTTTTAGATGGAATCCAAACTCTAAACACATCCTTGTCATTAACACATCCAACAAGTCGTCCAAAAAATGCCTTATCATCAAACTTGGAACGGAATTGTTTGTTAATGTGAACATAGCAGCCTATGCCAAAAATTCTGAGATGATCAAGTCGTCCTACTGGTCGATTAAACCATAGTTCATAAGGGGTTTTGTTTTCAACTGAAGATTTTCCAGTACGATTTATTAGGTAGACTGCTGTGTTACATGCCTCTTCCCACAACCCTTTAGGTAATTTACTCGGATTTAGCATTGACCGGGCAGCTTCAACAATGGTCCTGTTTTCCCATTCAGCCACACCATTTTGTTCAGGAGTGTAAGGAGGAGGAATCAGAAGCTCTATTCCCCTGTCTGCAAGCAGTTCACTGGCATTCTTACTGTTAAATTCATTGCCACCATCACATCTAAGTTGTTTGACAACATGTCCATGAGTTCGTGCTTCATTTAAAAACTGCTTAAGCACAGTACACACTTCACTTTAGTGTCTTAAAAAGAAAATTCGACGAAATTTACCAAAATCGTCTTTGGAACATACATAATAATGCTTACCTCCAAAAGATTTCGTGCTCATTGGTCCATTGACATCTGCGTAGATTAGTTCACCAGTACTGGTAGAGTGTATTGTTCGTGTTTTGAATGGCAGCCTATGCATCTTTCCAACTGCACAGCCATCACAAAATTCACTCTTGGCATCTTCCACATTAAAGTTCATTCCTTTTAAAATATTCTTCACATGTTGTTTATTTTGATGACCAAACCTTTCATGGTACACTTGCAATGTTTCGGATGAAGTCATTAAGTTCACATGATTCATTTTGGCATTTCTAACAACACACATGTTCAACACATAAAGTCAATTTTTCACATAACCTGTCATAACAATATTGCCATTGACTTGTTTTCGAACACAGACATTACTATAACTTAAATTGGTACTGTAGCCTCTGCAGGCAATGGCTCTCACAGAGAACAGATTAGCACCTGCATCAGGCATATACAAGATATTGTCCATTCTAGCATTGTTTCGTCGATTTTGGACGTAAACTGTTCCTTGACTGTACGCACACATTTTGACATCTTGTTTTCCCAATGAAATTACTTGAGGATCATCAAATTCACTATACGAAGCAAAATACTGTTTGTTGGGAGTGATAGGATTTGTAGCGCCACTGTCGCAATACCATTTATTTGGGTCACTGTGATTACTGGTACACACACCCATAGCATATGAAGTAAATGCAGCGTGTTCACTTTCTCGCTTCTTCTCTTTTCTTTTACTGCTGTCACGAGTGTTCTGTGGACACTCTGCTGCCCAGTGGCCTAAATGTTTGCATATGTTACACGGAAACTTCTGTTTTAATTGTGACTTCGTCATCTTTAAAAGCTGATTACTTGTTTGCCGTTTTCTTGTTTTAGAAACGACGAAAGCTGCACTTCCATTAATGTCTTGTTCAAGCAGTTCAGCAGTAAAGAGTTTTTCAACTAATAAATTCAAGCTTTGCTTTTCTGTCGGTATCGTATCCCAGAGATCCTTAAAACTGTCGTAGTCTTTTCCCAGTGTAGACAAAATTCGACCATTTAAGATTCTTTCAGATAGCGTATTTTCTTCATGTTTTGCTAATTCATCGTTCAGGTCCACAAATAACTTTTGCAGTTTGGCCACATGTGCACTAATATCTTCCGTTTCTTTACGTTTAACACGGAAAAATGTTTCAATCAACATATTCAAACGCTGAGAACTGCTACGTTCAAATCGGGCGCGTAATTTGTCCCAGATTTCTTTAGCATTCTTGCATGTTAAGACGAGTTCTGCAACAGGTTTACTTAGCGCACTTGCTATAAGACTTCCTGCCTTTGCGTCGTCCTTGTGCCATTCCACATACGCTTCTTTTTGTGCACTTGTCGCATCTTGCGGCAACTCTACACGTTCACGTGTACCGTTAATAATATCTTCTAGTCGATATGAACACAGAACCATAGAAATATGCCATTTCCATTTGGCCCAGTCCTCAGGTCCTTCAAGCTTATCAATGCTGATCTTATAATCGCCGCTAGCAATCATGTTTCTTTACAGACATGGGCTCATTTAAAATACTGTTTTAATTAAACTATGTTGTTTGCCTTTACACGTGTACTGGGACCATAACCTGATGAAAAATATTATTTTAAAGGCAAGAAAACTTTTTTTAACTTTATAATTATACCCTGGATAAGAAAAAAACGGATTTTCTGAAAGAAAACATAGAAGTTACACAAAAGCCAAAAATAATGGTATTGACAGCAGTCATGGAGCAGCACATAAGCATAAACCTCAAGGATTTTTTTCTTTTCTTTTAACAAGTAGAATCACAGAGTTCCACAGGGCGGAATCTTGAACGGCGCTGTCCTAGGGTAACTGATGTGTAATAATGTCTGTTGACTCCAAAGATAGCACACTGAAATTTATAGAGGATTATAGACAAAGAGAAGTCATATGTAATGCCACTTCCAAATAGTATTTGAATAGAACTTTGAGATTTGTGCACCGAGCGTCAAGTACGTACTAGATAAACAATATCGGATCAAGGAACTGTAACGAATTAGATAAGTCTCGAAGTAGGGAAACAGAGCAGAAGAAGCCCACACATTTATTAGAAGTGTACCTACATGAAAACTGTGGACGACTTTAAGGCGGGTCCACATGCAACGACCTATCTGCGCAAAAGTCTGCGCGTGCAACAGATTGCTGCAAATGTTGAAAATTCACATGATAGAAGTTCCAATCTACTGCTCGACCGCCATCTGCCGGTGTAGAAAAGAAAATTCAGTGGCAGCGACTACACTCTCGTACAGTAACCTCAAAATTTATTTCATTTATTCAGAAATTGAGGAAATTCTATTACGTTCTGTGTTCACAACTTGCGTTGCAAAAAGCAAAAAGCAAACAAAATGCCAGAAACAGAAAAACATGTCAAAATGGTCTACATAGTGGCTACTAAGAAAGGTCAGTTTTCGCACATAAATACATCATGAATTGCATGGCGAACTTGAAAACTGGAGTAATTATTTGAGGAAAGGTTTGGAAATGAAAATTATCTTTTGACCTTCATAATTCCTACTATAACACAGGAAAACCTTGTATGAGGAGAGAAATTTCTCCATTTGAGTGACTGATGGTGACGTTTAGGTCCGTGGCAATAGGATGTAGATTTTGTGCAATTTTGAAACAAGCATTGAGTGAAAACAGACCCAACCCACATGAGCTATTTATACCGCCACGAAGGACCATTTCATAAAGGCAAGTACGTTACTGTACAGGTACCTCCAGTCTGAAAAGTTACAGATGATATTTTTATAATTTTAGACGTGTTTGAGTCATAGTATATTCTTAGAAGTTATATAAATGGGCAATGAGCTATAGTTAATTTTGTTTCTAAGATGATATTTTTAATGCCCTTCTGGAAGTCTAACAGCAACAGTTGCACCAGAATGTAACATTCCATTCTCAATTCTAGATATAGACTCATAATATATCTGGAAAGTGTTCCTTGAAGTATTGTGGTAGTGAATTCTACAGTTCACCTTTAAATCACAATTGTTATGTATTACATATTATATAAACGAAACGTAAATAAGTAATAATAACTAGGTCCCTCATGTCACTGTTCCAAGATCTCCCATTATAAGCTTAACACAATATGTTGACTGCACTCTTCCTTAGAAAAATTAGGACCTACTATTTGTTACTACGCTGTCACAACTCAGTTAATGGCATAGGGCAGCACTGATCGAAAGTATGCTACCAATCCCATAGCACCAGACCGTATAGATTTCGTTACTTCGCTTAGCTCTTTGCAGTAAAGAGTTCGAAACGAATGTTTTAGTATTATTATTATGCATCCTTTCCCTGTTTATCGTTATGTCATCCGCTCGTAATTTCTCTGTTAAACAACTATAAACAGCTGTCTTCTTATTCCTCTCACTGTTTTCCCTCCTTTTATATTTTCCACAACTATGTACGACACCCAAACGATGTGTCTACATCTACATATATACTCCGCTAGCCAGTCCCTCCCCCCCTCTCTCTCTCTCTCTTCCACTAGCGGATCGCACGAGGGAAAAACGACTGTCTGAACGCCTCAGTGCTACCTACATCTAACTTCCCTTATCTTTGAGTGGTGGTCATTGCGCGATTTGAACGTTGCTGGTAATAATACATGCTCTACATCCTCGACGAAGATCGGATTTCGTAATTTCATGAGCAGCCCCTTCCGTTTAGCGCATTGTCTATCTGCAAGTGCATCCCACTTCAAACTTTCTATGACATTTGTAACGCTCTCGCGATGGCTAAATGTACCAGTCATGAATCTTGCTGCTCTTCTTTGGACCTTCTCAATCTCTTGAATGAGACCCAACTGGTAGGGATCCCATACAGACGAACAATACTCTAAGACTGGACGAAGTAACGTATTGAAAGCAATTTCCTTTGTTGAAGGACTGCATCGCTTCAGGATTCTACCAATAAACCGCAATCTAGAGTTCGCCCGTTACTTGTGTAATCTGATCATTCCATTTGAGTTCATTTCGAATAGTGACACCCAGATACTTGAAGGATGTTACTAATATTGAGAGATAACTGCTAGTCATTGCACCACGCATTTATTTTGTACAAATCCTCATTGATTTGTTTACAACTTCCGTGTTTTCGTGTGATACTACTTTCCTGTAGACTACAACATCATCGGCAAACAGTCTAATGCCGCTGTCAATACCCTCAGCCAGATCGTTTATGTGTCTGCACAGATTGTGATGTGCTCAGACAGATGCGCAAACAGATCGTTGCGTGTGAATGGGCCTTTATAGTACAACATCTGAGAAGCCTGACATCTGTATAAAAAAAAAAAAAAAAGATCGGGTATGTCTAGCTCCTCGCTCCTCAACAAAGTACTAGAAATTGAAATGATGGACATTGATATTATTTTAAATTGGGCTAAACTTGTAAATACTTTGACATGTCTTATATCCTTGTAAAAAGAGATCTATGGATGAATAACGCTACTACTACTACTACAAGAAATAAAAAACTAGAAAACGTAATCAGTGTTCTAGTGGTTTCTGAAGTCTGTGACATTCCCGAATTTGTTGAGTCCTAGGACGTTAATCGATAAATAAACTTCTGTGCACAAACAACTTTTTGATAAAATAAAATACAAATGACATAGTGAAAGCCAATTAACGTTCACACAATGACTAAGAACTGGCCCTAAGTATTTCTTAGTTTCTGGAATAATCACAAAACTCCTTTGTCTTGAAATGGAAAATGAATAGCTCATCTGGAATATAAGTCAGCAGTTACTTTCTACGAAATGTTATTTCCAGCTTTATCGCTGCAGTTTCCCAAGCAGAAAATATAAAATCTTGCTATGACCTTGTAACTGCCATAACACAGTATATTTACTGGCGCTAAAACAATGTAGCTTAACAATATGTATAGATAGTTTTCAGTATATGACTACATAGCTAATCACACAAGGTCACTTTTTTTTTTTTAGACATTTTTGTTGTTTTGTTAGTCTTTCCAAATCCATAAAACTAAAATGTTCTGTTCCAGTTTCAATCACTGTGATCTCTATACTATATCCTCGCTATTAACGAAGTTACGAATTAATACATGGTGTTGAAGACAACTCCTTATTAAAGATCAATGTAAGATTCAAACGAAACAAATATAAAGCATACAGGAATGACAAAAAATGGTACAAAATCACTAAGTACAAATGCTACAAATGAGATAATGATATAATTAAAAGAAACTGTTTACAGTGTCTGAAATGATAGTTCATTAATCCTCAACATAGATGAAGTGATCCAAGAATCGAGGTGGAAACCTAAGAGTCTTTCCTGACTTCGATACTCTGATATTTCGAAGAGGTTCCTCTGGAGAATATTTCCTGTTCCCTTTTCCGTAAAGGGATGGACTGGTTTAAGTCTATCCATTGACACATTTATGTGTTTGCATTTCCTCTCAACAGTGAAATATTTTTCATGCATTGCTATGACAGGCAAAGGACCACCATATCTAGATTCTAATGATTTTCTAATCCTATTGCATCTCAGAAAAATGGGGGAGCATGTCCCAGGTTCTTGGGACAAATACCGATCCTGATGTACTTGTAGCTCTATTAGCTCAGATTAACATTTGGCCTTGTAATTCAGATGCAAACGAACCAGGGTCAGTTTTTGTAGTTTCAACTTCAAAAAATTCGCTAGGAAGTCTTATAGGCTTTCCGCATACTATCTGTGAAATAGAATGTTTCGATGTCTCTTGTACTGCAGTGTACAGGCCCAGCAGAACAGTAGCTAGAATTTCTGTCCAGTTAGAAATGTTATGGGTCGTGATTTCAGACCTCAAAATTCTGTATAGTCGCTCAACCTTACCAGTGCATTGAGGCTGATATGGTGTTGTGCATTGAATTTTCGTTCCACAGCCAATGCCCAAATTATTAAACTACTGGAATCTAAACTGTGTTCCTTGGACGGTAATTATCTGAGGTGAAATGCCGAATCCTATGATCCAGTTTTGGTAAAAGGCCTTTCCTATTTTTTCAGCTGTGATATCTTCGAGTGATATGACATCCATTCAGGATGTGAAACGATCAATACAAATCAAGCAGGAAGTCTTGCAATTAGAAGGAAGCGATGATCCGACGATACCAATGGGTAGGAAACTGAAACATTCATCGGGTTCTACAAATATTTCGAATTGCGATATTGTGGGGCGAGTGATCTTGATTTCCTTTCACTAATATAGGATTTAGTCCACTGTTGCACATCACTTCTTACGTTTGACCAAATAACTCAAGTATTTAGTAGTTTCACTATAGTATTTTATGCCAGGATGATGTAAACTATGAAAATGGAGAAATATTTGATAATGAAAAGCTTGAGCAATGTAAGGTCTGATATTTGCAGTTGAAGTGTCACACCACAGTGTTTTTTTCTATTGGAAGCTGAGACTACTTGAAGTTTAAAGCATTGTTTCCCATTCAGTATTGTAGAAATTCTTTATCTTACAGAGGGTTGTCAGCGATTTCATCATTGTCGAATATTGTTACTTCAACAGCTCTGGATAGGGCATCCACTATAATATTGTCATGGCCACTGACATGACGAATATCAATCGAAAATTGTGAAATGTACTGCAGCTGTTTCATCTGTCGAGGAGATGAATTTTCATTGATTGCTTAAAAGTAAATGCGAGTGGATTGTCGTCAGGGAAGATTATGAAGGCCCTTTCTTCTAGTAAATGCTTAAACTTTTTTAGATAAAGATAAACTCCCACCAATTCGCGGTTGTAGGTACTGTAAACCTTCTGAGATTGACTAGGTACTTTGACAAATAATGCACCCAATTTCCAAATCTGATGTGTTTGTACATAGTGCTAAAGGTAACTCCAAGTTAAGAAAAATCAATAATGCAGCAACTGCACTATCATGTTTACATATCTCGAACAATTTTTTCAGTTCCTTGGCCCACTGAATTTCTCTACATCCTTTATTTTCACTTCTTTAAAATAGTCATGCATTTGCACCACATCTTTAAGGTAGCAGCAATAGTAGTTGACAGTATCAAGAAACATATGGGGCTCATGGAGTTTGTCAGGTATTTGTACTCCATAATTGCTTGTACTTTCTCATAAAGTGGAAGGGATCGCTCTGGTGTTGTCCAGTATACCAGAAATTTTATTTGATTTACTCCCAAGACTAATTTTGGGTTGTTAATTTGAAGTCCATAATTACACAATCGCTCGAACACTAGTCTGAGGTGTGCTCCACGTTATTCAGTACTGAAGGAAGTGACCAAAATGTCATCAAGGTAAGCAAACACAAGATCCAGTCCAAACATAACCTCATTACTGAATCACTGGACTGCTAGGGAAGACGCTTTCCACAGTGCAAAACTCATTGCATTAAATTAATACAATCCAAATGATGTGATTATAGCTGTCTTGTGGTAATTTTCTTCAGCAATGGGTATTTGATAACAAATCTTAAGCAGATCAGGTATGTAAAAGATGTTTTTGCCTTGCAGAATCCAGTGGATATCTTTTAGTTGAGGTACAGGACAATGATCAGGACTGTTCTTTCATTTAACTGTCTGTAATATCCAGATGACGTTTCAAGTCATACTCCTTGAGTACTGGTACTCCATGCAGAGGACTAGTTCACATATATTTAGATGTCCTAATGATGTCATTGTCTAACAAGAATTTACGTTCTTGTTTTGCCACTAGGGCATTCCTTTGGGCCTACCTTGCCCTATAAATCATGGGCAGGCCTTCAGGGGTAATGTAGTGTTTCATATTATGCTTATTTTGCTGGGTACCAAATTAGGTTGTGCTATATCTGGATACTGCAACAGTAGGTCTATAAATTTTGTATTTTGAATCATGGCACTTACTACATTTTCCTCTTTTAATCTCTTATTATGGACATCTACTAATAATTGAAATTCATTCAAAAAATCGGCTCCCAATATAGCTTTATTGATTTCTGCAATGATAAATGGCCTTTGAAACTGATGTTACAGCCTGGAAACGATGGTATGAAATTCAGTCCTGAATGTAGGAACTGTGGTACCATTAGCAGCACACAATTTACACATGTGTCAACATTAACCTTTGGAATTACAGAAACATCAGCCCGATTGTCAACTAAAAATTTGCAATCTCGTTTTACTCAGTTACAAATAGGCACAAATAGGCACTTATTCATCTACTGGGTCATGTTTCCCTTTTGAGACTAGCTACATGGAGGTATAGATTTTTCATGTTTTCAGTGCTGTCCAGTAACAGTAAGTAATAACAATACTTGCTCTTGTGGTTGTATTTATTTTGAGATTTATTGTAGCTATCATGAGGTCAGTGGTCGCAGCTTCTATTACGAGACCTGCCTGAGTAAACAGTCGACAATACAGCTATTTGTTGCTCTAACACTGTAATTCTTGTCATTATGTCACTTATTGTTATCAGAACATCGTGTTGGTTGCAAGCATCACTATTCACGATGAACAGTTCGTTACAGAGATTCATTTCTATTATTGTATCAGCCATTAGCGCCACTTTCTCGAGTCCCTCTACAACTACATTTAAAATGTTCGTTTTAGAATCTGAAACCTTTTTCAGTCAGAGCATCTTAAGGCTCTTTTCTAACACACCTACTCCTGCGAAGACTTGCATCTTATTTAATAACTGGCGAGAGGCTTTTGGTCTCCCAAATCGATTCCAGTATCCAGTCTCTTAACGTGCATACCTTCGGTTACTTTGAATATATTATGTAGACATTGCTTAGTCAATGGATATTTATTTATTTCAATTCCAAAAACAATCCGCCAAATATTCACCATGTATTGTTACACTAGATGATTATATTTAGTCTTTTTTGTAACAATTTAGCAAATACTAAACTATGCCTCTACCTGATAGAACCAAATTTCGAGTTTTTCACCCCAGAAAGGCGAATATTGATGCTAACCTTATTTGCTTCCAGTCGATCCTCGGGCATGCTTCCATTTGTCATGATATCTTCTTATCATCATTTCAGGATTACCAATTAAAACTGCATAATGCTGTATATTTAATGGAGCTAAAAAAAGTAGCTTAACAACATTTATTAACAGTTTCCAATATACATGACTAATCACACAATGTCACTTGGTTTTTTCCTTTCAAACATATTTTGCCGTTTTATTGATCCTGCCAACTTCATAAAACTTAAATGTTCCTATTTCTATTCCTGTGATCTTCACAACCACTTTCTGTAATCTACAAACAAAATGTCGCCGACACTTTGCATTTCTCACACGTCTGTTATTTCTAAACTTTTTTTACTGATAGTCAACTTTGTGTTTTTTTCCGTCGCCCTTCCATCATAATAACGCTGCACAAACTCGCAGTCAAAGAAAAGGATGCATAGCGGACTGCTTGAGCAATGAGGCAATGTGAGGGCACAAGAACGCACATGCAGATGTACTTTATTTCCACTAATGTTTGAGTATCGACTTTAAATCCCGTGCACCTGCGACTGCATCCGAAGAAAGAGGCATCATGCGGACAAGAGAGATACTGTGGCTCTACTCCAGCTTTCTGCATTACCTGGGTGTAGATATCTGATCTCACAGCTTGGAAATTTGGCGTGCATACAGAATCTTGTCGTCTGCATAGTCCGCCATGTTGTAGCTGGATAAAAAAATTCCACAGATCTGTACATGATAAAGAACTCTCTACTTACTTTGGCTTTGAACTTTATATCAGTGTGTAATGAATTGGCTGACGTGGTAGCAGAATCGAGAAAAAAAAAGTATTTTTCATTTTCCATTCTTGTGACATTTTGTGGCAGCCATGTTGTCATTAGGCAAGACCCGAAAAATGAACACCTTTGGGCATCATGTTCAGACAGCTGGGATACGACAGCCACATAGTATAGAGATCACTGCTCCACTCTTTTCAAAGATGTACTTTGGCTGAAGCTACTGGAGACACCTTATTGGATTTTGTCAAGTTCGTATTTAGTTTGTTTTATATTATAACTTATGTACTGTGAGCATACTGAGGATCTCATGAAAAGATACAGTTACACTATTCCAAAACCAGTCACATTGAGGCTCTCTCGAAAAGGTACAGTTTGTTGCAATTAAATGTCAGGTAATGAGTTATTGGTGTTTAAAGGCTTTAGGTGACCTGTGACACAGGACAAAGTGATAATTCCTACATGTGGTGCCGTGAATGTAGACATGGAGTTCTGAATTCGAAAACTCTGATTTTCATCCTGCCATCCAAAAAAATTTTATTATTCACCTCTGCATTTTTGAAAGATTCCGAGACCTTTCTTATTACTTCAACAGAGGTGTGTTCTGTAGCACTCCATGTCAAGCACATGTAAGAGGAGTAAGCGGTCATTGTAAATTTTTTACAAATTAAGCTTCAAACACGAAAATGAGAGTAAATATTCGAATCACGTTGGTTATCTGGTAAAACAAACTACCAATCAAATAAAAAACATAGAATAGACCGACATTTGTGGAAAAGAATCAAAGGTAACATAGTCTGAACCATCTCTGAAATGTAAAAGAAAATTTACAGGCTAGTTATCTTAGGAGGCTTCTTTACCGAACAGTAGTGGCTTTAGTTAAAGTACATTTGAGGTGCGTGAGAAAAGTAATGAGACAACGATAGTGTTCCCTTCAAAGTAGGCAGGCATACACCAGGGGTGTAGTTGTTCCCAGTGTTGGTAGCAGCACCGTAAGGATTCAACTGGTAGGGGATTTAACGCGTCGGTCATGTTCTTTTCAATGTTCTCCATTGTCCCGAAACGCCGTCCTTTTACGACATTTTTCAATTTCGGGAAAAGGAAAGAGTCACAAGGACTCAGATCAGGTGAACAGGGGGCCTATGAAAGAGCAGGAACGCCTTTTTAGGTCAAAAATTCCGTGATAGTAGTGGTCGTGTGACAGAGGGCATTGTCATGACGTAGCATCCACTTATCTGAAATGTCTTCTCTTATACAATTCACCCTTTTCCTGAGTCTTCCAAGAACATATTTGTAGAACATTTAGTTCGCAGTTTGTTCTGGAGGAACAACTGTTCGTGCCTTTGCTCTTAGGCAGGTATCCTCTAAGCAGTGGAGAAACAGGCGTGGAGAATTCAAGTGTCCATCAACATGGCCACCACCTTCAATTGGTGGCTGGTACCTTGCATGCACAGGTAATGAACACTTTGCTGAAAGGAGGTTCTGAGTACATTGCAATGGACTATAAGCAATGGCTGTGTGTTCTGTTGCTACGGCTTCTGGCAGCTAGATGTTCACTGCCTCCATTACTGCTGCACAAGATGACAACCGTTTGAACCACTGCAATTCCTGCAGTTGCTCTGGATTTACATACAATGCTGCTGTGATCTTCTCTTCGAGTATCACTGAGCAATTGATCCAAAGGTTAGGCATGATCCACAACTATCTCTACAAGTGATTGCAGACCCTGATGAAAGCCGCCGTTTTCAATTCGTCTTGTGATGGTTGCATATTCGTCACAGTCCTCTACGCAGTATAGACATTTAAACTGCAACAACAAAATTATTGCAACGAATACGAAACGTTCAATTTGTTACTCAACTATCTAATTATATCACTTCGCGATTGGTTACACTGTTTACATATCTTGCTTTTGACAACAATCAGTGTAGCCAACAATACAACACCAAAATATCTCACTGAGCTCATGGGACATCTCGAGAGCAGCGCAGCTTTCGTGCTACGTGTTCTTGGCCACACTGAACGCAGTTACAGCGTTGCCACACCGTTGATCTTTAATTCTTATTTCTATTAAATCTTCTGGTGGGACTAGGTTTCGCTAGATGCACTTTTGTCTTGAAATGAGATGAGGACTCGCATGGCCACAACCGAATGTAGCACTTTTTTCTTCGCACTGTAATCTGGTATTTTCCAGGAATGTTCTTGCTAGTGTATTTTATCATTGTGTCAATTACTTTCAAAGGAAGAAGTTTCCTTTTCTGGCAACAGATTGTAGTTTTTCGCAAAAATTAGGACATACTTCAAACTACTAGCGGAAGTTCCTCCTTAGCTACTTTTCGTAATACATACCACTTTGTAAATAACAAGTATGAAGTTGGCAGGTTTCCACTTTAAAAGAAGAAAGGACAGCAATACCTTCCGAATCCGCAATGAATGGAGCACCTTAACACATTGCACCCTGTTAAGAACAGTGACACGGTTCAAAAATACAATGAGAAAACTCGACTTAAACAGTTCTATAAACTTACATTAAAATAGTATAAGCTTCCTTTAAATTTCAAGTAAGTGTTGTTAATAGTAAAGTCCATTACATTTTTCGATTATGTTGGGGCACTCCACTAGTGTCATTGCCGTTTTTTAACTTGAGTCACTTTTCTTGCTGGGGTACGATATAACGAGCAGTCACGACGATACCTTGACAACTATCTGTGGGTTCGAGAAAGCCAATGTACAAGGGGCATTCAGTAAGTAATCTAACAATTTTTTTCTCGGCCAATTTCGGTTGAAAATGTGGAATTTGTTGTGGGACATTGTGTATGGTGACCAGATGCAATTGTTTAGAAAGGGGGACAAACAGCTTCAAAAAGGAGGACAAAGGAAGAAAAAAAGAGGACACATCAAACGGGTCAACTGCAGATGAGAATAATACCACTCGTCAGCTTTGGACAAGTCACGTGACTGCCGGGAATTACCGGTAAAACTAGTGGTTAATTGTTATTGATGGTCAGGTGGTGGTTAACTGAGTAATACAGAAAAAATTAAAAACATTAATTGTGGTGACAATGTGGCACCAATTGTTTTGTAATGTCAGCAACACGGAATTGTTTACAAACCGAAAAACGTAAGACCATTCACCTCCCTTCATTCGACGCACCCTTACCAACATCTACAATTCAAGCAGCAGCTGACGACATGTAAACTGCACTTTAACCTTCCGAATAAAAATAAATTGAATGACTATTAAACAATGAAATAAAACCATGACAGTTAATCCGTCGAGCTATTTCTTACCTTTATTGGCTACTGAGACGTACGTTCCAGCTCCACATATCTTACTTTCCGCTTCAAATTCATTTCTCCCTTTCTTGAAAGCCGGATATTTGCAGGAAAGGACATCAGAAAATGTATACTTTCGTTTAGGCATAGCCAAATATTTTACGTAACTCACTCGGTTAAAAATACACTCACAAATCACACGTGCACTACAGGAAGCCAAGAGAAGATACGAAACGAAAATTTTAAATAATCGATATTTGCATTCGCTTATAGGTCGATCAACGATAACATCGACAATCCTGGTGCCACCTTCTAACATCGCCTTCGTGCGTGTTTATCACGAAGGTTGTGCCAATAGTTAAAGTATTTAAGAAAACAGCAATAGAACTGGACGAATTGTAAATTTAGCTGTATTACGCTCAACTTTCCGAAAAAGCTGGACACTGTAAAAATCCGCCCGTACCCCGGACAAAGAGCTAAAAATGAGGACATGTCCGGATTAATCCGGACGTCTGGTCACCCTAACATTGTGGAACATTCCCACTTCGGCCCCTATGAAGTTGCAATAGGTGGCAGCGTTATACGTAGCCTTCAAAATGGCATCTGTAACGGAGGTGCGTTCGACGCAGAGAGCTGTCCTTGAGTTTCTTTTGACGGAAAACCAGAACATCGTAGATATTCACAGGAACTTGGAGGATGTCCACGGAGACCTTTCTGTGATTAAAAGCAGTGTGAGTCGTTGGACGAGGCACCTGTTATCTCGCAACAAGGTCGTGCAAACCTGTCCGATCTCCCATGTGCCAGACGGCCGCATACAATTGTGACTCCTGCAGTGTTGGAAAGGGCAGACAGTCTCAATCGAGGTGATCGACGAATCTTATTCCAACACCTCGCTGCACGACTGGATGTTTCTGTTGTCAGTGCTGACACACTCGTCCACCAGTTGTGGTACTCGAAGTTGTGTGCTTACTGGGTTCCTTACCACCTAACAGAAGACCATAAAGAGCAGTGAAGGATCATCTGTGCAGAATTGCTTGCGCTGATAGTGACAGTTTTTTTTTGTTGAACATCATCACAGGCGATTAAACATGGATTCATCACTTCGAACTGGAAACAAAACGTGACCCATGGAGTGGCGCCATCCCATGTCTCCTCCAAAGAAACTTTCATAGCCACACCTTCAGCCCGTAAAGTCGTGGCGACGGTCTTCTAGGAGTATGACGGGGTTATTCTGTTTGATGTCCTCCCTCATGGTGCAACTATACTACTGGCAAGTAAAACTGTTACACCAAGAAGAAATGCAGATGATAAACGGGTATTCATTGGACCAATATATTATACTAGAACTGACATGTCATTACATTTCCACGCAATTTGCATGCATAGTTCCTAAGAAATCAGTACTCAGAACTACCATCTGTGGCCGTAATAACGGCCTTGATACGCCTGGGCATTTAGTCAAACAGAGTTTGGATGGCGTGTACAGGTACAGCTGCCCATGCAGCTTCAACACGATACCACAGTTCATCAAGAGTAGTGACTGGGGTATTGTGACGAGCCAGTTGCTCGGCCACCATTGACCAGGCGTTTTCAACTGGTGAGACATCTGGAGAACATGCTGGCCAGAGCAGCAGTCGAACATTTTCTGTATCCAGAAAGGCCTGTAATGGACCTGCAACATGCGGTCGTGCATTATCCTGCTGAAATGTATTGTTTCGCAGGAGTCGAATGAAGGGTAGAGCCACAAGTTGTAACAAATCTGAAATGTAACGTCCACTGTTCGAAGTGCCGTCAATGCGAACAAGAGGTGACCGAGACGTGTAACCAATGGCACCCCATACCATCACACCGGGTGATACGCCAGTATGGCGATGATGAATGGCTCTGAGAGTAGAGGGACAACCTATGTGTCAAGACACGCTGCATTGTTGCCAAACTTATTCAAGATGGCGGCGATGACGTCATCCAAGATGGCGGCATGTTAACTTGCCAACATCGCATGACGTCATCCAAGATGGCGGCTTTTGGCGGAAAATAGGCCAATTGTGCTACGTCCACTAACCTAACCTTCAGAAAAAATGGTGGGAATTTTGAATTTTGGGGGGAAAATAGCCCAATTGTGCTATGTCCACTAACCTAACCTCAAGAAAAATGGCGGGAAGTTTGAATTCCAACAGGATAACGCATGCAAAGACCGTACTTGTCTTTTTATTATTATTGATTATCATTTATTAACATTCATTATAATTTATTATTATTTATTATAATTTATTATTATTTATTATTATTCATTATTATTGACCTGCCTCCACTAGAAAATTCCCTCCCTGAAAGCAAGGGGAAACTACAGCCGTGATTTTTCCCGAGGGTATGCAGCTTTACTGTATGGTTAAATGATGATGGAGGACTCTTGGGTTAATTATTCCGGAGGTAAAATAGTCCCCCACTCGGATCTCCGGGCAGGGACTACTCAAGAGGATGTCTTTTTTAGGAGAAATAAAACTGGCGTTCTACGGATTGCAGCGTGGAATGTCAGATCCCTTAATTGGGCAGGTAGGTTAGAAAATTTAAAAAGGGGAAATGGATAGGTTAAAGTTAGATATAGTGGGAATTAGTGAAGTTCGGTGGCAGGAGGAACAAGACTTTTGGTCAGGTGAATACAGGGTTATAAATACAAAATCAAATACGGGTAATGCAGGAGTAGGTTTAATAATGAATGAAAAATAGGAGTGTGGGTAAGCTACTACAAACAGCATAGTGAACGCATTATTGTGGCCAAGATAGACATGAAGCCCATGCCTACTACAGTAGTACAAGTTTATATGCCAACTGTCTCTGCAGATGATGAAGAAATTGATGAAATGTATGATGAGATAAAAGAAATTATTCAGGTAGTGAAGGGAGACGAAAATTTAATAGTAATGGGTGACTGGAATTCGAGAGTAGGAAAAGGGAGAGAAGGAAACATAGTGGGTGAATATGGATTGGGGGAGAGAAATGAAAGAGGAAGCCGTCTCGTAGAATGTTGCACAGAGCATAATTTGTCATAGCTGACACTTGGTTCAAGAATCATAAAAGAAGGTTGTATACATGGAAGAATCCTGGAGATACTAAAAGGTATCAGATAGATTATATAATGGTAAGACAGAGATTTAGGAACCAGGTTTTAAATTGTAAGACATTTCCAGGGGCAGATGTGGACTCTGACCACAATCTATTGGTTACGAACTGTACATTAAACCTGAAGATACTGCAAAAAGGTGGGAATTTAAGGAGATGGGACCTGGATTAACTGACAAAACCAGAAGTTGTACAGATTTTCAGGGAGAGCATAAGGGAACAATTGACAGGAATGGGGCAGAGAAATACAGTAGAAGAAGAATGGGTAGCTCTGAGGGATGAAGTAGTGAAGGCAGCAGAGGATCAAGTAGGTAAAAAGACAAGGGCTAGTAGAAATCCTTGGGTAACAGAAGAAATATTGAATTTAATTGATGAAAGGAGAAAATATAAAACCCAGTAAATGAAGCAGGCAAAAGGGAATACAAACGTCTCAAAAATGAGATCGACAGGAAGTGCAAATTGGCTAAGCAGGGATGGCTAGAGGATAAATGTAAGGATGTAGAGGCTTATCTCACTAGGGGTAAGATAGATACTGCCTACAGGAAAATTAAAGAGACCTTTGGGGAAAAGAGAGCCACTTGTATGGATATCAAGAGCTCAAATGGAAACCCAGTTCTAAGCAAAGAAGGGAAAGCAGAAAGGTGGAAGGAGAATATAGAGGGTCTATACAAGGGCGGTGTACTTGAGGTCAATATTATGGAAATGGAAGAGGATGTAGATGAAGATGAAATGGGAGATACGATACTGCGTGAAGAGTTTGACAGAGCACTGAAAGACCTATGTCGAAACAAGGCCCCGGGAGTAGACAGCATTCCATCAGAACTACTGACAGCCTTGGGAGAGCCAGTCCTGACAAAACTCTACCATCTGGTGAGCAAGATGTATGAGACAGGGAAAATACCCTCAGACTTCAAGAAGAATATAATAATTCCAATCCCAAAGAAAGCAGGTGTTGACAGATGTGAAAATTACCGAACTATGAGTTTAATAAGTCACAGCTACTTTTCTAGCATTTGTGGACTTAGAGAAAGCTTTTGACAATGTTGACTGGAATACTCTCTTTCAAATTCTGAAGGTGGGAGGGGTAAAATACAGGGAGCGAAAGGCTATTTACAATTTGTACAGAAACGAGATAGCAGTTAGAAGAGTCGAGGGGCATGAAAGGGAAGCAGCGGTTGGGAAGGGAGTGAGACAGGGTTGTAGCCTCTCCCCAATGTTATTCAATCTGTATATTGAGCAAGCAGTAAAGGAAACATAAGAAAAATTCGGAGTAGGTATTGAAGTCCATGGAGAAGAAATAAAAACGTTGAGGTTCGCCGATGGAATTGTAATTCTGTCAAAGACAGCAAAGGACTTGGAAGAGCAGTTGAACGGAATGGACAGTGTCTTGAAAGAAGGATATAAGATGAACATCAACAAAAGCAAAACGAGGATAATGGAATGTAGTCGAATTAAGTCTGGTGCTGCTGAGGGAATTAGATAAGGAAATGATACACTTAAAGTAGTAAAGGAGTTTTGCTATTTGGGCCGGCCGAAGTGGCCGTGCGGTTAAAGGCGCTGCAGTCTGGAACCGCAAGACCGCTACGGTCGCAGGTTCGAATCCTGCCTCGGGCATGGATGTTTGTGATGTCCTTAGGTTAGTTAGGTTTAACTAGTTCTAAGTTCTAGGGGACTAATGACCTCAGCAGTTGAGTCCCATAGTGCTCAGAGCCATTTTTTTTTGCTATTTGGGGAGCAAAATAACTGATGATGGTCGAAGTAGAGAGGATATAAAATGTAGACTGGCAATGGGAAGGAAAGCGTTTCTGAAGAAGAGAAATTTGTTAACATCTAGTATAGATTTAAGTGTCAGGAAGTCGTTTCTGAAAGTATTTGTATGGAGTGTATCCATGTATGGAAGTGAAACATGGACGATGAATAGTTTGGACAAGAAGAGAATAGAAGCTTTCGAAATGTGGTGCTACAGAAGAATGCTGAAGATTAGATGGGTAGATCACATAACTAATGAGGAGGTATTGAATAGAATTGGAGAGAAGAGGAGTTTGTGGCACAACTTGACAAGAAGAAGGTACCAGTTGGTAGGACATGTTCTGAGGCATCAAGGGATCACAAATTTAGTATTGGAGGGCAGCGTGGAGGGTAAAAATCGTAGAGGGAGACCAAGAGATGAATACACTAAGCAGATTCAGAAGGATGTAGGTTGCAGTAGGTACTGGGAGATGAAGAAGCTTGCACAGGATAGAGTAGCATGGAGAGCTGCATCAAACCAGTCTCAGGACTGAAGACAACAACAACAAAAACCTCCACTAGAAAATTGCGCCAAATTCAAATTCCAACTCGATAATGTCTCAAAAACTGTACTTCTATTTAATATTCTTATTTATTATTTATTCAAGATGGCCGAGTTTCTCGGCGAGAAAGCCATCTTCCTTACATCTATAACAAAAATCTATCACAAGTTCAAATCCCAACACCATAATTGATCACACTTACGAATTTTCTCCGTCACTAATCTTTTTTCACTGGTAGCCTGTCATAATCGCATCAAATAATGAAATGCACTTATAGTAACGTAAGTCATGTCCTGTGATTTTGCAGGGGGGAAGGGACTGAAGACTTTATTTCAAGCAGTACGGTCATCACTTGTTCTCCAACACAGTCAGCACACATATCTTTGATATCGCAATGCAGTCGCCACGACGTCCACGCTCCAACTGAATTCGTTCAAATCCTCGCCACCCCCTGGCCAGCAAGGGGAGACACTGTCGACGCCTGTCTCGTGAGGCGGCCGGCCACTCGTGGTGGACTGGCGGTACGCTGGGAGCGAGCCCAGCGATCGCTCCCACATCATAAACATGTTTTCGCTGGACACTCTGGAACTTGCCGAGTTTGACGTCACAGCGTCCCCTTGTCCGCTTGCCACGTGTATTCGTCGCCTCCGCACGTTTCCCGCCAAAATTGTTTGCCACGGAGCTGAATCACACAACAGTCGGCCGTTTCCCTACAATACTTTCAGCGCCAAAGTTGTTTTTCCTGGGCACGTTCAAACTTGTCGATCCTGACCGCTCACTGTCCACCACATGTCCTTGTGCAAGCGAGAAAGCAGTGCTACACTTTTGGCGGCAAAGTTTGCTCGACAGTGGAATCCGCCATGACCATATAACAGCACGTTTGGTCGGCACTAGAATGCTCGCTAATTGACTCTCTCTCGGGCTCGCGTCATAACTGTATGATCGCTGCTCCGCCGCCCCGCTTACGTCACACACCCTCCATACATGCGACGGACATAGTCTTCTGTAAATACCTATGTACTTAATTCCATTTCGATTTTAATCATATTAAATAATTCAATTTACAATTTCATGTACGTATACAAAGGTGTTCATCTACCTAATATCAACTACTTTTCGAGGACCAGACAGCCACCTCTTCCTAGGAACCAGCGCCGAGTTAGAATTCTGGCAGTAAAGAAAGGGCACTTGTACCAACCTCCTAGGAACCAGCACAAAGTTTGAAATCTGTCAGTATGCAAAGCACACTTGTGTTCCCACTACCACCTAAGAAAGTTGTTGCAAACGAAGCTCATCGCCACTAAACTAAGCCACCAGCACTCAACCTCTTCATACACGTTTTGGCTAAAAGGACTCACGCTGCACTAGGCCCATGCATGGAGGAACCAATTTACTTTATTTAGGAATGGAGTGTATGTATCACAGCGGCATGTTCCACACCATACAGACCTGCAAAACACTCCTACATAATTCATTTATAATGCTCCAGACACACGCTTGCTAGTTGTAAACAGTTAAAAATAACTCATAGCACAGCCTACAGACATGCGAACCCCTCATAAATAATGGAAATCAATTACGTCCAAATAGCCAAACAACTGCTAATTTTCCCCAATAATTCCAGTGCATAGGCTGATGGAAGGAGGAAGGAGTGTACTTTATTTATTTGGGACATATCTTTTTGAAACTTTTGCATCTCATAGGTTTCGATATGTAAGCCTGACATAAGGCAGTTTCTGAACTCCAGTAGTGCACTACACGTGGCAACACATCCACACCCATCAAGATATTCATTCCAATCCAGACCTCTAACTCCTCTACAGATAAAATTTGTCCAGTTATTTGTTGACCCACTCAGAGTCTGACCAGATTGCAGTTTTTGCGCAAAAACCACTCACACTGTGCCGTGCTGCTCGGGGAAGTAGGGAAGGGCTGCACTCTATTTATTTGGAGCCCTTTTATTTAGTCATGGAGTATATTTGTCACAAAACACTCGCACTGATCCGACTGTGGTCATCTGACACAGGCCACAAACACGTAAACAACTCCTAATTTCACCACACAATAGCAAACAGCTCTTAAATAATGCAGTACACAATATCAGCAGACGAGCTCTGTACTGTTAAACTCTCCAAATAAAGCACCGCACAGTGCACAGACATGTTCGCAAAATAAAGCAACAGACGCGCCCAAACACCCCGAGTTGCCAAACCGACCAAAAGTCTCTGCTCGGCCTCCCCCAAACATGACCTCAACACAGTCGCATTCGCACCTATCACCGGAGAAACTGATATCGCCTATGCGCCTTAGATTACGCTCCAAGGCAGGTCGCGCGCGCGTGCGGTCGGCGGGGAAGGGGGTTCCAGAGTCTCCAGCCAAGTTCAGCTTTCTTGCGCTCGTGACAGCCGACACATGTGAAAGCTGCATTGTCCTTCTCATGTATACCGCCGGCGTCTCAGGTCAGGGCCTGCCTTCACGTCTATTGTCGGAATAGCTCATGGCTCGTTGACACACACGATTAACGTAGCCTGGGAAACATCTACTACTCGCATGCAACCGAGATGGTGACCGGAAAACCAATTACTCTGATCTGCGCTGCAGGCGCGTGTAATCATTGAGAACCCTCTATTTATTTTTTCGAACAACTTATTTAACCATACAGTGTCTCTATCACGCTATCACAAAACACCCACCCAGATGTGCCCTGGGCCATGTTGCACAGCCCACAGACACGCACCTAATCATAATTTCAGTACACACCATAGCAAACTGCTACTAAATAATACGCTCAGTACTCGTAAACTATCCTAATAACGCATAGCAGAGCCTGCAGATCCACTCGCAAAATAACTCTGCAGACGTGCGCAGGTATCCCCCACTCCGCACCCTTCCCACAGGATCTTGAAGTCACCCATCCGTCTGATACCTCGCACAGCCCCTGCTCGGCTTCCGCAAGCGTGAGTTGGCGCGGTCAACGCGCTCGTTAGCGGTCAAAGCACACACATACGTCCGTCCAGGACCGCAATCCATCACAACCCCGAGCCGCTACCACCGAACGCGGGTGAAAGTCAACTTTATATTAACGTAGCATAATTATCAAAGCGCAGCCTCCATACCCTAGATACATCATAGAGCACATGTCTTTACCTCCTATGACTCTGTAGCACACTGCGCATTGCTCCTCACACGACATTACACGGCCCTTTAACTAAACATAACTACACATCCCTGCTCTCGCCTCGTCGCGTGACCAGCCATCTAAAACCTTCTCAATATTATTCTTACTTTACAACATTTTAAAAAAAAATAAGATCTAATTTACACCTCCCACCGCACCTAACCTCACACCCGTCCCACAATCAACATACGCAAACGTCCTCAACCCTATCTTGACACTCATATATCACCCCACAAACCATGTCCATCAATAATTTACCATTCTCATCCCCTCTTTTCGAATTACAAACGTAGCCTCTATCTAAACACCAATCAACTCATCTTTCTCGCACTTTCAACAGTAAAATTAATTTTACACACACCCAGAAATACCAAACGCAATTAAAGAGTCAAACTTTTACACAGAGCATCAAGCACATACGACACTCACACCAATATTCAAAGCCTGGTCCATATTTACCACCTCCACCTTGAATTAAATACTATTACCATTGCCGCAACATTCTGCCAGCGCTCGATTTGGACCTATTATTCCGCTCTTAACTGTTGTCACTAGCGGTCGAATATCACTATCTATAGATTGCATAAATTTCCACATAAAAAAAAATCTCGCGCCGCCGTTTGGAGGCTCCTATATCCGAACACATATCATCATTCAACACCTATCACTTCCTCTTATCTAATAACTCATCCATCAGGTCTGGGGGCAAGGTCACCCCTTTCTTTCTTTCTTTCTTTCAGCAGCAGACAGCTATTTTTTACAGTGGTAGCTAAATTGCGCCATCAACTTAACATCACCAATCGCGAAACACATCTTCAAATACATAAACACTCTTACTCAATTACACAGCGGTCCCGCTGAGGACATGACCTTCAATATTACAGTTCTTAATCCAATAACCACCTAAACAAGTACTAAATGCTCAGACTAGTCCCATAGCGCCATACAAAGCGAGCGTCCGAGCGCCGCCGGCGGCATGTCAAAGCGACATATATGTCCATCTAAACAGCCATCCACTCAGCCCCAGGACCAGCATGCTGCAGTGGGCTCTCTCTATATGTCCATCTAAACAGCCATCCACTCAACCCCAGGACCAGCATGCTGCAGTGGGCTCTCTCTATACCTGCTCTCCAGCTATTGTATAACGACATACAGTGCACAAATGGATTCCTGAATAGCACAGATCTCTATCCTCCCCCTTGCATCTCCAGCAGGACATGTAAACAGTTTCTCACCCAGCCAGCAAACACGACGTCATTCACCCTTCGCTGACAATTTCGACTCACAATTCTTAAACACTCGCATATATAAAACCATATTCACTCCTGCCAAAACGGTGAACCCGTCGATCATCAGAGGACGTCCACCTAATGTGTGATGAAAGTTCACACATTCCTCTAAACGCACTTGATGTTGTAACGTCAGAATAATATTGAGAAGGTTTTAGATGGCTGGTCACACGACGAGGCGAGAGCAGGGATGTGTAGTTATGTTTAGTTAAAGGGCCATGTAATGAGGTGTCAGGAGCAATGTGTAGTGTGTCATAGGAGGTAAAGACATGTGCTGCTGGTGCTATGATGTGTCTAGCGTATGGAGGCTGCGATTTGGAATTATGCAACGTTGGTATAAAGTTGACTTTCACCCACGTTAGGTGGTCGCGGCTCGGGGTTGTGATGGATCACGGCCCTGGACGGACGTATGTGTGTGCTTTGACAGCTGAAGACCACACCGACCGCGCCAACTCACGCTTGCAGAGGCCGAGCAGGAGCTGTGGGTGGTCTGTAATCAGATGGATGCGTTACTTCACGATCCTGTGGACAGGGTGCGGAGGGGGTACCTGCGCACATGTGTAGAGTTATTTTGCGAGAGGATCTGCAGGCTCTGCTATGCGTTGTTGGATAGTTTACGAGTACTGAGCGTATCTACACATCTGTGTGAGGAATTATTTAGTAGCAGTTTGCTCTAGTGTGTACTGAAATTATGATTGGGTGCGTGTCTGTGGGCTGTGCAACATGGCCCAGAACACATCTGGGTGGGTGTTTTGTGACAGCATGATAGATATACTGTATGGTTAAATAAGTTGTTCGAAAAAATAAATAGAGTATTCTCAATCATTACGCGCGCCTCCAGCGCTGATCAGAGTGATTCGTTTTCCATCACCATCTCGGTTGCATGCGAGTAGTAAATGTTTTCCCGGCCGCGTTAATCATGTGTGTCAATGAGCTATGAGCTATTCTGACAATAGACGCGAAGGCAGGTCCAGACCTGAGACGTCGGTAGTACACATGAGAAGAACAATGCAGCTTTCACATGTGTCAGAGGAGAGTGCCCGTTCTGGTCGGCTGTCACGAGCGCTCGGAAGCTTAACTTGGCTGGAGGCTCTGAACCCCCTGCCCCGCCGACCGCACGCGCGCTCGGCCTGCCTTGGAGTGTAATCTAAGTCGCATAGGCGATATCAATTTCTCTGGTGTTAGGCGCGAATGCGACTGTGTTGATGACATGGTTGGGGGAGGCCGAGCAGAGACTTTTGGTCGGTTTGGCAGCTCGGGGTGTTTGGGCACGTCTGTTGCACTATTTTGCGAGCATGTCTGTGCACTGTGCTGTGCTTTATTTGGAGAGTTTAAGAGTACAGAGCCCGTCTGCTGATATTGTGTACTGCATTATTTAAGAGCTGTTTGCTATTGTGTGGTGAAATTAGGAGTTGTTTATGTGTTTGTGGCCTTTCTCGGATGATCACAGTCGGATCAGTGTGGGTGTTTTGTGACAAATATACTCCACGACTAAATAAAAGGGCTCCAAATAAATAGAGTGCAGCCCTTCCTTACTTCCCCGAGCAGCACAGCGCAGTCTGAGCGGTTTTTACGCAAAAACTGCTATCTGGTCAGACTGTGAGAGAGTCAACAAATAACTGGACCAATTTATTTTTAGAGGAGTTAGAGGTCTGGATTGGAATGAATATCTTGATGGGTGTGGTTGTGTTGCCTTGTGTAGTGCACTCCTGGAGTTCAGAACCTGTCTTATGTCAGGCTTACATATCGAAACCTATGAGATGCAAAAGTTTCAAAAAGATATGTCCCAAATAAATAAAGTACACTCCTTCCTCCTTCCATCAGCCTATGGACTGAAATTATTTCCGAACATTAGGAGTTGTTTGGCTGTTTTTACGTAAATGATTTCCATTATTTACGAGCGTTTGTAATGTCTGTAGGCTGTGCTATGCGTTATTTTTAACTGTATACAATTAGCAAGCACGTGTCTAGAGCATTATAAATGAGTTATGTAGGAGTGTTTTGCAGGTCTGTATTGTGTGGAACATGTCGCTGTGATACATATTCTCCATTCCTAAATAAAGTAAATTCATTCCTCCATCCATGGGCCTAGTGCAGGGTGATTCCTTTTAGCCAAAACGTGTAGGAAGAGGTTGAGTGCTGGGGGCTTAGTTTAGTGGTTATGAGCTTCGTTTGCAACCACATTCCTAGGTTGGTGGCGGAAGCGCAAGTGAGCTTTGTTTACTGGCAGAATTCAAACTTGGCACTGGTTCCTAGGAGGAACTGGCGGTCGAGTGGCTGAGGTTAGTACAAGTGCCCTTTCTTTGGAACAATTTTGTTAGGTTGGTAGAGAAAGCGGAAGTGACCTTTCTTTAGTGCCAGAATTGAAACTCGGCACTGGTTCCTAGGAAGAGGTGGCTGTCTGGTCCTCAAAAAGTAGTTGAAATTAGGTAGTTGAACACCTTTGCATACGTATATGAAATTGTAAATTGAATTATTTAATATGATTAAAACTGAAATGGAATTAAGTACTTAGGTAATTGATAGGTTAGATGAGCGATGTGGGAGTTAGCATATTTACAGAAGACTATGTCCGTCACGTGTATGGAGGGTGTGTGACTAAAGCCGGGCGGCGGCGCTGCGATTGTCCAGTTATGACGCGAGCCCGAGAGAGAGTCAATTACCGAGCGTTCTAGTGCCGACCAAACGTGCTGTTATATGGTCATGGCGGATTCCACTATTGAGCAAACTTTGGCGCCAAATGTGTAGCACTGCGTTCTCGCTCGCACAAGGACACGTGGTGGATGGTGAGCGGTCGACATCGACAGGTTTGAACGTGTCCAGGAAAACAACTTTGGCGCCAAAAGTGTGGCAGGGAACGGCCGACCGTTGTGTGATTCAGCTCCGAGGCAAACAAATGAAACAATATTGGTGGGAAACGTGCGGGGGCGACGAATACATGTGGTGAGTGGACAAGGGGCCGCTGTGACGTCAAACTCGGCAAGTTCCAGCGTGTCCAGCGAAAACATGTTTACGATGTGGGAGCGATCGCTGGGCTCGCCCCCAGCGCACCGGCAGTCCAGCGCGAGCGGCCGCCTCACGTGACAGGCTCCGCGCGCTGGCCGGCGGGCCCAGGGGGTGGCGAGGATTTGAACTAATTCAGTTGGAGCGTGGACGTCGTGGCGACTGCACTGCGATATCAAAGACGTGTGCTGATTCTGTTGGACAACAAGTGATGACCGTACTGTTTGAAATAAAGTCTTCAGTCCCTTCCCCCCTGCCAAATCAAAGGACGTGACTTAGGTTACTATAAGTGCAGTTTATTATTTGACGCGATTCTGATAGGTTACCAGTGAAAAAAGATAGGTGACGGAGAAAGTTAGTACGTGTGATCGATTATGGTGTTGGGATTTGAACTTGTGATAGATTTTTGTTATGGATGTAAGGAAAATGGCTTTCTCGCCGAGAATATCAGACATCTTGAATAAATAATAAACGATAATAATAAAGAGAAGTTCAGTTTTCGAGACATTATCGTGTTGGAATTTGAATTTGGCGCAATTTTCTAGTGGAGGTAGGCCTACAATAATAAATAATAATAATAATAAATGATAATAAGTGACAATGAATGTTAATAAATGATAATGAATAATGAAACTTCCTGGCAGATTAAAACTGTGTGCCCGACCGAGACTCGAACTCGGGACCTTTGCCTTTCGCGGGCAAGTGCTCTACCAACTGAGCCACCGAAGCACGACTCACGCCTGGTACTCACAGCTTTACTTCTGCCAGTATCTCGTCTCCTACCTTCCAAACTTTACAGAAACATACCCCAGGCTGTGGCTAAGTCATGTCTCGGCTATATCCTTTCTTTGAGGAGTGCTAGTTCTGCAAGGTTCGCAGGAGAGCTTCTGTAAAGTTTGGAAGGTAGGAGATGAGATACTGGCAGAAGTAAAGCTGTGAGTACCAGGCGTGAGTCGTGCTTCGGTAGCTCAGTTGGTAGAGCACTTGCCCGCGAAAGGCAAAGGTCCGGAGTTCGAGTCTCGGTCGGGCACACAGTTTTAATCTGCCAGGAAGTTTCATATCAGCGCACACTCCGCTGCAGAGTGAAAATCTCATTATGGATAATGAATAATAATAAACAAAAGTAAAGTTTTGCAGCCATTATCGTGTTGGAATTTGTATTTGGAGGGAATTTTCTAGTGGATGCAGGTCAATAATAATAAATGATAAGAAATGATAATGAATGATAATAAATGATAATGAATGATAATAAATGGTAATAAATAATAATAAAAGCCAAGTACAATTTTGCATGCATTATCCTTTTGTAATTCAAACTTCCCGCCTATTTTTTCTGGAGGCTTAGGTAAGTGGATGCAACCCATTTACTCTATTTTCCCGACAAAATTCAAAATTCCCGCCATTTTTTCTGGAGGTTAGGTTAGTGGGCATAGCACAATTGACTTATTTTCCCGCCAAAAGCCACCATCTTGGATGAAGTCATGCGCTGTTGCCAAGTCTACATGACGCCATCTTGGATGACGTCATCGCCGCCATCTTGAATAAATTTGGCAACAGTGCAGTGTGTCGTGATGCGTAGGTTGCCCTACGACTGTCAGCTACTGAAGAAGGCCCCTCCCGCAATTCTATTGCCTTATAAGTATGTATGTTTGTGATTGTGTACTAGTGGTAATGAGACTTGTCCGATACAAGTACACATGTTCTTTTACACTGCAGCGGCAGGCTTGAACTTTGTTGCATTGCTTCCAAAGCATAAGAACGGATGAAAGTCGCACTATTGACAGTGTGCATGATGGAATCTGACACAAACCTTGAACACCAAACATAATGATCACTTGAAACGAACTATCAATAGAACCTTGTTCACATGTTACATTAAATTATACATAATGTATAAATGCATTAATGAATAATCTATTACTCCCAAGACACAAGATTATAAGTCTGCAGGAACTCAAGAGTAAAAGAAACTGGCACACCTGCCTAATATATAGGGCCTTCGCAAGCACGCAGATGTGCAGGAACACCACGTGGCAGGGACTCAACTAATGTCTGATGTACTGCTGGAGGGAACTGACACCATGAATCATGCACGGCTGTCCATAAACCCGTAAGAGTACGAGGGGGTGGAGATCTTTTCTGAACAGCGCTTTGCAAGGCATCCCAGATATGTTCATTAATGTTCATGTCTGGAGAGTTTGGTGGCCAGCGGGAGTCTATAAACTGAGAAGAGTGTTCCTGGTGCCACTCTACAGCAAATCTGGACCTGTGGGGTGTCGCATATTTTTGCTGGAACTGCTCAAGTAGGTCAGAATGCACAATCGACATGAATGGATGTAGATGATCAGACAGCATGCTTATGTACGTACGTGTCATCTGTCAGAGTCGTATCCAGACGTATCAGGGGTCCCATATTACTGCAACTGCACACACCCCCATACCATTATAGAGCCTCCACCAACTTGAACAGTCCCCTATTGATATGCAGGGTCCATGGATTCACAATATTGTCTCCATAACCCTACACGTCCAACCGCTCGATACAATTTGAACGAGACCCGTCTGACCAGGCAACGTGTTTCCAGTCGTCAACAGTCCAATGTTGGTGTTGACGGGCCCAGGCGAGGCGTAAAGCTTTGTGTCGTGCAGTCATCAAGGGTACACGGATGAGCCTTCGGCTCCGAAAGCCTATATCGACGATGTTTCGTAGGATGGTTCGCACACTGACACTTTTCGAGGGCCTAGCATTGAAATCTGCAGCAATTTACGGAAGGATTGCACTTCAGTCACGTTGAACGATTCTCTTCAGTCGTCGTTGGTCCTATTCTTGCAGGACCTCTTCCCGGCCTTCCAGCCGCAACAATGTCAGAGATTTGACGTTTCATCGGATCCCTGATATTCACGGTACACTTGTGAAATGGTCGTACAGGGAAATCCCCACTTCATCGCTCCCTCGGGGATGCTGTGCCCATCTTTCGAGCGCCGACTATAACACCACATTCAAACTCACTTAAACCTTTATAATCTCCTATTTTAGCAGCAGTAACAGATCTTACAACTTTGTGTGTGTGTGTGTGTGTGTGTGCGTATGTGTGTGTGTGTGGGAGGGGGGGGGGGAGGGGGGGGGGGGTGTATGTGCGCGCGCGCATATATCAATCCCAATGTTTGCCCTATTTCATAACTTTACTTATTAAGACGAAGGTAGCTAGAAATAGTCTAAATACAACAAATAACTTGATTAATAAGTTTCTTAATCAAGTACTTTCCTATCCTCTCCTCGTGTGTGGTAAAAATGTTTTTGTGTGTATGATTACAGCAATATTCATGATTTTCAGAATCAGCTCGCGGATGTTTTCTCTCTTGTAAAAACAGTTTTTCTTTGTCTGAAAGAAAAAACTGTTGTTGTTGTTGCTGGATTTACTCCAGAGACTGGTTTGATGCAGCTTTCCATGCTACTCTATCCTGTGCAAGCTTCTTTATCTCTCAGTACCTACTGCAACCTACATCCTTCTGAATCTGTTTAGTGTATTCATCTCTTGGTCTCCCTCTACGATTTTTATCCTCCACGATGCCCTCCAATACTAAATTGGTGATCCCTTGATGCCTCAAAACATGTCCTACCCACCAATCCCTTCTTCTAGTCAAGTTGTGCCACAAATTTCTCTTCTCCCCAATTCTATTCAATACCTCCTCATTAGTTATGTGATCTACCAGTCTAATCTTTAGCATTCTTCTGTAGCACCACATTTCGAAAGCTTCTATTCTCTTCTTGTCCAAACTGGTTATCGTCCATGTTTCACTTCTATACATGGATACACTCCATACAAATACTTTCAGAAACGACTGCCTGACGCTTAAATCAATACTAGATGTTAACAAATTTCTCTTCTTTAGAAACGCTTTCCTTGCCATTGCCAGTCTACATTTTATATCCTTTCTACTTCGACCATCATCAGTTATTTTGCTCCCCAAATAGCAAAACTCCTTTACTACTTTAAGTGTCTCATTTCCTAATCTAATTCCCTCAGCATCACCAGACTTAATTCGACTTCATTCCATTATCCTCGTTTTTCTTTTGTTGATGTTCATCTTATATCCTCCTTCCAAGACACTGTCCATTCCGTTCAGCTGCTCTTCCAGGCCTTTTGCTATCCCTGACAGAAGTACAATGTCATCGGCGAATCTCAAAGTTTTTATTTCTTCTCCATAAATTTTAATTTCTACTCCGAATTTTTCTTTTGTTTCCTGTACTGCTTGCTCAATATACAGATTGAATATCATCAGGGATAGGCTACAACCCTGTCTCACTCCCTTCCCAATCACTGCTTCCCTTTCATGCCCCTCGATTCTTATAACTGCCATCTAGTTTCTGTACAAATTGTAAATAGCCTTTCGCTCACTGTATTTTACCCCTGCCAACTTCAGAATTTGAAAGAGATTATTCCAGTCAACATTGTCAAAAGCTTTCTCTAAGTCTACAAAATGCTAGAAACGTAGGTTTGGCTTTCCTTAATCTATTTTCTAAGATAAGTCGTAGGGTCAGTATTGCCTCACGTGTTCCAGTATTTCTACGGAATCCAAACTGATCTTCCCCGAGGTCAGCTTCTACTAGTTTCTCCATTCGTGTGCAAAGAATTCGTGTTAGTATTTTGCAGCTGTGGCTTATAAAAGTGATAGTTCGGTATTTTCACGTCTGTCGACACTCGATTTCTTTGGGATTGGCATTATTATATTCTTCTTGAAGTCTGAGGATATTTCGCCTGTCTCATACTTCTTGCTCACTAGATGGTAGACTTTTGTTAGGCCTGGCTCTCCCAAGGCTGTGAGTAGTTCTAATGGAATGTTGTCTACTCCTGGGGCCTTATTTCGACTCAGGTCTTTCAGTGCTCTGACAAATTATTCACGCAGTATCATATCTCCCTTATTATCTTCATCTATCTCCTCTTCCATTTCTATAATGTTGTCCTCAAGAACATCCCCCTTGTATAGATTCTCTATATACTCCTTCCAGTGGTCGAGCGGTTCTAGGCGCTTCAGTCTAGAACCGCGCTGCTGCTGCGGTCGCAGGTTCGAATCCTGCCTCGGGCATGGATGTGTGTGATGTCCTTAGGTTAGTTAGGTTTAACTAGTTCTAAGTCTAGGGGACTGATGACCTCAGATGTTAAGTCCCATAGTGCTTAGAGCCATTTGAACCATATTCCTTCCACCTTTCTGCTTTCCCCTCTTTGCTTAGAACTGGGTTTCCATCTGAGCTCTTGATATTCATACAAATGGTTCTCTTTTCTCCAAAGGTCTCTCTAATTTTCCTGTAGGAAGTATCTATCTTACCCCTAGTTGTATGCGCCTCTACATCCTTACATTTGTCCTCTAGCCATCCCTGCTTAGCCATTTTGCACTTCCTGTCGATCTCATTTTTGAGACGTTTGTATTCCTTTTTGCCTGCGTCATTTACTGCATTTTTATATTTTCTCCTTTCATCAATTAAATTCAATATCTCTTCTGTTACCCAAGGAATTCTATTGGCCCTCGTCTTTTTACCTACTTGATCCTTTGCTACCTTCACTATTTCGTCTCTCAAAGCTACCCATTCTTCTTCTGCTATATTTCTTTCCCCCATTTTTGTCAATCGTTCCCTAATGCCTTCCCTGAAGGTCTCTACAACCTCTGGTTCTTTTAGTTTATCCAGATCACATCTTCTCAAATTCCCACCTTTTTGGAGTTTCTTCAGTTTTAATCTACAGTTCATAATCAATAGATTTTGATCAGAGACCGCATCTGCCCATGGAAATGTCTTATAGTTTAAAAACTGGTTCCTGAATCTCTGTCTTACCATTATATAATCTATCTGATACCTTCTAGTATCTCCTGGCTTCTTCCATGTATACAACCTTCTTTTATGATTCTTGAACCAAGTGTTAGCTATGATTAAGCTATGCTCTGTGCAAAATTCTACCAGGTGGCTTCCTCTTTCATTCCTTACTCCCATTCCATATTCACCTACTACGTTTCCTTCTCTTCCTTTTCCTACTACGAGTTCCGGTCACCCATGACTATTAAATTTTCGTCTCCCTTCACTATCTGAATAATTTCTTTTATCTCATCATACATTTCATCAATCTCTTCGTCATCTGCTGAGCTAGTTGGCATATAAACTTGTACTACTGTAGTAGACATGGGCTTCGTGTCTATCTTGACCACAATAATGCGTTCACTAAGCTGTCTGTAGTAGCTTACCCGCATTCCTATTTTCCTATTCATTATTAAACCTACTCCTGCATTACCCCTATTTGATTTTGTATTTATAACCCTGTAGTCGCCTGACCAAAACTCTTGTTCTTCCTGCCATCGAACTTCACTAATTCCCACTATATCTAACTTCAACCTATCCATTTCCCTTTTCTAATTTTCTTACCTACCTGCCCGATTAAGGGATCTGAGATTCCACACTCCGATCTGTAGAACGCCAGTTTTCTTTCGCCTGATAACATCGACCTCCTGATTAGTCCCCGCCCGGAGATACGGATGGGGGACTGTTTTACCTCCGGAGTATTTTACCCAAGAGGACGCCATCATCATTTAACCATACAGTAAAGCTGCATGCCCTCGGGAAAAGTTACGGCTGTAGTTTCCCCTTGCTTTCAGCTGTTCGCAGTACCAGCACAGTAAGGCCGTTTTGGTTAGTGTTGCAAGGCCAGATCAGTCAATAATCCAGACTGTTGCCCCTGCTGCTTCTGAAAAGGCTGCTTCCCCTCTTCAGAAACCACATGTTTGGCCTCTCAACAGATACCCCTCCGTTGCGGTTGCACCTACAGTACGGCTATCTGTGTTGCAGAGGCACGCAAGCCTCCCCACCAACGGCGAGGTCCATGGCTCAGGGAAAAGAAAAAAACTTTACTAATAAAAGGAAAAAAATGATGGTTTCTAACAAGGAAGTTTACCTCAAAACATCTCATTTAAATGTAAAAAATGCGTAAGATTTAAAAAGTACTTCTTCATAAAAATGTCTGTATGTAAAGTTTGTTTGCATCAATTTTGTAATTAGATTTAATGGTATATGACATGCAAATATTCTACGTGAAAGTTCAAACATGTCACATCCAAACATGTGAATCAGAAAAGAACATGACGCAGTCAATGATCCGTCCCAAAGATGTTATGATGAAGTGGTAAAGTAATTTTAATGTGCTGTGCATCGTTGAAAGTACGCTCTTCGAGTGCACAAATTTTACATCTACATCTACATTTACATGATTACTCTGCAATTCACATTTAAGTGCTTGGCAGAGGGTTCGTCGAACCACAATCATACTATCTCTCTACCATTCCACTCCCGAACAGCGCGCGGGAAAAATGAACACCTAAACCTTTCTGTTCGAGCTCTGATTTCTCTTATTTTATTTTGATGATCATTCCTACCTATGTAGGTTTGGCTCAACAAAATATTTTCGCATTCGGAAGAGAAAGTTGGTGACTGCAATTTCGTAAATAGATCTCGCCGCGACGAAAAACGTCTTTGCTTTAATGACTTCCATCCCAACTCGCGTATCATATCTGCCACACTCTCTCCCCTATTACGTGATAATACAAAACGAGCTGCCCTTTTTTGCACCCTTTCGATGTCCTCCGTCAATCCCACCTGGTAAGGATCCCACACCGCGCAGCAATATTCTAACAGAGGACAAACGAGTGTAGTGTAAGCTGTCTCTTTAGTGGACTTGTTGCATCTTCTACGTGTCCTGCCCGCAACCTTTGGCTCGCCTTCCCCACAATATTATCTATGTGGTCTTTCCAATTGAAGTTGTTCGTAATTTTAACACCCAGGTACTTGAGAATTGTACTATTTATCGAGTAATCGAATTCCAACGGATTTCTTTTGGAACTCATGTGGATCACCTCACACTTTTCGTTATTTAGCGTCAAGTGCCACCTGCCACACCATACAGCAATCTTTTCAAAATCGCTTTGCAACAGATGACCTTACTAGACATTAAATTACAGCATCATCTGCGAACAACCTAACAGAACTGCTCAGATTGTCACCCAGGTCATTTATATAGATCAGGAACAGCAGATGTCCCAGGACGCTTCCCTGGGGAATACCTGATATTACTTCAGTTTTACTCAATGATTTGCCATCTATTACTACGAACTGCGACCTTCCTTACAGGAAATCACGAATCCAGTCGCACAACTGAGACGATACCCCATAGGCCCGCAGCTTGATGAGAAGTCGCTTGTGAGGAACATTGTCAAAAGCTTTCCGGAAATCTAGAAATACGGAATCAACTTGAGATCCCCTGTCGATAGCGGCCATTACTTCGTGCGAATAAAGAGCTAGCTGCAATGTTTTCTGAAACCATGCTGATTACGTATCAATAGATCTTTCCCTTCTAGGTGATTCATAATGTTTGAATACAGTATATGCTCCAAAACCCTACTGCAAACCGACGTCAATGATATAGGTCTGTAGTTCGATGGATTACTCCTACTACCCTTCTTAAACACTGGTGCGACTTGGCAATTTTCAAATCTGTAGGTACAGATCTATCGGTGAGCGAGCGGTTGTACATGATTGCTAAGTAGGGAGCTATTGTATCAGCGTAATCTGAAAGGAACCTAATCGGTATACAATCTGGACCTGAAGAATTGCCCGTATCTAGCGATTTGAGTTGCTTCGCAACCCCTAAGGTATCTACTTCTAAGAAACTCATGCTAGCAGCTGTTCGTGTTTCAAATTCTGGAATATTCCATTCGTCTTCCCTGGTGAAGGAATTTCGGAAAACTGCGTTCAATAACTCCACTTTAAGGTACGTTGTCCAACACGCGACGCACACTAGCGACTGCGACGTGTCGCTACGTGACGTCAGAAGTTGTCTGCTGGCGCATGCGAAGTTCGAGTTTGGGATGCGACGCGCGACTGTTGCGGCAGCTGCCGCAGCACTGCACAAGTGAGCAGTGTTGCGATGGAAGTCGGACGACACAAAGACGTACGGCTGCCAGAAAGATGTCGAGCCAGTCAAGGAAAAGTGAAATGAGCCACTCACAGGATGTGATGCTCTGTGAGCTGGTCTCGCAACATCCTTGCCTTTGCGATTTGAAGAACTCTAAATATAACGACACTTTGTTCAGAGACAGAATTTGGGAAGAAATTGTTGCACAGTTGAAACTGGCAGGTGAGTTAAGTATATATATACTAGTGAAATATGCAAGAACAGACGGAACATTTCTGGAACTTGCGTGGAGCAATAAAAGAAATAATAAGGCTTGGAAAAGGACCAGTTTTTTGCTAATGTGGTGTTTGGGATAATAATTGAAGCCTGTGGTTGATAATTTTTTGTTAAGATGACCATGTACATGTGTAATGAAATGCATAACAGTGTTTCCTGAAATAATTTCATTCATTCCAATTCAGTCGGTTTTGTGGTGCACCATAAAAATTAGCTTAGGTCATATGGACGAAGGTAAATATTGTGATGCTCCTTGTAGACTCATCTGTTTCATGTATGATATAGATGACATGTGTGATAAGTAAAAGAGTATTCCAGAATGAGATTTTCACTCTGCAGCGGAGTGTGCGCTGATATGAAACATCCTGGCAGATTAAAACTGTGTGCCCGACCGAGACTCGAACTCGGGACCTTTGCCTTTCGCGGGCAAGTGCTCTACCATCTGAGCTACTTTTTTTTATTTTTTTAAATTTTTTTTTTAGCCTCCTTCCTCCCCTACAGCCCGTCCTTCCGCTCGCCATTTGTGCCTTCTTCGGCTAGCTTCTGTGCTATGTCTGGTCCATACGAGACAGTTGACTGACGAAGTAAATGTATACAAGTAAACAAAATCCCTTCTTTTGGGGTTGTGGAAATAAAATAGGTCCAATACATTCTTCCATCATTGTGCGGGAGCGATTTTTATAGGAGAGCCAGGCGTACTTCAGTCTGCTGGCGTCTCATGTTTGTGTCAGCAACCTATTAGTGCTGCTACACGAGGGCAAAGGGTAAACGAAATAGCCACCTTGTTGGCGTAAAATGAATGAGAAACTTAATAGATAATTTCATAAAGAAAAACAAAAAGGAATCCTGAGATTGAACAAAATGTCGTTCGATCGTTCTTCAGCTCTGTCGGTAAGACAATGTTCGGCTCAAGAAACTTGCGTAATTTTCTTTGTATTTCTTTTGTCGTTCGAGCTTTTGATGTTCTGTCATCAGGTACATCCAATAATCTGCTTCACTCTTCGTCATAGCCGTTGAGATGTAATGGACTGTCAGTCCTTTGAGCCAGTTGGCTGACCTTCTTTTAGTGTTAGGATATGGCACGTCATCAGGCAGAAGGACGTGTGTCGGTGTAATCGTGTTAGGTGACGTGCGGAGCACATGTGCTAGCTTTTGCCTGAAGAGATTCCACACGTCTTTCACATCGTCACAACGGAAGCGATGTTCTTCAGTGTCGACGACATTGCAGCTGGAACAGTTTGGTGTATGTGCCAGACGTATCGCGTGCAATTTGGAGTGGGTGGGATTTTTCTATTGACTGCGAGGTACCACGTCGATCGCACATTGGATGGTAAATGGGGGTCAGATATGTTGTCCCATATGTTTTTCCAGTTATAATGTCGAAACTTGTTTTCTATTCGATTGTGCAATTTTCCTACCAGCAAGGTGTTGTAAACCTCCTTAACTCGATATATGTGCTTCTCCAGTATTCTGTGGCGTACATAGCTGTATTCCACAAGAAAATGTTTATAGTGGTACAGCTCGTGGGAGATGTGATGCACATCGATTGGTGGATCTCTGCTGACTGGGGTGATTTCACGTAAGAGATGAGCCACTAAGGTCCGCGGTGATCGTTGCCACTGTTGATAAGTTTTGCTAACGTATAGCGCTTGCGCTTTAAGGTAGATGTCTGTCAGATGTAGCCCTCCATTGCGTGTCGGTAGCGTCAAGGTATCATATGAAACCTTAAATATCTGACCTCTGCTGACAAAATAACCAAGCGCTGCTTGCATTTGGTGTGCTATGGTTCGTGGCAGAGGCAGCACTTGAGCAACATAGTTGACTTTGGAAGTGATATATGTATTGGCCAGTTGCACTTTTTGTATTACGTTTAAATTACGCAAGCTGTGTTGTTTTATGCTTGCCCGTAATGTGGCAAGTAATTTTCTATAATTGAGAGCGGCCGTGCGGCGGATATTACTCGTATATTCTATTTCAAGGCATTTTATTTTTTCCACAGTGTTGATACGTCCAGCGGCTCTGATCTCTATACCCCGACCAAGATTCATAATACCAGATTTATTGCGGTTGAGTTTAGCTCCTGACGCCAGTTCGTAGGTCGCCACAACTTCAAGTGCTGTTTCCACCTCGCTTTCGCCAGTCACAAGTACCCCTACATCGTCCGCGTAGGCTTGACATATGATCTTCTGTCCGTGTATATGTAGTCCACGGAGTTGGCGAGTCAGGGATACTAAGAGAGGTTCAAGCGCAATCGCGAAAAGCGTCATGGACATGGGGCAACCTTGTCTTAACGAACTCTGAATATTGATCGGGTGACTGAGTTGTCCGTTGACACTGATTCTTGACGTGCTATTCGTCAGTATGTTTTTCACGGAGGCTATAATTTTCTGGGGGAAGTGCATGGATGTCATACACCGGAACAGGTACGAATGATTAACTTTATCAAAAGCTTTTTCAAAGTCGAGCGACATCAGAGCACAGCGAATGCTGCAGGCTTCCGATATCGCTATAATGTCTCTGTAGTCGCATAAGGTCTGAAATAACGTTCTATCCTTTCCCACACTTGTCTGGTAAGCTCCTGTCACTGTACGAATAACTGAATTGAACCTTTGCATCATGATACGGGCGAAGATTTTATAATCACTATTGAGAAGTGTTATAGGTCGAAGATTCTCCACGGTTTTGCCCCCTGGTGTTTTGGGGACTAAGAAGACTGTACCTTCACAGAATTTCTTCGGAAGGTCAGAGTCGGCATTTAGTATTTCATTGCAGACGAGTGTCAATTTAGCAATTATCTGTTCGCGAAAAGTTTGATAAAATTCAGCGGGTAGCCCATCTGGTCCAGGTGATTTATTCTTTGGGCTCCTCGAGATGGCATCTTCGACGTCTTCGTCCGTTATTCTTGCTGCGAGCACATCAGCTTCTTCTGGAGTGAGTCGCTCTGTCGTCCTAGCAATGAGAGCTTGCTGCGCTGTTTCATCTGTGTGTGTATTGGCCAGCAATTCACTAAAGTGTCGATGGATCTCGTCGCGTATTGCAGCTTGATCTGTCAAGAGTCTCCCGTCTGAAGTTTTGAGTTCCGTCAGAATTTTCCGTTTTTGTCTTTTGTTCGCTTGGAGGATGTGGTACATCGATGTTGTTTCTTCTCGTGTACCGTTCTGCAAACGCGTTCGTATTTTACAGCCTTCGAGATGGTGTCTCTGCAGGGTGAGCAATTTTGCTTTTATTCTGTTGATTTGCCCATAATTTGTTATGACTGTAGCATCCCGAACGCACAAGTCTCTCAGACAGCTGAAGTAAAAGTCTAATGTCCGCCTCCGCCAGGCGACTTTTTCACGGGAGTAAGTTTTCATTGTCTTTATTATTGTGGGCTTCGCGCGGTTTAGCCACTAATACAGCGCCGTACCGTACAAGTGGAACTTCCTTTCACATTCTGCCCAAGTGGTGTGGAAGGCGGCGTGACATCCAGGATCCGAAAGATGAGCAACGTTGAGCTTCCACTGACCTCTCGCCCTGTAAGTTCCTTGTTTCTCCAAATTAACCGTACATATGTACGCGATATGATCAGAGAAAATAGTGGGCCACGGCTCGGACTGTAAAACGTGTCTCCTTAAATTGGATGTTGCGTAAATCCTGTCGATACGGTACTGGCAGAAGTAAAGATGTGAGTACCGGGCGTGAGTCGTGCTTCGGTAGCTCAGATGGTGGAGCAGTTGCCCGCGAAAGGCAAAGGTCCCAAGTTCGAGTCTCGGTCGGGCACACAGTTTTAATCTGCCAGCAAGTTTCATATCAGCGCACACTCCGCTGCAGGGTGAAAATCTCATTCTGGAAACATCCCCCAGGCTGTGGCTAAGCCATGTCTCCGCAATATCCTTTCTTTCAGGAGTGCTAGTTCTGCAAGGTTCGCAGGAGAGCTTCTGTAAAGGTTGGAAGGTAGGAGACGAGGTACTGGCAGAAGTAAGGCTGTGAGTACCGGGAGTGAGTCGTGCTTCGGTAGCTCAGATGGTAGAGCACTTGCCCGCGAAAGGCAAAGGTCCCGAGTTCGAGTCTCGGTCGGGCACCCAGTTTTAATCTGCCAGGAAGTTTCGTATCAGCGCACACTCCGCTGCAGGGTGAAAATCTCATTCTGGAAACATCCCCCAGGCTGTGGCTAAGCCATGTCTCCGCAATATCCTTTCTTTCAGGAGTGCTAGTTCTGCAAGGTTCGCAGGAGAGCTTCTGTAAAGGTTGGAAGGTAGGAGACGAGGTACTGGCAGAAGTAGATCAGTGAGTACCGGGAGTAAGTCGTGCTTCTGTAGCTCAGATGGTAGATCGCTTGCCCGCGAAAGGCAAAGGTCCCGAGTTCGAGTCTCGGTCGGGCACACAGTTTTAATCTGCCAGCAAGTTTCATATCAGCGCACACTCCGCTGCAGGGTGAAAATCTCATTCTGGAAACATCCCCCAGGCTGTGGCTAAGTCATGTCTCCGCAATATCCTTTCTTTCAGGAGTGCTAGTTCTGCAAGGTTCGCTGGAGAGCTTCTGTAAAGTTTGGAAGGTAGGAGACGAGGTACTGGCAGAAGTAAGGCTGTGAGTACCGGGAGTGAGTCGTGCTTCGGTAGCTCAGATGGTAGAGCACTTGCCCGCGAAAGGCAAAGGTCCCAAGTTCGAGTCTCGGTCGGACACACAGTTTTAATCTGCCAGCAAGTTTCATATCAGCGCACACTCCGCTGCAGGGTGAAAATCTCATTCTGGAAACATCCCCCAGGCTGTGGCTAAGCCATGTCTCCGCAATATCCTTTCTTTCAGGAGTGCTAGTTCTGCAAGGTTCGCAGGAGAGCTTCTGTAAAGTTTGGAAGGTAGGAGACGAGGTACTGGCAGAAGTAGAGCAGTGAGTACCGGGCGTGAGTCGTGCTTCTGTAGCTCAGATGGTAGAGCACTTGCCCGCGAAAGGCAAAGGTCCCAAGTTCGAGTCTCGGTCGGACACACAGTTTTAATCTGCCAAGAAGTTTCATATCAGCGCACACTCCGCTGCAGGGTGAAAATCTCATTCTGGAAACATCCCCCAGGCTGTGTCTAAGCCATGTCTCCGCAATATCCTTTCTTTCAGGAGTGCTAGTTCTGCAAAGTTCGCAGGAGAGCTTCTGTAAAGTTTGGAAGGTAGGAGACGAGGTACTGGCAGAAGTAGAGCAGTGAGTACCGGGAGTAAGTCGTGCTTCTGTAGCTCAGATGGTAGAGCGCTTGCCCGCGAAAGGCAAAGGTCCCAAGTTCGAGTCTCGGTCGGACACACAGTTTTAATCTGCCAGCAAGTTTCATATCAGCGCACACTCCGCTGCAGGGTGAAAATCTCATTCTGGAAACACCCCCCAGGCTGTGGCTAAGCCATGTCTCCGCAATATCCTTTCTTTCAGGAGTGCTAGTTCTGCAAGGTTCGCAGGAGAGCTTCTGTAAAGTTTGGAAGGTAGGAGACGAGGTACTGGCAGAAGTAGAGCAGTGAGTACCGGGCGTGAGTCGTGCTTCTGTAGCTCAGATGGTAGAGCGCTTGCCCGCGAAAGGCAAAGGTCCCAAGTTCGAGTCTCGGTCGGACACACAGTTTTAATCTGCCAAGAAGTTTCATATCAGCGCACACTCCGCTGCAGGGTGAAAATCTCATTCTGGAAACATCCCCCAGGCTGTGGCTAAGCCATGTCTCCGCAATATCCTTTCTTTCAGGAGTGCTAGTTCTGCAAGGTTCGCAGGAGAGCTTCTGTAAAGTTTGGAAGGTAGGAGACGAGGTACTGGCAGAAGTAGAGCAGTGAGTACCGGGAGTGAGTCGTGCCTCGGTAGCTCAGATGGTAGAGCACTTGCCCGCGAAAGGCAAAGGTCCCAAGTTCGAGTCTCGGTCGGACACACAGTTTTAATCTGCCAGCAAGTTTCATATCAGCGCACACTCCGCTGCAGGGTGAAAATCTCATTCTGGAAACATCCCCCAGGCTGTGGCTAAGCCATGTCTCCGCAATATCCTTTCTTTCAGGAGTGCTAGTTCTGCAAGGTTCGCAGGAGAGCTTCTGTAAAGTTTGGAAGGTAGGAGACGAGGTACTGGCAGAAGTAGAGCAGTGAGTACCGGGCGTGAGTCGTGCTTCTGTAGCTCAGATGGTAGAGCGCTTGCCCGCGAAAGGCAAAGGTCCCAAGTTCGAGTCTCGGTCGGGCACACAGTTTTAATCTGCCAGCAAGTTTCATATGAGCGCACACTCCGCTGCAGGGTGAAAATCTCATTCTGGAAACATCCCCCAGGCTGTGGCTAAGCCATGTCTCCGCAATATCCTTTCTTTCAGGAGTGCTAGTTCTGCAAGGTTTGCAGGAGAGCTTATGTAAAGTTTGGAAGGTAGGAGACGAGGTACTGGCAGAAGTAAGGCTGTGAGTACCGGGAGTGAGTCGTGCTTCGGTAGCTCAGATGGTAGAGCACTTGCCCGCGAAAGGCAAAGGTCCCGAGTTCGAGTCTCGGTCGGGCACCCAGTTTTAATCTGCCAGGAAGTTTCATATCAGCGCACACTCCGCTGCAGGGTGAAAATCTCATTCTGGAAACATCCCCCAGGCTGTGGCTAAGCCATGTCTCCGCAATATCCTTTCTTTCAGGAGTGCTAGTTCTGCAAGGTTCGCAGGAGAGCTTCTGTAAAGTTTGGAAGGTAGGAGACGAGGTACTGGCAGAAGTAAGGCTGTGAGTACCGGGAGTGAGTCGTGCTTCGGTAGCTCAGATGGTAGAGCACTTGCCCGCGAAAGGCAAAGGTCCCGAGTTCGAGTGTCGGTCGGGCACACAGTTTTAATCTGCCAGGAAGTTTCATACCAGCGCACACTCCGCTGCAGGGTGAAAATCTCATTCTGGAAACATCCCCCAGGCTGTGGCTAAGCCATGTCTCCGCAATATCCTTTCTTTCAGGAGTGCTAGTTCTGCAAGGTTCGCAGGAGAGCTTCTGTAAATTTTGGAAGGTAGGAGACGAGGTACTGGCAGAAGTAAGGCTGTGAGTACCGGGCGTGAGTCGTGCTTCGGTAGCTCAGATGGTAGAGCACTTGCCCGCGAAAGGCAAAGGTCCCGAGTTCGAGTCTTGGTCGGGCACCCAGTTTAATCTGCCAGGAAGTTTCATATCAGCGCACACTCCGCTGCAGGGTGAAAATCTCATTCTGGAAACATCCCCCAGGCTGTGGCTAAGCCATGTCTCCGCAATATCCTTTCTTTCAGGAGTGCTCGTTCTGCAAGGTTCGCAGGAGAGCTTCTGTAAAGTTTGGAAGGTAGGAGACGAGGTACTGGCAGAAGTAAAGCTGTGAGTACCGGGCGTGAGTCGTGCTTCGGTAGCTCAGATGGTAGAGGACTTGCCCGCGAAAGGCAAAGGTCCCGAGTTCGAGTCTCGGTCGGGCACCCAGTTTTAATCTGCCAGGAAGTTTCTTAAAAGAGTATTGTTTTCCATATTGCCTGGAATGCGGTTTATGACCGAATCTGATGAATTTACGTAAATGCAAATATTGTAGGACACATTCTCATGAATTTCCGTACAACTTTTGTTGATACATTTAACGAGCTATAACAAAAGAGACTTTGTTCCAGATACGTCTGCAATATTTTGCTCTCTGTTGAATGAAATGATAGACAATACGGTTTCCATCACTGGGACTGATTTCAAAGACAATACGAGAGTTGAATCCATATCAATAATCTGATTAAAGCCTGAGACGAAAGAAATACAAGCTGCATCAAAAGTTCCAGATGAACAAACAATTGTTCTGATCCCAGCGCCGCAAATATACATACGATAATAAAACTACACGTACCTTAGCGTCACTGCGAGTTTTTCAGCTGCACTGATAGGTTTCTTGACCCGGTTGCACGATTTTCTCTGTATGTCACTTTCTATAAGTTCCAAAACATGAGCAAACTGTCTGACACTTAATCTGATATAATGTCTGAATTTCGTATCGTCATTTAAAAGGTGCCTGTTAATCAAAATGTTGTAACAGCCTTCATCGCCACGTGTCGCAAAAAGACAATGAACCGTCTTTTCTTCCCTTTTGTTGTGGAGCCACAACAACGTAACTGCGTCATCGTCTTCTTCTTGCTGTAAAATATCTAAGTACTTTAAAGTGAAATCGAATGTGGCTCTACTTCTCTCCATCATGCCAATGACAGACCGCAGCTTGGGAAACACGCGCCGCTACTGACAAGTGAAGGTCAAATACAGCTGAGCGACAAATGATATTCCCATCCGTACTCATCGCACGATGTACTGTGAAGCGACAATACGATACTCACGGGAAGTAATACTCAAACCCAGTGTCGCTATTATTCACCTATCACATCATATAAAAAATATAATTGATGGCAGGGCGATATTAAACTAATTTGAACGTTTTTCGCTCTGTTGAAAAACGTAAATTTTTGACATTTGTTGGTTTTGTTAGGACGTATGCTTCTACTTGGTTATCCTCGTCCAGGTTCAGAAGAAAATACTAGAGGTGAGTAATTTATCCTCTGCCCAAGAATGAGAAGAAAATATATTGAAGGCAGCATGTCTTTACTTTTAAGAAACGTATATTTCGTGGCATTTTAAACGAAATTGTCAAGAGCCGGCCGGAGTGGCCGTGCGGTTCTAGGCGCCCATATGGCCTTACTAATGAGGACGCACTGACTCCCCCTTTATATTTGTATATGTAAATTTTTTGTGATAACCAAAATCTTTATGTAAAGCCAATAATCAGTTATCTGTAAGTACTGTGTGTTGTATATCTTTATAAACGTCACACAAGAGGGGGCAGATGTGGCGGTCATTTTTAAGTCGATTAAAAGACGCACTCTCTCACCGCTATATCGGGATACCATCTGTGACAACGATGAAAGATAGCGTCGCCAGAGATGTTTATTAATGAAAAACCCAGTGTGCACTAATTAATTAGTAGCTGTTTGTGTGTGTTGGGATCTCAAAGAGACTAGACGCATGTGTACACCTGCCAGGTATGAGTAACATGTGAATGTATTACGAAAAGGTGGTGTGTTCATATATTCTGAACAGCTACAAAGAGGTTGCTTGAATATTTATTTATCAGTCCACAAAAATCAACCGTAACAATTTTTGACGATCGTGAGAACCTGCTAGGACATCAGCAATAATGGACGGAAACACCAACGTGGCACAGCAGCGTTGAAGAAGTATAAACAGAAAATTATTTCAAGAAGGGACATACGAGAATTTTTAATTTTTATTGCTAAGAAATTATTCAGATAGTGAAGGGAGACGAAAATTTAACAGTTATGGGTGACTGTAATTCGATAGTAGGAAAAGGGAGAGAAGGAAACGTAGTAGGTGAATATGGATTGGGGATAAGAAAGGAAAGAGGAAGTCGCCTGGTAGAATTTTGCACAGAGCATAACTTAATCATAGCTAACACTTGGTTCAAGAATCATGAAAGAAGTTTTTATACATGGAAGAAGCCTGGAGATACTAGAAGGTATCAGATAGATTACATAATGGCAAGACAGAGATTTAGGAACCAGGATTTAAATTGTGAGAAATTTCCAGGGGCAGATGTGGACTCTGACCATAATCTATTGGTTATGAACTGTAGATTAAAACTGAAGAAACTGCAAAAATGTAGGAATTTGAGGAGATGGGACCTGGATATACTGACTAAACCAGAGGTTGTACAGATTTTCAGGGAGAGCATAAGGGAACAATTGACAGGAATCTACATCTACATCCATACTCCGCAAACCACCTGACGGTGTGTGGCGGAGGGTACCTTGAGTACCTCTATCGGTTCTCCCTTCTATTCCAGTCTCGTATTGTTCGTGGAAAGAAGGATTGTCGGTATGCCTCTGTGTGGGCTCTAATCTCTCTGATTTTATCCTCATGGTCTCTTCGTGAGATATACGTAGGAGGGAGTAATATACTGCTTGACTCCTCGGTGAAGGTAAGTTCTCGAAACTTCAACAAAAGCCCGTACCGAGCTACTGAGCGTCTCTCCTGCAGAGTCTCCCACTGGAGTTTATCTATCATCTCCGTAACGCTTTCGCGATTACTAAATGATGCTATAACTAAGCGTACTGCTTAGCAGTATTCAAGCAGTGGGCGAACAAGCGTACTGTAACCTACTTCCTTTGTTTTCGGATTGCATTTCCTTAGGATTCTTCCCAATGAATCTCAGTCTGGCAACTGCTTTACCGACGATCAACTTTATATGATCACTCCATGCGTACCCCAGATAATTTATGGAATTAGGTGGGTAGATCACGTAACTAATGAGGGGTGTTGAATAGGACTGGGGAGAAGAGAAGTTTGTGGCACAACTTGACTAGAAGAAGGGATCGGTTGGTAGGACATGTTCTGAGGCATCAAGGGATCACAAATATAGCATTGGAGGGCACCGTGGAGAGTAAAAATCGTAGAGGGAGACCAAGAGATGAATACACTAAGCAGATTCAGAAGGATGTGGGTTGCAGTAGGTACTGGGAGATGAAGAAGCTTGCACAGGATAGATTAGCATGGAGAACTGCATCCAACCAGTCTCAGGACTGAAGACCACAACAACAACAACAACAACTGCTTCCAGCTGCTGACCTGCTATATTGTAGCTAAATGATAAGGGACCTTTCTTTCTATGTATTCGCAGCACATTACACTTGTCTACATTGAGATTCAGTAGCCATTCCCTGCACCATGCGTCAATTCGCTGCAGATCCTCCTGCATTTCAGTACTATTTTCCATTGTTAAAACCTCTCGATATACCACAGCATCATCCGCAAAAAGCCTCAGTGAACTTCCGTTGTCATCCACAAGGTCATTTATGTATATTGTGAATAGCAACGGTCCTACGACACTCCCCTGTGGCACATCTGAAATCACTCTTACTTCGGAAGACTTCTCTCCATTGAGAATGACATGCTGCATTCTGCTATCTAGGAACCCTTCAATTCAATCACACAATTGGTCTGATAGTCCATATGCTCTTACTTTGTTCATGGGGGAAAGAAAAACAGTAGAAGGAGAATGGGTAGCTTTGAGAAATGAAGTAGTGAAGGCAGCAGAGGTAGGTAAAAACACGAGGGCTAGTAGAAATCCTTGGGTACGAGAAGAAATATTGAATTTAACTGATGAAAGGAGAAAATATAAAAATGCAGCAAATGAAGCAGGCAAAAAGGAACACAAACGTCTCAAAAATGAGATCGACAGGAAGTGCAAAATGGCTAAGCAGGGATGGATAGAGGACAAATGTAAGGGTGTAGAGGCTTATCTCACTAGGAAAATTAAAGAGACCTTTGGAGAAAAGAGAACCACTTATATGAATATCAAGAGTTTAGATAGAAACCCAGTTCTAAGCACAGAAGGGAAAGCAGAAAGGTGGAAGGAGTATATAGAGTGTCTATACAAGAGCGATGTACTGGAGGACAATATTATGGAAATGGAAGAGAATGTAGATGAAAATGAAACGGGAGATATGACACTGCGTGAAGAGTTTGACAGAGCACTGAAAGACGTATGTCGAAACAAGGCCCCGGGAGTAGACAGCATTCCGTCAGAACTACTGACAGCCTTGGGAGAGCCAGTCCTGACAAAACTATAACATCTGATAAGCAAGATATATGATACAGGCGAAACACCCTCAGACTTCAAGAAGAATATAACAATGCCAATCCCAAAGAAAGCAGGTGTTGACAGATGTGAAAATTACCAAACTATCAGTTTAATAACTCACGGATGCAAAATACTAACACGAATTCTTTACAGACAAATGGAAAAACTGGTAGAAGCTAACCTCGGAGAAGATCAGTTTGGATTCCGTAAAAATACTGGAACACGTGAGGCAATACTGACCCTACGACTTATCTTAGAAAATAAATTAAGGAAAGGCAAACCTACGTTTCTAGCATTTGTAGACTTAGAGAAAGCTTCTGGCAATGTTGACTGGAATACTCTCTTTCAAGGTGGCACGGATAAAATACAGGGAGCGAAAGGCTATTTACAATTTGTTCAGAAACCAGATGGCAGTTGTAAGAGTCGAGGGGCATAAAATGGAAGCAGTGGTTGGGAAGGGAGTGAGACAGGGTTGTAGCCTGTCCCCGATGTTACTCAGTCTGTATATTGAGCAAGCAGTAAAGGAAACAAAAGAAAAATTCGAAGTAGGTATTAAAATCCATGGAACAGAAATAAAAAGTTAGAGGTTCGCCGATGATATTGTACTTCTGTCAGGGACAGCAAAGGGCCTGGAAGAGCAGCTGAACGGAATGGACAGTGTCTTGAAAGGAGGATATAAGATGAATATCGACAAAAGCTAAACGAGGATAATGGTATGTAGTCGAATTAAATCGGGTGATGCTGAGGGAATTAGATTAGGAAGTGAGCCGCTTAAAGTAGTAAATAAGTTTTGCTATTTGGGGAGCAAAATAACTGATGATGGTCGAAGTAGAGAGGATATAAAATGTAGACCGGCAATGGCAAGGAAAGCGTTTCTGAAGAAGAGAAATTTGTTAACATCGAGTGTAGATTTAAGCGCCAGGCAGTCGTTTCTGAAAGTATTTGTATGGAGTGTAGCTATGTATGGAAGTGAGACATGGACGATAAATAGTTTGGACAAGAAGAGAATAGAAGCTTTCGAAATGAGGTCCTACAGAAGAATGCAAAAGATTAGACTGGTAGATCACATAACTAATGAGGAGGTATTGAATAGAATTGGGGAGAAGAGAAATTTGTGGCACAACTTGACTAGAAGAAGGAACCGGTTGGTAGGGCATATTCTGAAGCATCAAGGGATCACCAATTTAGTATTGGAGGGCATCGTGGAGGATAAAAATCGTAGAGGGAGACCAAGAGATGAATACACTAAACAGATTCGGAAGGATGTAGGTTCCAGTAGGTACTGGGAGATGAAGAAGCTTGCACAGGATAGAGTAGCATGGAGAGCTGCATGAAACCAGTCTCAGGCCTCAAGACCACAACAACATCAACAACAACATGTTTTCTTAACGAAATGTTCAACCTTTTCTGCATTAGCTACAGTGACTGTTCAGATAGCTCGACCCCTCCCTTGTCTGATAATGTATTTCAGAATAATTTTAAAAAACCATTTACTCATTTAAATAATATCTTCCTGTACCTTTCCAAATACTTTTTCCACAAATAATACCCCACACTCTACATCTCAGAGTAGCACTTGCCACCTACATCCTCAAGTATTTGCTGTTTGTTTTCCAATCTCTGTCACCGTCTACAGTTTGTATCCTCTACAGCTTCCTCTATTACCATAGAAATTATTCCCTTAAGTCTTAACAGACATCCTATTATCCTGTTCCCTATTCTTGTCAGTGTTTTCCATATATTCCATTCCTCTCTGCTTCTGTGCAGAACCTCCTCATTTCTTACCTTATCAGTCCACCTAATTTTTAACATTGGTCTGTAGCACAACATCTCAAATGCTTCAATTTTCTGTACTGGTTTTCCCATAGTCCATGTTTCACTACCATACAGTGTTGTGCTCCAAATGTAAATTCTCAGAAATTTCTTCCTCAAATTAAAGCCTATGTTTGATACTAGAAGACTTCTGTTGGCCAGGAATGCCTTTTTTTGCCGGTGGTAGTCTGCTTTTGATGTCCTCACTGCATCGTGTGTCATGGGTTTTCTGCTACCTAGGTAGCAGAATTCCTTCATTTACATCACGACCATCAATCCTGATGTTAAGTTTCTCACTGTTCTCATTTCCGCTACTTCTCATTAATTTCGTCTTTCTTCGATTTATTCTCAGTCCAATTCTGTACCCATTAGACTGTTCATGCCATTTACCAGATCCTGTAATTCTACTTCACTTTCACTGAGGATAGCAATGTCATCAGCAAATCGTATCATTGAAATCTTTTCACCTTGAATTTAAATTTCGCTCTTGAACCTTTCATTTATTTCCATCAATGATTTTTCGATGTACAGGCTGAAAGGTAGGGGCGAAGACTACACCCCTGTCTTGCTCCCTTTTTAATCTGAGCACTTAGTTCTTGGTCTTAAACTCTTGTAATTTCCTCTTGGCTCTTGTACATGTTGTATACTACCTGTCTCTTGCTATAGCTTACCCCTCATTTTTCACAGAATTTCGAACATCTTGTACAACTTGACTTTGTCGAAGACTTTTTCTAGGTCGACAAATCCTATGATCGTGTCTTGCTCCCATTATTAACTGCAACGTCAGAACAGCCTTTACCTGTCCTAAAGTCAAACTGATCATCGTCTAATACATCCTCAATTTTCTTTTCCATTCTCCTCTATATCATACTTGTTAGTAACTTGGACGCACGGGCTGTTAAGCTGATTGTGTGATACCTTTTGTACTTGTCATCTCTTACAGTCTTCGGAATTGTGTGGATGATGTTTCTCCGAAAGCTGGATGGTACATCGTCAGACTCACACATTATACCCACCAACATGAATAGTCGTTTTGTTGCCACTTGAAATGATTTTAAAAATTCTGTTTGAGTGTTGTCTATCCCTTCTGCCTTATTTGATCTTAAGTCTCCCGAAGTTCTTTTAAATTCTAACACTGGGTTTCCTGTCTCTTCTATATCGACTCCTGTTTCTTCTTCTATCTTGTCCCCCACTCTCTTCACTTATCTGCTCTCTCCTTTGCATTTAACTGTGGAATGCTCAACGTACTCTTAATGTTACCACCGTTGCTTCTAATTTCGTCCAAGGTTGTTTGACTTCTCTGCGTGGTGAGTGAGTCCTGACAATCACTTCCGTTCCGATTTCTTCACAGTTTTCGTGTAACTTCCCTGCACTTCCTACTTATTTCAGTCCTAAGCGACTTGTGTTTTCGTATTCCTGAGTTTCCCTGAACATTTCTGAACTTCCTCCTTTCATCGATTAACTGAAGCACTTCTTTTACCCACAGTTTCTTTGCAGTTACCTTATTTGTACCTAGGGCTTTTCTTTCCAACTTGTGTGATTGCCCTTTTTGAAGATGTCCATCCCTCTTCAACTCGGAGAACTTCAAGTTAACATCTTCATTCCTTAGTACTTCTGTATCCCCCTTCTTTGCATATTGATTCCTGCAGACTTGTCTCTTAAACTTCAGTGTACTGTTCATCATTACTAAATTGTGATCTTAGTCTATACCTGCACCTGGGAACACCTTACAATCCGCTATCTGATTTCGGAATCTCTGCCTCACCATGATGTAATCTAACTGAAATCTTCCAATATCTCCTGGCATTTTCCAAGTACACCTCCTCCTCTTGTGATTCTTGAACAGAGACTTCGCTATTACCAGCTGGAATTTATCACGGCACTCAATTAGTCTTCCTCTCTCATTCCTAGTACCAAACCCATATTTTCCAATAACCCTTTCTTCTATTCCTTACCCTACAACTATGTAACAGTCCCCCATGACTTTTAGATTTTCGTCTCCCTTTATGTACTGAATTACCCATTCAGTATCCTCATATAGCCTCTTTCTCTCTCCCTTCATCTTCAACTTGTGATGTTGGCATGTATACCTGAATTATCGTTGTCAGTGTTGGTTTGCTGTCGATTCTGCTGAGAACAACCTTGTTACCGAACTATTCACAGTAACACACTCTCTGCCCTACCTTCCTATTCATAACGAATCCTACTGCTGTTTTACCATTTTCTGCTGCTGCTAGTATTACCCTATACTCATCTGATCAGAAATACTTATCATCTTTCCATTTAACTTCACTGACACTCCCAACTACGAATATCTCGATTGAGTCTTTGCATTTCCCATTTCAGATTTTCTAGCTTTCCTACCACATTCAAACTTATGACATTCGTCGCCCCGACTCATAGAACGTTATCCTTTTGTTGATTATTCAGTCTTTTTCTCATGATCACCTCCCACTTGGCAGTCCCCTTCTGGAGATGCGAATGGGGCAGTGTTACGGCGTAAAGTCAAGCGGCGGCACGCCAGTTGGGAATGACAGAGCAGAGAGGGCTGTGAAGAAGACGTCAGCCAGCTGCACGTTGACCGACCCCTCTCCAAGACGACAAAGCGACAGCAGCGGCCTCTATGCTAAGAGAACATAAGCGCCGCGCCGGCTAGCCGCGGCTCACTTCTACAGCAGCATCAAGATTAGGCACTTGTAAAGGGGCGACTTAGAAATTGTATGTACTGAAGAAGGTTGTTTATTTCGGATGTTGCCCTTGGCTTGTGACACATCTATGTAATTCTTAAGGTAAAGTATTGTCATTCATTTTTCGTAATAAAACTCATTGACACGATTTGTTTGAAGTGTTTGTCTAGCAATCCGAGAAAGCAGGTTTACTAGACACGCCATTTTCGACAACTAGGCAGTATTCAGCAGGGACTATTCTGGAATCTTTTTCCAATGGAGATATCATCATGACATTTTTACAATTACAGGCCACATGTCCTTGGATACACATTATGTGTCTTTGAGTTTTCTACTGCCTTTTGTATTCTCGTGCCATTGATCATTGCTAATTATTCCGCCTTTACGGACAGTTTCCCACTCCAAGGTCAGGAGAGTGCCCTGAACCTCTGTCCGCTCCTCTGCCTTCTTTGAGAAAGCAGTTGGCAGAATGAGGGTAATTTCTTATGCTGGAAGTCTGAAACATATTATGGTGATATGGAAAAGTTAATGTTCAGTAGTCTGAAGAAAGAAAGATTATGCAAATAAAAGAACAGTGTGCCTTTAATAGACTGTATTTAGAATTTTATATACATATAAGGCATGTCCTCATATAAATATTTTTGTCTGGTCGATTTCTAGCGGATTTTGAAAGTGGTTTAGCCGAAATACGTGTGACAGTTGGCAACACTGTGTGAAGTCTTTGCTAACAATATTTGTATTGTTTAACACAACAGGCGGAGGTAAAGACTGAGATGTATCTATTCCTCCAACACAGGAGGTGGGTGTAATATTTAATTTAGGGGGCATTATTGATTATTACAGATGTGATATCAGGCTAGCACACTAATGTGCGTAAATCATTTATTTTCTGAGTTTTATAGCAATATTTTTAGTATTTATTTAGTTTTTTTATTTACCTAAGGCTCTATAGCCTCATTAACTATGAAGGAAATGGGCGTTAAAGATAAAGCAGAAGTTGTGATCTATGTGGTGAATGCAATAAGCAGTGTCTACAGTTGTTAAGAATCAGCTGTTGGGTTAAGAAAACTAAAGACGATTACTAGAGCTATGGGCATAACGCTGTAATTGCTGGACTTTATTGCTTAAATTGTATTATTATAACTTAAATATAAAGGAAGAAAGAAGCCAATTTTGCCACACCACAGGAGATGCTTCAAGGTGCTGCATGTAGCTCATCCAAAAGCCGTATTCCTTGTAAACCCCAGAGACGAGTCAAGGAAAGAGATTATACAATGGAATTGAAATGACCGTGTGGCATTGTTGGCCGGGAAGCCCCGTTCGGTCCTCTTTAGCTGACGCCACTTCTGTGATAAATGACCGTATGGCATTGTTGGCCGGGAAGCCCCGTTCGGTCCTCTTTAGCTGACGCCACTTCTGCGATTTGCGAGTCAATGATGATGAAAATGATGATGAAGAACACACAACACCTAGTCCCCTGCGGGGAATCGAACCTTTTTTTTTTAACCATATATATTTATTTAAATATTTTAACAACGATACATTTAAAAAAAGACATTTTATTCTATTAATCTATTATCCTAGTGATGGTTAATATTATTGTCATTTTATATGTTTTCGTTTTTATATTTTCCTTTTTCGTTTTTCTCTTATTGTTTGTTCCTTAAACCCTTTTACATGGCCATTTGTCGTCTTTTTTTTGAGGGGGGTAGACATTGCAGGACAGGCATAACAGTTTATATTTGGCATCGTTGCATTGATTTATGTTTCTGTATGTGATGCACTTGTGATGACACAGGCACATTGTGTATTCTGGTTTGATCTCTTCCTCTAGTTACACTGTTTAGTGAGACAGTATGAAGGAACGTCACCATGATAGGTGGAGCAGAAGTGGAAGAAACTTTTTTTTTATTTACATATACTACAGAATATACCTAATTGAAGAAGAGAGAAAATTTTGTCATATTACATAAGAGAAGCAGAAAGGATAGTGTGAGTAATCAATAGAATTTTATAGGCACAAAGTAAAGGAAATCAAAATATCTAATAATAATGAGTAGTTGGCACTTTCCACTAAGGAGCACTTTGTGTCACTGATTCCACTAGGAAGAAACACTTTATACTACTATACTTCACTATTTGATGCGAGAAGAGAAGCTCTTTATCTTTTGTGTTGCACTTGTTCACTATCACTGCACACGTTATTCTTGTGGTGAGTGTGGTGAGGTGGCTGGTGGCGGTGCTGAGGGTCACAGGCTGGGGAGGACTCTGGCGATTGCTGTCTGCAGTGGAATCTGCAGGAAGTTTTTGAAGTTCTCGTGGTATCGCCTGTGCTGCTGGGCCGTCTTGTTCTCCTCCCAGAGGTCCATCAGGAAGGCCAGCCGGTCGGTCTGCCTCCGCGCTACGATGGCGTGTGCCGTCATGGCGAGGATCCAGAGAGTCGCCAGTCGCTTGGGTCGTGGAAATGGGTTGCAGTCTGGGGCGGTGATTGCTTCCACTGTGATGCTTCCCGGCGCCGTTCTGTTGATGTGGGCCACCATCTGCTGGCACGCTTCCCAGATGTTGATGGCATTCCCGCACGTGAATCGGTGCTCGAGGGTGTCGGTCATGCCACATACGTCACACTTGTCACTTGCGACGAGTTTTATCTCCGCCAGTCTTTGGTTGGTTGGTACCGTTCTGTTAATTATTTTGTACCATGTCTCCTTCGCATGTTTAGGTAACACGTTTTCTGAGACGTTCCCCCATATTTGTTTCCAATTGTATTGCGGGAGTTTTTGTTCAATTTTGTTTTTTGCCGGCTTCCCCCTGAGGGCTCAGTATATTCTCTTGGCTGTTCTGTGGCTGGGGTTCGCCACGGTGTCCAGAACGTAACTTTTGTTGGCGTAGTGCAGCCTGACGTGTCGCATTCTGCAGGGAATGTGTCTCGTGTCGACCGGCGCTTCTTGTGATGCAGGCTTGTATCTTCAAATTATCTTGGCTGTGACGCTGTCAGGGTTTTTGTCCTGGATGGCGAGCGTTCGTTTCACTAGAAGGGCTGCACATTTGGTCTTTATATCAACTAGACCTAGTCCCCCTTCTTTTGTTGGCAGCGAGCACGTTGTTTGCGCCACTTTGAATATACACTCCTGGAAATTGAAATAAGAACACCGTGAATTCATTGTCCCAGGAAGGGGAAACTTTATTGACACATTCCTGGGGTCAGATACATCACATGATCACACTGACAGAACCACAGGCACATAGACACAGGCAACAGAGCATGCACAATGTCGGCACTAGTACAGTGTATATCCACCTTTCGCAGCAATGCAGGCTGCTATTCTCCCATGGAGACGATCGTAGAGATGCTGGATGTAGTCCTGTGGAACGGCTTGCCATGCCATTTCCACCTGGCGCCTCAGTTGGACCAGCGTTCGTGCTGGACGTGCAGACCGCGTGAGACGACGCTTCATCCAGTCCCAAACATGCTCAATGGGGGACAGATCCGGAGATCTTGCTGGCCAGGGTAGTTGACTTACACCTTCTAGAGCACGTTGGGTGGCACGGGATACATGCGGACGTGCATTGTCCTGTTGGAACAGCAAGTTCCCTTGCCAGTCTAGGAATGGTAGAACGATGGGTTCGATGACGGTTTGGATGTACCGTGCACTATTCAGTGCCCCCTCGACGATCACCAGTGGTGTACGGCCAGTGTAGGAGATCGCTCCCCACACCATGATGCCGGGTGTTGGCCCTGTGTGCCTCGGTCGTATGCAGTCCTGATTGTGGCGCTCACCTGCACGGCGCCAAACACGCATACGACCATCATTGGCACCAAGGCAGAAGCAACTCTCATCGCTGAAGACGACACGTCTCCATTCGTCCCTCCATTCACGCCTGTCGCGACACCACTGGAGGCGGGCTGCACGATGTTGGGGCGTGAGCGGAAGACGGCCTAACGGTGTGCGGGACCGTAGCCCAGCTTCATGGAGACGGTTGCGAATGGTCCTCGCCGATACCCCAGGAGCAACAGTGTCCCTAATTTGCTGGGAAGTGGCGGTGCGGTCCCCTACGGCACTGCGTAGGATCCTACGGTCTTGGCGTGCATCCGTGCGTCGCTGCGGTCCGGTCCCAGGTCGACGGGCACGTGCACCTTCCGCCGACCACTGGCGACAACATCGATGTACTGTGGAGACCTCACGCCCCACGTGTTGATCAATTCGGCGGTACGTCCACCCGGCCTCCCGCTTGCCCACTATACGCCCTCGCTCAAAGTCCGTCAACTGCACATACGGTTCACGTCCACGCTGTCGCGGCATGCTACCAGTGTTAAAGACTGCGATGGAGCTCCGTATGACACGGCAAACTGGCTGACACTGACGGCGGCGGTGCACAAATGCTGCGCAGCTAGCGCCATTCGACGGCCAATACCGCGGTTCCTGGTGTGTCCGCTGTGCCGTGCGTGTGATCATTGCTTGTACAGCCCTCTCGCAGTGTCCGGAGCAAGTATGGTGGGTCTGACACACCGGTGTCAATGTGTTCTTTTTTCCATTTCCAGGAGTGTATTTCGACGCCACAACAGGTAGTACACTGCGCTGGTTAGTGCTCGCGCAATTTCTGTCAACCCGGGCCCCCTGCGTGGTAGGCGGTAACGCTACAGCTATGCTACGGAGGCGTACATAGCTTATACATCACTGACACAGCAAGTTAATCCATATCCTCAGGAGAATTTGCGATCTTTGTAAATTAGGAGAATGGGTATCTTGAGTTAACTGTTTTGTTTTCTCTGGAGGTTTTTTCTGCTCCTTCTATCCTGCAATCTTTAACTTAAATCTGTCTTCCAATATTTTATACGTGTTTCAGTCATAGAACAAAACTGGAATGTTCGCTCCTATTAAAGAGAGAGTTACAGTAGTTCTCTCGTAGAAATAAGAAATGGATATGGAAATACGCGCTGACAATGATTGAACTTTATGAAAGAAACGTAAATTAGTTACAAATTATGGCGTACACACACTTTGTTCAACATGTAAACGTCACTTCAAGTTTAGGTTATGACACGTTCGATACTCCTACCATCATTGGTGATGATGCGGCGCAGATAAATAGCGAAAGTTTGCATGACCTGCTTAAGTGTCGGAACATCGATGCTGTCGGTGACCTCCTGAATGCTTGTTTTCAGCTCAGCAATTGCTGTACACCTTGTCTTTAATATAGACCCACAAAAAGGAGTCGCATGTGTTCGGATCCGGAGAATCTGGCGGCCAATCGAGGCCCATGACAGTAGCCTCTGGGTACCACAGAGCCAGAATTCGGTCCCCAAAGTGCTCCTCCAGGACTCAAACACTCTCCTGCTTCGATGGGATGAAGCTCCGTCTTGTCGAAATCAGGGTCACTTTTTTTTTATACACAGGAGGTTACATATCATAGGCCAGTAGCAGCTTCTAGAGATGGTAACAACAGACTGATTTACTTGTAATCAGGGCCGTCTTTAGGCAGGTGCAACATGTGCAACTGCAGAGGGCGGCAAAATTTTGGGGGTGGCAAAATCTTGCCATCAGTTTTTTTTAAGTATAATTTTAATGTTCACTGCATCAGCAATCAGGCATTCAAAAATTTATTGGCAAAGTATTGACAAATATTTGTACCTGTCATTGAAGTCGTATTTTACTTTCCGCTTGTCAAGATCTTCAATGTATGAAGGCATTGCGACTCCGTCAAACAGGGAGCGCACAAACTGGACCGCGGTACCTCTCTCTGTGTTGCACGCGACGCCGTGGCAATGTCCCGGCCAAACAGGAGACGCGCTCCCGCATTAGGCCGCCATTGTCTGCGTTGTGTAGCTGGCACGCAGTGATTTTCTACACAGTGCGTGGCGAGCAAGTGTGCGCAAGATGGCAGTACAAACAGAAATGCTGATTGAACTGGTGCTTACAAACGTATTTCTTTACGATATCAGACACTGTTATTATGAAAATGTGATGGAAAAGGCGCGGCAATAAGGAAGTGTGTATCAATCAGGCATTTTCTTTGTAAATAAATCCGCAGTTGCATGATATAGTACCAGATGAATATTGCAGGGTGCAATACAGTTCAATTCTAGATAATTATGTTCTTGCACAAATTAGTGGTGCCATTGTCTAACAATTTAAGCTACAAATAAGCCGCTTTGACAACAGCTTCTGCAGTATCGATTGTTAAGTGTATAGGACTGAAAAATACTCGTCACTCTTGAACGAGTGTACCGATGGCTTGTTCCACAATATGATGGTCCCTGCATATTTGTTTACTGAAACCTGCTTTTGACGGATCTTCCAAGGCCACTGATTTGGAGAAAGGGGTCATCAGACACAAACGGGGTCTTCAAGAATTGTCAGCACAAGAGGGACGGACATGTTTGTCCCTGGTAATGATTTCCCTCGCATGAATTCGCGGAAAAATCGAGATTTCAAAACTAGTGCTGTCACAGAGTCCGTCATAGCTGGCCATGTCGATTGCCATGGAGTTGTACTCATGATCCCTAACTCCAAGCAGGGTACTGAAACCAAATTTTTGTAACAACAATAATTTGAGCCACTGTTTTTACGGCATTTCATCCTAAAATGCTTCCCGTCTATGCTGCCAGTGCAGTTAAAAAATTACCACCGTTCCATCAATTCTCTACTGGTTCAGTAAACAGAATAGTTGTAAAACGTTGTACAGTTCTTGACACACATATTTGACTTTGCCGGAGACAGCTGTCCTTCCCGTGCGGAATTAAAACGTGATGGTGTGCTGTGAATCACCAGTGGCCAAATATCAGTAACAAAATGTGCTATTTGTTAGTAACACAAGCACCATTTGAAATAAAACAATTTGCAAATGGCTTGACTGACAGGTGAGGCTGTATGAGCACAACGGAAAAATGTACAAAACTCCTACAGCATATACCTAAAATTCATAAAGGTAGGCATAATTGAATCCGGCGGAAATGCCGAAACGGAAAGAGATAAATAAAGATGTAGCTGCAGCCACAGATTATCGAGATAGAAGCACGAACTCCACCATTATGCCGGCACTATATGGCAACTTATTTTTGAGTTACACACACTTGTTGAAGACATTCCCAGCTCCAACACAAACTAATTTAAAAATGCAGCTGGCACAGCATTTTGAGAAATTGAACTTGCTATACTAAACGATGACACACCACCAGATCTGTCTCCTGCAGTCCTTGCATCACCCAGCTCACTGGAGGCACAACGTATTGCAAATGCTTAAGTCACTGTCGCAATTTAGGAACCAGGTAAATCTTCCAATGACTTATCCAGCACCAGAGAAATGTATGAGAAGGCAAAAGTTCGTTTCAGTATAGACGACTGACCTGTAGCTCGCACTTACTTGTACACAGTGTTGACAATATTTTTCAGCTTTAATTTTATTTATTTTCCATGTTTTACGGTTATTACTATTTTTGAAAATATATAATTACAGTAAATAATAAAATAAAGTCAATGCTTTCTAGCATAAAAATAATCGGCTTCTTCTAGCTCGTTTCAGTTTTTGGGATTTTCAGTTAAATGAGCTTGTGTAACGTTTCCAGTTGTTTGCTAGACATTCGAAAAAACTGGCTTCACAAGACCACAATTTCATGCAAAGACGAGAAATTCCTCATCTTGTCGTTTCACATTTCCACTTTCTCCATTTTCTCGTAGAGAGTGCAAATAGAGGTAACAGTTCATCGTTGTGATAACTGCTGTTTCGGCCTATGTTTACTGGACAGCAGCTGACTCGCTCGTCACCAGCTCCATTCCGCAACTGGGTAGCTGCGTCCTGCTCGCGCTTTTTGACCCTGCCTATGGGATCTCGCGTATAGCGGGCAAGAGCTCAAGAACCAAAACACTAAAATTTTTTTCATTCCATGTTCGGCTTACTCGCTGAGTTTACTTAGCTGTTAGTTTAGTTAGTTGTTCAAATCTTCATCGACTCATTGTTATGCTACCGTTACACCTGAAACGTTTCACGTGGTTCTCATTGTAACGTTAAGGTATGTAATTCGTGTACTAACTGGTCTTAGTGAAGTTTGTTCCACTGTACTTAATGTAATCAGATTGAAGTTGATTCTCGACTATCCGACTTACTTAATCAATATCATCTCTGTAGTAAATGAGCATTAATTTATTGTTTGTACTATATTTTTCCAAAGCTTTAGCTAGCAGACGCCTGCTACATGGACCTTCAAAATGTTTTATACATATTTTGTGCTCCTAACACATCCGGCTCCCCCCATGAACCATGGACCTTGCCGTTGGTGGGGGGGCTTGCGTGCCTCAGCGATATAGATGGCCGTACCGTAGGTGCAACCACAACGGAGGGGTATCTGTTGAGAGGCCAGACAAACGTGTGGTTCCTGAAGAGGGGCAGCAGCCTTTTCAGTAGTTGCAGGGGCAACCGTCTGGATGATTAACTTATCTGGCCTTGTAACACTAACCAAAACGGCCTTGCTGTGCTGGTACTGCGAACGGCTGAAAGCAAGGGGAAACTACAGCCGTAATTTTTCCCGAGGACATGCAGCTTTACTGTATGATTAAATGATGATGGCGTCCTCTTGGGTAAAATATTCCGGAGGTAAAATAGTCCCCCATTCGGATCTCCGGGCGGGGACTACTCAGGAGGACGTCGTTATCAGGAGAAAGAAAACTGGTGTTCTACGGATCGGAGCGTGGAATGTCAGATCCCTTAATCGGGCAGGTAGGTTAGAAAATTTAAAAAGGGAAATGGATAGGATAAAGTTAGATATAGTGGGAAGTAGTGAAGTTCGGTGGCAGGAGGTACAAGACTTTTGGTCAGGTGATTACAGGGTTATAAATACAAAATCAAATAGGGGTAATGCAGGAGTAGGTTTAATAATGAATAAAAAAATAGGAGTGCGGGTTAGCTACTACAAACAGCATAGTGAACGCATTATTGTGGCCAAGATAGACACAAAGCCCATGCCTACTACAGTAGTACAAGTTTATATGCCAACTAGCTCTGCAGATGATGAAGAAATAGATGAAATGTATGACGAGATAAAAGAAATTATTCAGGTAGTGAAGGGAGACGAAAATTTAATAATCATGGGTGACTGGAATTCGTCAGTAGGAAAAGGGAGAGAAGGAAACATAGTAGGTGAATATGGATTGGGGGGAAGGAATTAAAGAGGAAGCCGCCTTGTAGAATTTTGCACAGAGCATAACTTAATCATAGCTAACACTTGGTTCAAGAATCATAAAAGAAGGTTGTATACCTGGAAGAATCCTGGAGATACTAAAAGGTATCAGATAGATTATATAATGGTAAGACAGAGATTTAGGAACCAGGTTTTAAATTGTAAGACATTTCCTGGGGCAGATGTGGATTCTGACCACAATCTATTGGTTATGAACTGCAGATTGAAACTGAAGAAACTGCAAAAAGGTGGGAATTTAAGGAGATGGGACCTGGATAAACTGAAAGAACCAGAGGTTGTAGAGAGTTTCAGGGAGAGCATAAGGGAACAATTGACAGGAATGGGAAAAAAGAAATACAGTAGAAGAAGAATGGGTAGCTCTGAGGGATGAAGTAGTGAAGGCAGCAGACGATCAAGTAGGTAAAAAGACGAGGGCTAATAGAAATCCTTGGGTAACAGAAGAAATATTGAATTTAATTGATGAAAGGAGAAAATATAAAAATGCAGTAAATGAAGTAGGCAAAAAGGAATACAAACGTCTCAAAAATGAGATCGACAGGAAGTGCAGAATGGCTAAGCAGGGATGGCTAGAGGACAAATGTAAGGATGTAGAGGCTTAGCTCACTAGGGGTAAGATAGATACTGCCTACAGGAAAATCAAAGAGACCTTTGGAGAGAAGAGAACCACTTTTATGAATATCAAGAGCTCAGATGGCAACCCAGTTCTAAGCAAAAAAGGGAAGGCAGAAAGGTGGAAGGAGTATATAGAGGGTTTATACAAGGGCGATGTACTTGAGGACAATATTATAGAAATGGAAGAGGATGTAGATGAAGACGAAATGGGAGATAAGATACTGTGTGAAGAGTTTGACAGAGCACTGAAAGACCTGAGTCGAAACAAGGCCCCGGGAGTAGACAACATTCCATTAGAACTACTGATGGCCTCGGGAGAGCCAGTCGTGACAAAACTCTACCATCTGGTGAGCACGATGTATGAGACAGGCGAAATACCCACAGACTTCAAGAAGAATATAATAATTCCAATCCCAAAGAAAGCAAGTGTTGACAGGTGTGAAAATTACCGAACTATCAGTTTAATAAGTCACAGCTGCAAAATACCAACGCGAATTATTTACAGACGAATGGAAAAACTGGTAGAAGCCAACCTCGGGGAAGATCAGTTTGGATTCCGTAGAAATGTTGGAACACGTGAGGCAATACTAACCTTACGACTTATCTTAGAAGAATGATTAAGAAAAGGCAAACCTACGTTTCTAGCATTTGTAGACTTAGAGAAAGCTTTTGACAATGTTAACTGGAATACTCTCTTTCAAATTCTGAAGGTGGCAGGGGTAAAATACAGGGAGTGAAAGGCTATTTACAATTTGTACAGAAACCAGATGGCAGTTATAAGAGTCGAGGGGGATGAAGGGGAAGCAGTGGTTGGGAAAGGAGTGAGACAGGGTTGTAGCCTCTCCTCGGTGTTATTCAATCTGTATATTGAGCAAGCAGTAAAGGAAACAAAAGAAAAATTCGGAGTAGGTATTAAAATTCATGGAGAAGAAGTAAAAACTTTGAGGTTCGGCGATGACATTGTAATTCTGTCAGAGACAGCAAAGGACTTGGAAGAGCAGTTGAACGGAATGGACAGTGTCTTGAAAGGAGGATATAAGATGAACATCAACAAAAGCAAAAGAGGATAATGGAATGTAGTCAAATCAAGTCGGGTGATGCTGAAGGAATTAGATTAGGAAATGAGACACTTAAAGTAGTAAAGGAGTTTTGCTATTTAGGGAGTAAAATAACTGATGATGGTCGAAGTAGAGAGGATATAAAATGTAAACTGGCAATGGCAAGGAAAGCGTTTCTGAAGAAGAGAAATTTGTTAACATCGAGTATAGATTTAAGTGTCAGGAAGTCGTTTCTGAAAGTATTTGTATGGAGTGTATCCATGTATGGAAGTGAAACATGGACGATAAATAGTTTGGACAAGAAGAGAATAGAAGCTTTCGAAATGTGGTGCTACAGAAGAATGCTGAAGATAAGGTGGGTAGATCACGTAACTAATGAGGAGGTATTGAGTAGGATTGGGGAGAAGAGAAGTTTGTGGCACTACTTGACTAGAAGAAGGGATTGGTGGGTAGGACATGTTTTGAGGCATCAAGGGATCACAAATTTAGCATTGGAGGGCACCGTGGAGGGTAAAATCGTAGAGGGAGACCAAGAGATGAATACATTAAGCAGATTCAGAAGGATGTAGGTTGCAGTAGGTACTGGGAGATGAAGAAGCTTGCACAGGATAGAGTAGAATGGAAAGCTGCATCAAACCAGTCTCAGGACTGAAGACCACAACAACAACACACCCGGAGACACAATATAATATAGAATAAATTATGGAAGCCACTCTTCAAAAAACTATATTTGGAAGAGCTCACAAACAACAATAAACACACGCTGAGAGCGCTCTCTTGGCAGCTGGGAATCAAACCCGCGCCCTTACGATTGACATTCTGTCGTGCTGACCACTCAGCTACCAGGGCGGATGGTTTAATACTGATTAAGAACTATGCATGGACAACAGAAAACCAAGACTGACGGGTCAATCTTGGAGTACAAGCCATAGAATCAGCCATGACAGTCAGTCTGGATTTTCAGGAAGTGATGAATGAATTCACAAATACGACAGTGAGAAGGAAATCATTTCTCTAAGTTAGCAACAGTATGGAAAAGGTCAGTTAAACGGTGTTGTATTATGTATTTGGACTGACTAAATTTCACATTTAAGTGAAGTAATTTTGGTATAAGGTACTAAACTATGCTGATTTTCTTTGTATTTTTACTGTATATCATGTCCAAGTCTGAAATTTCTGTGGTAATATTTCAGTATCTATATCTACATGGCTACTCTGAAAATCATAGTAAATGCCTGACAGAGGTTTCATCGAATCACCTTTACACTAATTCTCTATTATTCCACTCTCAAACAACACTCACAAAAAAAGAACATTAATATCATTCCATGCGAACTGCAGTAGTTCTTTTATTATATTTAATATTTAACTTTCATATGTGCTTTGTGATGACTGCTTGATTAATTACAAGTGTATTGTTACTCCATACCTACATGCTTATCATAGGGGTACGTTAAGATCAACTTTCGGGGCCTGTATGGGTGAAACTGAAAAGTCAGTTCTGCAGGGTATGCTGACCACACTTCATCCTCCAATGTCTCGGAGAAGAACCCATCAGGGAGGGTATCCTGAGGTGAGGGGTGGCAGGGGATTCTGCCTTTGGGGCTCTTATCTTCTTTCTTTCTTCCTTCTCTCCTAGCAAACTCATTCATAATTTTCATTTTCTTACTTCTCCGATAGCAATACCTATTTTATCATCCATCTTTCCACATTTATATGTTTATATTGCTGAAACCCTTTTTTTCTGCACACCATATCATGGTAATTACATTCTACTAACTTAGGATAGCATGGGGCAATAACACATACACACAACGATAAAAAAAATACACAGTAAATTGGCACAGATGCCATGTTTGGTGGAAATATACATGTTATCCACTTCACGAAAACGGAGCAAATGAATGGGAATGGAATCCATTCCTCGATGGCGAATGCACGTCTCCTCCTGCTGTAGAGACCCTTGTTGAGGCTCACTTATGCTTTGGCATCACAGCTTGGTGGTGCTGTGGAAGTCAAGGAGAAAAGGGGCTCTGGCAAGAATGTAAATGACGAAACAATTGAAGAATCGTAATAACTGTCATTTACCATCTAATGTAAAACCATCACACGTACATATTAAGCTCTATTAGGAGCTACAAATTATGATCGATCTGCATCACTCGCAATTGTTAAAGTAAGTAATTGTACAGTGTAAATCTTGCTGTTATAGTACAGAAGAGTTAACACAAACCTGATTACATCATTTCGGTTGCTTAAATAGCTCAGAGTTCTCTTTCAGCACACACCCCAACTGCAAAGGAGAAGAAATCACAGGCCAAAGTTTAGTGGCTGCATAGTATGTCCACTACAACAATTAACTTCAAGAATGGCAACATAAAATAATTTGGAAGGTAAAGTTGACACACATGCGACTGGGTGACAAGATTGTACATGGAGTGCATTACACCATAACTAACCAACCAACCACATGGTTACATATCCTTGCACAACACCATAGACTAGTGACTTTATACTGTTTGTGACTGAGAAGTCTGTGAGTTCATGTCCCAAGAACACAATATAAAACTGAATGCATATAATTATCATGAAATGTGTGTGGAAATAATCACACATGGACTGTATAGTGGAATAACTTTAAGTAACCACAAGACATGGAACATTGTGGCAAATTGTACTTTACTTAGATAACTGCTGAGTTATCATAAATGAAAATATAAAAAGGCAGAGGCATTGGGGGAAGGGCCAACAGGCATCAGTGCAGAATAGCATGGAAAAATTAAATATACGATAATGTTTATGTAAAAAATGCCATTTGTGTCTACTGCTCAACTGCTAATACTACAGAGTTCCTCCTACAGGGCTACATTGGTCCACACAGCTGTGAAAATGATTAGCTGTGTCTCACATCAGAATTTTTAAGTTAGGCATTGATACAATGTAAATCCAGTGCTATTAATGTACTTTCTTGTTAACTTTTTGCCAGTGGCCTTGCCCCAGTGGTAACACTGGTTCCCGCCAGATCAGCAAAGTTAAGAGCTGTTGGGCTTGGCTATAGCACTTGGATAGGTCACCATCCGGGTCTGTCGAGCAGTGTTGGCAAGTAGGGTGCATTCAGCACTTGTGGGGCCAAATGTGGAGCAACTGGATTGAGAAGTAGCAGCTCTGGTCACAAAAACTGACAATGGCCAGGAGAACAGTGTGCTGACCACATACCCCTCCAATCTGCACCCAATGACGTCTAGGGGCTGAGGATGACATTGCGGTTGGTCGGTACCTACTTCAGGGTGTGTTCGGACTGAGTTTGTTCACTTTTTCTTTTGTTACAGCTCAACTACACAGCTTCATGATTTCTTACATACATATTAATTTGTTAACTTTTGGTTTCTGTTCTATTACGACTTCTTGAATTTGTCAAAATGAATGTAGTTTGCATGAAATGAAACTAAATCACTTGACACTCAAAAAACATACTGCATATACAGGGTGTTACAAAAAGATACAGCCAAACTTTCAGTGAACATTCCTCACACACAAATAAAGAAAAGATGTTATGTGGACATGTGTCTGGAAACACTTAATTTCCATGTTAGAGCTCATTTTAGTTTCGTCAGTATGTACTGTACTTCCTTGATTCACCGCCAGTTGGCCTAATTGAAGGAAGGTAATGTTGACTTCGGTGCTTGTGTTGACATGCGACTCATTGCTCTACAGTACTAGCATCAAGCACATCAGTACGTAGCATCAACAGGTTAGTGTTCATCACGAACGTGGTTTTGCAGTCAGTGCAATGTTTACAAATGCGGAGTTGGCAGATGCCCATTTGATGTACAAATTAGCACGGGGCAATAGCCGTGGCGCGGTACATTTGTATCGAGTCAGATTTCCAGAACGAAGGTGTCTCGACAGGAAGACGTTTGAAGCAATTGATCGGCGTCTTAGGGAGCACGGAACATTCCAGCCTATGTCTCGTGACTGGGGAAGACCTAGAACGACGAGGACACCTGCAATGGATGAGGCAATTCTTCGTGCAGTTGACGATAACCCTAATGTCAGCGTCTGAGAAGTTGCTGCTGTACACGGTAACGTTGACCACGTCACTGTATGGAGAGTGCTACGGGAGAACCAGTTGTTGCCGTACCATGTAAAGCGTGTGCAGGCACTATCAGCAGCTGATTGGCCTCCATGGGTAGACTTCTGCGAATGGTTCACCCAACAATGTGTCAATCCTCATTTCAGTGCAAATGTTCTCTTTACAGATGAGGCTTTATTCCAACGTCATCACATTGTAAATTTTCACAATCAACATGTGTGGGCTGACGAGAATCCGCATGCAATTGTGCAAACACGTCATCAACACAGATTTTCTGTGAACGTTTGGGCAGGCATTGTTGGTGATGTCTTGATTGGGCCCCATGTTCTTCCACCTACGCTCAATGGAGCACGTTATCATGATTTCATACGGGATACTCTACCTGTGCTGCTAGAACATGTGCCTTTACAGGTACGACACAACATGTGGTTCATGCATGATGGAGCTGCTGCACATTTCAGTCGAAGTGTTCGTACGCTTCTCAACAACAGATTCGGTGACCGATGGATTGGTAGAGGCGGACCAATTCCATGGCCTCCACACTCTCCTGACCTCAACCCTCTTGACTTTCATTTATGGGGGCATCTGAAAGCTCTTGTCTACGCAACCCCGGTACCAAATGTAGAGACTCTTCGTGCTCGTATTGTGGACGGCTGTGATACAATACGCCATTCTCCAGGGCTGCATCAGCGCATCAGGGATTCCATGCGACGGAGGGTGGATGCATGTATCCTCGCTAACGGAGGACATTTTGAACATTTCCTGTAACAAAGTGTTTGAAGTCACGCTGATATGTTCTGTTGCTGTGTGTTTCCATTCCATGATTAATGTGATCTGAAGAGAAGTAATAAAATGAGCTCTAACATGGAAAGTAAGCGTTTCTGGACACATGTCCACATAACATATTTTCTTTCTTTGTGTGTGAGGAATGTTTCCTGAAAGTTTGGCTGTACCTTCTTGTAACACCCGGTATATCTCCTTGCTTTCATGCTTTGCAGGTAACAGTAACAAACCAACTATTCTATATATTTTTAGATACTTTGTGAGATTCATATTGGATACTCTGTAGCGTTAGGTAACCTTAGAAATTCAACAAGATCCTGTAATGCTTATGAGGGTCACACTTAAGTAACAGATTGCTACAAATATAAATTTAACTGATTTAATCAGCTCATGGTGAAATTTTTAATATGTTACAAAATCCACGTATATTAACTTACAATACGAACTTTTTGCCATTTTCAGTATATGAGAGTGGTTTGATAAGGATGGTAAATTTCCATGAAAGAACGGAACATTTTTGTTGTGCCTTCATGGTTGGTGAGCTACATTATTCCAAAGATTGTATAAAGAATTTCAGCAATGTACACTCTACTGTTTCTTACTGATAGCCATCTGTATTGACCACTGTGTCAACTTTGACTGAAAATTGAGAAAACTGAGTTTTATGCTGTCACAAAACATTTTCATTTGAAAGGCTGAAGACCGTTTACTTTTGGATTAATGAATTCTTCTGGTCAGACAAAAACCGAAGATGAAGCGTGGTCTGCCTATCTAACTGATGTCACTGCAAAGGGAATCATGGCAAAATCCGTGATATGGTAATGCAAGACTGCTGATTAAAACTTTGTGAGATTGCTGAGACAGCAGGCATCTCAGCTAGTGAATGCTGGCCTGAGAATAGGCTATAAAGAAGCTGTGTGTGAGGTGGGTGCCACATTGCTCACTATTGACCAAAAGTGCATCCGACACAACATTCCAGCATAGTGTCCGCAATGTTTAGTCACTATTTGCAACACTTTTTGCACAGATCTGTGACTTTTCTGGTATCAGTTGCACAGAAGTTGAATGCCTACTGGAGCAAATGGACCTCAATGGACAATAGAGGACAGGGTCACCGCAGCTGCACCCGCCTAGTGGCTGTGCCACCGTTTTGCCACGTGAATACACCAGCCAATAGTGTCCCTCATGGCCAGCAAAAATACTGCCACACCTCAACCTTTCGGTCAGTCGTGTACTTCGTATGATAGCATTTGTTACTATCTCTGCCGTACTACTGACTACTTGTTGGTGACTTTGCTTTGATATTGGTTTTCCTCTTTGAACTCAATTTGGATTGTAGCTTTTACTTGACCAGTTGAAAGCATTATGTTGAAAGTTGCAAAGGTTGCTATTGATTTACTCTTGTTGTGTCGGGTCTGCCAATCGGTCAGCCCTGTTGCTCGACTTCAGTGTGGGCTTGAGTCCCGTTCACAGGCGGTCTTCCTGCCTTGTGTTGTCACCATTTCTCTCCTGTTTTTCTGATGGCTACTCATGGATATAGCATTCATCATTACATATAAAAGTCAAAATGGTAGTCAAAAGAATGGACAAAGGCTGGTGAAAGCGCACCGAAAAAGGCCATTTTGTCAGCTGGTAAGGTGACGGCCACTGTTTTTTGGGATTTCAAGGAATAATCCTTATAGATTACTCGGAAAAAGACAGAAACATAACTGTAGCCTACCCTATTATGCTTGACTGTTAGATTGTTTGAAACTTGCATTGGTTGAAAGGAGACAAAGCTTAGCATGCAAAAAAGTGCTCTTTCACAAGGATAATACACCATACCACACATCAGGGATAACAATGGTGAAAGTGTCTGAATTGGGCTTTGAACTGGTTCCTAATCCACCTTATTCACCAGACTTCGCCCAAGTAACTTTTCATTTTCTCTAATTGGAAACTTGGGCTTACTGGGGGGAAAAAAATCATCAAATGAGGAAGTGATTATTGCAGTCAACAAGTATTTCGCAGTCTGACAGAACCAATTTTTCCGATGTGATGAAAAAACTGGACCACATTTATGTACCTCAAATGAGACTATGTCATGGAGTGAGGTGAGCTGGTTATGAAACAATTTTTTTCTTGCTTTTTCCCCATACTTGTCAAACCACTCACATAGTCTCCATTTATTTACACAAAATGTTTTTGCTGTATAAATTTATTTGTGGTAGAAGTCTGTTCCACTGTTCCTAGAGACTGACATGCTGCATTGTGAATGCCCTCCAGTGTCTTACCATTGGTCTGATAGTTGTTATTTCCCAAAACCAAAAAGACTGTAGCTGGATGATTTCATGTTGGTTGTACAGAGAGAGTACAGAAGACTTGCCCACCCAAACATCCCACTTTTCTCCACAATGGCAAAATGTGTGTGAGGCTGCACTTTATCCTGCTGCAGGATGATCTATTCCCCAGGGAGTTTATCAAACAATGCACAATAGACCTTCAAAAGAGTCTGTATGTGGTAGATAGCACTTATGGTCTGACCAGGTCAAGAAATTCAACCAAACTACGACCCTCTATATTCCAAAAGATGTCTTCCCAAACAGTTTGCACTGATCTTGCTCTCTTCCTTTGTGGCAAATACAAAGGGTGTAATTCCATACTCTCGTGTTTTGTTTTAGGCTGACCAAGATGTCATCAGACTTTGTCAACTGTCACAATACTCATAAAAAATGATTTACTTAATTTTTTTAAATCTCTGAGGAAATTTTGTGAAAATTGTGGTCTTCAATTAGTAAACTTTTAAATCCAATGGGCACACTCCTTGGAATGATTTCTTACACTGTGCTATGTCCTACAGCAAGTTACGTTGTGATGTATTTCACAGATACATGTCACTCTTCTCTGATGGACTCATCAATTATGTTTTTGTGGACCATGGAGTTTTTGGATGACTGATATTAGCCTCATCTACCATGGTCATTTTCCCACGTTTAGAGTGCTTCACACATCTCATAATGCTGCAGGCACCCATGCATATGTCTCCTTATACACAATGAAGTTCAAAATGCAACATATTTTACTCCTCTTTAACAAGGAATTCAACAACAGCATGCTGTAAAAAAGAAACATCAATGTCGATCATACAGTAAATAACCTTTAGTTAGGTGGCAGAAGTTAAAAAACTCAAAAATGTGAACAAACAGTGTATAGTCAGCACATTAAAATAATGCTGTCGTTTTTATTAAACTGTTGGAATTACAGTTGAACCTGTTCATGGCATTCGGTACAGCCATTTAAAAATCCTTTAAATGTAAGCTCTTCACTCCAGATGGACTACCAACCAGAACAACAGCTGAGCAAGGAACTCACGACACAGTTTAATTCGTTAGCTTTTTGAAAAGTGATTTTATACACTGTGAAAGAACATCAACATCACTCTCATAAATATATAATGTGCAGAACAGTGCCAGCAAAATATCAACATATCCACCACAGTCACTATGTTATGCTACACTGTCTGCAGACAGAGGGGTGCACAGATTCCTCCCTAAAGGGGAGGACAGGGGAGCTGCGGATCTGGTACTAGCTTTAAAATGCCTTTGGGAGTGGAGACCCCATTGGAATAACTGCCTATATAAGGGAGTGGTTGGTTCTCTGTGTCACAGAATGGCAGTACCAGTCTTGACCCAGACTTGGCTGAAAAAAGGGCATCAGAAAGGAAGGAAAGGTTAAACATGGGCATCTCATTCCATGTCATTACTGAAGTGGCTTTTAAAGGAGATATCCTACCAAATACAGTGAACAAATTGATGAAAATGGATCCATTCAAAGCAATATCCGAAAGGAAATCTCCACTTTCTGAAAATGGGATGCAAATGTTACACTGCAGTTCAAGAGAAGGATTTGGTGAAATGAACCTTCCCAACAAAAAATTCTCAACCCCTGAGTATTGTTGGTAAGCCACAATAAATCTGCATATCAATAGAAATAATTAAAATACAAAGAGGAGCCACATGATTTGCAATCAGTGTAAATGTTTAATGCCACAGTACAACAGATATGCAATAATGAAAAAGAGACTACATGTAAACCACTTTCTTCAAACCAATGGTTTTCTTGAACTATTCCAAAAACTTGTCTCCACAGAGCATCAAATGACATACAGAGACTTGCAGATTCTAACTCTATACGCAGATGCTTTTAACTATATTTCAGCTTACAATTGGTGTAATGACATTCTTTTATTTTACTTTAGATGGACACTGTAAATCACTGACAAACTGTATTTGTTTCAGGTCCGCAGACAACAGCACCACAAAGAAAATGTCTTCAAGTGGATAAATGTAACAATAAAGATTGCACACCTGAAGTATTTGTCAAGATTAAGTTGTGTTATACAAATGTATTCAGTTATCGGATGATGTCTACAGAATTAAATGCTGAAAAAAGTGACTTTTGATGACAGAGCTCTATCAAATTAGAAGATGGAGCTCTAAACAGTTTCAAATTAAGAAGATAAAGAGAACAATTTAAAACAACTGAAATTGATATCTAATGTTTAAAATATCAACAATGTAGGAAAACATATATTGCTAATTACCGTAAAGAAGACATGTTAAGTTGCTGACAGGCATAATTAAAAGACACTTACATAAAGCTTTCAAAGTAACTGTAACGTGGGATGCAAGCAGTAATCTGGAAGGGATGGGAAAGGGGTAGTAGTGTATGGGTGGGGAGAGAGATGAACGCTGATGGGTGGAGTGGGGAGAGAGACGAACACAGTCTGGTGAAGTGTGCAGGGACTAGAATGCTTGTGGGCGGAGTGTCAGGAGGTTGTGGGGCAGGGAGGAGGGGAAAAAAGAGTAAAAGGAAAGGAGCACAGAAAGACAGGTGGATGCATTGGCAGAGGATAAAAAATAAACAGGGGAGAGATGGGAATGGGGAGGAGATGATAGGACATAGGGGGTGGAAACTGTTGGGTCGAGGGTGTAGGGACAGCAGTTACCGGAGGTTGAGGCCGGGATAATTATGGGAGATTATTATTATTTTTTCGTGTGACTAGGGCCTCCCGTCGGGTGGTGCAAGTCTTTCGATTTGGCGCCACTTCGGCGGCTTGCACGTCGATGGGGATGAAATGATGATGTTTAGGACAACACAACACCCAGTCCCTGAGCGGAGAAAATCGCCGACCCAGCCGGGAATTGAACCCGGGCCCTTAGAATTGAAATTCTGTCATGCTGACCACTCAGCTACCGGGGGCGGACATTATGGGAGATACTTACCTATCATCATTCCCCGAAATGAGGGATATCCTAGCTGAGATACTTCCCACCCCTCCTAAAGTGGTGTTCTGTCACCTATCCCTATCCTAGTTCATCCTTATTTCACTACCAATCCCAACCACTTGCCAGGAGGATCATATCCCTATGGAAGACCCAGGTGCAAAACCTGCCCAATCCACCCACCCAGCACTTCCTATGCCAGTCTTGTCACTGATTTATCCCACCCCATCATGGGTCTGATCACCTGAGAAAGCAGCCATGTTATTTATCAGCTCTACTGCAAACACTGCGCAGCTTTTATTAGCATTGGTCTGACTGCCAACCCCGCCGCTTGCAGTGCAAGGATGAATGGCCACCGCCAAACTGTGGCCAAGAGCAAAGTAGAACACACTGTGACACAACATACAACTGAACATAATGCTTGGTTTCAATGGCTGTTTCACTACCCAAGCCATCTGGATCCTTCGCTCTACCACCAGCTTTTCTGAAATGTGCAGGTGGGAGTTATCCTCACAACACATTCTCTGCTCCCATAATTATCTCAGCCCTAACGCACATAACTACTGTCCCCACATCATCCATCCAACAATTTTCACCCCCTCTGTACTATAACCTCCTCTCCACTCCCATTCTATTTATTTGCCGCTTTCTGCCAACGCACCTGCCCATCTTTCCCTGCCCCTCTCCTTTTATCGCCACACTTCCCTGCTCCACAACCTTCTGACACTGCACCTGTTGGCATTCTAGTCCCTGCACACTCCACCAGACAGCGTTCGTCTCTCTGCCCAGCTGAAAACTACTATCCCTTACCCTTCCCCATACCTGCCCCCTCCAGATTACTGCTTGCACATTTCGGCCTGAGATGCTGGAGTTGGCAGTCATGTGAGTGAGGTGTACTTGCTTGTGTGTATGAATGGTGTGTGTGTGTCTCTCTATTACTGATGAAGGCTGCAGCTGAAAGTGTTACGTAAATGCCTTTTAATTATGCCTGTCTGCAACTTGACGCATCTTCTTTACGGCAAGTAGTTCAAAAATGGTTCAAATGGCTCTGAGCATTGACTTAACATCTGAGGTCATCAGTCCCCTAGAACTTAGCACTACTTAAACCTAACTAACCTAAGGACATCACACACATCCATGCCCGAGGAAGGATTCGAACCTGCGACCATAGCAGTTGAGTGGTTCCGGACTGAAGTGCCTAGAACCGCTCGGCCACGGCGGCCGGTGGCAAGTAGTAATCTATCTTTTTCCACTTTGTTTATATTCCTACCTGGTGTTTCCATTGTTTGATTTAATGTTTAAAATACATCTATATATTCATTTTGGGCATCTTTACAGCTACAGTAGAGGATAGTTTACTATAATGTTGTGATTTTTAATTTATATTCATGAAAAAATAAAAGTTGTGATGCAGTTGCATTCCAGTGACATATACGAAGTTCCTTTTTTTTTCGTACCAGTTGCCTAAGCAAACAGTTTGTGACTGAAGAAATTATCTTCATTTGGCATTCAGCTACAAGGTTTTCTTCTTTCATAGTTCACATCTTGAATGTCTTACAGTGAAAAGAAATAGATCTTTATCATAAAGTTTATCTTGTATATTTCTGCTGAAACAAACTTTGACTTGTATAATGCAGCATGTAGAACCTACCATTTTTCCATGCAAATTATTAAAATATATGTGATAACAAAACACAAGGAACATAAAACACAAACAAGCAATGAATAAAGGAAATTACACTGTTTTTATTCCACAAAAAACTTTTACTTGAGCAGTAAAAATGTTAAAGCATTAACTGTATTGCTTCCTGTCAAATCAACATCACATAACTGCAGTAGATAATGAAGAGTGGGGGTGGGAGGATTAATAGGCTTCATCATCTCTCAAAATTCTTTTGAAAGACATAGGACGAAGATGCAGCTATTTTAACAATAACTTGGTTACAGTACCTTGTTGTGCTTGAAACACCACATTTTTCTGGCCAATTCAAAAGAACTGACATGTTTTCACTCTTTTAAAAAACTGTCCCAATTGACAAATGATTCTGAACCTTACAATCCTGCCAGATTTACACATTTCTGCAGATATAATTAACACTGTTAGAACATTTACGAAACTACTTTTCTAAAAAAATGTACATAATGTTTCTTCGATGACATTTCCTTATATTTCTTGGCGAACAAAACATTTCCCTTCACTTAATTAAGCAAAGAGGTATTTCTCAAGTAATAACAAAGTTTCATTTTCTTAAGCAACACATGTGGCTGCATGCTGTTAACACAATATGCTCGATACCCTAACAGTTATTTCCATCTGGTACAACACCTGCTTTATATAAGATATTTCTGTCGTGAGATTATGTAAGAAATTGTAGCCTGAAACTGATGTTCAAATTATCAACAATAGTAAATATCTTTACCATAAATGTAGAGTCCAGACTAGCATACTTAACAAAGGCTTACTGAATAAATCAATCAATTAAAAATACAACGTAAATGCAGAAAATAAAATTTTTCTCTTACTGTGAAAATATATAAAGAAATTTCATTCCTAGAAATATATCTGGGAAAATTTCCCACAGAAGTACAGCATTGTGTGTTTAGAATACAAAACCATTAAAAAGAATTATTACAGAAAAATGAACACATGAAGAAAGGTTTGTGAACATATGTCAAAGGGAACACTATTATGTTCAATGGTTTGTGTATATAAAACATTAATGCAAATTCATTATAAAAGTATTATTAAGTAGAAAACAGAAAGGGGTTGGGTGATCACACAAGAAGAAATTGTGAATAACAAGCAATAAAATTTTATAAATATACAGACCTGTGAACCAGGTCAGTCTAACATTTTCAGATAGCTGGACTGTTACTTGCAGTCTGGTCACAATACTGCTAAATGTATGTTGGGGAGTCTTTCAGACTGCAGTCACATGCAATACACGTATCTACACCTTTTTCATTCACCAGTGTGCACTGCGGACATTCTCGGCCTCCACTGGCAAGGGGTTTGATTTCTGATCCTCTGACTTTCGATTTACCACACATCTCACAAACTTCACGTGTGGGATTATTTAAAAAAGTGCATGTACTACATTCCCACTTATCAGACTCATGTTCAGAGAAATTGCTTACTTCTGTACAGTCTTTCTGCTTCAGTTCTTTCTCATTTGACCTAGGTACATCACCAGAGGGATTGACACGATTAGTGTGATCAGAAATCCTTCTTGGGTCCAAAGTTGCAGACGAATACTGCACACTAGACTGCACATTCTTTTTACTATGTTTCTTTGGTTCTCTAGGTAATGTTTTTGTTGAGCTCTTGTTTACTTGAACATTTGATTTGCTTGTTTCTGTAACAACAGATACTGGTCTCTCTCTGGATGGAACACTAGCTGCAGAATAATAATCATTTGGACTCTCAATTGCATCAGCTCCAAGAGACGTTTTCGAAGTATGTGGTTTCACATAAATGTCGTTATCTTCTTTCATACCTTTTTTACTCACATTCTTTTTTGATTCCTTGGGAAACGTCTTAGACATTTTTGCAACGTCTGAACTGCCACCAACATTCAACCTACTTACTTCAGAGTACATTACTTCCTTAGGGGGTGACGACATGTTGTCATACACACTACCACGGCCATCTAGATTTTCATTCACTGCTGTTTTCTTTGAATTTCTTGATCCCTCACCATCACATTCCAATTTCATCCTATGCAGAGCTTCATTTATTTTCATTGGTCTTCTCTCTGGTGGACTAGATATCTTTTTATGATATTCTTCAAGCCTCAATTCCATTAAGGTGTTTTCAAGACTTGACATTTCGATAGCCTGTTGCTTTGACGGCTTCGGTTCCTTATGATTAGATTTACTGTGTTTTTCTGGGGAGAGAACATTTGGCCTATCTGCTAAATCTTTACTGTAACCTTGGCTCTCGAGGCTTTTGAAAACATAGTTCCAAGCATCAAATGTTCCTTTACCATCTTCTTTTGCCTTGCTTAATGAAGGATGGTCTTCAATGCTATCTATATCATCCAAATATGACAAGTGATCCTGAGAATTTACAGGTGCAACAAACCTGCCACTACTATCAACTTGTCGTTCACAATTCTTTTTCAGCTGTGCTTGGGAACTATGCTGCTTCACTACTCTTGGTATCAATATGGAAGAATCTGGTCCTGGAAATGACTGCTGGTGATTGACACTAGTACTCTGTGCAGGATTCGTATTTTCTAATTCTATTAACTGTCCTGTAGGAACAGTATAACCATAGTTCTGCATCACAGTCGGGTTTTCCAATAACTGTCCTGACGGAGGATAGCCATTTTGTACTGCTTGAGGTGGGATGTGATTCACTGCCAATGGACCAGGAAATTGATGTATGTGGCTACTGTTAGGATAAAGATCTTGAGATTTTAATACGGGATGTGGAGCAGGTGGTACCTGATAGGCAGTGTGCACAGGAGCAGGTACTGCAACCTGGTAAGGTACTGATTGTGGCACACTTGTAACACCTGCATATCTCGATTGTGATGGTAGAGTGTACGCAGCATGAGTGTTGCCCAAAGCGTAAGTGGGTGAATAGTAGTTATATCCTAAATGTGGAACATGGTGTTGAATTTGTCCATATACACAACCAGCCGCTGGAGAATGATAATGGGGTGAAGTGCCATATGTGTCAAATGCTGGAGGTGGGTGGTGATAAGGAGCTGAAATCAGCTGCTGCTTTTGCTGCTGTTGCTGTTGTTGCACCTGCTGCTGTTCTTGATAATGGCGCTGATGAAGTCTATATATCAAACCTCTGGTAGCATTTTCTGGAGAACCAGCATGATTCTCACGGTATTCCAGAACATCCAGCCATGTACAATGAAACCGGCTTGACACTTCTTCCCAAATGTGTTTCAGCAACTGCAAACAATACTGAAGATATAGCTCTGGAACTTGCAGGAACGTACACAACACCTGGTGAGTATTAACAAGTCACCAAGACAAAAAGAATATTACAAAGTGCAGTTTATATACAAATTCACTACATTCTTTAACAGTCACTTTATAAGAAGGGAACCATCTACTCAGCAACTATTGAAACAGGAAGAAATGGTTAAGGGATAATAGACACACAAATTTCTAGCTTTTAGGATTAATTACACTTTTAATGGGAGAAGCAAATAATGTAAAAAGCTGTAAAGGTGATGAGTGGAAGAAACACCACCTCAAACCTTGAATCAAGAGACACACAAAATACAGGAAACATGTGAAAAATCCTTCTGTACAAAAATAGGCTAAAATACAAATCTCTAGCTTTTAGGATTAATTACACTTTTACTGGGAGAAGCAAATAATTTAAAAAGCTGTAAAGGTGCTGAGTGGAAGAAACACCTCCTCAAACCTTGAATCAAGAGACACACAAAATACAGGAAACATGTGAAAAATCCTCCTGTACAAAAATAGGCTAAAATACTGGAGTGGGGCTTAATGCAGTGTGACATCACATTTTCTCAGAAAATAAACAAAAATCTCCTTGTTGTGCAGCCTCCAGTACTGATACTGTGGTAAAACATAAAAACATAAATACTGTTGTGTGAGCACTTTAACTCCAGAGCTCATTTTCTTACTTAACGCTATTGCTCTGATAATGTCTCTTCTTCTCTCTGGGTCACAAATGTTCTGAGCTTCCAGTATGGTTGGGATTGTATAAACAGGATAAAGATGCTACATTTAAAGTCACGAGAGCCTGCAGACATCATGGGAAAATGTAACGTGCTAAATACAGTTGCTGAAGAAAAAAATAAACTTACTGATATGAGACAGGAGGACATAAAAGATGACTGTTGCCTCTAAAGAACTATCATCATCATCATCATCATCATCACCATCAGGAAGTTCTTCCAGCTTCCGAACATTTTGTCTGCATCTGTTTCTGTTTTGGTAGATTTCCTTCCTCACTACAGCATCCCACGATCCAGCTACCTTTTTCTTGGATTTCCACGTGGTCTCTGTCTTGTCATGTTCCTTTACAAGTACCGATTGGCAATTTGGTTAAGCTTCATCCATATCACATGAGCAAACCACTCCAGTCTAACTGCACTCAGCCTTCCTTCCATGGGCACTTCTGCTTGCAGGTCTCTCCTTAGTGTTCTACCACTGTTCCACCTGGTGTAATAATGGCTCTTGTGAGAGACTAAGCAAAACAATGTCATAAGGGGAAGGGGGGGGGGGGTACAAAGGCCGTCTCAGTAATAAGGCATCCTGGTGCAGGAACACATATTCAGCTAGCTGATAAAGCAGAAGACGCCATCCAGCGTCTCTGAAACAAAGAATTGCTACATATTACAGCACTGAAGGGATTTCTGGAGGCACTGATCTGACTGATATACTAGGGCAAATGAGATCATGATTGCCTGGGCCCGGTGCCTCAGACCTGTTATGATTTAGCGTACTGGACTGCTGCTGTTTCAGAGACACTACCTGACCCGGCTTGCACTTACACTATGAATTCAGAGACACGTCATGAATTATGCAATCATCACCAAAAGAGGAGAGGTCTACGCCCGCCTATCATCTGAGATGATTCAGCAAGGCTGGCACAGTCACCCCTGTCAACAGCTGCAGGCTGCTACCTGTGCTGAGTCTGGATGCTGCTGGCTTCGTATCTCCTCACTGTTGGGCCATCTGCTGGTTGACTACCACCTGCTGATGGACACCGTTCTGGTGGGCCTTGGGCTCAAGTCTGGGTCACCTAAGCACTCAGTCATCACCATGCAATCGAGCAAATGTTGTTTCCGTACATCGTCCTGGTGAGCATATGCTGTCACTGTCTGCCAGCATTCAGTGCGGGCACATTCCACTGTTACTATCGATGCTGGAGGTCGCAGTTTAATTCCACCTGGCCCGATACATGCTGTGCTGAGCAACTCAGTCAAGCCATCTGCTTCTGGCCACTTGCCATCCGTCAATTGTGTGCCGCATGGCACCACTCCTGAGTCAGCACCAGTGCCACTGTGCTGACAGGAGCATGTTGCCAGCTGCTGCCTTTGTCTGAAGGAACACGCAGTGCACCATCCTTCTGAAGGGTTTATGTTGAAACTGACATGCTTCAGCAGCTGAACCGCCTACAACATGGAGGCATTGGCCACCTTCCCGGATCCGTCTCCACCGCTGTAACTGTTAAGGAACAAAGGACTAATTCAACCAGCACTGTTTCCGACTCCTGCCACCAATCCGCTGCAACCACGACCTGGGAAGTGCCAGCTGCAATATGTTCTGAACCATCAAACAGCCAGCTTCATGTGCCACTAGGTTAGTACATCCTGACCTCCACAAGTGGTGTCAGAAGTTATCGGCTGCTATGGAAGGGTGGATTGTGAATGTGATCACCAGCTCTGGCTAGCAGCTTTGATGAAGCAGTATGTGAGTGGACTTACTGTTTATTCTACCATTTTCCTGGTCTCGTGCAAGCATATGGTTAGGAGAACCAATTGCTACAGAAATTTAATGATGGAGTTTATGATGATTGAAGAACCTGCCAATCTTTCACAATTCTGAAGAAATGATAGGGAATATTATGCTGGTATGCAGCCAGCAAGATGCACACAGTGCAATCTGTTGGGCTACAGTGCACCATGTGCACAGTCAGCATCTGACACTATCGTCAGTTTGCCAAGCAGTGTGAAGAGTTAAGAACATCAGATGAAAAGACTAAAATCAGCGTGTCATTACCACAATGTGTCTCTGTTATCATTATCTTTGTTTGTTCTCTGTTACTGTGTTATTTTTAATTTTGGTGGGAAAAGGTTGTGCAGTGCAGAGCCAAGATTCACAGTGTGTTTCCTCAGAAGAGGCATTTCAAAAGCTTTGGTAGATCAAACAGAGGTTCTAAAAGGCAAGCAACATGCAGATACACAAGGAATTAGCTGAAATGAGGGAGCTTCATCCAATGTAACAGCACCTTAACTAAACTTAGCTACCATCAGTCTGATTACCACTTCTTCATGCAATACAATGGAAGATGCGTTGACATTCAAAGGTGACCTAGAATTAGCCATGAAGCTGGGCCTCTGAACTGATGAATGCCCATCACAGGTGGCCTAGTTACTCTTAATAGGTGAAGCAAAGCTATACATGATGTATGCTGAAGACTTGAAAATTGTGCATGCATTTGAGCAGCTTAAGGTATGTTGATTTGGGGGAGGGGACCAAACAGCAAGGTCATTGGTCCCATCAGATTAGGGAAGGGTGGTGGAGGAAGTCGGCTGTTTCCTTTCACATGAACCATCCCATCATTTATGTGAAATGATTTAAGAAACTCATACAAAACCTAAATCAGGATGGCCAGACGTGGGTTTGAACCCTTGTCTTCCCAAATGCGAGTCCAGTGTGTTAACCACTTTGTCACCTCGCTCAGTACAGCTTAAGGAAGGGCTCGTGTAGTGCTATTGGAAACAGAGCAGTATGAGCTTCATTTGAGAGCAGCTGAGTGCAGTATCTCAAAAGTAGACTGAATCAGCAGACTAAAGCAGTGAAAAGTTTTCTGGACATGGCAGGATTCCGAATGGGGGCAAATCTACTCTAAAAATCCCTAGGTCCACTGTTCCCGAAGTGATACCGAAGTGGAAATGTGAAGGGACACTTACAGCACAAAAGTGTACAGGCCGACCTTGTCTGTTGACTGACAGAGACCACCGACAGTTGAAGAGGGTCGTAATGGGTAATAGCCAAACACCTCCCCAGACCATCACACAGGAATTCCAAACTACATCAGGATATCCACTGCAAGTACTATGACAGTAAGGTGGGAGGGGAGAAAACTCGATTTCATCATCGAGCAGCTGCTCATAAGCCACACATCTTGCCAGTAAATGCCCCACTATGCCTCGCTTGGTGTAATGAGAGTAAACATTGGACAACTGAAGAGTGGAAAAACGCTGCGTGGAGTAACGAATTACGGTACACAATGTGGTGAACCAATGGCAGGGTGTGGGTATGGCAAATGCCCAGTGAACGACATCTTCCAGCGTGTGTAATGCCAACAGTAAAATTCAGAGGCGGTGGTGTTATGGTGTAGTCATGTTTTTCACGGAGGGGGGCTTGCACCCCTTGTTGTTTCACATGGCACTATCACAGCACAGGCCTACATTAATGTTTTAAGCACATTCTTGGTTCCCAACATTGAAGAGCAATTCGGTGATGGCAATTGCATCTTTCAACACAATCGAGAACCTGCTCATAATGTACGGCCTGTGGCAGAGTGGTTACACGACAATAACATCCCTGTAGTGGACTGGCCTGCACGGAGTCCTGACCTTAATCCTATAGAATACCTTTGGGATGTTTTGGAACGCCGACTTTGTGTCAGGCCTCACCAACCGACATCGATACCTCTCCTCAGTGCAGCACTCCGTGAAGAATGTACTGTCACTCCCATAGAAACATTCCACCACCTGACTGAACGTATGCCTGCGAGTGGAAGCTGTCATCAAGGCTAAGGGTGGGCCAACACCATATTGATTTCCATCATTACCACTGGAGGGTGCTACGAACTTGTAAGTCATTTTCAGCCAGGTGTCCGGACCCTTTTGATCACATAGTGTACCTAAGACATGTGCTTAGTTAGGATGGTGTAAACACCAACCTGAGACTGATACATGTAGTGCATCGTTTGCAACACACATGACTAAAGAGCTGCAGTCATTATTGCGATTAGCTTATTGCTATAGATAATTTGTGATGGGATTTGTGGTTATTGAAAGACCACTGATACAATTGTTAAAGAAGGGTGTAAAGTTCTGGTGGATGGCTGAATGTCGGGTGTTATCTGTAAGATTTAAAGTATTAACGGACCACACAGTGTTAAAATGGTTGTTGGGTTTAAAAGATACTTGAAGTAGGCTGACATGGTGAGAGATGAAATTAAGTGAATTAGTCTTTGAAGTGATTCACAAACTGGAAAGTAGGCATGGAAATGCAGTCAGTCAGAGCAAGAAGATTGGTGAAATATGAGCACGCGGTTGCAGCCTTGCAGAATGGCAAAATACACTGATGGTGCTAGTTAGCCAAAACGCAGCCACAGTTTGCTATCCACAATGGGTTGTTCAGCAGGGTAGAGAGTAGGCTGACCAGATTTCAAAGAGAAACACTTGTGTTTATACTCAACTTCATTACTACACTTATGCTTTCCTTCCTTCTTAGTTATAGTGATATTTTGAAATCGATAGTAGGCCAGTGATGATGCAGCAGCAGCTTGGGCCACATATCATAGTGCCTGCTGTACTGTGAGAAAAAGAGTTCAAAGGAATAAGT